>NW_024356335.1:1407993-2120493 GCF_902729225.1 Pteropus medius
AGAGACAGAGGGGGAGGGAGGGGGTGAGCTTGAGGAGCCAATGGGGTCAGATCACAGAGAGCCTTGAATGCCAGGCTAAAAGAATGAACTTTAGCAGAGGAGCCGGTGCATAAGATGGAATGTAGGAGAGGGATGAGGGTAGGTTGGTGGTTTTGAAAAATCTGTGATGGCTACTGTGGAGGGTGGTCTGGAGGGAGTAAGAGGATAAACAGGGGATAAGCTAACGCCATCATGTGAGAGCAACCTTTGCTCTGATATACTTCAAAAAAAATTAACATGAAGAATGCAGCAAATCTTTGGGGCAGGGCTGGCCGCCTCAAGAGGATCGTTCTAGTCCTCACTCTCCAAGCATAACACTCATCCCTGTGGTAACTAACTGCAAGGCTGACAGGAAGTTGGCTCTCCTTAAAGGAGACATCCTATTTACTAGACTAGCCTTAGGTTATACACCTCACAATTAGACAAATTCGGGTCTAAATCTTGTTTCTGCTTGGTCTGTGTAATTACAGACAAGTTTCTTCACATCTCTGAATAAAACTTCAGAATAAAATTTACTGAAGAATAAAGAAGGGTTGTTGGAACCTGTCTTATGCGGGTATTATAAGGAATATATATAAAATAATATAGTTAAAGCACCGAGCATAGGGCCTGGCTTATAAAGTAGCCTAATCCTTTCCCCAGCCTCTTTTCTCCAAACTCAGGAGTGAAAAAAACCAAGGTTCCACTCTCAACTTTGTTAGATAAAGCCTTAGTATCTTCATCTGTGAAATGGAAGCAACAGTCTGCTTTACAAGGCTGCTGTAAATGTGGAGTGACAAACATACACGGCCCATGTTAGGGCTGGAAGCATGCCTGGTTGTCGTCTCGGAGCTCTCTTTCAACCCAATTTCAAGTTCTAAAAATCCTTAAAATTCCTTCTCCGCTGTTCCAGGGTCAATGACAGTCTTCAGGCATTTCTATTTCCAATACTGACATCTCACATGTCTTTGCTTCAGCTCACAGGTACAGAACAAAGATCACTGGCAGATACAACACTGAATATATTTCACTTGATTATCTCACTCTCGCTGTCTTGGAGGCGAGGAAGAAACTCAACATTCTTTCCTTTTTGTTTAAAAGGCCACAAGCTTTGAAGATTTATATCTTGCCAAGTTCTTGTTCTGATATTTAAAGTTCCTGTCGACCTTTAACCCCAACCAGAGTGAGGAAACTCATATATGATGGACATTTATGATGTGTTAGGTACTACCTTGGGTAACATAAACCCATGAGGAAAGCATCAGTGTCACTCCCATTGAATCTAGGGCTCAGAGAAGCCAAGTATTCTGCTTAAGGTGACAGAAACTAAACAGCAGGATCAGGGCTGGAACCCAGACTATCAGGCTAAGACCAGCCTTCTTTCCACTACTAGTATTCCCTATAATGTGTACATCCCATTGGAGAAACAATTTTTGGTGGTGCATACATAAACCCTTAATTATAAATTTCTTAACATGCACTAAAAAATACTGATTTCCCTTTGAAAATTACTTTTGAAAATTAACTTTTTAAAAAGTGATTTAAAGAAGTATATAAAGTAAACAATAGTCCTGGGTTTAGATCAGAGATGATAAAATCTTTCAAGATGGCATGGAACTGCCTGAAGTATGGGAAACGATAAAATGTAATACAGCAGTGGTCCCCAACCCCTTTGGCACCAGGGACCGGAGCTCCTATGAGAATCTAATGCCTGACGATCTGAGGTGGAGCTGAGGCGGTGATGCTGGCGCTGGGGAGCGGCTGCAGGTACAGATGAAGCTTTGCTCACTCGTCCTCCACTCACCTCCTGTGTGGCCCAGTTCCTAATAGGCCACTGATCGGTATCGGTCCACAGCCCGAGGGTTTGGGACCCCTGTCAGTTACAGTGCTTCTGTTAAAACAAAAACCTGTATATTTTAAAGCTTATAATGTACTCACTCACATATGTTATTGTATTCAATTCTCAAAACAACCTTGGAAGGTGCACATTATTATCCTATGCAGTCGAGAGATGAAGAAACTGAAGCTCGAGGTGACAAGCGACTTGTCCGAGGTTACTCAGGGAAGGGCTGACAGAGCTGGGATTTCAGTTCGGGTCTTCTGATTCTAAAACTGTGTTTGTTCCTTGATGCTACACTGGGCTAAGAGCAAGTTTTTCAGTAGGGCTGAGAGTCTTTCTGGTAGTGAACTGATTAAAAAGAAAAACCAAAACCAAAACCAAAGGGCTTCTGGGCACCAGATCACAGGGATGGTTCTGCGGCACCTCTTGTCCAAGCCTAAGGGAGCGACACCCGCCATGGTTCTAGCTGCTCAGAAGAAGCACAAATATCCTTCCTGCTCTGGAACTCATGCGCCAACCATTCCTCACTTAGGCCTGGGCAGCCAACCAAACCCGGAAACCAGGAACAGAAAGGCGAGTAGGACACAAAGCGAACTACATCGAGCCCTGCTCAAAACCTGCCGGTGGCTCCCTCTGGTCGTGGGCTAAGTCCCAGCTCCCGAGCTTTGCATTCAAGACCCTCCGTGCTCTAGTTCCTCAGGTTTCCCCATCCTCATTTCTCACCATAAATGTTATACTGTACCTCCAGAGAACTATTTGTTAGTTCTTGAACATGCCATGCTATTTTACACAGTTTTGCCTCTGCACATGTTGTTACTCCTACTAAAAAAGAAACTTTATAGTGGAAAAATCCGGCAACACCACCTTACCCGAGTAATTCAAGTTAACGTGGTGAATAACGGACAAACTCACACCATGTGCTCCCGATATGATGCACCAAAAGGACACAACACTTTTGTAGCATTGTTGCTAGCAATGCATAATTTCAATCTAATCATGATGAAACTGACAAACCCAAGTTGAGGGATAGTCCTCGAAATAAATGACTTGTTTACTTCAAAACTGACAATGTTATTAAAAGACAAAAAAAAAAAAGGCTGAGAAACCACTTCAGATTAAATATGATTAGAGACATAAAAATTAAATGTAATGTGTGACCCTGAACTGGCTCCTAGATCAGAAAAAATAAATTGCTATAAAAGACATTGAGATAATCGGTAAAATTTAAATGAGATATGCTAATTAAATAATAGGATTATATTAAATTTCCTAATTTGGTAATAGCACTGTGGTTATTTTAGAAGCAAAGGGGAATAAGGTCTGTAACTTACTCCCAAATAGTTACACACACACACACACACACACACACACACACACACACACACACACACACACACACACACGACACAGAAAGAGGGAGAGAAAGGAAAGGCGGAGTCATTTTTAAAAGCTCTTTAAGTTGTAAGGAGCCTGAACTTCTATCCGTTCAAGATTCTGCTCAAATATTCTCTCTTTGAGATTTCTCAGTGCTCCATTTTTACCCTGGTAAAGTGACATGGCAATGCCACGGAGTCACTGTCTCACAATGCCATTCTACAACCAGGAACCTTTCCTTACAGCTTCTCCAAGAAGTTTCCTTAACCTTTTTACTTTTGAACTAGTTAACTAGCAAGTTATAAGACAACAAAGTTAAAGGAATTAAAATTTTTTCACATATTTACTTAACTGACATGAATTCCTCCATGAGACTCAGTATAGCTTCCTCTTGCCTCGGATTATTTTAGTAATATAGTAGTTCCCTTATCCACCGTTTCACTTTCTGTGGTTTCAGTTACCCACAGTCAACCATGGTTTGAAAATATTTTTAAAATTCCAGGAATAAACAATTCATAAGTTTTAAACTGTGCACTTTCATGAGTGGCATGATGAAATCTTGCACCATCCTACCCAGGATATGAATCACGCCTTTGTCCAGCATAGCCATGCTGTATATGCCACCTGCCCATTAGTCACTTTGTAGCTATCTCAGTTATCAAAGGGAATTATGGACAAACCACATTCACGTAACTTTTATTATAGTATATTATTTGATTGTTCCATTTTATTAGTAGTTATTGTTGTTAATCTCTTACTGTTCCTAATTTATAAATTAAACCTTATCATAGGTTTGTATGGGTAGGAAAAAAACACAGTATACATAGGGTTTGGTACTATCCACGGTTTCAAGCATCCACTGGGGATCTTGGGACATATTCCCTGCAGCTAAGTGGGGATGACTATATTTCCTCCATCCCGCTTCCTGACCTAGCCCCCTACTACAGTCAGCCCATCAAACCAGGAAGCACCCTACCTAAACTGGGTTATCTGCTGAGGGACACAGAGAAGAGTAGGACTTGTCAATGTTCATTATCTAAAATGGCGGGAGAGACAGAAAAGTAAACAGACAAAAATAGCATAGGGTGATCAGGGCTACGGCAGAGGGTGAAAAAAAGCTGTGGACGCACAGGAGGGTCATCTTGTGAGGGGGTATATCAGAGAAGGCTTCTTAGAGGATGTCGCAAATAAAGCTGAGCCTCGAAAGAAAAGTATGTGCCTCAGGCTCCTCTTATATTTTCTTTGCCTCAGAGCTAGCACCAATCAGTTCTCCAAGGAGTCCAGATTCCTTTTATTGATATTCAGAAAACAAGATCTGGGTGCTAGGTATGCACACTGTTATTGAGGTATCACTGCTTCTAGCCCCTCTCACTGGCCAGAGTTAGAAAATATATGTATGTATACTTACTCATGTATCTACACACATATCTATAATTTTTATCTACCTAAATGTGAGGCCATATTGATACCGCCGATTAAAATCTAGCACCACGTTTCCTTCCAGCCTTTCCCTTTCCTGGTTTATGACTTCTTTCTCTAACACAAGAAACTTGACTCCTATTATCTATAATATATTTACTTGTTTGTTCGACCCTAGTATACAAATAAAGTAGTGCCAGAATTCCTAATGCATAACTCTGAGAGAAACACATTTACAAACTAGGGTGCTTTGACTGTGTACAGTTCTTTTTGTCTTCAGCCTTACAGTATACAGTCAAAACACTGTTTTTCAAGGTCAGCTCCTTTCTTCAACATTCCCTTCAGTGTGGCTATGTGATTTACTTAGGATATCAGTTAGAGTCATTTGTTACAGTCTGCATTCTCCTCCGCCCCACCCCCACCCCCAAATACTAGCTGCTTTAAAAAAAAAATTACATAAAATAAAATTCACTTCTTTTGTGGTGTATAGTTCTACAGGTTTTGACAAATGCATAAAATCACGTGTTGAACACCACAGTTGCATGCAGAACACTTCTCACCCCGCAAATAGTCCAAAGGCAACTCTAGTTTTAATTCTGCTTTCCCAGCATCAACCAGGAGGTGGCAGGGTTTCTCTCTGAGAGGCAGCCTTCACAGCGCAGCGGAGCCTGCCTGCTCTGCATGCAAATGGGCCTAGGAAAGCAGCATCCCATCCTTCATACCCCATGTGTCCTCTTCTCCTGGGCATGGTTATAGAGGTTATGAGGTTAAGCTTCTTCTTTCCCTGAAATAGGTGGGTCTGGCTGGAAGCCTCAGAATTTCACACTCCAACTGAATCAACAGGATGATTCATCAGAGTAGTCAAGAAGGCAACCCATAAATATGCTTTGATAAAATATTCGGTGAGAAAAAAAAATGCACAGTGAGGGCAACGAGGAGAGAAGAAAAACTAGAGACCAACACCAAATCAGGTGAAGGTGGGTAAATGACTACAGACTCTCTTTTCAAGACATTACTTGTACTGATGGCTGGGAAATATTTCTCTAAGAGGAAACTGAAGGGAGAAGGTAGAGGAAAAAACCTGAGCACAGGCCAGACAGTGCAAGGCATGCTTCAGGCATAGTAAGTATGTTCTAGACAGAAGATGAGGTTAGAAACACAGACAGGGGACAAAGTTGGTAACAGTTTAAATGCCCTATCATTTTATCATCCAGTAAACAACAGGGTACTCCAACATGTGAGCAGCTATGCCATATGGTAGACGTGTGAAGCAGCATGTTGTCCATGTGGTTACGTATAAGATCTGCTTAATTAATAACAAATTACAATTTAGTAATTATTAACCACTAATATAACCACTACTAAACTAACTACTGGTTAAGTCATTTTACCTTCCTAAGGTACATCTATAAACTGACAGTAACAGTTAATAATAGGGTTGCTGTGTGTATTTAATGAGATAATATATGCAAAGTACATAAGAGTTTCCGGTATACATAGTGCTCTATAAATACTAGTATTATAAATACATTTCAAGTGACCTAAATTTATCTCAATGTCCTTCTATATTTCTCTTACCTTTCTTCATTATGGGCAAATTTTCTAAAGATTCTTCTTTTCCCACACCCAATAAAAAACCAGCCTGAAGTATATCTGGATGTCTGCACTCATCCACGTTACAAACCCACATGAATGGTTCACTAAATATGACCACCCCTCACCCCTGCACAGTATTATCAACCCTTAGTACTCTGCTGGGCATTTTATGTACATTGTCATATTTAATCCTCTACAGAGCTCTGAAAAGTAAGTATTATCATGTCATTTTAAAGGTAAGATAATTGAGCACTGGAGACATAAAGCAAACCGCCGGAGGTCACAGAGATGGTCTGTCACCAACCTCTGCCTCCAGAGCCTCTGTTCTTTCTACTGAAGTAGACTGCATGACGCTCCACCATCCATGAAAATATTCCCAGACTTCTGACACTGGCCCTCTTCTCTTCTATATCCAAGTTACCTATTTGGGTGATTTCTATCCACTAACGAAACTTCACCACTTCTACGCCAACAGCTGTACAAACTCCTACTTACAGGCAGGACTTTCGCCTCAGTTCCAACCCTGTACACCCAGCTTCCTTAGTGGACATCTCTGTGTGTCCTTCTCAGGTACCTCAGACTCAGAATTCCCAAGGCCCACATTTTGCCCCACCCTGCTTTTTTCAGTCTGACTTTTTTTTTCCTGGTAAGGCCATTATTATTCATCTAAATCTTCAACTTCTAGTGCTTCCCAACACCCAGTATGTCACCAGCTCCTGCCAAGTGAGCTTCTCCCACATGTCCCCATTTGTTCCCCTCTCCTCCTTCAGACCCTTCACACCTTTCCGTGGAGATTTCTAAAAACTTTCTTCTTCCTATACCCCAATCCATTCTTCAAAGATGCTATCTGAGTTAATCCTCTTAGAATATAAGTTTATACATGTCATCTCAGGCACATGGCTCTTGGAAAGCTTACCAATAAATCTCAAATTCTTCACCAACCTGGATGCAGCTTTCTGAACATGCCTAGCCTCTGAGTATGGCATGATTCTAACAAACAAAATGATATCACATCCAGGGGACGTATTGCCTTCCTGCCTTTTCATCTACAATTCCTACTTCCTGTCATCATGCCCCAAGGGACAAACTAATGGAGTATATTAATCTCGGTTAGGACTTGATGTGTTAATTGGGGTCTTGCCATGTGGAGCCTGTGGATTCACTCTCACAGCATCCTTAACATCTCAGCGGTCTTTCTCCCCTAGTCTGGGAGATCTCTACAGGGAGGAACTGTACCAGATTAATTTTGGGGTTATGAGTACACAGTGCAAGGCCTGGCATACAGAGCAGGCTTCAGGAATGAATAACTCCACGGCTTAATAGCTGACACTAAAGGTAAAGCGCTGGATGAAGGGTGGGTAGTAGAGCCACAAGCACCACTCACCCTTCCGGTTCATCCCCATCTGGAGGCATTTGAGCAGGCGGCAGTACTGGCACCTGTTTCTCTGCTTCCGAGACATGACACAGTTCTTGTCACGGCTGCACCGATACACCCGCTTGTTGCAAATGCTCCGCTTGAAAAACCCTTTGCAGCCCTCACAGGAGATAATTCCATAGTGCAAGCCTGTGGCACGGTCCCCACAAATGAGACAGGTTCGTTGTTCAGCCCGATCATCTGGAACAGAAACTGAACATGAATTCAAGTTAGAATACAGTAGAAATAATGGCTTTATGACTGCAGTTCTAAAATGAGCAACCCTGCCCTGGGCAGATCAAGAACCTCACCCTCTTCAGGATAACTGGCAAACAGGAGACATCATTAGAGCCCTTGTCTTAGGCACAGATCCCTGCATCTACCTGCAGGTACCACAAACACAGCCTATAAGAAAAACGAAATTCATGTTCCTCCCCCTGGATTTCATCATCGCTTGGACCAGTATCCAAGTCAGAAGCCTGGACGAAATCTTTGAGTCTTCCTTCTTCCTTAGCTTTCTCAGTCTCAGCTCATTACTTCTATCCAGTGGAAAGGTGGTAAGGATTACTGAAAATGTATATAAGTGCCCACTGCATGGTATACATCCAATTAATGATACTTGTGATTGTTACCAAGTGAAGCTTTTACCGTGACCAGCTAAGCCAGCCAGCCAGCCGTCTGTCCTTCCATCCGTCTGTCCGTCCATCTATCCATCCATCTATCCAACCATCCATCCATCCATCCGTCCGTCCATCTGTCCGTCGTCCATCCATCCATCCATCCATCCATCATCCATCCATCATCCATCCATCCATCTATGCATCCACCCCTGTAACTTACCATCCATCTATCCATCCAACAGATATGTATTGAGCAACTATTCTATTCTAGGTATTGTTGTAAGGCATGGCTATAACAGTAAATATAAGTCCCTGGTGAAGCTTACTACATTCTAGCAGAACATCTACTATCTGTGTCCAGGCTCTGTCCAAGGTACTGTGTGTTCAGAAATGAAGCACTATGATCCTAATAGTTAAGGAACTCACTGCCTAGCAACAAACAAGTTAGTCGAAGAGGAAAGTCAGGCCAGGGTATGGCTCTCCACTTACTCTTCCCTCAAATTCCACTTACTCAGGACCAAGCAAGTGCCAAAGAACAAGCATATGCCAAACAAACAAACAAATAAAAACAAAACAAAACAAAAAACACCCTGGTGAACTGTGACATCAGACCTTGCTAAGAGATGCAAGAAACCTCCAGGACAGATTTTAATCAGAGACCAAGGCAGGAAACCAGAGATTTGAGCCTCACTCCTGAATAACAGGCAAGTTATACTGTTAGGTACACAGCCCTTAGAATTAGAGGGATGCTTATTTTAACCCCAGTTCTGACAACGGTTGGATGAACTTGGGCAAAGTGAGTTACATCACCTCCCTAGTTTCTCTAATCTGTAAAATTGGGCTTATAATGGTACTTATATACCATGGACAAAGTACTCAGCACAGTACCTGGGCTATAACAGACATTTAATAAATAATAGCTATTATTTTCATTATCATTATTATCCTAACAGACCCCCACTTAATATGATAATGACATTCCTGAAAAGTATTTGAAGACAATGTTAAAGAGGGGGGCAAGGTGCTATATATAGGAGGATGCAGAGAGGGAAGGAGATTAGCATTTATGGAACCTTTATTCTGTACCAACTTTGAGATATGTTCTATGATCACCATTTATAGTAGCCTGAATAATGGCCATGCAAAGATATCAGGTCCTCATCCCTGAAACCTATAAATGTTATCTTGGAAGGAAAAAGGATCTTTGCAGATATGATCAAATAAAGGATCGTGAGCTGGAGATTATCTGGGATTACAAAGGTAGGCCCTATTTTCAATGACACGTGTCTTTATAAGAAAGAGGCAGAGGGAAATTTCATATACACTGAGAGAACACACACACAACAGACACGCGAGAAGGCATTGTGAAGACAGAGGCAGAGGTTGGCCACCAGCCAAGAAAGACTAGCGGCCACTAGAAGCTGGAAGAGGTAAGGAATGGATTCACACCTTCATTTCAGCCCAGTGATATTGATTTTGGACTTCTGGCTTTCAGACTGTGAGAGAAAAAAGTTCTGTTTTAAGCCACCCAGTTAGTGATAAATTTTTAACAGCAGCACAGGAAACGAATACACAAATTTTTTTCCTACAGGGAAACAGCCATACACAAGCTCTTGCCCAAAGTCATAGAGCAAATAGCAGGTATGCAGAGAGAAGCAGACATATGAGATTACAGATAGGGAAACACAGAAAGACAGATAAGGAAAGAGGAATTGCCTGAGTTCTTGAGGACTCTACAGTTTCAAGGTACAGAGCTTTCTAGGCCTTTCTAAAACCTGGATGCACTTCCTAACTATGGGCAAATTAAAAAACTGTGACGAATTGACATTCCAATGTTCTTGTAATACAATCCTTCTTTTTTTCTTTCTCAAGCTAACTTAAATGAGTTTCTGTCATTTGCAACTAAAAGAAACAGCAAAGATACTTAGCTAAGATACATTTTTATAGAGTTATAAAAATGGTCTTGGTATAATAAACATTCCTTTTCTTTTCCTATTAAAAAGGCAAAGGACTCTCAAGGTAAACATTATAGCAAAGTTACAACAGCAAGTTAAAAACTAAATAAGGAAAGGCCAAACAGGCAAAATGAATGGGATAGCAATACTATGTGTGGGATGTGATTTCCTAGAGCGCTGGGTTTGAGATGCTGCAAGGTTTTGGAAACAGCATTCAACACTTGGGAAATCATGATCAGAAGAATCTAAATTTTCCAACTTTAAATTAAAACCATTAATGTTCTAGTATATATTTACGCATGCGCGCGCGCGCGCGCGCACACACACACACACACACACACACACACACACTCTAAAATATAAACCAGAACTCTCCTAGAAAAGACTTACAAGTAGTTATAATTAATTAACATCATAAGAACCACATCACCTTGCTTTCTTCATGGCTATTTCACCAACCAACCAGGCACTCTCTTTGTTTGCATTGTCATGTAAGCCTCATAATCCCAAAGGTGGGGACAACTTATCACCATTTCGTAAATGAGAAAATGGTTACTTACTCAAAAAGAGTTAAGTAACTTGTCCACTTAGGAGGTGGCTGACCCTAATCTGCCAATATCATAACTGGGAGTTCAATAACCTCTTCATAAAGCATTTGTAGGGAATCTGTGCAGTATCTGGATCCAGAGCAAAGGGTCCACCTAACAACTATCAAATACACAGACCTGTTAAGAATCTGTTCATGTCTTGTAACACTGCATGTTCTTTTCCTAAGAGATCAAAGACTAGACGAGAATATTTCTCCACTGATGGGCATAAAGAGAAGAGATTCCCTTTAAGTCCTATGACTGCTTCTCTGTCTGGCCATAGCTAATCTTATCGTCACATTCCATTTATATAAGCAGCACTGGTCTATGCCACAGACCAGGAACTAATTCAGAAGAAAGTTCCTCAAAGGTACAAGAGAAAGGCCCTCTCCAGATCCCTTGCAGTCCTTCAAAGAGGCCTCTGGCGCGCGCCTCTCACGGCATGCTGGAAAAGATCATAACAACGGGAGAAGCTACTGTTAACTCGGCATTTGGGTGGCAGGCTCTGTGCCAAGCACCTATTATATGTTACTGTGCTGAATCATCACAACAAACCTAAACGAGGTGTTCTTATTTACAGATGAGAAACTTGAAGCTCATGAGGTGGTATCACTTTCCAACAGTCACCCTGCTAGTATAAGAAAGGGAGCCAGGGCTGGAACCTCCAAAGGCTATGGCACCTAACCATCATATTCTGTGGCCACACCAAGGTAAATCAAGCACCTCCCCACTTGTGGGGGTGCGGGGTAAGGAGCTAGAAAGCCAAGGTCTCCATTTGTAAATGAACAAATTGAAGCAAAATGTCCCTAATGCTGCCTGGTCAGATAACAGATTTCTGCACTTCCTATTTTGTAAAGGACTTGAAGGATATTTAAAGTATGTTTATGTTCATTATCTCACTGTACCAGGCCAGGGCAAGGATTATTCTTACAGATATATTCTTAAAGAACATTCGGTGAGAACCAGCTGTGTACTGTGCAACATTCAAGAAGTTTTCATACGTGCTGTCTTATTTCTTCTTCACAATAACTGAGAGGTATCATTATCCCCACATTACAGAACCTGGAATCTTAGAAAAAGTGCCTTAGAAACTGTCTTAACAGACTTTTACCTGAACTCTCTCTACAATATCCAAGACAAGGAGTTGTCCCACACTCTGGAACTGACCCTTGAACAACACGGGTGTGAACTATGAAGGTCCACTCACACATAGATTTTTTCCAATAAATACCTGTACTGTTTTGGATCTGAGGCTGGGAGTCTGTGGATGTGGAGAACCGACTGTATTAAGTGATCTATGCCATTTTATAAAGGGGTCTTGAGCATCTGTGGATTTTGGTATCGGGGGAAGAGGGGAGCGGTTAGAACCAATCCCACACTTATACTAATAAGTTTCTGGGGAGTTAAAAGTTACATGTGGATTTTTGACTGCACATAGGAGTCGGTACCCCTACCCGTGTTATCCAAGGGTCAATGATACTTACACACAGCTAGTGACTCAATTAAGGTACTTCATTCCATTCATTTCATTTTAGACAGTTTTAATGGTTCACAAGCTTTTCTTTACACTGAGCCAGTCTGTTAACCTGAAGCTTTTCCCATTGCTCTGAGTTATATGTTCATGGGGCGGGGGGAGGGGTATGTATGTAAACCAATGGCTCAGAGATTTAAAGAAAAATGAGGTTCTTGACTGTGAATTTTTCCTTCTTCCATTTCTTATTCTTAATGAAACATGTAGTATCAAAATCTCTCAAAACAAAGTATCCAGAACTAAATAGTTTGTTTTTCTTAATAGAATTTAAGACTCAATTAACTTTGCTTAAATGTTTCTGTAGCTATCAACACCAGTAAACACATAGTATTTTGTAATTACTGATGCTATAAAAATGCTACACATTTTATAATGGGAAAATCGAAGCTTAAAAAGGTAAAGAAATTTAATCTTGGCTACACAGTGAGGAAAGGGTGGAAGTGAAATTAGAATTTAAGACCTTCCAATTCCAAGGCTGCTATATTTCTAATCCCTACACTTCACATCTGGTTCACAGACATCTAAAATCTAAAGTTATATTTCACATAGATCATTAATCCATATATTTCTTATTCCAGTCTTTATAAAATGAATGTTGAACCTAAGGGTATGACTTTGTCTTTGATCAATTTTATCTTTACATAATAAATTCTATATGTCATTCTGGTCTATTAAAATCTTTGGGGATCAGTCCTGCCACTCGGTATGCTAGTTATTTCTCCCACCTTCTTTTATCCGGGTATGGCTAGTATTAGGTTATTTTCACTTCTATCCTTAAAACAATATTAAACAGAATGTGGCCTTCAGGCAAACTGTTGGCGCCCCTTCTCTAATCTGACTTATCCATTAGCATTCTGGAAATAGTTGGTCAACTAGTTTTGTCCCTTAATTAGGCTAGAAAATCTAGTCTGGCCTGCATTTCTCTATCTTACACATCGGGATATCACGAATCACTGTGTTATATGCCTCACTGAAATTCCAGTTTCATTACACTCCAGAATTCTCTGACTAACACAAAGGAATGGTTCACAACCATTCCTAATTCAGTGCTCTTAATCTATTAATTCAGTTTTCTTAATCTGTATTATTCTACCTAAAATACAATGGGAAGGAAATCAGGCAACTAAGCACTTGAAAGTGGAGACTTCAGCTCGTAATAGCAGTAGTACTCAAGAGTCAGTACGATAAAGGCAGAGGAGTGGATGAAAAGCTGAGGGTTTGAAAAATTATAGTTATCTGAAACTCTGAACAGGTAGCTTGCTATCTACAAAAATAGTAATGGGTAAAAAATAATGTAGGACAGAGAAGACTCTTACTGATTTATCAGAGAATGGAATGTCTTGAGCAGGAGTACCAGAAAAGCTCAGATTGTGAACTTTAAAAATACCATTTCCCACAAAGAGGAGCCAGGATTCCTCGGAAAAATGGACAGGTTTGTTTGGCAGGTTTGAGGGACAAGATGAGATGAGTCTGGCGGTGCTACCCAAGACTAATAATGGGTCATGTCAAAAGGATACAGGAAATGACATAAAAAGCCTCTCACTGGCCTAAAATGGAGCAACCTATGCATCAAAGAGAATAATGCTGGCAATGAATTAAAACACCTCAAATATAAAAATCAATGTGTTCATAATATTAAAAAGAAAACCTCATTTTAGCTACCACAGGAAGTTGCTGAGACACCAATTCATTATTCTGGAAATTGATGAATAAAGGGGGAAAAAATTAAACATTTAAGTAAAAATGACTAGAATCTTCCTCTCTTGCTCCCCTCCCCAAAGATAAGAAAAGAAAAGGGGGTGGAAACAAAAACTGTTTTTAAAAACTTTAAACTTTTAAACTTTAATTGAGAAGGCTGGGATCAGGTGGACAGATCTGCCTGGCAGTCAAGGGAACAGGCTTGGGTGGGGAGGGCCTGAGGCAAGTTAAGTCTCAATTCAGGAATGGAAAGGAAAGAGATAATAGTCAGCTCTACAATCTCTTGAGCAGAGGCAGAACACAGAGATTAAGCACTAGGACTCTAGAGTCAGACTCCTTGAATTCAAATCTAGGTTCTGTCCCTTGCTAGCTATGTGTGTGACTTTGGAAGTTTCCTAACCTCTTTGGAGGTATCTCATTTTCTAGTCTATAAAATATGGTTAAATATTATCTTCTTCAAAGAACTGTTTTGAGAATCGATGAGTTATCAGGTTACTCATCATAATTAATATGGAGATCTGTATTAGAACAAAATAGCTTTGCAAACTCTAAAGAACTAAACAATATTGTTGCTTATCTTTTTTTTTTTTAACCTAAAAAACTTTTTAAAATTACACTAAGAAGTATTATGTTAGTCTGGGGGCAGGAGAAGGTAATGGCAGATTTCCAAGGGAGGTGAGAGCTGAAGTATGACTGCCAGTTAGATAAGCGAAGGTAGAGGAGGAAACAGGCAGAAGGAGCAATCAGTGTATAAAGTCACATCTTAAATTTGGAGCTGAAAATCTCTCTTCAACTTGGGTTTCCTCTGAGAGAATCTCATTCCTCCCTAAAGTAACCAAAATAGTTTACTAAGCTTCAGTAAGACAATCAAGGTGAGTTACACAGAAATATCTACAGATATATTATCAGGTTATGTCCTACTCCTGTATATGTAAGAGTCATGATCTGCAAAATGTTCTAAAATCAGCTTGATGAATAATATAAAGCTTTATTACTCACGACACATAAATGTAAGCATACATGAGCTTTATTAGAAAAAAGGTAACATGCTTGTCTTTGCTATAATTGTCCAAAGTTTAGGAACAATCTGTAGAATTTTTTTTAATCAAAAATTATTCTAGTGCAGGTAACAGGAACTATATTAAATTTCATTTCCTCAAACTTTAACATGCCTGCTGAGATAAATATGGGCAGATGGAGAGCTTAGTTAGGATCTCTATGGACACAGATTAATTTTCAGAAGCAGAAATGTCAAATTCAAAGGAAATAATGAAAGTGGTGAATAAAGCAGCTGATATGTCTGGCCTAGATTAATAATAGTTGAACCAGGTACAGAGCCCCAGCATCATCTCTTCAGAGAATCACTGCTCAAATAAATGGATGTTCCCATCTCTACATCACTTATCAAGAACAGTAAGTAAATGAAAGCAAAGATACTTATAAACAAATCTGGTCATCAATCTGACAATACTTAAGTTCTTGTTTTATAAAAGTGGAAGGACTGCTTAGTTATAACTTACCAAGGTTACATTGCAGGTTAAGTCTCAATCAAAGATTATTAAGAGCAACACCTTGTACCATGATTGCTACAGAAAAGATGCTCATTTTGTTGAATGAATGAATGAATGGACAATAAATGAATAAATGGTATGGCTTACTGCAGTGCTTTCCAAATTACAAGTCATAATCCATAGCGTTATGACGAGCATTTGTGGAATAAAATAGAAAATATCAAAGTGCATCACATGTAGTAAGGGTAAAATATAATGAAACATTTCTTTCAATTAAAGTGTGTGCTTTTGGGAGCTGGCGTGTATATATGTACAGTGGAATAGTGGATCACAATGCACTATGGATCAAAATGTAAAAAGTCTGATATACATTGACTTGGTGGTTAAGACACACTGGATATGAATCCCAGCTCTGCCGCTCCCCAGCTTCATAACCATGAACACGTGACTCAGTTCTCTAAGTCTCAGCATCAACTGTAAAACAGAGATAACAACAGTATTTACCCCATGGAGTTACTAGAGAATAAATGACATACTATGATAACTGCTAACATGTACCTGATACATATTATGTGATAAGCTTTGATATGTGTCACATAAAATGACGCGCTCATTCCTTACAACGCTGTGTAGTATATATTACTATTATCTCTATTTTGCAGATGAAATAACTGAGGCGCACATAGGATAAGAAATACGCCCGAGGTCCCATAGCTAGTAGGCAGCAGAGCCAGAATTCAAAGCAGACAATCTTGCACCAGGATTTGAGACCCTTCACACTATACTATACTGCTTAATACAACACCTAACATATAGTAAACAAACAGTAAGTGTTAGTTGTGCTGTTGTTATTAAAGATAAATTTTCTGTAAGATTAAGGCCTGATAAAAATTTGCAACTTTATGAAACATTCTGACAAGTATTTTGTTTTAAAAAAAATCCATCTTAAACAAAAGCAATAAATAGTGCTTTAATAATTTTTTAAAAAGGGCTTTGATAGAATTCAACATTATTATTCAACTCTTAGCAAACCAGGAATAGGAAAAATCTTGTTTAATATGATAAAGGTTATCTGGAGAAACTTATACCAAATATCATACTTAATGGTAAAATGCTTTAAAAAAGAATGAAAACAGCAAAGATACTTAAGAAAAACGAAGACTTGATCCACTATAGATCAGTATTCATTTTAAAGCTATAGTAATCAAGAAATCTTTTATTGGCTCAAGGATAGACAGACCAAGGAACTAAATGGAGAATCCTACAACATAACCATGCATATATAAATATTTAATTTATGATAAAAGTGGCACTGCAAAGCAGTGAGAAAAAGACAAGCTTTTCAATGAATGGTGTTGAGACAATTAGATATCTATATGGGAAAAAAAATGAAACTTGATCCTAGCTCACACCATGAAAATATTTAATTCCAAGGAGACTGAAGACTTAAGTATCAAAAGTAAAACAATATTCCTCCAAGAAGATAATAAAGAAGAGTATCTTCAGGATCTTGGGTTAGGAAGAGATTTTTAAAATATGACACAAAAAGTAGAAAGGAAAACACTAAAATTGGACTACATTAAAATAAAGAATTTTAACTGAAAAGGCAAGCTTGGGAGAAAGTATATGCAATACACACGACCTACAAAGAACTCATATCCAAAATAGAGAAAACTCCTCTACATCAATAAGAAAAAAGAAACCCTGCACAAAACTGGGCAAGAGATCTGAATGGAGATTTTACAAAGGAGGCTATCCACAGTCGATACACTTATGAAGAGATGTTCAAATCCATGAGCTATATAGGACATGCAAATTAAAACCACAATGACATTCTATTACACATCCATTAGAATGGCTAAAAATAAAAAATAAAACAAAAAATAAAAGATTTCAAGTTACGGTGGCAAGTTGGAAAAATTAATTTTCATATACTTTTAGTAGAAGTTTTTATTGGTACAACTACTATGGAAAACAGTGTGTCATTATTAAAGTTGAAGATATACCTACTTTTGGACCCATTCCCAGGTATCCACCCAACAGAAATTCATGCTCATGTATATTGGAAGACATATTAAAATTAACCCAAATATTCATAGACATTGTTATAGATAGTAGAATTCATACAATGCAATACAAGACAGTGGTAAAGTTATTTAAATTACTGTAACAACACAGATACAGTGTTGTGTAAAAGAAGCCAGAAAAAAAAAACAAAACTGTAGGATTCCATTTATATTAAATAAGTTAAAACGAGTCAAACCAGGCACAGAGAGGAAAGAGATACACAGGTAAAAGACTGCTGGGGCAGAGATGTACTTTTGGATTCTGGCAATGTTCTACTTCTTGACTTGGGTCGTGCTAGCTTTATATTAGTCTATTAAGCTATAAATTTGTGTTTTATAGACTTTTCTCTCAGTGTTATATTTCACAATAAAAAAGTTAAAAAAAAAAAAAAGCCAGCAGAGCACGTCAAAAAAGAGAAATGACATCAGCAATGGCAAAAGGAAGGAAAACAAGAGTAAGGTGTTTTTGAGGGAACTGCACAGGATATTAAGTAGAGAGAGCTTATGGAGGAATGGTCAGAGATAAGTCTAGAAAACTAGTTTGGAATAGATTACAATAGATTTTACCCTACTAATAAAGGCTACTGAGATTTTTAAATAGAGATTTGTCTGGACCAAAGCAGTATTTTAGAAATATTAATCTCATAATGATGTGCAGGTTGCAACAAAATGGATTGCATGGAGATCTAGGTAACTCGAATGGTAAAGAATGGCTGACTGGAAGTGAAAAGCAAGTTTAAGGCGCCAAGAGAGGGCTTCTTGACTGACTACATTCCAGGGAGGTGGGGAGGAAGGGACAGGAAAGTGGCAAAAATGAACTTGAGGTTCTAAAGTAAGGTGGCTGTGAGAAATGTGGTATCACTAATAGAAAAGACGAAAAGCAAAATGCTGAGCAAGGGACAGAATCAATGGCTTTAGTTTACGAAAGGATGACGGGTGAGTCAAGCAGAAATATTCCAAAAGCAGTTATTTAGGGGACAATGGTTAAGGCTAGAATGAAGGATCTGGGAGTCATCAACACATGGAAGAGCTGAAACTATGACAACGGATCAGAACTCCAAGCAGGGGGATGTGTGGAAAAACAGCAGCAGGATGAAACCTAGATGTGGAGAAGGGAAGATAAGAAGTTGGGGAAGGAAAGTGAGATGACATGATCAAAGAAGAAATAGGTGGAATATAAATCCACGATTATGAGAAAGATAAGAGACAAAAAGATCTCACAAAAAAGAGAGCGCCGTCAAAAGTGTGAGGAATAAGAAATGGCTTAAAGATCACTGTTCAGAAAAGTTTCAGTGAACTGGTTAAAACAGATAGCATACTGAGTTAAAAACAGGTGAGTGCTAAAGAAATAAAATTAGTACTTTTTGAGCAGTATCACTCCATTCGAATGATAGAGAAATATTTTGTAGGAAAAAGCAACAGATTTAAGCAGATGTTTATTTTTTTTTTTAACTAGGAGCGATTCATATGCATTTAAAGAAGATAAACATAAAAACAAAGGCTTTTTAGAGAATGAACTACAATCCAGACATATTTTCAAAATAAAAACTTATATGAAAAATAAAAAAAGTTCATCATTTAAAATTTTCTTATGTATTTTATTTTTACTAAGAAAACGGTAAAGTTACTTGCCCGGGGTCAGAAAAGTAAAGTGATTCACCCAAGGTCACAGAGTGACTCAGTCAGTGATGGAGCTGAGTTTCAACCTTACTACTTTTCCAGAGACAAACTTTCCATTATACCACACTACCCACCACGGCTGGGCAGGAGAGAGGCTGGTGTGTGTCCAATCTGAGCATCAGTGCTGCTGCCTTTTTTTTTTTTTAAACCAAAGAAACAACAGAAATTTATCAAACAAAGAACCAATCAGAAATATTCTTACCATCCTGTGAGTGAACACCAAGTACCTTTATATTAGCAACCAAATTCTACTTTAATTTGGTTAAATACAGACCAAAGTCTGTTACCAAAAATGCCTTTCTCTCATACCTGCACTTAGCTCTGCTGTTAACAGAAATACCTCCCCCACCCCAAGAAGGGTGTTTTACCCATTCCAAGGAATCAGGTTACACAAATTACATTTGGAGACTGATTTTTATCAAAACCTGCTTTTCAGATTGTGATGAAGGCCAGATTTAGGAAATGGAGAGTACAGCTGCTCACTTGACCAAAATTATACTGACAACTAAGGCATTCTGGAACCTGCCTGGCTAAAGGGTATTTAAAACAAAGGGGATCTGTTTCTCCTGGATAACTGGTTCCAAGTCTCTGATCAGCTGCACATTCTAAGTACTGATTCCACTCCGTTTCATCGATTGCCACCATCTGAAGTGAAGGCCTCAGGTGGTGTGGCAGAATTTAAATTGGAAATAGGTACCTTCAAAATTTCATTTGCCAACAGAATTTAAACAGAAGTAGATAAAAATCTTAGACTTTCTCCTCTACTCATATACTATGGCTCCTCTAATGCACATAACACTATAAAAATTCATTTCCAAAGGCTACCCATGGGAGTTCCTTGGGGGACATTTCTAAAAAGTGACATCCGTTGGATGAAAACAAGTGAGCCATTTACGAGATTGGTGTGGACTGAGTGTTTGGAAGTTTTACTTACAGGTCACTGAAAAAAAGATGAAAAACACAAAAGGAAATGTTACCACCATTAACAGCTTAAGCCTGGAAACAAAGATGAAATGGTTCACAAATTACAATTAGCTGAAGCCACAGGAAACGAATCCAGGGAAAATGCTACCCCACCACTCAACAGGTGGGGGCAAGAAAATAAAAATTCAGTCCACAGCCCCCAGCTCCTTCCTCTCACTCTTATATGTAGGAATTTTTGAATTAGGAATCAACTTTCTATTTGTGATTAAAAGTTTTCATATTCATGCAAATTTAGATTTTCCAGTTGGGGAAAAGAATCTACAAATCTGTGGTTAGTCTGATGTGGATTGTTACCGGGAACGTTTAAGGATTCCTTGTTCATTTACGAAAAATAGGGTTGGTTGAGTCTTTTCTAAAAAACAGATAAAAATATACAGATATCTGATTAATAGATATCCTGGACCCACACACTACAGCTCTAACAGATAAGGGTTTTGAAGTTGGAAGTATAAAGTAAGCACTGATTCACTAATATTACTTCTTACCTCAAATCATCTCCTGACATTTATTAGTTGATAACTATTTGATGGCTCCTCTGTGTCCTTGGTGTACCTCACAATAGTAGAGAAGATAGACATTAATCCCATAATTTCAAGAGCAATCAATACCAAACTAGAAAGAGAAACTATAGGTGAGCATAGAGAAGTGAGTGATTCTAGAGCTAGATGGGAAAGCAGAAGAAAACATTTTGTAGAAGAGGTGTCACCTGAACTGGGCCTTAGAGTAACAGTATGTCAAAGGGAATTTTGGCCAGTATAGGCAAAGAAACTTGCTGGCTGTAGGTATTTAGATGTGTTGTAGGAGTGCAGTATTTGCGGCAGAGGGAGCTGAGGAAGGCCTCAATGAACGCTAGAACACGCATCCTGCACTTGGAATGACTTGACAGGCTTCCGTAGGGAGGCTGTAGGCATGCATGAGATTGCCAGAGACCAGGGTATGCTGGGAGAGCAGTCTGTAATAGATGCCTTTGGGGTTGTCTGCTCGCTCTCACCAATCCTCTTTTCTTTGGAAACAGCCACTTCCCTGCTTGTGAAGCACTAAGTTTACACTGTCTAGGCAAGTTGATGGGAACTGGGATGGAGACTGGCTACTGCTATCTGGATTGAAAAAGACATTGGCCCAAGTTGGTTCAATGAAATTCATTGTTCCCAAGATTCTATAATGGGGACAGAAGGATTGCTAAGCTTCTCATGTGACTGGAACTGTGAATGTGACCAGTGAGATGGCCTTTTTCTAGAAAAGCAGAGGATGTGTGTCTATGTGGTAGTGGTGGTGATGGGGGCTGGGGAAGAAGTGAAGCAGAGGGTACTATACCGCTTCACAATGATCGCTAGGGCTCCTGGAACTTAAATATAACTCCCTGTAACAAAAACATACTGGTCTCAATTCAACCTGTGGACACTGACCAATCTGAACAAGCCTGCTCCTTCACCTTTTTCTACCAAGAGTTTCACAGCCTTTGGAGTTTAATACCCCTAGTCCCAATAAGTGACTTTCACAGTACATCATTTCCAATCTCCTTTATCACAAAGGTCATCTGCCTTCTCCTCTGGACATGTTCCTGCTTGTAAGGATCATGGGAAAACATGATGCTCAGAATCAAGTGTAACTTGAGGAGTACAGAACAGAGCGGGAATCTGTGCTCCCTGCTCCCTTTTGTATACTGTTTTTAACAAATGCAAACTGCGTTTATGGCCTTTAGGGCAACTGTAGTGTATTTGTGAAAGTATATATTCTATGACTACATAAAACACAGTAGATTAATATTATTGCTTGGTCCTGTGTGTGTGGTAACCCAAACCTCTGTCTTTTCTCATGTTTTGCCGCTAAGCTGCCTCACTCACATCCTGTAATGGTAAGCTGGGCCTTGGCACCAAATACGAAACTTCGTTCATTGCTTTGTTTGAGTCATCCTGATGTTTCTGCCTATGAAGATGATATAAGCTTTCCCTTCTAGCTTTTGAGTCATCGATAGAAGCCCATGACCCATATTCCACATCTGTATCTCCAGCTTTTATGCAAAACTGATGAGAATTAAGCTAGGCTTTTGATCTTAGGCTGGATCATTTTTCTATGCATCAAAAAACAATATAGTAAATATAGTAATTTTTATATCAAAATTTGTTTTATTTTTTATATTTTTATATTTATACTTTCCCCCTAGTTGAGACATAACTGACATACAGCATTGTATAGTTTAAGGTGTATAGCATACTGACTTCACTTAACATGTATTGTAAAATGATTACTACAAGTATAATGATGAAAAGGATGAGCTACAAAGTCAAACTGAGTTCAAATCTCAGCCTTTACATTTATTAAATGTATAGCCATACTATCTCAGTTCCCTCATCTGTAAAATGGAGATAACGATAGTACTTACATATCTCAAGGCTACTCTGAGGACTGACTTAATACATGCAACGTGCTTAGTGCTGAGAACAGCTGATACATATAAAGTGCCTGGCACATAGTAAATGCTCAATAAATGTGAACTGTCACTATTATCATATCACCATTTTGTCTCAGGATACCTATCAGTAAAATGAGGATAATGAGAAAAGTTCTTATGAGGACTAAATAGAATGTATGAGAAAGTGCCCCATATATTCTGAAGTTCCGGGCGCCTATGAAGAAGGGTGGTAATTCACATGAATGAGCTTCTAACTTTTGCATGCCTGGGCCTTTTTTGGCCAGGTACAGAAAATCACCTTCTTATAGTAGCTTCACATATCTAACTCTTTGCTCCTCTTCACATCTACCTAAGGTTTTGGAGAACCAAAATTTAGTGAACTTTTACAGTAGATTACCCTTGCCTTTTTTTTTGTTTGTTTATTTTTACTGTAATTATAAAGTCAAAAAAAAGCAACCCCAGCTTTGCATCCCAGCTAGTCACAATTTTAGCTGTGTGACAATCTCTCTGAGCTTGTTTCCTCACCTATAAAGGACTGTTATGAGAATGAAGAGATTAAAATGTAAAGGACAAACAGTACCAGAATGAAGATGTGGATCAACAAATTTAGTTGTATTTTATTATGATTATGGTTATTATTTCTCCACCCAGGGCCACAGCTTTTTATAGAAATACACAAATTTGAGTTTAATTTATAGGCTTCTATCAGAGAGGTGAAAATACAGTGCAATTATACCAAACAATTAAACCAGAGTTGTCAAAATATCCTTTAGGAAATATGTATACACGAAATTGTCTTTTGAGTTTATTCCAAAGAGACTCCCAGGAACTTCTACTAGTGTAGCTTCCAACTGTCAAAATCTTGCGCTTCCATCATCAGACTATTACAAGTTGATCTGGCTGCCGAAGATTTCAACGATAAGGATATTACTGACTTTGAGGGTTGATGTGCTTGTTATGTATTTCACTCATTTGTGACTTCTTTGATTACTTGGTCGTGGATTATGGAGTCATTAAATTTCAGAGCCAGAGGGGGCTTAAGAAATACAGTAGTTTCTTATTCTCCCTTACAGATGGAGAAACTGAGGTCCAGAGAATTAAAATAACTTGCACCTGTTTGCATAAGTAACCTCTACATTACAGCTACCTCTGCATTTCATTTGGCCTTTAAATGACCTATGTATCTATAATACTCAATGGCTGCTATTATGGATGGCATCAATTTGTATATCAAATTCTCTATTCTAATAAATTGATGACTCAGCAGAAATTGGGACTACTGAGGATTCATCATGAGTGTTAGGGTGTTCAAGGCGACTTTCTGAAATTTTAATACCAGACTGAACATAGATGGACCCTCGGAATCCCTGAAATCTTTAAAATATACAGTCACGCGCCACTTAACGACAGGGATATGTTCTGAGAAATGTGTCATTAGGTGATTTCATGTGTGTGAACATCAGAGAGCGTGCTTACACAAACCTAGATGGTATAGCCGGCTACACACCTGTGCAATATGGTATAGCCGGCTACACACCTGGGCTGCAAGTCTATACAACATGTTACTGCACAAAACATGAGATTAAATCAGGCACAAGAGAAAATGATGCAATCAAGAGATATGGTAGACGAGATACATGAGGTCGCTGCCACAATAACATGGCAACATGTAAAATATATTTTACAGTAGACTTTTTTATTTTAAGTAGAAAGGGTGTACTATAAAATAACAATATAAAAAGCACGGTATAGTCAAGACATAAGCCAGTAACGCCGTTCATTATTTTCAAATATTACGTACTCTGCATAATTGTATGAGCTTTACGTTCACACGACTGGCAGCACGGTAGGTGTGTTTACACCAGCATCACCACCAACACATGAGTAGTAACGACATTAACAGCCAGGACATCACTCACTACATGGTAAGAATTTTCAGCTCTATTATAATCTTTAGAGATTGCTACGCATCATATACGCAGTCTACTGTTGACCAAAATGTCATTATTAGGTGCATGACTGTATATGGAAACTCTACTCTCTTTTATCTGTCCTGATCACTGCTGGACCTATCCATGAAGTCTTACGAAGTAAAAATGCTCCAGAACATTTGCTGGATGAATGAAATTGGACAAGCATCTGAATTCTCCCCTTTTTAAAACACTTTCCTCCCTTGGCTTCCAGAATACCACTCTCCTGGGTTTCCTACTTTCTCTCAATCCACTAAGTACTCTTTGGAACTCCTGAATATTGGCATATCCCCAGGGGTTAGTCCTTAAACCTATTTTCTACCAACAGTCTCTCTTTAGATGACTTGGGCCTTCCACCTATATTGTGGTAATTCAACAGAGTGTATGCTTAACCAAAAACCTCCCTTGTGCTCCAGACTTCTATATCCAAACTGCCTATTTAACGTTCCATTTGGCTTTCTAATAGGCATCTCAAAACCACGAAAGTCAAATATAATTCTAGATTCTACTCCTATTTCCTATTATCGACATGTTTCTTCGATAATCTTCCCCCATCTTACTAACTAAAACCATTATCCATTAGTTGTTCAGCCTAAAATCTAGGAGTCATACCTAATCCCTTTACTTTTTTTAATATTCTGTCATCCAAACCATCAGCAAACCCTATCAATTCTCCCTTCAAAACAGATCTTAAATGTACTCTCCACCTCTACTTCTACCAGCCCTAGTTTAAGCTACCATCTTCTCTCACCTGGATGATCAATCGGTCTACTAATGGTTTTTACTTCTCTTGGGCTCCCTACAATCAACTTTCCAATCCATTCCACAGTGCAGTCAGGGGGATCTTTAATAATTCTTCTGTGCAAGAAGCTCTAATTACTTCCTCTTGCACATGAAATAAAATATATGGTCTATACATACCCCTGCATGATCAAGCCCTAGCCTAATTCTCTGACCTCATCTAATTCTACCCTTCCTCCGCTCACAATGCCACACACTGGAAAGAATCCTTTCTCAGTGTCAAAGAGTAATACATATCTAGAGAGAGGATTATAGAGGGCTAAGTCACAGTACATCAATTCAATTGCTTAACCTTCCTAAATTTCACATGGCACTGTAGAATTGTGAGAAAATCTCATGTCATAAAGTACAGGTTGGCTATTAAAGAAAAGGCTGAGAGTTGTAAAAGGTTTGAGACATAAACTATAATTTTTGAATTACCTGGAAAATAAGTAAACCACTTCAACAACTAGAAATTGTATCCCTTTTCTATCTTCAGCCATTTAACTTTTGTAAAGAAAACTCGTCTAAAAAGGGACCTGCCTGTATGCAGAATATATAAAGAACTCTCAAACTTCAATACTAATTTTAAAAACTCCTCAATTTTAAAAAATTTTAAAAACTTGGACACTTTGCTTAAGAGGCTATGTGGTTGGCAAAGAAGCATTTGAAAAGATGTCAAACATCATTAGCCACTAGAGAAATGAGATACCACTACATATTAGGGTGACTAATATTTTTAAATGATAATTCCGAGTTGTGGTAAAGATCTAGAGCATTCCAAGTAAGAATGTAAAATGATCCAACCACTAAAGAAAACAATTTGGCAGGCTCTTATAAAGTTAAACATATGCTTATCATGTGACCCATCAAGTCTAATCTCAGGTATTTACTATAGAAAAATAAAAATTTAGGTTCACACACAAACTTGTACATGAGTATTTATAGCAGTCCTATTAATCACCCCAAATTGGAAATAAACTTAATGTCTTTCAAGGGGTAAATGAATCAACAAACATCAATAAAAAGAATGAACTATTGATACATGTTAACAATTTGAATAAATCTTAAAGGCATTATAGTGAATGAAAGAAGCCAGCTTCAAAAGGACACGTACTGTCTGATTCCATTGACATAACATAGTCAGGAAGATAAAATTATAGTAGCAGAGAACAGATCAGTGGTTGCTAGGGGGTTAGGAGTAAGGTGGGAGCATTAGCACAAAAGCATAGCATCAGGGAGTTTGGGGTTAATGAAACTGTTCTGTACTTTGATTTAATAGTGGTTACACAAATCTATATTTACAGAACTTCCCACCCCCTTGAAAACCCTCAATTTTACTGTATGTTAATTTTTAAATGTAATAAAATATGGAAGCACCTAATACTTCCTATCCAACAACATTAGTATAGTGCTTTGGCCACTAAGTCATCACCATTTCACCAAGATCCAAGATCTAAGTAAAACTACAATGATTATCTCAGTAAAAACATATACAACTTGTCCTAAAAAAATAAAAAAAGAAACTTTCAGTCTAAACTAGTGAAAAAGTCTGGGTAAGACATTAAGACTCCATTTCTCCACTCATTAAAAAAATACAACAGACTGTAACTC
The DNA here is from genome assembly GCF_902729225.1 of Pteropus medius. Classification (NCBI taxonomy): domain Eukaryota; kingdom Metazoa; phylum Chordata; class Mammalia; order Chiroptera; family Pteropodidae; genus Pteropus; species Pteropus medius. The sequence continues at coordinate 1,435,064 of NW_024356335.1, forward strand.
TGTTAAGGACATTCCTCCAGAGCACAGATGGCCTCCAGGCAGAATGTAAAACTTAAAACCATTTAACCAAGGCCTCTCCCTCTGTAGGACCTGACACTTGTAGCAAGGATAAGCAAGGCTACTGCATGTTCTCCTTAAGTCCAGCAGCAGTGTCCAAGCCTCCAGCTCTGAGGCAGACCTATGTGCCTTTAGAGCCAAGAACGCTAACCTCCTCAACATATTTGCAAGGGGAGGACAAGAATGTGAAGAGGGCCCTCTTCTGCTCAACAGGGGTAGGCGTGTCCACTCACAGACCGAAGCTCTCTCTAGGGTTTCCCTTGCATCTGGAACCAACCAGTCTTTCTGTCCTCTATGAGCTTTATAACTCACCCCCAATCCTGTCAGCTTGTTTCGTGTTGTCATGCCTTTGTTTATCCTGCTCCTTCTCCTTGGGAGACCCTTTCCCACTTTACCATTCTGACAAACATCTACCAATCTCTCATGATGCCTTCTTGGTTGAAGCCTAACCTGACAGCTCAAACAGAAATGAACACTTCTACCTTTACACAACCTCTGTGCCCTCCAGAATTGCTAATACTGTGCCTCCAACAGTTTGTTGCACTTATTTATTAATCTCCCTCTACCCGACTCTATGCCCCACAGGGCAGGAAAAGATTATTTTTTCTCTGTATCTCTAAAATATACCAAGCACAGAGCAACGACCAGTGAATGTCAGTTGAGTCAGTGAGTAGTGTAGATTCTCTACTTGCAAATCAAAGGGCACAGTTTATAAAAACTAGACAACAAACTAGTGGGCCAGCCCAGAAACCTTGTGCCAATGCTCAAAGCTTAGTATTCAGCTCCTTAGTATTCAGCATCTAAGGTCCTGGTGAAAGAGAGACCAATGCTTTAAGTGAAACCATATGTTCTAGGGGTTGGAAAATGTAGCTGCCACACTGCATTACCAAAAGACCACTTTCTCCAGAACTGTGATCAGATTTAGTAGAATGGGCCCAGAACTCAGACGTGTACATTAGTAGAGACTCTCATCCTATTGGTCAAAAAGTGCTTTTGTTAACTACTTCCACGTGTAAAACGATGTTCGGAATAAGTGCCGAAGTCTCCCTGCATTCACTACTAAGACTGCAAATTACGAAACTTAAGCAGCGCACGTGAGCACTCTTACACACATTACACTCCCACGGTTTAATGATGCAGCCATTGGAACCCAAGAGTGCTGCTTCCCTGACATACCGGATCAGTACTTTCATAGAACCAGCACTCCTTCCCCTCTCCTCAGACTAGTCTTTCTCTAGTATCAGATTGGTAACCTCATGGCAAATGTTTTCGTGTGCAAGACTCCAAAAGGCATGTGGGTATTAGAGCAGAGGGGCTGAAAGAGAACTAATTTCTATGCATTCAAAAGGAACCTAGAATCCTTAACAGTACAATGTGATGGTCAGTTTCTTACAGTACCATTTTATTACAGGATGTGGTTAAAACAATGGATGGCTGGACTATATCCAGTGACAGGAAAAGATACCAATTGTGACACATCATCACCTCTCCCCTATCCGGCCCCCAACCAAATAAAAGAGGTGAGGGTGGTAGATTTTCTTGTCAGCAGCAATTAACAACTATCTCATGGCAAACTTAAAAAGCAAAAAACATGACTCCATGAGAGTCTGTGTATGTAAACATACTCTTATAAATAATGACAATAGCCAAGACTTCAAGACTAGCACTTACTGGGTGCCAAGTCTTTCATTTACACCTCTCTTCTTTCCACACTGACTCATGTGCATGTTTTGCAATTAAATAGCCACTGCGATGGTGTTTATTTTTTCTTTTTTTAAAAATGTCCCAAACATACATTTGTTGTAGAGCAGTAATTTAATAAACTGTAATTGACATTTAATAAGTTACACATAGCTTAGCTCCTTTGAAAAGCAAAGCCAGGTTGCTGTAGCCATCATGCTGAAAGAACATGCTGAAACCTCAGCAAAGGAAAACTTTTTGCTAACAGCGAACAGGATGCTAACAGAGAACCAGAGAAACTGAGGTACAGAGTTTCCCCACACCTTTGCCAACTGCAATGCAGGACTCTAATTTTACTACATTCAGAAAAATATCTGACCATTTTATTTTGCAGCCAGATATCCGGAAGAATAAAAATGTTTTAAGAAATGCCTGGCAAACACAGTAAATATATATATATATGTGAAAACAAACCCCACTGCCAGTTTTGAATAATGCTCTGGCAGCCAAATGTTCCTCCTTTCCCTGTAATTACCTTCAAAAACTCTTATGTTTTAAGTGATGAATAGTTAGTATCTGTTAAGCAACGTTAAAATTATTTTTCCCTCTTTGTAGTTCAAAAGGGGAGTTACAGTTCAGGTAAAGAATTATATCTGATTCACCCGTATTCCCAGGGCTTAGAACACGGTAAATGCTCAATGAATGTTGGCAATATAACTTATAATTTTATACAGAGCAATCAGAATAATGAGCCATTGATATAAGCTCTGAAGGCCCTAAAGACTGAAGACTCAAAAGTTAAGCAGAGTAATGATTAGAATGCTAACAATAGTCCCAACTTTACCACTTCATGGTAAAGCTTCTAAGAAGGGGCTATTAAGCCTGGCCATAGCAATTGTCTTGGCATCTATTTATCTACCAAAACACGTGGAAGGAGATAAGAGTAACTTGACTATCCTTCTTGTCCTGATTATGATTTAATCTGTGTGCTCACTTAAAGCTCATCCCCTCTTCTTTTTCATGCAATCGACACAATTGTAAACGACTCTCTTAGGGAAAAGCCACATATTTTGCAAGGACCCACTCATTACTAAATATTTTCCTTTGCCCAGGAATAGCATAGCAATTCCTGGTAGCAGAAGGCTCAGCAGCTCGTATCACTAGTTATACAGCATTTTTGAGGCTGAATTTCCAAAGGGCCCATCCCCGATTGCTGCCCACTGAATGGAGGCATTCCCTGGGGACTTTTCTACTTGGAAGATAAACAACACCAGCCACAAGCTCACCGGAAAATCTTCTCCTTTCTTATCTCCCTAAATTGCTACTCTATAAACTCATTTCAATTACAAGGCATATTAAATACGTTCTGAGTACTGTGACAGAGGTTCTCTTGATTCTCTTGATTCCTATAGCAACCCTGAGAAACTGCTATTACTATCCCCTGTTGTACATATGAGGAAATTGAGGCTCACAGAGGTCAAGTGACTTGGCCAAGTGACAGAGTCAGGCTGCTCAGGTTCTTTCCCCAACACTGGGAATCCTGTTGCAAAGCAATGGAGGCAGCCAAGTTTTTATGAGCCATCTGGGCAGCAGGGTACGAGTTCTTCCCATACAGACCAAGCGATCTGCTCAGAGGCTATGGAAGCGGCAGCAGGTTTTATTTTTGTTTTCATTTGGTTTGGTTTGGTTTCAATGGCTAAAAATCCTACAGGAATTCTGATTGGCCCCAAAGACAATCCACCATGGCCCACCAGCCAGTTGACTTCTGACCTTCCATGCTTCTCATTCTAATTAATGCAAGGTCCTTGGATCACATTGTGAGCATCGAGACCCAGTCAGAGTTAGCAATGACCTTTACATCTATCACTCCTTTCAAAATATGTAAAACAGCTGTGCGTTGAGAACGCCCCCCAAACTCTCAACCTTGAAATATGAGTAGATGCATTTTTCCTGATTATGCTGTTTTTAGCAAGTCTTTGGGACATGACTGTTTATGTGTCTAATAAATATTTGAAGAGTGGCTTATTTTTCAATTTCTAAAGCAAACCTCTAAGGCATGCAAAAAGAAGATTCATACAAATGGACTGATTTCTTTGTCTTAAAAAGAAACCCCAGCATCAGGGAAGACAGAGAAAAGAGAATGACCTGAAAAATTTGGGGGGAAGGGAGAATGTTTGGCTTCCAGACTTGTGCCTCTGATATTCTTTTGTTCTCCCACCTCATTTAAGGATGCTAAATCAAACATGAGTGCAGTGATGTTTGTGTGTGAAAATGACAAAAGCAATGGGCTAAAATCCCAACCTCATCTTGAACCCTGAAGACTTTTATGGCTTTTCCTTCACTAGGCCCTCCCCCTAAAGCACATTAAAGACCACATTGTTCAAAAGGGTCATGGTAGGTTTCATACCCTATTTTAATACAATGTAAATGGTAACTGAACTTCCAAGTTTTGTTAGTAGTAATATTTGTATCTCTCTGGAAAATGCCCATTAAAGGAATTGATCCTTTGGTTTAAATATTAATGCAAAGTTATAATGTATCAGAGAGGCAAAACAATGGCATGAAGGAGGCACTGTCTGTGATGATTAAGTTAGATTTTCTTTTTATGCATCATTTTCCCCAGAAAAGGGGTATAGATTAGAGATGGGTTTAAAATATCCACATGATCTTGCAAAGTGGCTAAGTGTTCTGTTGAGCCTCAAAACTGTCCAGAAGAATATGTCAGGTCTCAACTCAAGAAGCATAAAATAAATTAAACGTAGGGCTCATTTCAAACGCAGGTCTTTCCCTATCCCCTTTATTCAATTTGTATGTTTGTAAGTGACGTTACGGTCTCCCAGTTTGGTTTTGCATTTATTCCTGGAAGACTTCAAACTCAGAGAAGGAATATGAGAGGTTCTTTATAATTCTATTTTCCACAGCTGTTACCATCAGTTGTCACCAATACTTTGGGGGTTTAGTGGAAGTGAGGCGGCAATGACTCCATTACTCTTTCCAACTGCCATAAAGAATTTGCATTATAAAAGTACCTACTGAATTACTGCCTTAGTCCACTGAAAAAGGATACAGTAAAACAGGAATGTTACAGTTGGGCTTGGGAAAGGAGAATTCAAAAAATGAAAATCTGGGCTGGAATAAAAGAACAACAAACTTGGCAGTACTTTTAAAATCGTAATTTCATTGGTGGAACTGCTAATTTTCCTAGGCTCAAGCATTTCTGTTTAATACCCATATAACATGCATTAAGATGTGGCATAATATCACAACTTAAGTGCATTTTAAAATAAGACCTATCATTTCTGTGTGTTTCTTGGTTTAAACAAGCTCTTGGTATGTTAATACCAAGAGCATCTGTTTAGCTCGGTTGAACTTTCAAGAGCCAATACCAGCTGTTGGGGGTGGGATTTCAAACATGTGTTACTCAAATACTAACCAAATTTTGGTTTTTTCATTCTCTTAATGATGCCTCCAACACCAACTGGGTAAAGCAAACGTTAGAATAAAAAGGAAAGAAGGGAAGGAAAAACGAAAGCAAGAAAAAAGATTACTCAATGCTTTGATGCATGTGACTAAGACCAAAATGATCACTCTCTCCAATTCAATACAGTATTAGCATGAGGACAAAAGGCGTTTAAAAATCAATTTGGAGTTATTTCTAGTGAGGACTGCCTTATCCTAGCAAGCTGAGGAATGAGACTATTCCCAACATTAAAAGGGCAATCATAAGGATTTTTTTCTCCTTTAAGAGCAATCTGATTTTCGCAAGGAATTCATTTGGTTGGTATTGTTTTGGTTTTAGGTGTCTGTCCTGCCAGGCAGGGGCTGTGCACAAGGGCTGCTGCATCTATCTTGAAGTGTGCACAATGGCCTCTCTTGCGGCTTGCTCTCTGTTATTGATCCTTACAGATGCTCCAAGGCCCTTCCCCCACCTTTCTCCAAATCCCAACCCCCCATTCTAAAAGATAGCTTAAGAAATAAGACTTCCTGCCTAGCGACTGGCAGGGCTGAAAGACCAGATTGTATGACTCCACAGATCAGGCCTGCCACAGTGAAAGCTTGAATAGAGTTAACCCTCTGTGAACTAAAACAAAACATTTGTATACCCAGCTGCGACAAAGGTTAATTTAAATGGACAAGGGCCCAATATCTAAAACCAGGCAACGCTTTTTTACAGTAGCATTTTCACTGGTCTCTTTTGTAAGTAGTTTGATTTTGCTTTTTAAGCTTCCAAAGGCCTCCTTCAGCTGGGATAATTCATTTTGCTTTACTAGAATTTTATATGAAATACGCAGGTGAAAATTTTAAAATTCACTCCTTGTTTTGTAAAAGTTCTTGTTTGAGTACCATTAGTTATTTTCTGCCATTGAACAGCTAAGAAAAACCAAAGTTTTAATACTTTAATTAAATATGCAGCAAGGGAGGACTTTCTGTTCAAACCTTTTTTTTCTCTTTCAGAACCGGTGGTCTATGTATCACTAAGAGATTCAAGCGGGTTGAAAAAAAGCCAAATGCTCCAGAGCTTACCCTTCCAAACTCCTCTAGCTGCTGCTCCGGTATCTCCGCCCAGCCCCGAACTCCGGTTCAAATGGATCTGGAGCCGATATTACTTCTTAAACTACAACTTTCTAGAAAAGCTAGTACATGCAGAATAGTTTAACAAAGCATTTCTGGGTATACTAAGGGAACGAGAGGAAGCTCTTCAAGATTAAAAAAAAAAAAGTAATAACAGGTCTTACATGCAATCGATCATTTCTACAAACTTTGTTGTTCCTACTAATTTACAATAAAAACCAGTGAAGTAATTCTGGCATATGAGGTGCTGGGAAAGAACATATAAGGGAGTATTAACATAAAGTGTTACTATAAAGAAGAAAGTTACGAGAGGGATCCCACTCCCTAGTCTGTGCATCCTCAGAGTGAGAACGAAGCTGCAAAGCTGCCTGTGGCAGATGTTAGCCATGCTGCAAGGGGCTGGGAAACTTTCCCAGGACTAGCTATTTCATAGGTTAATGCCCTAGAAATGTACCAACTACCTAAAAGAGTCTGAAACTCTTCTGGCTATAGCTCAGCAGTGCTCGCCTATAAGAAACCAAACTCTTAAACCAGATACACTTTATAAACACAGCAAACAAATATAGCAGATCTTTAATACTAAGATTCATTGTCTAGCTCTTTCTTTAGCTGTGTCTCTCCTGGCCCCAATAATAAAGTTGTGGGGCACTGGGGTTTCTCACACAAGTAGGAGCCTATCTCCAAATATACAATTTGCAATACTAACTAGTTGATATTAATGAGAAAGAGAGAGAGAGAGAGAGAAAGAAAGAGAGAGAGAGAGAGAGAGAGAGAGAATATTTACCCATTTTAAAAACAACCCACTTAAAAAGAAATTAGCAATGGCTTAGTCTTATGCCCCAAACTGCAAAATATCTAAGTTTCCCAAAGGGAATGAGGTTGCCTTATCAACGGCCTTGTGACCCCAATACTACCTATAATTAACAGTACTAAATAAGGCTTTGGCAGATAGGGTGAACTAGGTTAAGGAATTTAAAAATATAAACAAATTATATCAAGGGGTAAATTTTTAAAACGATTTTTAAAAATGTCAACTCTACCTAAGGACTGTAATGTGAAATGAAGTTTAAAATTTTTCAAGTCAGTATAAAATTTAAATCAATTTTCTTTTTTCTTTCTTTTTTTTTTTTTTTTTGCTCATTCTCTTAAAAACATCAACCACAACAATTAATTCACAGGTTTCCTTCTATTTTCCCTATTCCAAAATGTTTATAGCCAGTTGCTATATACATGAAAACTTGCTGGCTGAATGCTGCCAAGACACAAAAAAGGAATGAGCTGCCTCCCTCCTCCCTCAAGGCTACTATTTGCTTTAAATCTTCAAAGAAAATTTCCAAACCTTAGATCTGGTCCCAGACTCAAACAGTCAGTTTCCTTACCTTCCCATGTCTCCATTTCATGCTTCTTGGAGTTTGTTGAGAAGTTCTATTGGAGCCATGAAGAAACAGAGATTACAGGACAAGTCTAGCTTGATGACCACCCTTCCGATACTTGGCCAATTTCTCTCTTAGCCGGGACTACGACAGTCATCCTTACAGGTCAGTTTACAAGCCAGTCATGTGATTAGAAAGTTCAGGCGCTAAGGTCACAACGTGTATGGAGTTAGTTTATTACCAAAGGTTATCTAAGTGGAACTGATAGACTTATTTTCTTTAGTTAAAAATGCTGCCTACCATGTCTCTCTGAAAACCATAATGGGAAATTTAATGGTAAATACTCCTCTGGTCTTCCCTAAACTGAGATTTTAAAATTAAAAGGGATCATTTTAGAAGAACCTGGTTTTCATTTAATTTAAAACAGTTCTAATATGTGAGGTTTTTTCCCCTCTCCTTTAAGAGCTATTCTATACTATATTCTTCTATACTCTGAATTAGAAATTTTAAAGTTGAAACCTTTTGCATAAGAAAAAGACAAAACAAAAACTCCACATTATGCATGTGTTTGGGGGTGGGGGGAGGAGTGGGATTCCCTGCTTTTTGTCATTATAATAAACAATGACAAGGCAAATTCTTCTGAGAAAATTAAAACATGGAGCTCTGAGTTATTTGCAGGGTTCACTTTAACTCTGGCCCTCAATTTCCATGCTCTGGCTATACACACTACTCTGAAAGAATGTGGAGAAAGGAAACTAAGGGCTGCAAAATCCTTTTAGAAAGCAAAGGTTAGAAATTCCATCCCCTGCCCCCAGCCAAATTCTTAAATCTTTAAGTAACCTTCCTGCTTCATTCCTTTACAACTCCTTAGACCTTAAGCAATCGTTATGCTATGTCTGCCTGATTTGTGAACCACACCAGTAACACAGCAGAGTGCGGCACACCGGACTGTGCATGTACACCGCTCAAACCCCGCCAAAGAGCTGCGGAGGCTGGCAAATCTGCGTCATATGCTAACGACACATGATGTCAAACATCCAGCCGTCCATTCAGATATCAGAACACAACGAGAGGGCAAGTTCCACTGAGAAGGTGGGATGGCCCAAAGAGAGACTGCTTTGCGGGGATAAACGCTTCTTAGCTGCACAGTGTTCCATGCTATGAACTCTCCCTCCCTCTCTGGCCTTGGGAAGGACTTAAAGGCCAGGCACATTCTATAGCAGTGTTCCAGAAAAAAGGAGACCCTCCTTGGGGGTGGGAGTGAAAGGTGTCACTTGGCAGCCACATAACTGAAAGGCAAATATTGCCACCACTGTAACTAGAACGTTTTCCCAACCAACAGAGAACATTAGGGTCATCTAGCAGAGTAAGGGCCTAAAGAGAAAGTGACCAATGATTTAGAGGAGGAGAAAAGGCTATAATTTATCTGCCTAAAAATAAACGTTCTGCCACTGCCACACACGCCTCACTCCAAACACAAGCAGATCGACCAGCGTTCCTACCCCCGTTCTCATCCAGTCAAGAGATTAATATTTTCTTCTCAATCCCTGTGGAACTTAATGCCGCTCTTAAATTTTAGGAAAGTGACTAGAAATAGAATGAAGGGGAAAGCTGAACATGGGGAAAGTCCATCAGGAGAAAGCTATTCAACTGGGAACACTCATCCAAAGGGCAGCTCGCTGCCTCCCCAAAGAGAGAGGCTTACCTGAACTCAGTGCTTGAACACATCAGAGGTGTACTAAGGCTCTTTGCTTCATGGCACCAATCTTTGGAGGAAAAGATGAAACTGGAAGCTATTACTCTGACTCCTAGTATCAAGACTGAAGCAGAGCCCTTGATTTTTAAGGATGGGTCTTAGTAATAATCCCTGAGAACAAATCTTTAACATAGTTTAAGAAGACCGGTCTTATCTTCGTATGCAGAGTCATATTTCTTCAGCATCTTTGGTACCACAGGTTTTTTGAGAGCCCTTTATAGGTTCTACTGAGAGGAAAGGGAAAGAGAACATAAACATGCACTTCAATGACCACGTGAAAGCAAAAGACAAACTCTAAATCTTAACTGGGGCTCCCAGAAAGATTGATAAAAACAACTGCAGAGGAAAAAAATCATTTAAAAAGATTAAAAGCATTCCTGAAATTTATGAGTAGGAAGAGGAGAAAAGAAAATGAGAAATCAACAACATTTTCTACTTGCTAGTATTAGCTTTGTAATGTAGAATAGAGTAGATGAACAAAATTCTACATCCAACCAACATCTGCAGCATTTGCATACTGCACATTTTAGAATTCAAAATTTGAGTCCAAATTATGAATGGCAGAACCTTAGTTAACCTTGTGAGAGACTGGTTCAATTTTTACTTTAAAGATGGGGAAAGAAACTGAGTCCCAAAGAAAGGAAGAGGCAGGAGTCATCAGACCAACTGAGAAGAAAACCGAATATCCTAGTCCTTCATTTCTTCCATTATCTTAAACAGGAAAAAAAAAAAAAAAAAAAAAAAGCGCCTCATTTTAGATGTTGCTATTCAACATCACTTCCCATCTGTTCATTTATTCAAATGGTAGCTTTCAAAGAAGACTGCAGATTTTGAAGCTAAAGGGGGTATTCAAGATGTAGTACGCTTAGTCCTTCAGTATAAAACGAAAGGTAGCAATTCTAATGGCCACACAATAACTGGTCTCATTTCAACCTTTTTTTGTTTTTAAGAAGTTTCAATAAAAAGTCTGATGCAAAGTGAAAGCTATGTGACCACTCTGATGGGGATACTGGAGAACCTCTATCCATTTCAGAAAACTAGAAATATGCAGAAAATGTTTTAAATTCCTTTTTTAACCACAAAAAATAAGAGTCAAAGATCTCTAGTTCTTATCTGTCAGGTCCTATGACAGTCCCTATGGCAAGAGAAAGAGAGTTTAATTCGACTAAACAGGAATAATGAAACGCAGCTAAGTGAAATCCATACTATGTGACCAACAAGCAAACCTCCTAAGTGAAGAAAAAGAACAGGAGCAACAAATAACATGCTTAGATATGATTTCCAGGTTTGCCTTCTATTCCTGGAATTGGAAAGGAGGGTTCATTACCAATGCAGAGTTTTAAACTAAAAATATTCCACAAACTAAGGGTTTTTATCCAATTCTATAAACATTCACTGAGTGTCTCCTATGGGCTAGGCATATGCTGGCTGAGGTGGCAGAAATGACTATCATGTGACCCTGTCCTAGAGGTACTCACTATCTGCTACCTCCCCAGCCTCATGTTCCACCATTCTATACTATCCCGCTTGTAGTACAAACATACTAAACAGATAAATGACAATATGATATTATGAGCACTGTAACAGAGGTGAGTACTAAGTATCAGGGAAACAGAGGAAGGAACAATTCATTAGACTGGAGTGGGATGCCACAGAGAGGGCAACACATTTGAGCGGATCCTTGGAGTTACACAAGTAGACAGGAAAGATATTTCAGGACTTGAAGGAATGGGCAGCACTGAGAAAGATTAAAAGACTTTTTAATGCCTATGCTATAAAGTCAGGAATTAAATCTCTATGTGAAAGAGTAGCAAGATTGGCTAGGGAAGAAAAGTGGATAGCCTTACATATAACAACCAAAGAGAATGTATGTACCTTATCTGAACCTGATTTGAGCAGATCATCTGAAAAAAGACATTTTTGAGACAATCAAGGAAATTTAAACATGGGTAGGGTACTTAAATAGGTCAGTTTCCCACTCACAAATGGAAGAACCTGGAAAGAGTAAGCCCTCCTCCAAAACTCCATAAATTCCCCATTTGAGATTCTGTGCATGAGTTTTTAAAGTATCACATCAATAACAGATTATAGTATAAATAAGTCAGTCCCTTTTGAATGAAAAGAAAAAGAAAAGAACCAGATCTATAGTATACAAACATAAATGCAGCCAACTACTGTATCTCCTGAGAGGTCTGAACAAGTTGGGACTTACTCATTCCATATGGCACCCCTGCCTGTTCATCTTCACAATTAAGATCCAGATCAGCCCGTAGATTAATGCAAATAAATACTGTTGCTCTGAATATAGCGACATCTCAAACTGCTGTTAAGTAATATGTGTAAATGAGGTAAAAAAAGATCAAAGTAGTAAAAAGCAAGACTTTAGGGCAGAGCACATGGACAGAGAGCCTTTCTCCTTTGGTGCCTCTAAAAGGGAAGACCACCTGAAGCCCAGTAATTTCCAGATAAACTCTGGCCTTAGTTTTGACTTTTCAAGTTGTTTTATTTTTGCCTATCTACCCATCTGCCTGACCTAGAGGGGGGAAAAAAAGAGTCATGTGACAGTCTCAGCAAGAGGCTTCTGCCTAAGAGTAACTCAGTTCTGTGTAAGGACACTGGGCAAAGGCCTGCAAGATAAACCCCCAATAACTGTGGCAAGATCTCATGGTGCCCAAACAATGGCTCCCAGGCACCTACGATCTAAAGGCCCATACCCCAAGGACCTTTATATACAGCCCCTGTTGATCCAATTTAATTTACCACCACTCCTAAAAGCACCCATCACTTGAGCCATACTGACCCACTAGATAGTGCCAAATATCAAATGCCTAGAATAACTCTTCCCACTATTTCCTTACAGCTTCTACTATCACTTACTTATCTTTCTGGATTCAATTTGAATATTCTATGACTACATTCTGCCAGATTTCAAATCAGACGGTCAATTTCTTCCACGCTTCCTGGATCCCTAAAATATACCATGACAATACGTATCTCCTAGTATTTTTATTTTACAGTTTTATCTTTATTAATCTGAATGTACCCCAAAGAGTCAAACCTTGGTGTTTCCAGGGTTCAGCCTTAGGTTTAGGATATAGTAGGCATTCATCATATCTTAAAGTAGTTAGACGGCTCTTGGGGTGAGTGCGCGCGCACGCGCGTGTGTGTGTGTGTGTGTGTGGTGGGAATGGTATGCAGTTCTTTTATTAAACTTCAAGGCGCATTCATATTCTACTTCATTTTCATATTTCCTAACTCTTTCATGTTACTTCAGAGGAGAATTTTTCCCCTAAACAAACTCCTCTTTAGAGCCCTTTACATATCAGGCCCTTTGCTTTACATATAGTTTCTGATCTGTAAGCCTACCTGACACTCAATCTTCCAACAGTAAACGCCCAACACTTGTAGTAAAAGATTTCTGACCAATATGTCCTATTTGCTGAGTTCTTGTATTAGTGTGGAATCATATGTTGCTGGTAATCTTTTGATTAACATAAAAGTCTCCCACTAGATTCCAAGCTATATGAAGGCAGAGACTTTGACCCTTATTCTTGTTCATCATTGTAGCCCCAGGTGCTCAACAAATACTTGTTGACTAGAGAAAGGAAGAAAGGGAGTTGCTTCAGAAAGCAGGAATACGGGAGAGGAAAGAAAATCTTTAAGGAGTACAAATATTAAGAAAAAGACTGCTCCGGGCCATTCCTGCAAAGCCAAAACCAGTTCAAGCAGCCTCAATTCCAACTCTAGTAAATCCTACCCATACACAGAGCTCTCCTCTAATTGGGGGACTGGGTGTAATAAACCTGAAAACCAACAGGGCCGGTTGTAAACCAGCCAAGTGGCAATCCTACCTGCAACCAACCCCACCCTTCCTACCCTACTAGTGATTGAACCTGACTCTTTAAAGATAGGTACAAGAAAAGAGAAGTCAACAGGGGCTTAATAATCTTAGTCTGGGGTATAAACTGACTTCAGTTGGCAAAGGGATTTATTTTTATCAAACAACACAGACATACACCCAATCTGAGTCAACTATACACAGCGACTGAGCCCTAACCTGGATCATGTCATGAATTCCTCCTCTGAACCTTGCATCTTGATATCCAGCTGCCTCCTGGACATCTCCATCTAGATGGATCTATCCTAAGCACCTAAGACATATCCAGACACATCCTCCCTTTAAATCTGCTCCTGTTTCTGGGCTCCCTGTTTCAGTGCATGGCCCCAACCATCCAAGCCAAAAACCTAGGACTTTTTCCTTGACTCATTTCCCACCCACATTCAACCTGTCATTATTCTTATCTTTTCTAGCTCCTCAAAAGTTGCTGAATCAGCCACTTTCTAACCAAAGATGGGACAATTTGAGTATCTTTAAAAAAAATTACAATAACTGAAATATAAATGTTTAAATCCATGAGTTAACAATAACTCTAAAAAAATAATCTGTCACCACTGAAGGATGCTAGGGATCCAACAAAGCACTTTTTAAAATATTAAATAAAGAGAAAGAACCAAGTATTTATCCTGCCTTTCCTAGATGAAATATACCACATAATAATAAACAGCAACGGAAAAACTTCTCTTTATAGAAACATTCCAGCTAAGAAATGAAGAAATACTAAAATTAGAGTATTACTATGAAATAATGGACCTTAGATATTGATCAACAACTAATATAAAAAGAGAGAATTAGTACATATCTTCTGATGGAAGAATTCAACATCCCCATGAAGCAGTCTTGCCAAAAAGTTGAATCCGAAGGTGATCAAGCCTCTAGAGTCAATTAATAAAATGAAAGAACTACAGAGTTCAGAGGAACACATTCATCTACACTACAAGGATGCAATCAGCAAAATCTGGGCTATGGTAAATTCAACAAGACAAATTACTTAATCTCTTAAATGAAATTGGAAGGAAACAAAGATGGAGGAGAAATCTATAGATAAAAACAATCTTTTAGAGGTACATGCCGGAATATTAATGGATGAAATTACATGATATCTGAGGTCTGCTTCAAAATAACATGGAAGGGGAGGAAGTGGGTAGAGGTATAGATGGGACAGGATTAGCCTACATGATGGTTACTGAGACTGGGTATATCAGTTTGTTATACTATTTTATGTGTTTCTAGGTATGTATAAAATGTAATAATATGAAGTAAAACAAATCTTGAATTCGTATACTTGTTTTCATCTATACTGTCCTATTTTTGGCCACCATTCTCTTTCATTTCGCTTATTTCAAGAGCTTCCTTATAGGTCTGACTTGTTAGCTACCATTTTTTTCTAGGTCTACTCTCCACCCTGACAGTGTCACTTGCCCCCCAACCCCCACAATCCATTCCCCACTCAGGCTGCTTTCTAAAACTCAAATAAAACCATGACACTTTAAATCTGTCATTGCTATCAGAATAAAGCACCTTCCCAAGCTTATGAGGGCCTTCCTCACTGAGCCTCTCCATTCTCCCTTCCCATAATCCCAAAGCTCTCAACAAATAGTGCTATTTGCAGTCCCAAGTGTGCTTTTACATGTACCGTTCCTTTTGCCTGGCTAGTTTCCATGAGCTATTTAATTCTCAGCTAATTCAGACATTACATTTTCAAAAAAAAAATCTCCAATTCTTCCCTGCCTTAAAGGTTCCAATCCAGTCCTATGAACTTCTAGTTTCTTCCCTTTGGTATGCCTGCCTGCCCATGGGTTGTGATTATTCCAAAAGGGTCAAGACCTAATTCATCTCTGCATTCCTGGTATCTACCACAGAACCTAGAACAAGCTGGGTCCTTGATTCATGTTTGAAAATTTTTTAAAAAATAAATAAATAAAAATAAAAAAATAATTTAAGCAGCCTAGGCTTCCAAGGAATCCATAATTCCACAAAAACAGCTAACTAAAATAGAAGCAGCCTGAAATTACATGCTTTGGAATTAGACAGATTTAGAATCAAATACCAGCTATTCAACTTGCACTAGATTTTCTAAGTTTGAGCAAGGTGCCGTCAGTTCTCTGTGCTCTCATATCTGTTAAATGGAAATAGTTTCTCCACATGGTTACTAAGTATACTAATCGAAGTAACTAACATTATCTTTAACAACACAACATAGTGCTATGCACACGTCAGTGACAGAATTTAGCAAACTCCAGGACCATTAGGTCTGTACCTTCGCTCTTCCACTAGCTAACCCTATCTTCCAATATCTAACCCTAAAGGCCTTGGGCAGCTTCCTATCAATAAGGTCAACCTACTACTACTCGGCAGGTTAAGGACAGGAGGTATTGCTTTCCTGCTACTTTCCTCGTACCGGCTGCCTCTGTGTATATTCACTCATCTTCTCTTACCCTCCGGCGAATCCTGAAATATGATCTAATCCCAGGCTTTGGAACTCAGATTTTTACCAGCTTGACCTTTGACCATGTTGAGTAAAGGGAATAGAGATATCAGAGGCTGGGGTACATACTCCAGAATAAGGGACAATAGACCTCCTGTGCAGTTCCAGGACATCTTGGAGCTGGAACTGACCCCCATTCTCTCATGCGCAGGCCTATTTCTTTTTCTTTTATAGAAAAACAGAGTAAAGAGGGTAAGCAAACAAGTTCTAGGGTTAAACCTAGATTCAAAGTTTAGATCCTGCTTATACTAGCTATGTGACTTTAGGTATTAAATAACTTTCGTCTTAATTTCCTCGTCTATAAAAACGAGTTAACAGTACCTACCCCACAGAATCTCTGAGAACTGAAAGATAATCTTACGAAAAGTGTTCAACACAATGTCATACATTAGCTTCTCAATAAACTTGTCATTGATATTATTTAGAACAACGTTTCTTTTCTTATTATAAAGTAATGTATGTTCAGTAGAGGGGAAAACCCAGAAAACAAAAAATATATATATAAAAAAGAAAAACACATTTTCATTCTACTACCTAACTAGAACCACAAATAATATCAGTTATATTTGGGTGTACTTCCTGACATCTTTTTTTTCTTTATGTGTATATACTTTTTACTTTATTTTTTTTAAAAAAATTTGAACATATTATACATAGTTTTCTCTTTCACTGAGTATATTATATATTCTCCAATGTTATTAAATATTATTTAAATATTTAAGTTACATAATCTTTAATACACAATATGTATCTTACATATATGTATATAATGCATAATATATACTAAATGTTATATATTTAATAATTATTTTTTGTTAAGACAGCAGCAAAATATTTCATTAATAAATACTGACTAGTTGATTGATAGATTGATCTAATTTGCCATGTTCTTTCTGAACTCTTTTTTATGTGCTGTCCTCTCTGCTTGGAAAACGCCACCTACCTCTCTATTCTTGACTGCTCCCCATGTCACGTCTTCCCATCCTCCAATGCCTGGATAACTCCTAACTCCCACCTATCCTTCCAGTTTTAGTTTAAAAATCACTTTCTCGAAATAGCTGTCCTTGATCTCTTACTACCCTACTTCTTATAGCACATGTACTCCACAATTTTGACTCATCAGCATGTATTGAGATTACTTGTAAAATCTTCCTCTCCTCCACCAGACATAATCTCCATGAAGGCCATTCTGTCTTGGGTTTGTTTCATTCATTAGTATATTCCAAGAGGTTAGCAAATCGCTAGGCCCGTAAAAGGTTTCTATTAGTATTTCTCAAATGGAAGAAGTGGGGAAAACACTTCGTACAGCCACCAAATTCAAAAGAGCTCCAAGTACTTAGTAAGAAATTCTTCCTGAGGTCTCATCATATAATTTCCACACATAGGAAAGGGGCAGTCGATTGATGAATGGCACCAGCTGTCTTAGGCATGTTGGTATTTGTTGTACTGAAGGTTATTTCTCTTAGCACAATATTCTCTGGGAGGAGCAGGTAAATATTGAGACAAGATACATATCCATTTTTTTTTCTGTGAACCACTGTACAGTAATGTTTCTCCTCAATATTCCCTAAGGACAGATGAGTGCATGTGTGGGAGAAAACTACACAAGTCAAGGAAAGAACCACCCTAAAGGAGTAGAGGAAATGATTTTCAGGGTTCACACAGGGCCAGGGATAATTCTTGTTCCCACCAGCCAGAGTGGAAAACTTTCAAGATTAGAGAATTTACTTCCCAAAGATCCTGATTAGTATTCATATGTCCCTGACACCTGGCCCTCAAGTATTCCCCTAAAAGCAATGATTGTTTTCTCAGATTAGCTAGTTGTCATATTCAATCCATAAAGGATAGAACCTAAGACAGGTGCTAATGATTGGTTTGTGGGATGAGAGATGGATAAAATCAGCAGGAGCTAGAGAGGCAAGTCCAACAGGTTGAGAAAGTAGATCCTAAAGTCAAACTTTGCCTCAGGCTCATCCTGACAAGACAAAATCCACCTCTGTGAGCAGAGGTCCCCTTTGCAAATCAGCTTAGCGCAAAAATGACTGTAAAAATAACATCATAACCCCTCTTCAACGAACTGGTCTCCACATTAGAAATTCTCCCTTTCTTTGTGAATGCTTTTAAAGCCTCTGCCGAGAACAGACCTTAACTGCATTAAGGCAATTCCTGGGAAACGGCTCTTCTTAATCTTACTTGCCCTTCTAGTCCTAATGATGTAATTATGAATTCAAAATCTGATGTTGCCCTTTTAATGGTGTTTTCTCAGTCCTGGTGAAGTTCACTTTTCACACAAATAAGATATTTGGATTCCACTGAACATCTCTGTTCAGATCAGGTTAATAGAGAGTTGGCGAACTTAGATCCTTCATCATGTAACATTGAGAATCCTCAATGAATGCAGCATAAAAAGAAATTGCTAAACTTTCAGGCTAAGACACTGCATGGAATGCAATGCCATTACTTTAATGACCTTATTTAAAAAGAGAAATTAAGAAGGAAATAGGTAGGGTGCTTTTTACAGTAAGCTTCACTACAAGAGCCACAAGAGGTTGAAAATCAGCACTCAGCAAAATAGTAATGACATGACAGACCTCTGAGAGGTAGCTGTGACAGGCATATAGGTGGGGTTCAAGAGTGGGAGAAAGGTACTGGAGTTGAAATCCTGGTCTACTAAAGACCCATTCAGCTCCTTTAAAATCATAAATGTATGTATGATGAATTCTACAGAGGCCGAACACTGAAACTGTAAAAGGCTATCAAACGAGCAGCAACACAATATTTATTTCAACTTCAGGAAAGCCCTATTTCATTAAATTCTAGTTATCCCAATCTTCAAACTCTCTCTGTACACCGCCTCTCCCCAAGGCACCCAACAAATACATGTGAAACACAATAAGTTTTATTCTTTTTCTTTTTTTCAGGAGGATGCAAAACCTTGTAAGCAAGTGCTGAACCACAAATCTTTTTTAAAGATATGAACAACAGAATGATTACAGGTAAATATTCAAATGTTTTTTGGAATTTAGATAACTAAAAAGAGTCGTAGCTAGAATAATTTAAGTCAGAAAACCTCTATCACTTGTTACTTAGATAATCTTCATTTCTTCGCCTGTAAAATGGAGATAATTATACCTAATGTTCTAACTCAGGAGTGTTCTGAGGAACAAATCAGAATGTGTGTGTAAATGTTTTATAAACAGAAGTGCCATATGGTTATTATTTGAAGTAAAAATAACAGGTACTTGTTTTAAAAGGTAGTTAAGAAAGAGACAAATATAATTGGAGCAGAGGGGAGAGAAGGAGGGCACCCTGGTCCCAAGTATATAATCCAAAAGTAATCATCATCAAAAAAGCATACTGTTTTGGTTTTTATTCTTTCTGAATTAAATGTCATTCTTTTTTTCTTTGGCCGTAAAATGTGTTGACAGCTCATGAAACAGAAATTTCATAAGCTATGAAAGAACTAATCACATCCACAAAAAAACTGAACTGGAAAAGTACTGGAATAAAAAATAAAAGAATACATATATTTTTTTACCATTGCGGGAGAGAGAAAGCCTTTTTATGCATAAGGCACCATTAAGGAAAAGATGATCGTATTTGCATTTACATAAATGTCTAACTTCTGAAAGGTGAAGACAACCAAACACACAAAAAAATATTTATAAACATAAACAAATACTATAAATAAGTATGAAAAAGATAAGCAAACTCCCCAATGAGCAAATAGTATGACCAAGCAAGGATGCACTAACATGATTATAGTATGGATAATAATTAAAAGGTCACTAATAAAAACTCATATTAAAGCAACTATTATGTACCATTTCTTGTCCAACAAATCAGCAAAAAATTTAGAATGCTGAGAATATTTTAGCGTTGGATAAGTTTTGAGAAAATGGATATGCTTACACAATGTTGGTGGCTGATACATAGCTTGAATACAGCTTATAGTATCTATCAACTTTCAAACTGTGTGTACTTTGACCCAAGGATCCCACTTTTACTACTCTATCTGACAAAAATATTCACATGTGTTCACAAAGATATATGTATAAGGATGATCACTAGAACATGTTACAATTTTTTCAGAGCTGGAAGAAACTCAAATATTCATCAATATAGAAAATGTCAAGAAGTGGGGAAGTGATTAAGGAGATAAGAAAATAGACTTATCTGGTCACTTTACAAGACTCATTCTGGATTTCCGTCAGCCTGTCAGTCAATCATTCAGCCAGTCCCTTCTCTCCACACTGCTATTTGCCTAAAGTGATGCCAGGCAGTGTGAGCAGACAGGCACTCCATTCCCGTTACCTGCATGGGCTTTCCTCGCCCCCGCCCCAACAATTTAAACAGAATCTCCAACACAACAGTGCAGGCATTTCTTTTAGTGTTAAGATCCTTATGAAACTGGAATGACGGGGAGCAAAGCACACCCTTGGGGCAGGGAGTCAGAGGTAGGTAGGCAGCACACGCTGGCAGTGATTTTTAGAGAAATGCAAAAACAATCTGTTGATTTCACAGGACCACTCAGAATATCTCAAGTGCAAAACACATTTTTAGGGATTAACTCATTAGTGGGCTACTTCCCCTTGTGCTATATCCACAGCTGAAAGCCAAGTGGTTGATCAAAACCTGCTCAACCAGACAGCCATGTCCAGAGCCCAGAGGCTCCGGGCTCTAGGTCCAGGCTTGGCTTGAGAAATGATAATGAACAATCCATCCCATCACACCAGGAATGATGTTTTCCCCAAGCTGAGCACAGGGCCTGACACAGTAGGTACTCAGGGGCTGTTTGAGAAACAGGGATGATCCTGTACTTACATAACCCCAAGAGTGACTGCGGTCTTAAATCCTGCACTGCAGGTATCTCATTTGCCTCACTAGACCTGGCCCTACTGAAAACAGAATAATTTACTTATTAAATGAAAAGGATCGAGACATACGAGTCAATACTTTTTATTCCCATCCAAACGTTGTATGACAAGGTGCTTAGTTTTAGAAAATAGAAATTTTGGGTTTTTGTGAGGTTCCTTTCTCTCCTCAAGGCTCTTTACAAAAAGAAAATTCTCAGGAGTAATCGGATAATCTGGTAGGCTGTCACTATACCACTGAGTATCATTTGAGGTACAGACCCCACACCAGGAAGCAAGTCAGGCCCTCGTCAAATCACACAAAGTAATGTCTACATTCTATCCAGCCTCCTCTAATATAAAAGATTCCATAGATGAAAAGGCTGCCTAGGAAGTTCTTGTCACAGCTAGGGTGCCTGTTTTAGTCAGTTGCTACCCAAGGGACCATGCTTCTTTCCTAGGAAGCCAAGTCTGAAGGAGGACCATGCATTATAGAAAGGTTTGTAGCAGGTCACTCAAACATCAAGTATTTGTTTCAGGAGAAAACACAAAATATAACAAAAAATATACTACAGAAATGTATGGGTATACTGTTTTATCAACAATATTAATGAAATGTCAAAGGAAATCATCCCAGCTTTGACAACTAGTTTCGAGGATTCCAGATTAGCCATTACCCTCCATAAGAGATATCGCTCATGGCTGCAACTGGTGTAGTCTGCTTGGTTTCTGTTTTGTGATAAAAATTTTTCTTCTTCTATGCTGTCTTTTACATAGTCAATTTTAGCAACTATAAACATAAGTGTTGGACACCTAGGTTTTATTCTTTTGCCACTACAGATATTACAATGAAACTCTCTGTACTTGTATATTTTCTAACACCTACTCAATTATTTTCATAGCAAAAAGTCTTGTGAACACACAATGCAATATACATATGATGTACTATAGAATTATACATTTGAAACCTATGATTTTATTAACCAATGTCATCCCAATCAATTAAAATTTTAAATAGTTTAGAAAATAAAGATAGAAAGTTGTTAAACAGAAAAAAAAAAAGTCTCAGGACCAGTTCATGAAGGTGGAGACTATGGAAAGCTTTGACTCTGGCTCCATACACCCCTGTCACAGTTTCCCTCATGATCAGACCCAT
Source organism: Pteropus medius (assembly GCF_902729225.1). Classification (NCBI taxonomy): domain Eukaryota; kingdom Metazoa; phylum Chordata; class Mammalia; order Chiroptera; family Pteropodidae; genus Pteropus; species Pteropus medius. The sequence goes on from NW_024356335.1 coordinate 1,456,897, forward strand.
TCAAACTGCTATGGGTGTCCTAAAGGCCACCAGCAGAGGGCAGCATCCTCCAGAATAACAGGGCCTCAGGATGAGGACACCAAGCATGGGTGGTGGATGGTCAGGAGACAATGGCAAAACCCACAGGGCAGTACTAACCAGGGCTCCCAAGATCTGGGAGGTGTGGTAGGCCCCGACTCCTGCAGTACAACTGGGCATCATCCACAACTAACATCTAGCAACAAGAACACTCTTGTATCCTTGATTCCTCTGCCGGCACCATGATGAAAAACTTCTCTCTCCTTACACAGGAGTATATAGTGCTATACTGGCTATAGAAACCATGCAAACTTGGATCCTGCCAGCAACAGAGATGACTGAAGCCTCACCCCTCGGGAGGCTAAAATAAGACAGCTTTAAGGCTGTTGGCCTCACTTTGGCCATTTCTGTTGAAGGAAAGAATGGAAAGGACAAGCACACTTATCTATCGTAGATGTCCAAGTTCCAGAAACAACTATGGCTAAAATGTCTCAGTGTTCATTTTAGACAGTCAACTAAGTGAGTCATCCTAAATTAATCTGAATATTAATCTGGAATATTCAAGTGTTGCAGTTCTTGAGAGCCTAGATAAATACCAAATCCTTAGCTGTCAAAAGGCTGAAAACTACTGTTAATCTACTAGCTACTCACCACTCCCCGTCTCTGATATGTTAACTTCTCCCTGGAACATTTATATGATTGATATCATAGCTCGCATTACAGAAATAATGCAGCACTGATGATGCAGAGTGCGTGCGCGCGTACACACACACACACACACACACACACACACACACACACACACACACACGGGTGGGAAGATTTAAAAGCACCCAAATCTAAATATACAAACCTCTCACTTAGAAATTCCATTTCTAAGATTTTGTGCTGCAAAGTAACACCACAGGTTTGCAAAGTATTATACAAATATATTTGCTGCAGCCCTGTTCATAATAGAGAAGAAATAAAAACCTAATATCCACTAACAAATGATGAATTAAATAAATCCTGGCATCTCCATTCATTTAACCATCAAAATAATGAGACTGATGTATAAATCTTACCATGAAACAATCTCTAAGACAGATGGTTTCTATTTTTGGAAAAAAAAAATGTATATTTTGGAAAGTCTGAAAGAACATACACTAGACTGCAGAAGTTCAAATTTTGACTGCCACTTATTAGAAGTGTGACTTTATGTTTAATCCTCAAACTTGTTTCTTCATCCATAAAATGGGAAAAACAGGATCAACTTCAAAGGATTATTTCATTCATATATATAAATAACTGAACTGAATTGCTGCCATACATACATACATACGCACACACACATATACACCTATACATATGTATATATATATGACAGCACAGTACCTGGCATACAGCCAATGCTCAGAACACTCAGAAGATAACTATTGTTACTACTATAGCCACCTGTAGGAAGCATAATTAGGGAGGAGACTGATTTACTAAGTTTTATGCTCCCTATATAAAAATTTCTCAGAATAAGCATATATTACTTTTATAACTTAAATATATATCTTTATACGCAAGAGAAATAAAAGCATATGTCCACACAGACTTGTATATGTATACTGATAGCAGCATTCATTACTCCTAAACATCAAAAACTGGAAACAACCTAAATGTCCATCAACTGGTGAACGGACAGACAAAATGTATATCTAGAGTAGTGCTACATAGCACAAACTACTCATCTATGCTATGACGTGGACTAACCTCGAAATCATGCCAAAGGAAAGAAGACACAAAGAACACATGTTGGATGATTCTATTTATATAAAATGTCCAGAAAAGGCAAGTCCATAGAGAGAGACAAAGGATTAACAGTATAAGGACACAAGGGATCTTATGGCAATGATGAAAATGTTCTAAAACTGATTTATGGTGGTTATACAAGTAGGGTAAATTTACTAAACATCACTGAATTGTACAATCAGAGAGAATTATATGATAAATAAAATATCCCTCAATGAAGTTGCATTATTTTATGCTCATGTAATGCTTTACCCCTTGCAAAGTGACTTTCACTTGCCTTATTCTATTTGACCCTCACAAGCATCATGTGAAGCAGACAAAGTAAGGATCGTGCCCTTCAAAGAGAAAAGGAAAATGATGTTCAAAGAAACGGTATAACTAGTCCACAGCCACTGCTAACAAGTAAAGCAACTGGAGCCCAGCTCTAAAACAAAACTAAACCAATAAATGTGGCAATTAAAAATGTGCCGAGACTATAATCACCAAATGTGCCAAGGATATAATCACCAAACAGTGAACATTTTAGCTGAATACTAAAGGACAGGGGCTTTTTAAATTCTTAAACTTTTTCAATAATTATGCATCTATGGAATCTTACATAAAAGGTGCTTTTCTCCCCTAATACTGTCTGGCTAAAAGTGGGATCATTATGGATACACACCAACTCTCAGAAGCAACAATAAATTTCCTGTTCAGGAGCTCATGAAATGCTCAGCACACAGTGGAGGGTCAATATATGCTTCTAATTTCTATGAAAAATAACTGTGAATTTTTAAAAAGTTGGATTTGAACATTATTCCAAATGCATCCTGCATTTCATTTTATACAGAAAAACTGGAGAGAAATGACAAGAGATAAAATTCAAACCATAAACCATATGGAACACTCTCTCTTTTTGCCAGATCATTAATTTTTGGCAACCGTTTTGCTAAAAAAATACAAAAGGCTGCCTGCATCTGCAGTCTCCATAGGCCTCCTCAGCACCAGGAAAGTAATCAAGAAAATAACAAAAGCCTAGTAGGACCAACCAATAGCTTCCCACAGCTTTTTCTTCATATGACTAGGTGCAGACAACTACAGTAGAAAAAAATGGTTCTATGTAAAAAATACTGTCGGTCACACTATACTGGGTGGATAATGTGGGTGAGCTCTCTGACTCCCATTTTAAAGATGGAAAAATAAGTTCTTACAGGCAAAATAGCAAAAGATTCCTCAGCATTTTCTGTTGATCACTGCTAAAAAGATAAGGGCTCTTGAGTAGTTAACTAAAACACTTTGCGCTAAATCTTGACAATTGAGATAATTTTACCTAATCATCCTCTCTGAAAAGAAAGATCTTATAAACAGTTGGTAAACTAGAAAAGATATAAAATCAGTAAATTACAAATCCTGGACCACTATAACCTATTTGGAATTTATTTTTGTCTTCATATCTGATATTTTATTTAGGATTTAGGCACCTAGAGAAGGTAAAGGCTATTAGGAAAAAGTCACAAGCCACAAACAAATGGTTTTGAAATTCTGGGCAGACCAAGAAAAGTACTGGAAAACCTCACAAAAAAGCAGAAAACAGCTCCACCTTGGCTTCTGGGGCCTTCTCATACAGACGCAGCTTCTGAACAAGCTAGGCACAATGTACGAGTGGGTTCAATTTTTACATGATTTTATGCATAGAGAAATAGACTTTGGAAAATAGTTTATGAACTATTTTCAGAAGACTCACACTATAATAAAAATCATAATAAGGGGGCTATGAACCCAGCACCAGGCAGAGTACTTCTAAAGGTCCAGAAATACCCATAGTGTGCCCATAAGAGGTCTGTCTCTACAGGGGGTGGCAGGGTTCTTTTGGCCTCTCTTACCAGTCAGCCCTCTACAAAGATGGTGGCATGATGAGAACGGGAAAAGAATTGTCAAAACGAAGTGAGCTGAATAAAGGTAAAGATATGATGACAAGGTATCAAGGCGTGATCTTCCGGTGAGTTCTGAATTGTCGGAGGGTTTAGGGGTAGGGTAGGGGTGAGCAGCAGTTTGGGCAAGCCACGTGCTAGGAAAGAAAAGTGATTCCTTTCAGATAACAAAGAGTGATAATCTATATCTTGTGAGTCCAATTTTTTAGAATATTTGTCTTAATTTCCTGTTCCTATCCCTCAATATTAAGTAAAGAAAGCCTGGTTTAATAATTCTAGCCCTACTTCAGCTGTACTATGGGGTCTTGAGGGATAAACTATTCATCTCTGCTTAGTTCAGAGAGTTGAGGAGATGTCTGCTCCCCACTGAGGTCTGTTCAGTGGACAACTTAATCCATCCCACATACATATACCCCTCCTACTCCACACTTTTCTTCTACTCTTAATGGGCCCTTACTTTGGGACTGGTAACCAGGGCTAACTGTTTTATGTGTATCTTTTTACCAAAATCTTCAAGAAGTCTAGCAGAAAGATTACTGTCCTCATTTTAGTGATAAAGAAATTGAAGCTCAGAGAAGTTAGGCAAGTTGCCCATCGTCAAACAGCTTATAAAGGGCAGAGCAAGAATATGAACCTAGGAATGTCTGAGTACTAAAGCAGCAGCTCTTAACTACCATGCCACAGTGTGGTCGCAATTAGTAAGAGACCTCAAAGGCATGGTGACTTACAAGGGACAGAGTCAATCTCCTTGTAAAGATTTCCTTCCAGGCAAATGATGGACATTGTTTTATTCGAGGGCTGTGACAGTTTCCTTGTACAGGGTGGCAGCAGTGGGATCACAGTTACAGGTCCGCTAGGCTAGCAAATCAAAGCATACCATCTGTCCTCAGACAGATGAGAATATTATCTTCTGCCTTTTTCTAATACCAAGTTGAACACTGATAAGGCTCCTTTTTTATTCCATTCTCTCTCTAAATAGGTAATACTCCAATTAGTTTTATGTTAGGTATCTTCTCTTTTGAATCCTTGTTGGCAACATGTCCCTGCCCAGCCTGGGCATGTGCAAGGACAGAATGCTGGGATGGGAGTTATCCCAGGACACACGGACTACCTACAGAGAGGATCATGAGGCCATTTCCCAAAAGCTAAAATCAAGAAAGAAGGTCCCCTGACACAACAGTTTCTCCAAACAACATGAAACAACTCTGAGATATCAAATATTGTTCAGTCAAACCTTGCGGTTTGAGCCTTGCCATTGGTTGCGTCTCTGCAGTTTGTGCAGTGCCCTGGGTTTTGCTCCAGATCCGTCACATTGCATTAGTGCCCTTCCTCCTCACTGCCTACAGAAATAACAGCCCTGAACATGGCAGCACAATCCATTTGTCCTGCTCTAATTACTTTCCGACATTACTCTTTTTGCTGCTAATGTCCTCCCTCCCTCCCTCTTCCCCGCTTTCTCTCTTTCTTCCTTCTCTTTCCTTTCTTTCTCTCTCCTTTCTTCCTTCTTTCCTTCCTTCCTTCCTTTCCTTCCTTCCTTCCTTTCCTTCCTTCTTCCTTCCTTCCTTTCCTTCCTTCCTTCCTTCCTTCCTTCTTCCTCAGAGCATCATTAGAGTCACCTGAAAAGAAGATGTTTAGGTTCTGTTAATATATATTTTGTTAACTTTCTATCACAAAATTATTGCAAAAAAGAGCATGATACTTATTACAAGAAAAGTCCCCAAGGCTCTCAAAACCATATCCCAAATTCCCCAGTTATCACACAGAGAATGACTAAGGGGGAAACGCCTGGGCTTGAAGTTATAGAACTTATGTAAATTGTAGATCTGCCACTCATGAGCTTTGAGACCATGAGCAAGTCTCCTAATCTGCTCAGTCTTAGCACTCTCTTCAAACAAATAGCGTTATACCTCTACTCATAACCGCATAACAGCTGCTGTGATCAACTGAGATAATGTATGTGAAAATATTTTGAAAGAGCTACAGTCATGTTACTATTAAGAGGCGCAAAAATGATGACCAACACTGACAAGAATCTCTAAGTCTGTGTTCTTCATTGAACCTAATGTGATAGTTAATTATATGTGCCAACCTGGCTAGGTCATTAAGTGTCCAGATATTTGGTCAAACATTACTCTGGGTGTTTCTGTGACGATGTTTTTGGAAGAAATTAACATTTAAATTGGTGGATTCTGAGTAAAGCAGATTGCCCTTCATAAGGTGGGCATGCCTCATCCATTCAATGGAAGGCCTGACTAGAACACAAAGACCAGCTTCCCCAGAGTAAGTGAAAATTCTTAAGACTGCTTTTGGACCTGACCTGGAATATCAGCTCTCCTCTAGCCTGCTAGTTTACCCTGCAGATTTTGGACTTGCCAGCTTCCATAATCATGTGAGCCAATTCCTTTATGATAAATTTCTTATTTATCTACGCGCACACACACACCATATTGGTTCTGTTTTTCTGGATAATTCTGACTGATACACCTAAGATTTAGTTTTGTTTAGAAATCACGATGACCATCCTATGTTCTAATAAAGAGATACAAAAATGTCATAGATAAATTAAATATCCAGGTTTACTCCAGAGCTTATTTTGCATGGCAGATCTTGATTTATAAATTATCTATGTTCCCAAAGTCACATTTAAGTCAGCTTCCTGGAACTTAAAAGGCTTTTATCCATAATAAAATGGAGCGTAAGGACAAAGGATTGAGAAGCTATCCTTACAGGAGTGATTAACACATGTTTGTTGGATAAGTGCATGTGTAATGTTGTTGTATTTAGAAAACACTTTTGGAAGAAAATAATACATTTATTGAGCTTCTTGTGTGCTAACTTTGTACTAGGTGTTTCATATATATTGTTATACTCAACACTTAACATCTGTAAGACAAAGACGATGTTTCCTATTTCTGCAAATGACAAAATTGAGCTCTGAGAGATGAGATGTTTTAGTATAGGTCACACAACTGGAATGTGGTAGAGCTGGTATCAGACTGACTCCACTAACCTGTCTCAGACTATAGGAAAAACATATTAAATAGTCTCCACACTTATTTTTTTTTAAGTGGGAAAGATGAACTACGATGTACTTAATTCCCTTCCTCCACTCACTTCTAGATGTAGGATGGCAAAATTGCTCAAAAAAAAGAAATCAAGAAGCAATGGTCTGCAGCAAGCTTTGAAAATCCACAGGCTAAGGGGCTTTTCGACAGGATGTCAAAATGAGCTGTTCCATTGTAGCAAAAGATTGGGTGTAAAGAGCAACATCTTCGCAAACAAGAATAAGATTTTAAGGAAAGCAACAGAAAGTGCAGTGGTCCTAATGAACTAAATGTAGATTGGGAGAGATGCGGGGCGGGGGGGAGGGGTGTTGGGCAGAGCTGTTTGGCCTTTGTTTTTCGTCTTAACAAGCCAGCACATCCTCTGTGCTGACCATAATGAGTGACAAGTCAAGCCAAAGCCAAGCCAAGAAGGCCTCTCTGTCTCCTGCAATGCTTCCCTTTCCCCATCTCAGATGGCCTTTCAGGATCCACCCTTAATTCACATTCTTCTTGCCACAAATGCATACACTTAAAAGAGGAAACCAATTTTCCATTTTGTACTGTTGTACAGTGCCCACCAACCAAAGAACAGAACCTGCAGAATGATGAGTAATGAAACAAGAATTGTTTGCTATTAGATCAAATACACTAAATAAATTCAATTTAAGCTACATTAAAATAGGCCAAGTGGAAACCAGCTGCATGAGAAGGTATTTTTCTGCAACAGGGTATGACAGCAGTTACTTAAATGTAATTACTGTTGCAATTACATCACTAGTAAAAGTGAAATGTTGCAATTCAAGTAATTTCAAACACACTCCTTCACCTTAATCATTTTAAAAATCCACTTATAACTATGACTTCAGAATAACTCTGTAACAAGGTATTGTTAACCCTATTTTAGCTGTGAAGAAATGCCTAAGTGAGCAGAGCTAAGACCTGACTCCATGACGTTTTGAGTGTTTTTCCTTTCTGAAGGCCATTTCCCAAAGCTATCAAGGTCTTTGTTAGGCCTCTCTCTTTCTTGAGGTGTCCTGCTTCTAACTTCCCCCATATCCTGGGAGAATAGAATGGTTTCTTCCTGTTGTCTGAACATAGCGTTCTATGTGCAGTGTTGAATAAACGCTACTGTAGTTGTAGGTTCTTAGACATTCCAATGTAAAGAATAAAGTCATATCTGCCAAGTTCTAAATGACTGGCATGGTTTTTCCAGATAAAGGAGTAACTGGCATGGGTGAGATTAACCTCCAGTGATACTAATTTTCCTCCAAATTTTAGGGTAACTTTATCTCATAAATCATTTGTTAAATTGCAAACACTTTGTGAACTAAAAGCAAGAGCCTTTTCCAAATGAACATTTGAGGTGCTGAAATAGTAAATCACGTTTTCTAAATATTTTCATTCATATAATAAAATAACAGAACCTGCAAAATGACAGTTCTAAATCAAAATAAACACACAGCTATATGCTGAATTCTACCTTGCAGTACAATACCTACATACCTCCCCAATTATATTTTGAATTATTACACCTTTCTGAACCATTCCAGTTCTACTAACCAGCTTCTTCTTAAAACTTAGTAGAGAATGTCTACTTCAGGAGAAAAAGCATGGATTTTGAAATCGAATAGACATGGGTTCCAATTCTTGCTCTACCATTTCATACCTCTGACTCTTGGGCAAGTTACTCAATCGCTTGGAGCCTCAGTTTTCTCATGTAAAATGGAGATACCATTCCTTATGTTTTATGGTTATTTTTACATATAAAGTCAATGAAAAAATATATCAGGCAAGTTCAGCTCCTAGGATGTAAATGGCAGTAGGTACTTAATGAATGCTAGTTATGAATTGTTTTTGTTTTTAAAGTCCTAAAGGAATATGTCTATTATTCCTCATGTGACCCAAAGAGAGGGAAATGAAAGTTACTGACATGAACCAAAGTAGTAAAAACTTATTTCCACTTCCAGTGTTTCTAATATTTTAGCATTTATTTCTCCTGAATTTAAATACAGTCACAAATGGAAGATGAGTTTAAGATGAAATCTTTGGATAAAGGGATCTATGTCAGCTGATTAAAAAATATTTTTTTAATCTATGTTTAAATAGTCTCCAAACTGCTACAAAGCAAAACCATTTCCACACAGCTTGCATTTCTGCGGCATAGCTTTAAAAGAAATGAAGCCACTCTGTAATCCCATAGATTATGTCTAAAAATAGAATGATGGGCCAGCTGTCAGATGCATATATTGTAGGGAAAGTGGGGCCAAGAACTCTCCCCAAATATCATTCCAACTCTTCTGGCACTTGCTTGCATAAAGATGAAAAACAAATCTATTCCATTCCAGCAGCTACTGCTTTCTTTTTGGACTAGGACAGGGTTTGGAATTCTGAAGATTTGTGAAATCTCCCCAGCAAAGTGCTGCTGCTAACAAGCTTATAACGAAGTATCATGCGTCATTTGGAATTACTGCTTTAACACAAGCCCATTTTAAAGAAATTTTGCCTTTTTGCGAACTCTTCCTTCCAGTTATTCAACCTACTTGTTAAAGAAGAAGAAGAAAACAAAAAAAAGAAAAAAAGAATTAAAAGATAAAATTTGATCAGGACTGGGTTCTAGTCCAGACTCTAGCATTAACTTACTGGATAACCTTAGGCAAAGTATGCCCCTCTGTGGGCCTCATTTTTCTTATCTGCACAATGAGAAAGTTGTGAGAGTTATCCACGTAAGGATATCTTACAGCTAGGATTTTCTGAGCCTCAAAACTTCCAAACAGGCTGAACTGTTGTAGCTAACTGATATTTTGAGCTGCTTGGGTCCCAATTCCATAAGCAATCTTTCCACCTAACCAAGGACTCAGTACAGGTCAAGGAAATAAAGCCTGAGTGCTGTGTAGGGTACGAATGCATTCATTTAAATACTTGTTGAGCACCTAGTGTTATGCAAGGAACTTTTCTAGGTGCTAGGGATAGAATGGCCAGCTGGACAAGAATCTCTGTCAAGAGTCAAGAGTCTCACCAGCATCTCCCCCAAAGCAGGCACAGATCCTGCCCAGATCCATTCCAAACCCTGACCTTCAACAGACAAATGGAAAGAATGTAAAAAGCTTCAGCCTTACATCTGATACACTCAATACATGCTTGCTGAACCTGGAGAAGAACCAGGCTTACTCCAATGCCTTTGCAAAGTTGGCAGTTTCAAAGAAAAACAATCACATATTGAGTTTGAATGAGGAGCTACTGGGTGAGATATTAGGGTTCGAAATACTATGCCAACCATTTTTAGCACTTGTTTGTTGTTGTTTTTTCAGAGAATAATGGCATCATTAGTTAAAACCTGACACAGTGGAAAACACAAGAGAAAAAAAAGCCTAGTGTCAGAGTTGTTTACTCTGCACTATAGTTTATAATCTAAGGGATTGCCTTGTAAAGGACACAGGTGTGGCCATGTAACTGTCATCACAAGGGCAATCGATCTGGTGTGGGATGCTTCTCCCATAAGATTATAGGCTTATTCCTTCCTAAGCCTCAAACACACTATACACATAAATTGTTGAGACAATCCGAGGACTCTAGGAGTGTGAAGATTCAATCATTCATTCAGCAGGCATTTATTGGGTGCCTGCACAACTCTCATGATGGTGATTCAAAGCAGGAAGACTGGCACGGTCTCAACCTTACAGACCAGCAGAAGGGACAAACAATAAGCTATTATGTAAAGAAATATTGAATTATAATTGTGATAAGTGTGAGGCAGGAGGCATGTGTAACAATGAAGGGACCTAATTTGGCCTGGGAGGGGTGGGAAAACATTCAAGCAATGGATTATTAAGAGAATGGGTAACAGCCAAACTACCCACAGAAAAGAGTCAAACACATGATTTCTTTCTAAAAAGTGGCCTAGCCTTTTATGCTAAGTCTCAGACACATCTTTTCCTCACAGCAGTGCTCACAGCACCCTGTACACTTCTCGGCATTAATGAGCTGATGTTAATACAATGTGCCAATCAGTTTTATGAGTCTTGTCTCCCTTATAGGCTGCAAACTCCTTCAGAAAGGGGACCTCATCCAGCTTATTTCATGTGACTCTAGTACCTAGTATTGGGCTGGATACTAAGTAGGCCCTCAGAAAATGGTGGTTGCTATCATTATGATTACTACTCTTCGGGACGGTCATTACACAAACTATGCAACTCTGCTCCTATTGAGATCTCTCTCCTGCGGTAGAGAAATACCAACAAGTCCCAGGAACAGATCACCTGTCATTGATCCCAACTTGTGCCACTGCTATCAGTTTCTTGGTAATGATGATTTTTGCTTGTTTACATGGATATTTCAGAACAGTCTTTTCCACTGTGCTGTAATGACTTCCAATGCAAGACTATTAGCTGAGAATAGCAACGCTTTACAGAGGTCCCCCCCACGCCTCCCTACCCTGCCCCTACCCTCATCTGGTAACAGTCTGTTCCCAGTTAGGAACCGGAGGCACAGCAGGAGGTGAGCAGCTAGTGAGGGAAGTTTCATCTGTATTTGCAGCCACTACCCAGAGCTAGCATCACCGCCTCAGCTCCACCTCAGATCATCAGGCATTAGATTCTCATAGGAGCACCTGTACCTGGTGCCAAAATAGTTGGAGACCGCTGCCTTAAAAGGTAGTGATTTTAAAGATCACAAGGTAGGGAAGGGGTAGGGCGAAGAGAACTAGCACACAGCTACAGTATTCTGTAGGCTAAAACATAGACTCGATATGTCACAGAAAATTAAATCAGAGGCCGAATGTAATTCCTGGTCTCCTGAATAAACATAAACAGAGCCTCTGGTATTGTGTCACTGGCTACACTAGGGACATGCTAGGTCCTCAATGACATCACGTCCTATACCCCAGGGTCATCCTAAATTGGTCAGGCAAGGTCACTGCTCCTCCAAGCCAAATTCTACAAAGCTCCAATTGCCCCAGACAGAAAAAAGAGGATGCCAACTGCTAAATCCATTTTGATAGCTAGAGAAGGATTAAAGAAACTGCACACATGGTGATGTCCAAATCTGAGCAATGAGATTAACCTCCATGTGGACTGCCTATACCTCACAGAGGTTTAAAACAAAGGGATCTGCCATAACATTTTTCACATCTAAAGCTCAAAGTGAAAGGAAAGCCCTAAGCCAGAGAGTGATGCACTCTGCTGCCTCAGAATTCTGAAGAAATACTAACACAGGGTCGCTGTCCTCTAGAAACTTAGGGGAGACAGACCAGGAAATTATCTACAGTGCCCCGAGAAAAGCACAAACAAGGTCACAAACAAGGTGCTAATGGGAACTCACAGGCAGGAGTGATAAATCGAATCTATGAGGGGCGGGGGAGGATCTGATGAAAACTTTACAATAAGAAGTGGCATTAGAGCTCAGTTTTGAAGGAGTAGGCTCCCAGAAGGCGGAGAAAAGGGGAGGGGATGAAAAGTGCATTCTAGGCAAAAGCAGTAGTATGGCAACATAAAACTCAAGTTGTTCTGAAATGACAAGTAATTGTGTGTAGCTAGAGTTTAAGGTACATGACAGTGAGTGGCAGGAGATGACTGAGGGACGTTGAGGAAGGCCAGATTGGCAAAGGTCTTATATACCAGGCTAATCAGCTGGACTTCTTTCTGTATATGGGAATAACATACACTTATTATTATCAGTTTCTTTATTTTATTAAATACCTACAGTGTACTAGGCAAGGTGTTTTACACACCTCACTGCATTTAATGTTCTCTGTACACACAAGAAAAAAGCCTCAAGAGAGGTAAGGTAACTTTTCTCAAATCAGGTCTGTTTCACTACCCAAAGGCTACCCAAAATCTCACCAAAAAAGGATTCCTAGTATAGGAATTCCTAGACTCCTGATTTCAAACAACTTAGGGTTCTTTCCATCACATTATAGCTTATAACGTAAGTTTCAGAATACTCTCACCTGGGCCTACAGTAAATTGAGCAGTACCTTAAAAGCTTCACGAAGACCTTGAAATCATCAACATTGGATTGAGTAGGTTCATCTACTCTTTCTTAGCAGTCTCTAAAACACAGGAATCCTAAGAAAGCTAAGATCAGTTTTTCCAACGGTCCTTGTCTGAAGGTTTTCTCTCCCCTGACATTACTACAGCATCGGACCTCAATAGCTTTGTAGCTCACAAGGTAGCCAGATACCCTGAAGCAGAGACAGGAGTGAAATGAGATTGTGGCTCGGATACAACCAAATCTGACACCTAGCCAAGAAAATTTAATAATGAGGAAATAAGGATTTGTGGTAACATGTCCAGGCTCTGAAACTCATTAGCTGGTTGGATTTTTTTCATGTTACTTAACCTTTCTCAGCTGCAGATCCCTTACAATTTAAAATGCAGTAATAAACACTACCTTGCCGGATAGCTATGAATGCCAAACAGAATAAATAATGGGAAAGAAGGACTCAATGTCTAAAGCACGGAAGGCACCCAAACCTACCTTTCCTACTTATGTACACACTTAGCACTATGCCTGCTTATCTCACAGGATTTTTGTTAGGCTCAAGTAAGCTGAAGTATGGGAAAGTATCAAGTGAAATATAACTATGTCATTATAACTAAATTCCAAACACTGCTCAGGGTATAAGAAGAACTATTTTATAATCTCTGTCTTCAAGGGGCTAACCTTCAGATAAGGGAGCTTGCAAGTACCCAAATAAGTATAATATGGGTAAGATGTGGTGAGTGCTAGAAGAGTGGAAATAACATAAAATTGAGCACTTACCATGGGCCAGACCTAGACTAGGTGCTTTACCTTTATTATCTCATTTTAATCCTGAAATGAACCTTATGTAGCAAGTATTATTATATTCACAGATGTGGAAACTGAAGCACATGATGGCTAGGTAATTTGATTAAGTTTGCACGACTAGTAGTGGTGGTCCAGGATTTAAATGTAAGAATTCTGACTCCAGAGCTCATACTATTAGAGATACAGAGAAGAGAATTAAAGAGGCGGAGAAACAATATGATAATAATAATGGGGTCTAACAATGGACTAATATTCATTGAGAAGGCACATCGTGCCAGGCATGGTGCTAAGCACTTTACTAAGCAAGCTGTCAGTGAATCCCAAAAATCCTCTGTGAGCTAAATACCATCCCGATTTTACAAACGAGGCAACAGACTTAATGAGGTCGGGTTATTTGCTCAAGGTCTCCCAGCTAGTCAGTGTGTAAAGCACATGCTCTTAACCTCTTTGCTCTCTGGCTCAGTGGTGGGCAGTAGTGCTCAGGCTGGGTGCTGAAGGCCAAGCAGAATCTGGATAGTCGATAATGAGTTTGCGTGGGATTCCAGACAAAGGGTGTAGCATGAACAAAGAATTATACAGAGGAAGTCTGGGGACTTAAATCTTAACATTTATTGGTGCATAAGTATCCAATCTTTTAAATATACACATATATTTTACACACACACACACACACACACACACACACACACAGAGTATCTTAAATAAAAATAGAATCGCTGTAGTTTGTGATCCCTAAATTATCAGATGAGCTGGATTACCTTTTTCTGCCATTTAAAAAACAACAACAATAAAACGCTTTTAAATTATAACAGCAGTATAGGTGTTATAGAATATTGGAAAATATAAAGAAGCAAAAATAAGAAAATAAAACATGTTTTAGAAACTTTGAAAAGAGAGTTGTAGAAAGTTAGTTGGGAAAGCAGTTTGAGGACTGACTGCAGCAGCCTTGGCCTTGGGTACCAGGTTAAGGAACCAAACCTATATTCTACATCCACTGGAAGACTGTGAGCAGTGAAGCAGTATAATTAGAGCCTTATGCTATACTTAAGACAGACGTAAATGGAGAGACAAGAAGCAAGAAGATGAGGTAGGTGCCCATTATAGAAGTCCAGGCAAAAGTTAAGGGCTTGAGTTATGAGTAGGCTGCCTATCATGAGCACTACAAGCCCAGGCTGAGTCAGACAGGCTTGAGTTTGAATCTGGCTCCACCACTACCTGTGTGACTCTAATTAAGTTATTTAAACCTTGTGAGCCACAGTTTTTATCACTTATAAAGTAGAGGTAATAAAACCAATATAAAGAGTTGCTGTGAGAACTAAATAAGATGTGAAACAATTAACATAATCCAAGTTTCTCAATTTCTAAACTATTGACATTTGGGGCCAAATAATTCTTTTTTATGGGGGAGCTGTTCTGCATTATAGGATATTCAGCAGCATCCCTGGCCTATACCTTCTAACCCTCCCCAGGTTATGACAACCAAAAATGTCTCCAGACACTGCCAACTCAACCCTGGTTGAGAACCACTGGGCAGAGTTTCTGACATATAAAGTAAGCTTTAAAAATGATCGTTGGGGAGGAAGGAAGAAAATGGTGAAAGCAGAAATATAAAACTAAGACAATGTGTAGGCTGAGATGACCAAATTGCCAGGCTGACCGGATATGGAGGCCATGAAAGAAGGAGGTAGCAGAGGTGACCACAGCTTTAATTCCACATGAATCATCCCACCAAGAGAAACAAGGAAGACAGGAGAGTGCACAGGTTTGAGGATCCAGAGGAGAATGAGGATGGAGATATCTGAAAGGTATTAAGAATTCTGGCCTGCAGCTAGGAAGAAGGGTCAGTACAGATCTCTATATCAAATATCAAAATCAGTCTTTGTGTCTCCTGAGCTTTTAGTGGTTTCGGTTTTATCTAACAGCTCTAAAATGAGTACTTGACACTTGACACATGCCTTAACTGTAAAGCTCTCAGAAGAAATAAACTTAAAAGACATGTTTAACAATTAATATGTATTGCCTTTAAGGTAAAAAAAAAAAAAAAGGGTATTCTATTTTCAGAAAGAAATATAATTAGAAAAAATAAAGCAAATAAGATTTAAAAAATCTTTACAAATTTGTATAGTGACAGACTTAGTTTTCCATCCTTTAACCTAAAAAAATGAAAAACAAGTATGTACAGATCCTCCCAAAGATCAAACCAATTTCTGAGCTTTTTATATGCCACATATTTTAAAGATACTGGTTAAAAAAAAAAAAAAAAGTTGGATCCAAACCAATGTGTGTTCAAATTCTAGCTGCATGATACCTTTAGAAGCCAGATCTATCTGACTCTATAATCTATATGATATAGTCTGTATCAGATAATCTACATCTATAATCTGCCTCTATAACTCCCAGATCCCCAACAGCCCCATGGCAGCTCCTATAGCGCCTGCCAAGCCACCTGAGCAAACAAGTCTGCATCCCTGTGTCCCTTACCTGTTCCATAGTTAATTCCAAGTCCCCTTCAAGCACTAGCCAAAGCAGGTAAGAACTGAAACTGATCTGAGGCATCTACATACAAACAGTGGCTATACTTTGGATTTTCCAAGAATATTCTGTGGTCTCCAGGAACCAATTTCTCTAAATTCCAATACTCAGGAAGTCAAACTAAATTTCCATATAAAAAGCCCATGTGATATCATGATATATTTGCCAAAACCCATATAATGTAAAACACCAAGAGTGAACCCTAATGTAAACTGAATTTTGGGTGATAATGTGTCAGTGTAGGTTCACTGATTGTAACAAATGTACGATATCCTGATGCAGGATATTGATGGAGTGGGCAGGGGGAGGGCAGGGTGCAGTATGTGTGAAAAGGGGTACATGGCAACTCTGGCAGGGCTGGACTCAGACCCGAGATACTCTTTCTCATATCTGAGTGCTGACTCCAATTCACACTGCCAACAGTTCGCTCTTGAGAAGCCACACTCTCATGCTCAGAAGCTAGGTCTGACACAGCTACCTCTTTAAGAAGCCAAGATTAGCTCAGGGCTAGGCTGAGTAATGAGATACAAAGTGCTCTGGGAATCTGTGGGTTCCCAGCATAACTAATGAGTACTATCAACTGCATTCTGTCCAAGATACGGCCAGACAACTCCAAGTGGCCAGCAGCTCTTTTAAAAATGCAGAGGCAACAACTAGAGGAAGAATATTTCTGCCCCTCCCTAAACCACTGCTTTGGGAAATTTACATTTTATATAATCGTTATTTAAGGTCATTGGTGGTGGTTTTTTGTTTGTTCAGTTTCATTAAAGGTTAATGTCACTTGGGAAGCTCTATAATGTGGTGGCAAAAATAAGGGCTTTGGAATCAAGCTTTGGTTCAAGTCCCAGCTCTGCTACTTCCTTGCTATGGCCAACAGACAAGTCATATACCCTCTCAAAGCCTAAGTTTTCTCATCTATAGTGTTTCTTAGAGTTCAGGATGTCCCTTCATGGGTTGTAAAATCAATTTAGTGGCTCATAAGTAACTTTTTTTTTTTTAATAAAAAAATAAAAGAGAAAATATCAGATGACACTACCTATAATAAGCATAAGTACTATTTTATGAAAGTGAGGTTTCAGGTACATGTAGATATTGATATATAGATACATAGATATAAATACGTGTATAACAAACTATAATATAAACTACCTTTCTTACACTGGATAATGGTTAAAAAATTTGACCTATAAAATGAAACTATCGGGTATGTGTAATGTTATTTCTGTGTTCTTCAGAACATGAGAATTCGAAAAAATAAAATAATGTGGGCCAAATGTTAGCAATTAACCCAAAGAGAGTCAGAATATCTGAATACTTTGAGAATACTAGAAAAGTTCCTCTTTATCTGTCAAATTAAAATTCCTATCAGAATGCCTTTAAGTATATCATATAAATGAAACAGTCATCATCATTGCCAAGATGACGTCCTTCTAAATTACTGATAAAGGAAGATCAGGTCTAATTAAAAACTGGATTTTATCTTAAATTAATACAGAGACCCAGCCTGCACGAGCCTACCCAGACAACAGTCATGTGTGAAATCACCCAGAAGCAACTTCTGTCAGACAAGCCCTCACTGGGGGTAAGAGCCATGAAACCAATATCGGTCCCAGAACTGTTCTAAAAGAAATATTCTGCTAGGTCACCCAGAACTGGACAGTAACATGGGAAAGCCTTGGCAAAGTCCCCACCTGGGGAAGGACCCCAGTTAAAGGTGGTGTCAGGAAGCCACAGGGGGGACTTCTTTGGCCTGTGGAACAAATTACTCTTCTGCTGAAAATCTTCCAATTTCCTACCATTTGGAAAAAAACAAAGTTGGGAAAGAAATACAATTGGGAAAAAATCCAAATTTCTCATCACAGCTTACAAGGCCCCCATCCCACCTTTCCAACATTACCTCCTCCCTGCATTCACTCCACTTTAGACATATTACCCTTTCTGCTCCTCAAACACACCAAACTCAATCCTTTCTTTCAGCTCTTGCTCTCATTGCCCAGATCACACTTTCTCTAGCTCTTTGTATGCCCGTGTTCTTCTCATCATTTGGCACGCAGAAGTGTTCCCTGACTATTTCCTCATTAAAGGAGTCCTCCACCCCACCCCCACGGTGTTCTCCATCATCACATTATCCTATTTTATTTTCTTCACAGCATGAGTTCCTAGTTTCCTTTTTTTCCTGCCTCCTCACCAGAATGCAAGCTCCATAAGAATCTTTTCTGTTTTGGTCTCGACTCTCTCCTTAGTACCTAGAACAGTGTCAGTTATTCACATGTACATGTGTACATACCTATACAGATATATGTGTATGTCTGTGTATGTAAATGCCAAATGAATGAAGAACATCAGTGCATTCATTCTAGTGCATTCCATTTAACTGCACTTTCAAAATAACATAGGAAAGAAAACGTACATATACCAGAATACCTGCAAACTGAGTTCGACAAGGAGTTGTTCAGCTTTCCTTTGAACATCCACTCCTGAACCATCTCTATCATAGGGCTATAGCTCCTGATGCCCAGGTGAAAGAATATTTGATTTGGAATCAATGCTTAGGCTAAATCTCCTGTTTCCAAACCCAGTGATCGTCACCCCACTAGGAAGTTTGCCTCTACCATAATGGCTCAGGAGCCAAGAGAGACAAGGATTCAAATCTCAATTATATCTTTACTTGCTATGAGGCCTTATACAAATTTCCTCATCTAGTAAATGAAGATAACAGTACTTATAGGGCCATTTTTAAGATTAAATAAGTGAATGTATACAATACATCTGGCATAGTGTCTGGTATAGAATAAAAACCAATTAAAATTAACTATTATTTTATTGTTATTCATTCATTCGTATTTTTCTCAGCTAATATTTATTGAGATCTATTTTGCTATACAGGTCCTATGCCTATACAACAGGCAAAGGCACAAGTCAAGAGAGGCTGGCTATAGTCCCTGCCCAGGAAAAGCTCACAGTGTAATAGGAAAGAGAACCAATAAGAATAAAAGAATCACCAGGAGTATAGTATGTATTAAGTCTCGTCCAGGAAGGCTCTAGAATAAAAAGGCACACCAAAACCCTTCCAACTTATAAAACAGAACAGCTTCTGAGATGGATCAGAGTAGCTCTGTAAAGAAGCCCTCACAAGATTGTGAAAAGAATGGTCAAGAGTGATTGTCTTAACAGCCAAAAGATGGAAACAACTCAAGTGTCCATCACAGATGAAAGGAAAACTAAAACCTGGCACATACATATAACAGAATATTATTCAGCCTTAAAAGGAGGAAACTACGACACATGTCATAACATGGATGAACCTAGTGGATATTATGCTAAGTGAAGTAAGCCAGTAACAAGAAGACAAATTCTGCATGATTCCACTTACATAAAGTATTCTGCGTAGTCAAATTCACAGAGACATAGAATGTGGCTGATGGTTGCCAGGGGCTAGAGGAAGGGAGGAATAGGAAGTCAGAGTGTTAGGTACAGAGTTGTGGGAAAAAGATGAAAAAGTTCTGGAGATGTGTGGTGGTGATGCTTGCACAGCAATGTAAACATACTTAATGCTATAAAACTGTACACCAAAAAAATGGTAAAAATGGTAAATTGTTATTTTATGTATATTGTACCACAATTTAAAAAAAAAAAAACAATGATCGTCCTGTGG
Organism: Pteropus medius; assembly: GCF_902729225.1. Taxonomy (NCBI): domain Eukaryota; kingdom Metazoa; phylum Chordata; class Mammalia; order Chiroptera; family Pteropodidae; genus Pteropus; species Pteropus medius. The sequence continues at coordinate 1,476,621 of NW_024356335.1, forward strand.
CTTACGGTAAGAGAACACATGCATCCCCTCTTCTCTAACCCGGATCATTCTTATATCTGGTAGCAAGCTCATTGACCCAGCTTTCCTGAGGTTGAGACATGAGCAGAATTCCGGGGCAGTCCTCGTATAGAGGACACTGTAATGTAATCAACAACTAAGGAATTATAAGTACACAAACACCCAAACCCAGATTTACAGCAAAATAGACAGATGCAATACACTTACCATGGGTTTATTTTCACAGGGGTAAGAGAGGCAAAAAAATAGACCAAAGTATCTGTATGTCTAAATATCAAACTATAGGATTATACAAGCTAATTCCTAAAGAGGTAAGAAAGTCCCCAGAAAAAAAAATAATTAGTCCATGTAGATTTCATATATCAGTGCCAAGGTCTCATAATACAACTTTATTGCTTCATTTTTTAAAAATGTTCATTTGCATTGAGCAAAGCAACTTTCACAGACTAAGCAAAAATGTCAAAACTGACAGTCCTATATAATGACCGGTTTCCCAGAGGCCCGGAAAGATGGGAAATAAAATCCAAGGACCCAAGTTCAGACAGTCTGGAGAGAGTAGACTGTGGCTGTCTCACATGATTAAAGGCCATGTCACCACTTGATGGGGTCTATGCTTTGGTAGCTTTCCCCCGAACGACTGAGGACTGGGATAAGAGTGACAGCTTCGTTCCAGTATGTTCAAAGACTGTAGAATCCAAAACTTAACTTCTCAGCCGTTCACTCATCCGATTTTCATTAAGATCAATTTATATCGTCTAGAAAGCCTCAAAGTCAAATGCCACTTTTATTTTTACCTTATCAAAGAAAACACCCTACCATAAAATCAAGGCCAGGGTGTTGTCTGGACATGAGCCTTGGTTAGGATCACAAAATTCTCAAATCGAATAATTGGTTTAAGTTAGAGCCAAGTTCATTAACAATAAGATGACAGATTTGGGCGAAGTAGGCTGTCTTCTTGCAGTTCAGAAAGACTAGCACAGCTCCTGACACAAGTACATAGGTGTAAGCAACCTCCACCAAACAAAAGCAACACCTTCAAAGTCTCTCTCAGTGACTAGAGGCAGCCAGACACTCAAACTGCCAGTCCTGAATTACGGCCTCTGAATGGTGAGGGCTTCACATTTCACTGATCAGGGCACAGCCCAATCAGAAGACAAACCCCTGCACTGCCAGGGACCAGCAAATCCGCTTTCTTCCAGTGTGCACATGACTGAATGTGCTTCTGTCCATCATCTGGGTCATATATAGTTCAATGCGAGCTGAGCAGACAGGGCTGCAAGGAAATCTGGCGCGGTTCAATACCTCGTCTAGCCTGGGTTCCAGTATCTAATTTTTTTTACTGACAAACTCATTTCTCTACTGGGACAGGATGCTGTGCTGGCTGGAAGTTCCATTTCGACAGCAAGAATCCTATCTGGAAACACAGAAGTTGTCCTCTAGCCACAGCAACTCGAACTTTTCTGATTGTTGTTGCTGCTTTCTCCCATCACCCCCACCCCCTTTTGACAAAGATCCAACTGTAAAAAGTCTTACGTAACAGTTCAGGACTACTTCGGTTCTTTTACTGGGTAAGCACTTTCAATTTTTTTTTTTTAACTAAAAACCATTATAACATTGAATCTGTTGAGAGGCTTGACTAAAATCTTTTAAGTAATTTGTGTAGTGAAATACTGTCAGTGGATTTTTTAGTCTCATTTCTGCACGTGCTCCTTTGTTCTCAGAACAGAAGCTTTTTATACACACCCCATAACGCAGCTGGAGAGAGTTATGAAGTCAGTTATTATAAGGAACACAAAGGTTGCTTTGCATTCTTTGCCTTTAGATAATTAATTTTGTATTTGTTTTCTTAAAACAGAGTATTTAATGAAGGGAGAAATTCACAAAAGAATAAACTGTGGGAGAATCTAGCAAAGTTTGAAGTTTTTACCACCTTTTCTATCTGTAGTTTTGTGTGGCCAAACACTTGTGCCGCCTGGGGCGTTGGGGGTAGAGGCAAGCATAGACAGAGAGGAACTAAGCCAGACATGGACAAAGGCATGAGCCAAAACCAGACAGTCCTGGCTGTTCGATAGGCCAGCAGTGGGTGAGACAGGTCAGCCAGCTGCAGGGACGGGAGAAGGGGGGGAAAAGGGGCATGGATGTGTGAGGTGCTCATGCGTGCGATCGTGACTAGATTCTGAAACTGCCAGCCATTTTCCCATCTATGCTTTGTGCAATCTAAAGGAATGCATCTTCTCTGAAATAGTCTTGCTAGAGCCCAGTGATCGACAGGAGTGTGATAAATACCACAACATATGGAATCAGAAAATACTGGGATCTGGGGTGGGCAAGAGGGAATGCAGAGGGTGTGGAAATTTTTTAGTGATCTGGAATGTGTTGAGTGACAGGAAGTGCCCCAAGCTCCCCCCCCAATCCAACTCTTCTCAGTCGCGCCTGCTTTTGTCTAACTCTTGTAATCTACATACTACTGCTTACAAAGCTGTCTGAGTTTAAGACAAAAAGAAACATAAAAGGCTCTCCATTCCATAGTACCTGCGATATGGAAGGAATGTAAAAAGCATGATCCTTCAAGCCTGTGGACATTTTTTCAGGTAGACAGGAGAAAGATAAAATAATTTTCCAAGAATGAGAATTATGAACTAGAGCCTAGCTTCCAAATGCGATTTTTAAAATCCTGATTCTGCTATACTTACAAATGCTTAAGTTGGTTCCTAATTTGAAGGAGGCTTGTTTTGTTTGGTAAATACACTGCATTTGAAGTTGTTTACATTTTCTTTGTATAAATTTGGACTTTGGGAGAAAAAACACAAATAAGCAGAATGCACTAAAAAAAAAGGAGGATTTTTCCCTTCATTGGTTGGAAAGCATTTTAAAGGGTTGGTTTCTGGGAAAAGGCAGCTAGCTCTCATTTTTGCATGTATGCTGTAAAGATAACTTATGCCATAACGAATGTAAGGTAGAAAACTTACGATAGAAAATAATAGTGTTCTAAGTGAAAAACAACTTAGCATTTTCCCAAACTTCCATATTATCAACCGAAACACTGAAACTTGGAGAAAAGTGGCCAAGTAACTGAATGGCTAATCCTCCTTTGGGGAGATGAAATGGAAAATTAAGTGTGAATAAAAATGATACTCAGGAATGTTTCCACCTCCCACCACAAAGGATGTTAGTGGTCAGCCTAGGAGTTAATCTTTCCTAGCGTGGCTCTGAGCCTTCACGCCGAGCAGACGTTATTCACATGACGATTCGAAAAGTCCATTCATATATCTCACTACCTGGATTTGAATAGAAACCAGACAGCAATTCTTTAGTTCCAGCCACCATTCGCCCCACTGGACAATAGCGATTTGTTAGCACAGAGTCACAGGCTGTGGGACACAAAGCTTGGAGCCGCAGAAAGATGGGGGATTCAGAGAACAGGAAATTACAGGCCCGATGCACTCCTGGCAGCTCTGAGAATACAAAAAAAAAAAAAAGGCAACACAGTGATGCCATGTTTGAGAGCTACTTCTAGCTTTTTTAACCACCTCCAATGTCATAAAAGCTCTATTGTTGGAGTACATAAAGTCACGAGTCCCATGTGCTCTCTTTTCTCATACAGGGAACTTCATTCAATGCCCTGGCACAGTCAGAGAAAAATCAAAAGCATCCCGAGTTGATTAGTTGTGAGTTCTGATAGAAAGGAGAGCCGTGTTTTACAAATAAAATGTCAGAGAAAAAATATGCTTAATAACACAAGTGACACATAACAAAATTAAAATCTTTTACATATTATTTCACAAGACCAGACAATCAAAATGAAACCAAAATATATCTAAATACCAGGGAAATAATTTTTTCTTCAAAATACCACATAAAACCTATTACTTAATTACATCAAAAGTTTCCTTGGAAGATACTTATCAATTTAAAATCGAATCTTTCATAGAAAGTACATTTCTGAGTTCTGGGTTATATTTTCCAAAACAAAGAACTAAAATCAAAGCCTTAAGGACTTATTTTGGAATACCGGAAAACTATATTTTCTTTTGTTGATTATTAAGTTATTGTAGCTCCCTGGCTAAATTTAGAAATTGCCTCTACTTCCCTCATTTTAGACTTAAAAAATAAAATTAATGGACATGTTAGGTGAGGAGAGAGAGTTAATTCCCCAGTCTCAATCAATGAGAAAAAAACAGTACATGGGTTTCCTGTCTAGGCCCTCATGTTGCAAACTAAGCACCAACAGGCCAGACTGCTGTCCTATTTCAACAGTAGGGGACCCTATATACGAAGCTGTAAATGATTTTATTTTTCTGCTTTCTTCTGTGATCCATTAGCAAACACAAGTCCTAAATGATATCAAGTCCTAAATGATATCACACCTAGGATATTTATCAAAAGCGATCATGATGATCAAAAAGTTAGAAATCTTAACTGTTCTACTCTATTTGGTCTCATGGCTTTAAGTTGAACACATGCCAAAATTAATGTTCCTGAAAAACAAATCAGCAACTTCTAAACTACCAATTACTGGATTTTCTCTAATTCTATCATCACTTATCAAACACAAGCTTCAATGATGACCTCAAACTGCGCAGCTGTCCAATACAATAGCCACCAGCCACATGTGGCTATTTTTATGAATTTAAATTAATCAAAATTAAATAAAATTAAAAATTCAGTTCCTCAGTCACAATAGCCACATTTCAAACACTCACTAGCCCCACATAACTAGTGGCTATCATACTGGACAGCACACATACACGACATTTCCATCACTCTAGAAAGTTCTATTGGACAGCACTAATCTAGAAGACAACGTTCATATCCACAAAACCTGTCTTCAACTACACATCTAGCTGGACATGAAAGAAATTAATCTCTAAGTGAAAAATTACAATGACAAGTATGACACAGTAGCTAGCACCATACTTGAGAAATGGCTGGAAAAAAAAACATTAGAAATCAAAGTTTTCTTTTTTTTCTTGGTCTACAATAGTTTACGAAGACTATTAAGACAATAGTGACAGATATAGGTGGTAGCAGCCAATATAATTAAAATGCTCCAGAATAGCACTAATTTAGTGTCAAAAAGTTCTTCCTAAACACATGAAGCAACTAATTCTACAATCTTCCTCACAGAATCATTGTCATGGACAATAACGGAATAGCAAAGAGCCAGGGCCTTTGCAGTCCCTCAGACCTGGGTTTGATGACCAGTATGCACTTTACTACCTAGATGATATCAGGCAAATTAATTCACCTCTTTGAGGTTTAGTGTCCTTATCTGCAAAGTGGGGAAACAGCTACCTTGAAGGACTCCCAATAAAGTATATAAAGCATCTAGTAAGATACCAGGCACAGAGTAGAGAGCCGAAAAAGGAATAGCTATTACTTATAATATTTTCCCCTTAAAGCTTCATGATGTGATTCCATATAGACAGATAGACACTATTCAACACACAAGGCCAGCCTTCATAAACAAGTATCCTTAAATACTAATGCTGGTCATGTCATTCAACTGGAATAAAATGGAAATATTTGTATGCCCAGCCAATGTGTGACCACGCTGCCCCCATGCAGCCTCACTTTGCCAGAACACTTTCATGCCATACTTGGCTCAAACAGCCAGTGTGGTCCCATTATGTCAGTCTTAAATTTACTGGATCCTGGCTTAGGTTTTAGATAGAAGGACAATGTTCTATAGGCAAATAGTAAACTCTATCAAGGGATGCATGAATATTGCCAAGCGAATATAAAGCAATGGTTTCCAAATACTGGGACCCTGATGCCTGTTCAAGAAAATGGAAAAGGCTACTACAGAAACACAAGGATAAGAAGTCTCATTCTCCCTTGTTGAGATGACCGAAGCACACAGGAAAACTGTAGATAGAAATCTTTAAAAGAAATATCGAACTGAAGCTTTTTTTCAAAGAAGATTTAAATAACCTAGATTATAATAACAGTAGTAATGAACTGGCAAAACATCCAATGCCTTATGACCTTTAATTACTGTGAAGTTGGTTTATGGTCAAGATCAGATGCAATGAGTGGTGCCCCTCAAGGCTTTAGTGGTTTTCAAAAAGTGTAAGTGACTTCTATTATTATTACATGTCTTAACCTCCAAATCTACCATCAAATGAACTGGGCGTGATAAACATGGATATGAGGTTCTTAAATTTTAATGCCACTCTCAATCCATCCTATGCGTGCTAGGTCCAAGAAACATGGGTCTTTAGAGACAAGTGGATATGGGTTGGAATCCTGGCTTTGCCACTTATTTACTATGTGATCCTGAAGAAGCCGCTTCCTATCTTTGTCTCAGATTCTTCATACATAAAATACAAATATTAATGTGGTCCTGACAGATTGTTTTAAGACTCAAGGAATATCTATATATTCTTGAACTGTTCCTGGCACATGGAAAACACTCTGGAAATGTCAATTCTGTGAAAACATAGTAAGGGCTTGAGGTCCCAGTTTACTGTCTGAGACTCGTCCCAAACAGAGAATGGAAATAGAAAGGGTTCCAGGTTGATTGACAGCACAGGCCATTCTCTGTTTAAACTGTAATTAAACGTACAAAGAGAAAAGCTGTCAATATTGAACAAAATATTTCAAGTCTTAGAAACATAAATATTAAATGAACTGATTGACTAAATACAGGAAAATCGGTATGAAGTGGAACAACAGGTTTTAATATTATAATTTAATACTGACACCAATTTAATACTATTGAGTATAAAAAAACAGAATTATTTTCTTAAATTAAGAAGTAATATTTCCTGGAGACTCTTTTAGGATAAGAATTCTGCTAATTCTTGGTCATTAAAATGAAAACATGAAAGTTCTAAAATATTGCCCATGACTTGAGAAATTAGTCTCCCGCAGGTATGGGAATGAAAATTCTAAAATCAAAGCCATAGAAGGGATTCCTCGGTAAAATGTTTTCCTGCTACATCTGTAGACTCATTTTAAAATTGAAAATAATCCAGCAGGAACTAGAAATATGTGTTTCTTAATGATGCCAAATAACCCAAAAAAAAAAAAAATGTTGGACATGCTACATAACCTTGCAGAGTACAAAAAAACAGTAGATTTTCCAAAGCAAACAGAAAAAATGATAAGGGAGATAATGTGGTATCCTGGGAAATCTGAAAAGGTAGGTTTATCTCCCAGAAACTGGCTGGATTAGATATGACATCAAATCTTAGCTCTGCCACTATCTAGCTAGGTGTCTTTTAACAAGTCACTTCTCTGAGTCTCTGTTACCAGAAGTTCAAAAAACACATTCATACTAGTGGCTAAAGGACGAATAGCACTTAGAGGTGAGAAATTTGGTTTTGTCAGAGGGTTTTCAAATTTCAGTCTCTGCAAAGATTAGCTACTGTAAGATGTTTTTACAAGACTGCTTAAGCAGACAGATTAGATAGGTAGACAAGACAGACAAATCTGATTGCAAGGATTTCCATGGATGCCATTAGCATTAATAAATAAGTCACAAAAGGTCTCCAGAGGAAAGGTTCTTCAGCAGGTGTTTCCAGGTTCTTACCGAATGCTGATCAAGCACAGCCCTCTTTCTCTAGTCATTCATCCAACAACTATTAAGTTCCTAATATGTATCACGCGCAGTGCTAGACCCAGGTTGACTGATGAACGAAACAGATACATTAGCTGCTTCCATGGAGCTGACAAGCTATAAAGTGGAATAACCATGGCTAGAAGCCATATCATTTAAAAAAATGATAGGTTCAGAAACTTTGAGAATGGGTCCAATATTTGGAGAAACTGCCTTGCCATATGTTAAAGCTGAACTAACACAGGTCATAGATAATGGAAGAAGGTACACCCTCAGCTCCATTTGATTCAAACAAAGAGATTTGGTAAACTACAAGATCTTACAGATTTTAAGCCATTAAGGAAATGAAATGCCTTCCAATACATAGGCTGGTTTCACCATTACTCAGATCTGTGGTAAATCATTATCTCATGCAAGAATTCAGTCTCCTTTTGATAGATGTTTGAAAACAAGGTAATTTCTGTAGGGGAGGAAGTAAAGGGGGACAGGACATAAAATGACATTCCAGGAGATCATGATACACTAGAGCATTAAATGTGACATTTCCTTCATTCCATTCCCAAAGACTATGTTCTTAGCATTTATCATTTCTTCAATAGTGCATGTTATCTATGATCATCATGATTAAACAGCTAGTTAGTGATACTCAACCCATGACTCAGCTGGCTTCTTAGCAGTGAAGAATATCCGAGACATGGATGATAAATATGAAGAGAAGGAGAATATAATATAAAGTTACAACTGGGCTTCTGTGGCAATTTATCTCACCAACTAGAACCACTTAAGTATATGAGTCTCTTCCAATTGAAACATAATCTTTGCTCTCAAAGTACTGTATATTAAAAAGTTACTGTTACCAATGGAGCAAAGTATATCCACAATAACACAATGTTATCTCCATAGAACTTGAGGCTCTCAACATCCAAAGTCCCACTCAAGAAATTCCCACTCTAGTTCTCAGACATTTACAGAACTTGACTTTCCACCTAGGTTTTTTCCACAGGTAGACTCAATATCATATTGTCTTTTGTTTTTTCTTTGCTCGTTGAATATCAAAATCAAGTGGAAAAGAAATCTGGCAAATGTACTCAGGAAAAATTAGACTATTACACCAAAAAAGAGGATCTCAATCTGGACACCTGTTACTATGACCTAAATTTTGGTAGAAGTATCATTTGGCTTGCTAATAGTGCTATATTTTATCAGGTTCACTTCTCTGTATAATCCTATATTACTAGAACAGAACAATTTCTTCTGTTTGGCCACTTAGAAGCTTCTAGGCATACAGTTCATTTATTCATGGGATATCTGTCGCGTTTGTAGTATATGCTACACTCTGTTCTAGGCACTGAATACAAAATAGCAAACGAGAAAAAGGTCCTGTCCTTGGGCACTGCAGTCACAAAGACTTGAATCCAGTCACAGCTTGAGCACTCACTGACTGTGTGATGCTAGACAAATTTGCCTCTCTGAACCCCGGGTACCTCCTCTAGGGAAATAAAAGGGAAAATAATACCACTTCACAGAGCTGTTGTGAAAATTATATACTGTTCGTCAGTGTCTAGCATAGTGCCTGAACACCACAGATGGCTTGAAAATAATAGCTACAGTTTTACAAATAGATATGTATTACTATTATCCATCCTGTTTTCACATGCAGGTATATGAGAATCACTCTAATCTTTTTTAAATAACATGTTTCAAAGGCTTAAATGTATCTAAAATTTGTTTCAGGTGTTAAGAGCTAAGTAGGATAAGAGCCATTAGTGAATGAAATGCTACTTCTGGTCATTAAAAAGCTGTGGCTGTAGATGCTAAACACAAGACAGCAACAATATATGAGAAAAATACATTGAAGTTGGGATGTTAATGGTGAAATGGATCACTGCACTCACAGATTTCAGAAGATAGACCACTGTATCTCTAATAGTATTACTAAGTTCTGCCAGTTTGATCAGAAATTGTATAGAAGAAATATATCTAAAAGATTTGGAATCTCAAGTCTACCATAGTCACCAAGAAGGGAAAAAAAACCCATGTCTTTCCTCTAAATATTATTACAGTCTCATATACAAACTAATCTGAAAGCAAATTCTTGCACTGATACACCTTATAAAATAACTTATATTTTCATCTTATAAAAATAGTTAAACTATTAAAAATGCTTACTGCAGATAGGCTGGGAAGCACAAAAAATATGAAGACAAAAAGCTATTCCTGATCCCACTAATCTAAAGATAACCACTGTCAACATTAAGTAAATTTCCCACTGGTCTTACTTTTTAGTTATTTAATGTATTAGTGATTTTTTTTAAAATATTGGGAGTTTTTCTGTCATTTTACAAGTAACAGCTGATCTAAATAGAAAATTTAAATTATAAAGAAAAAGAAACTTGTCACCTACAACCCCATTCACAGAGAAAATCCTTATTAATATCTTGGCGTAGTTCATATACAATGGAATCAATTCTCTATATAGTTTTATATTCTAATTTAGTCACTTATAAGCATTTTTAAAGTCATTAAAATGGCTTTTTTAGATATCCAGATGGCTTCCAATTATTCTCTATTATAAATAATACTATAGTGAACATTATTTATAACACTATCCACATTTCTGATAATTTTTTTGGTCTAATTTATACTCCCAACAAAAACTGATAGCACCTGTCTCACTAAAGCTCACAAACTCTGAAAATGTGCTATACATAATTAGCTGGTACCCAAATATAATAAAGTTCCTGTTTGTTCAAAAATGAAAAAAGAAGAGACTTTTAAAGGAAAACTCAAAGTGAAATAAAGACAAGAAAGTAGAAGAATCTCCCTAGGACGATAAATTACACATTCCTAAAAATGCTGGGTGGTTGATAGAAATCTTGAAAACCTTCTAACAGGACACAGGGAAGTTTAACCTTAGGTTCCAAAAGTCTCAAAAGTCAAAACGAATCAAATCAAAACAAAACAAAAACATTCTATCTCGTGGATGAGTTTCATTACTTGGAAACAATGACATGAATCAAGAGTCACTCTCACCTTTGGGAGATAAACGCCATGAAAACTGTGTTGATAAATTAAGATGCACAATAATCAATATTGTCACATCTGAATTATTTTCAAATTTTAGTAGCGAGCAAAGAGTATTAAATATGGATATATATTTTTGGTTTTCCAGATGTAACAGAAAATTCTATAAATTCTTATCGAGGTGAGAAGATAACGAACATCATTTATTCAACAAATCTTTATTGAGTGACAGCTTTGTTTCAGTTACTTTCATGTACAAGGATCCGAAGTCACTAAGAGGAAATCTTTCCTCAAAAAGCTTGCCTTTAGTATCCTTCACAATCTGGCCTTCTTACATCATGTAACATTTGCCAACCTAACTGCTGAAATATCACATATCTCAGGCCACAGCTAGTAAAAGAAAATCCTTTAAGGGCACTGTACTGAACAACCAACTTAAAAATTATGATTTCCTAAAAGAAAAAAAGCCCAAAGTCAATACAATTCAATTGAACAGATTGTGCTCACATGGCCTCATACTAGCACACAATGTTTACCAAGTACCTATAGTCAAGAGGAATTCAAATATTGACAGGAAGAAAAAAACCTCTTCCACAGAATAATAAAACTATCGTTTTTCATTTCTTTGTAATTTTCCTGTAATCCTGCTTAATTTGAGTCTTACAAGAGAGAGATTTCTCCTTAACAGAAAATAACGCCCCAGGTTTCCTGCAGATGTTTGAGAATATGTGTACCACACAGAAGATAATTTGTCACAGTAACTAACTGCATGCTCCAGAAATGAAAGCTGATCAGCTCGGTGTGAAAGGTCAGATTTCTGGGAAAGTCTTGCATCTGCTAAAAGACTTTGATACCTGTGTATACCCAATGTGTTTCAGAATCTAGTACTATTACTAGCTTTTATTTTATTGGTGATGACATTGAAGCTTGGAAAGAAACGACTTGTCCATTGTCAAAACTGCTAAGAAACAAGAGATCCAAATTAAAATGCAGATGACTTGTTCTTGGGGACCAACTCATTTCACTATAAATAGTTTGAATTTCAATGGTTTGGTGGGACTTTTTCCTCATTTAAAAATTCTTCCTGTCAGTGACTAGATAATTTTTTTTCTTCTCCTAACTTTGAAAGGAACTAGTATCCAAGATCACAAGAATATGAAACAAGTACAATGTAATTACATGTATAATGAAAAGAGATTTCTGGGTGTCGGCAAGTATACAGTCTAAATTATGCATGGAACTTTTTAAAATAGCTAGATATCATTAATTTTTGTAGCTTCAAGTCTCCAGAAAAAAATAGAAATAAATAATATAATCTTTTTCAAAATGTACCTAAGTATAAACAATATAGTCTAATTCAGAGAAATATTTTCAGTGTTTGCTAAAACACACTAGTTTTCATTACACCAATGCTCTGTGTTAATATTTTAGAATTTTTTAAAAGAATATATAATATCTTAAAAGAATGATATCTCTGGGTTATCATACGTGAATGTAAAAGCCTTTTGTAAATGGTAAAGCAAACTTATCATTAACATTATTATTTTAAGGCACTTGATCTGCTTTAAAGTAGTTCCTAGAAATTTGTGGTTACCTTTTGGTAACAGATGACCAGATACGATCCTTCATTTTTAGAAAAAAAGCAAAATGTGGAGAGCACACAAGACTACATGGGCTTAATCAAAGCTTGATAACTAAATTTCTAACTAAAATTATCTGAGCTTCAGTTGCTTCAACTGTAAAATGAAAAAATACTAAGTTCCCCATACAGCTAAATGAGTCTTAAATGACAAAGTGCCTAGTGCCCAACAAAGAGTAATGTCCAATTATTGTTAGTTCTCCTCCCTTTAAGGAGTTTTTTTCTTTACAGGAGTCAGACAGAGTTCCAAGATTACTGGTAGATGTGCAATATAGGAACAGAAATTGCATTGCCCAAAATGTATGGCTGGAAATCAACTCGCTTTTTAGTAGGTCTAGGATTGGTCTTTCTGTTATTCACTCAGTCAGGCACTTTTTTTATTAAGTATTCATTAACAGTATAATTTATTCATTCAGAGAGTCACTGAGTACCTACTCTGCACCAAGCTAAGCACAAAAATGCCTTTAAACCTGCCCAAAAGGAGCTCACAGTCTAGTAAGAGAGACAAAACTTAAACAGATAACATAGTGCTCTAAGTGCTATGATAAAGGAAAGCCTGGGATTATGGAAGAGTGAAGTAAAAGCACTTAACCTGGTAAGGAGAAGATGAGTAGGAGGAGGAATCCAGATGAGTCTTGAAAGATAAATAGAACTTGTAGAAAAGTAAAAAAAAAGATAAGGAGCTTTTCAGGCATGAGGAATAGTGTGAGCAAAGGTATTAACATGAGAGACCAAATCATATATTCAAGAAATCACATGTGCAATGTGGCTGTAGCTCAGGGGGAATAGAAAGTTGATAAGGTAGGTAGGGCTTCTTTTGTCAGGCCCAAGCTATGAAATTCATTCCAGTCCTATATAGTAATGTGCTAAACTTGTGTAAAGAGGGTGACTTCAGTCCCATTTGAGCCTAATGAGCTAGTTATCCCTCAATAACCAGCTTTTAAAAACACATCAACATACTTGGTTTTGTGATAGGTATATGAACTCTATCTAAACACTAGTCACTTTCCATCTAGCAGTCAGAAACACTGTTTGAGAAACCAAAGAAGTTATTTGAACTGGGTAATTATTGAGGCCTGACTTGCTCAAGATGTGTAAACCTCTGGTTGACTTTTACTTTGTTGACTCATAGGACTGAATATATAGCAGGCCCTCGATAAATACTTACTGAATTAAATTATAGTTGCCAAAAGAAACCTTTAATGCATTCTCTGTTCAATGGCCAAGTAAAATGAAGACTTTAAAATAAAAAAACTTCCTTTTCTTTTTTCCCCCCAGCCCTTCCTTCACATGAATTTGGTTAACATCTTTCTTAAGATTCTTTTGTTTGTTTTCAGATCAGATTATTTTTAGTTGTTAAGAAATGGTCTAAAAAGCTAGGAAATGGGAAGTCTGTATTTTATTACTAAATTAATTCTGACATTAAGTCTCCAAGTAAGCTCTATGCAGAGACAGCTGACAAAGGTAGTCAGCTTTAGTAAAAGTCATGATTCATTCATGATTCAGTCAACAAATAATGATGAGGAACATGGAACAGTCAGCAAGATAAAGGAAAAAATTCAGAGTGGATGGAGCAAAGGGTGTGTCTGGTTTGGGAGCAATGAAGAAAGGATGTGGCTTAAGAAGTCAGATTAAATCATTTAGATTTTATCTAAAGGTAGTCAGGACAAGCAGAAGTCAAATCTGCATTTAGCCACTGGGTGGAAGATGAATGAGAGGTGGGCAAGACTGGGGCCAAGAGACCACTGGTTTTCATCTGTTGTAGTCATTCAGATGAAAAGATGATGGCTTCGACCACTGGTGGCAAAGATACAAAGCCTATCACATGCTACAGCATGGATGAACTTTGAGGACATTATGCTGAGTGAAATAAGCCAGTCACAAAAGACAAATACTGTATGAGTCCACCTAAATGGCGTAGCTAAAGTAGTCAAATTCATAGAAACAGAAAGCAGAATGGGATAACAGAAAATGGGGACTTGTTTAACAGGTACAGAGTTTCAGTTTTCCAAGATGAAAATGTTCTGGAGATTTGTTGGTCAACAACGTAAACATACTTAACACTACTAAACTATATATTTTAAAAAGGTTAAGATGATAAATTTTGTTATGTGTTTTCTACTACATTTTTTAAAAAAGGCTTTTGTTTTAACATTCTGCTCTATTCAACCTCTGAACAATGTCTCTTGCTATTTTACTGAATTGTAAAATGAATATCGCTAAATGGAATCTGATCTGCAGGGTACTGAAGTTCCACATGGCCCCCAGTATCTTACCCTATTACTTATCATGCTACTTAATACTGTCTATATATTTTTTAAAAGCATGCTTAAAATATTACTTTAAGTTACTCAAAATGTAAGAAGTATTATACAGAACAAAAAGTAAAATCCTACCTATTCTCTCTCTATCCTACTCTTGACCCAAAGTATTGTTGGTTTGGTGGACTCTTCTCAGATCTTTACTGGAAAAACATTTTTAAAGGAGGGAGGGGTCATTCTTTAAGGACACTCTTAAGTGACTAAGCTAAAGCCATTAACTCAAGATGGTGTTTTAACACAAGTCCTTGAGCCCTTATGCTTCCCCGCAAATTTTTAAACCAATACTACTGCCTAGATTTTTGAAAAAATAAATTTAACTGTAAAAAATTCAGTAAAGCACTTTCATCTTAATGTACAATTCAATGATTTTAAGTAAACACACTTGTGGAACCAACAGCCAAATCAAGATATAAAACATTACTAATACCTTAGAAACCTCCTTTGTGCCCCTTCTCAGTCACTATGGCCCTCAGTAAAGGTAACCACTATTCTGACTTCTATCGCCAGATTAGTTTCGCCTATTTTATAAAGGTAATTCCATATTATGCAATCTTTTATGTCTGGAATCTTTTGCTCTAGGAGATTCATCCATGCCACTGTATGTTGTGATAGCTTATCCTTATCGCTGCCATACAGTATTTCATTTTTATAAATTATGCTGCAACTTATTTATCTATTCTACTGTTGATAGATATTTAAGCTGTTTCCAGTTCGGAACTATTACATAAAATGCTGTTATGAAGATCCTTGTACATGTCTTTTGCTGTACACTTTATCCATTTTTGTTGGGTCTATGCCCAGAAATGGAATTGCTTATGTTCAACTTCCATGGACATTACTGAAGAGTTTTCAAATGTTTCTACCTCCACTTCTGCTGACAGAAGTTGAGTGTTCCAGTTGTTCTCATCAATATTTTGCAGTTTCTTCGAATTTTAGCCATTCTGGTGGGTATGCAGTAGTATATCAGTTTTTTTTAAAACTTTCATTTTTCTGATATCTATTAATGTTGAACACTTTGGGCCAGAGTTTGATAGCTATCTGAGAGGAAGACTTAATAATATCTTAGTGCTAACTGGTTGAAAAGAATGAAGAGAAAATCTAGAATGACAGAAAAAGAAACTTAGGGAAAGAAAGAAAGGAGGGACAAAAAACATACTCATTTCTAAAACCATTAGGTTTGAGTTTGCTTATGGGAGTGAGTGAAATGCGAGCTTCAAGAGATGACTGCAACTACTGAGACTTAGTGGGACATATAAAGGTTCTCACATAAAAAAATAATTTAAAATAAACAAAAATCGTCAACACCAGCCATATCTTAGGTGGCAAAGAAAACAAATTTACAATACTAAGGAGGCAAGACAAAGATAAAGTACAGGCATACCTCAGAGATACTGCGGGTTCATTTCCAGACCACCACAAAACACTTGACTATTGCAATAAAGCGAGTCGTAATCTTTTTGCTGGTGGATGGTCTTGTGTTCCATTTGTAAAACATGTAACATCAGTGAAGCACAGTAAAGCAAAGTGCAATAAAATGAAGTATGCCCGCACAGAATTTCAGAAATAGAACCTCATAAAATTGGTAGTTACAAAATTGTCATGGGGATGTAAAGTACAGCATAAGGAATATAGTCAATAATATTGTAATAACTATGTATGGTGTCAGATGGGTACTAGATTTATTGGGGTGATCACCTGGTAACATATAAATGTCTAATCACTATGTTGTACACCTGAAGCTAATATAATATTGTATGCCAACTGTAAGTGAAAAATAAAAATATTATTTAAAAAAAAAAGAACCTCATAGATGTGTGAGATTTCCCCACTATAAACTTCCAGGAATCCCTGTGAAGATAACATAAAGAAATCTATAAAAAGTAGTAAGTCCCAGAAAATGGAATTAAAGAAAAAGTCAAAGTCTTAATAAAAGACAAATTAACTAAATATCATGATTTCATGAAGACAGTAGTTACACAGGAATCTCTTATTTTCAAACAAGAAATCCATCTCTGACACTTATGAAGTTTCTCTACTGTGAGAACATGAAGAAGAAAAGCAAGGGTCATAATTAATCAACAAACTATGTGAGAGGTAAGGATAAGGAACAAGATTTAGAGCTAGGCTCTGTCCTCTGAGATTCACCTCACCACTGGAATATCTAGCTAATTACTGCTTCCCACCAAGTATTACGTGACAGCTAAGAGCTTGGGGTCTGGAGTCAGGCAAACCTATATTCAAATCTTAACTCTATCACTCCTTAGCTATTTGATTCTAGGCAAATGATCTTCTCTAGCTTCAGTTTTCTCAATTCCAGAATAATAGTAATTGTCCACAGAACTACTGTGAACATTAAATGAGATAATACAAGAAAAGCAGTTAGCACAATGCCTGACCCACAGTAAGTGCTCTATAAATGTCAGCTGATTTTATCAACTGTAAAATGTGAGCAATTCGCATACCTATGAGATTGAAAAGAAGTAAAATGACATGTCTAATGCCTAGCTACACAGGAAGAACTCAAATGATAGATATTACCACCTCCTACTTTTAGGAAACTCTGTAATTCAATGTCGAACTGAATATAAAATGGTATAGTGCACTGATTAAGAACACAGTGGGTCTGGAATTTCTGAGTTCAAATCCTGGCTCTGCTGCTTATTATCTATGTGATCTTGGGCAAGCTATTTACCTTATTCTGCCTTCCTGTTTTCATCTGTGAAATGGGAAAAATGATAAGTATCTATCTTACTGGGTTGTTGTGAGGATTAGACAACCCTTCTTTTAAGTGCTTTATATATAGAGCCCTAAAAACAAAACCTGGTACATAGATACTATGTAAATGTTAGCTGTTCTTATTTTAATAGTAGCAATGTACACACTTTGTCTGAGACTGCTTTGCATCAAAGAAATGTGGAAATAAGTTTGAACATAAACAATTTAACATTCTTCTTATAGTTAAGAGAAGCATAATGGAAGTCATCATATAGTCATCCTTAAAAATGAGTGGCAGGGCAGGAGGAAAAGCTAAAAGAATAACAAGTTATAGCACAGGAACTATATCACTATTAAGTAATAAATGTGACCTCATTTGTCCAGGAATATGGGGGGGAAAATAAAAAGTGTTTTCTGGCTCTGCCCGAACTGCAAGTCAGGTGAAGGAAGCCTATATTCCCCAGAGAGAAGGAAATCACTTTTCATACTCTTACCTTACAACCACCTGATATCCAACATAGCTAGGGGGACTGGTGCATTTTCACATCTTTTTTAGATAAAAGAAACATTACTTAGAACAGAATAACCAATTCTGGGAGCCTTCTTAGAACTGTCTTTCTGAATTATACAATAGTCTGCAGTTTTGCTTTCCATGGTTCTAGTTACGAAAGGTCAACTGTGGTCCAAAAATATTAAATGGAAAATTATAGAAATAAACAGCTCACAAGTTTTAGATCGCATGCCGTTCTGAGCAGCCTGATGAAATTTTACCCCTTCCCACTCCATCTCGCCCAGGACATGAATCATCCATTTATCCAGTGTATCCAGGCTGTATACACTACCCGCCCGGTAGTCACTAGTAGCTGTCTGTTATCAGATTCACTGCTGCAGTATCACATAGGGCTTGTGTTCCAGTAACCCCTATTGTACTTAATAATAGCTCCAAAGCATGAGAGTAGTGATGCTGGCAATGCGAATATACTAAGAGAAGCCATAAAGTACTTCCTTTAAGTGAAAAGGTACATAAATATAATCATACACCACTTAACAATGGGGATACGTTCTGAGAAATGTGTCATTAGGCTATTCTGTCATTCTGCAGACATCACAGAGTGCACTTACACAAACCTAATTGGTGTGGCCTACTCCACATCTAGGCTGTATGGTACAAACCTACTATAAGCCTGTACAACTCGTTACTGTGCCAAAAAAAATACAAGATTAAATCAAACACAAGAGAAAATGACACAATCAAGAAATGCAGTCAACACAAGATGTATGAGGCTGCTGCTGGCACACAAAGCACAGCATACTCTTTTACAGCAAACTTTTTTTTTTAATAAGCAGAAAGAGTATACTCTAAATTAACAATTAATAGTATAATAAATATGTAAACCAGTAACAGCTGATAATTGTCATTATCAAGTCTCATGTATGCTACATAATTGTATGTGCTATATTTTTACACAACTGGCAGCGTAGTAGGTTTGTTTATACCAGCATCACCACCAACACGTGAGTAACATGTTGAGCTACAACGTCATGACAGGCACTACATCACTATGTGACAAGAAATTTTTCAGTTCCATTATAATCTTATGAGACCACAGTTGTGTATGTGGTCCGTTGTTGACCACAGCGTCGTTACACAGTGCATGACTGTAGAAAGAAACATAGCACACGGTATATAAGGTTCAGTACCATCTGAGATTTCAGGCTTCCACTGAGGGTCTTGGAAACACATCCCCAAAGATAAGGGGAAACGACTATACTAATATTTTTTTCCACACTCCACAAATCTTCATTCCTGAGCAAGTCAGAAAAGGTATCTCAAGAGGCAAAATGCAAGCAAGCAAGAATGCTTTAGTACAAAGGGAAATCCCATACTTGTCTCAGAAGGTCATGAAGTCAATCCTGTGGACTGGCTTCTGCGGCTAACCTATAAAGTGAACAAAATACTAACCTGCATCAGCAACAAATAAAATCGGTGAACTGTAATTTATCTAACAGTTGGTACCTCCTACCAGACTGGGTTTCTTGAAAATAAAGATCATATTCATCATCAGCATCTAGCACATTGCCTGGTACATACAGAAGGTGTTCAATAAATGGTGACTGAATATAGTCAGTGAGCAGCTCCCTCTTGAGCAAGGTACTATGTTAGGTGCCAGAGAGCCCATAATGGTTTACTTATGTTGATGCCAAACGTTTTAGACTATTTAAAAACTGAACAAGGCCAGATCTGGTTAAGGAGCTGCAGCTGCAGTTGCACCTGCTCTCACCCCAGACTTATTCCCAGCAGCAAAGCTACCCTCCTTCTACGTGCTTCCTGAAGCAAATCAAATATTTCTCCAAAATAATGGAGAGCCACTTCCCATGCAGCTTTGATGTGCTATTCTTTCTGCCCAGCAAAGGAGGCAAACTCCAGAATCTTTGGTCATAAAAATGTGATGGTTAGCAAGAACAGGTGCTGAGTAAGCCTGGTACACTTCCAAATGAAGTCTTGCCATCTAGAATTCTAAATTGAGGATGCCAGACTCAAGAACATCTGGATTTGCTCCTCTGGCTTCGAGTTTTCTCTAAGAGAGGCCAGGAAAGAGTACACTGCTGCCAGTACATGTATGTGTGATTGCATACTCAAATACTGTACTTTGGATAAGAGTCTAAGACTTGGCAAATAAATGGAATGTAGCACATGGAACTTACTGAATAGAGAAACATGCAAAGGGAAGAGTTTTCTTGCAAAACATAAACCAGGTAAGATAAATTGCACCTCCCCCCTCTCCCCCGCCCCACCCGCCATGTCACATTTTGGAAGAATTCATCCAGGAGAATAACACTTGAAAGTTAGGAGGGGGAAATACTCAAAAAGTATGTGAGAGGCCAAACGGCACCACCACCTCAGAAAGCAATAAATTTATCAAACAATAACTCTTTATTTCCCCTCCTCCAAAAAGATAAATATTATGTGATTATAATCTGGTACATGCAGAAAAAAGTTAAGAGATGTGGACTCTGGCAGAAAGATGGTGTTGAAATTACACAGTGTGAGCTTTGGCAGCCGCACTATGTACTCTTTCGAATCCTTACATCATTACTCTGGTAAGGGCCCTGTCACCAAGTTGGCATGAGTTCTAATGTGGTTTGGAGAGAGATTTTCTTTCTTTTTAAAAGAGATGACCTACAAATAGCCTTTTTTTCATACAACAAGGAAATA
Organism: Pteropus medius; assembly: GCF_902729225.1. NCBI lineage: Eukaryota > Metazoa > Chordata > Mammalia > Chiroptera > Pteropodidae > Pteropus > Pteropus medius. The sequence goes on from NW_024356335.1 coordinate 1,497,119, forward strand.
AATATTTCTCTTTACTCCAGATTTTGTTTTAAAGGACAAAGCCATATTGCCAAATTATTAAGAAAGTGTTAGAAATAATTCTGAAATTTTAAAGGCCACTCAAGCTCTAAAAAGATTTCTAAAACAGTACATGAATATCTCTTAAAATAGTGATTATCCATTTCTGGCAATAAAAAGTCAGCTACAAAGAATGATAATTACCTTCATATACTCTGACACTGGCAGCTTAGGTAGCCTTTAGAGGTCAAGAATGGCGCACCTCCTACTTTAGCCATGAGAACTTGGACAAGTTACTTAACCTTAGTGTCCTCAAAGGCAAAATGAATAGTAACATCACACCACAATACAGTTCTCTCAATATCAAGTACATGGCAAATCCTCAATAAGCTATGCTTATGAAAGATAGAACCTTTTAAACTGGTGTTTAATTAGAACTACCATGTACTTAATAATAGAGCTAAGTGGTCTGACTTATCTTCACTCAGTTTCAAGAATGTAAAGAATTTACATACAAGCTGGTTTCAAGATCAAGATTGGGTTTGTCCTCTTTGAACAAGTGATATCACACAAACAAGACTACATTCTCTATATTCTTTAGCAACACCAAAGAAAAACTCAAAATTCCAAACCTAAAAATTGACAGATTAAAGAAAAAGGAAAAGAAACACCTTTACTCTCCTAAAGTAGATATAACTGGATATGTTTAGACTGACAAAATTTTTCTTTCATTTTATCATGAACTATTTCAAATTTTCATAAAAACAGTGATAATAGTAAAATGAACCATCACTCATATTAAACAATGGTCAAGATTTTGCCAGTCTGCTTCAGATATTATTACTATTTTACTTTTTGAAGCACAATTTACATATGGTAAGGTGTAAACAAACCTTATGTTTAAATGATGAATTTTTACAGATGTATACACAGGAAAAATTATGAAACACTTACAGCAGCTCGCAAGATTCCTTCATAACCTTTCTCCCCAAAAGTATCTATTATTCTGAACTCAAATAGCATTATTTTTCACCTGTTAAGTTTTCCTTTTACCACTAATAATCATACCTAGATTTTACTTTTCCATTTTCTTAGTTTGCCAGTGTCTATTTTAATCATATACATCTTAGTCACAATGACCCTTTTAACAGAAGAAGTTTATATAAGACTCTTAATATCAGTGATAATAATAAAAACAAGACCTAAAAACTATAGTAAAAAAGTCTACATATTTATAATGTACATAAGCCCCCCAACATTTTTAAAAGGGCAGAAGACTGAGAATGCCAGCATAAAAGAACCAAGGGTAAAAATGGAATTCATTTTGTTGTAAATAAATCCTAAAGAAAATGCACTAGACAATTTTTAATAAAAAAGCATGTAATCAGTATAATTTTCTAAACCATTTTAAAGAGAATGTTTAACTGAAAATGTAAACCCTTAACATGTTAACTTTTAGTGCCTGTCAGTGTCTAAATAAATTCCACCCAATGACATTTTCTTTACAGTTCACGATCGTTTTAAGGCCATGCTCCCATGCTTAGAAGCTGACATTCTTCCTAAATGAGCCAGATCCCTGCACAGTCTTAGCCCCACTTCCCACATATGAATTAAAAGAGCACCCTAATCGATGGCTTTTTCATGGAGTAAATTCCTAAGTTTGAACAATGTATATATCACCACCCTTCAATAACTGTAGAATTTAGTATTTTAATCAAATGATAGAACCTAGTTAATCTTATATATTTAGCATTAGCCACCGCTGTTAGTATATTCACATGACTGGATGACATATAATTAAATTACTTTGGAACATGTAAACCCAGCACTTCTATGGTCAGCTGGAAAACAGTGGAGTGGGACAGAATATCTTGGTGCAGTGACAAAGGCAATAACCACTACCTTATCAGAAGGGTTGTTGGAAGCACTAACTAAGATAAGAAAAAAAAAGGGTGTTACTTCTCTCACCTCCTCGGCACTCCTCACTCCCTTGGTACATGGACTAAGCTATAATGTGACAGAAATGCCCTCTCTTCACCTCCATATCCTGGATCAGCGCAAATAAGGATTCTATTCTGACAGCCAAAATATTCATGAATTAATTCCTGTAACCAAATATCTCTGAAAGAGTTAAAAAGAAAACTTTGGGATAAAGTCCTTCAATCAGTTTGTTTTTACATAACTTAGTTGAGACTCCACTGAGGAAATGAAATTTTGAAAAGGTAGTTAAGAAAGCCCCAAAGGGAAGAAGAACTCCAGTTCTAAGAACTTCCTAGAAACAAAAAAGAGATGCTGAGGTCATACTAAAAAGCAAAGGTACCCAATTTGCATGTGATTTACAAAGAACTGACAACTACACTCTCTCCTCTACTCAGATCTCAAGTTTCCACTCAAGATGCTAGCTAAGCATTTATGATTAGTCACTTGTATAGATGTTACTCTTGAAATAATCTTTTTATAGAGACTATACAAAAATAGAGCAATTATCATAAGTGGCAGAGATCATTGGTTGTTTTGGAGAAATAATCAATCACCTGCCAGGTACCAGCTTTATTGCAACTGACATCTTATGCAGGATGCTTTGATATCTAAATTGATTAAGCTGCAAACGGATTATCTCTAACGTTGAAAAGACTAATAAGCTGGACTCTGACAACTTTCTTCCATCTGCCTTCCATCGATTCAAGTCAGCAGCCCCCTCCTCAATTATCTTATCATAGAACCATCTCCAAGGAGCCAAAGAGTACACTAATTAATCAACATTAGAAGTATGAACAAAAATGATCATATTTTTCATCACTTTTCAAACTCGGGAGTTGAAAATAAGACATGACACTCCTTTCCTAAAAATGATACATATTGCAAGTTCTAAAATAGAGACATAGATTATGGAGTTATTATTCACATCTCAAAATGAAATATTAAGTTTATTAAAACATTAACTTAATATATTTGAATGATTTCATTTATATAGTGTTTAGATAAACAGTGAATTAAGCAAAGGACACTTACAGTTTAATATAAACATTTATCAAGTGTCTGATATATATTTGAACAAAATGTCTGTTTGCACTGAGCTTACATCATAGAAAAGACAAGCCTTGCAGACAATTCTAATACAAGGGACACTATGAGAAATACTACAGAACCAAGGAGGAGAAAAAGAGATACGGGGGAGAAATCTGGGAAGGCTTTAGGGAAGATCTGTCACTGGGAAAATAATTAATTCTACCCTATCCAATCTATATTGCCTTTACCCCTCTGAGCAATAGGCATTTATGAAAAGTTTGACACCTGACAGATCAAAGCTCTGTGACCTGGAGCAAATCATATCCCCTATTACAGTCTCATTCCTCATGTATGAAGTAAACATAATACCAAATACCTGGCAGGACTGTCATGAACATTAAATGTGAATGATCTTTATATTTACATAAGAAGATTTATATGTACTATCTATGTATAAATACATAAATATCTATGAATTTTTATATATACTTAAATATATACAAATACATATGTGACATACATGTATATTGATCATGTATGTTTACATATGTATATTATGTGTGTATATAATTTTGACTTAGTTATAAAAGGATAACTTTGAACAGAGGAATCAGCAATACTTAAAAAATATATGGTATTTACAATAACTTAAAAAACTGAGTTTCTAAGGTACAGAATGAAAAAGAAGTTGCAAAGTATATTTAGGCAACCTGTACTGATTGATCAACCTTTACTGAGCTCCACTATGTGCAAACTAAGTCCCTAAATACTATTCTAAGCCCCACGGGGATGCCAAAACAGGAGGCCAGGGGATGTCTTCTCTTCTATAACCTATTGTAGCCCTGGGTCTTAACTCTGAAGGGAATAGGGCAATATCTACCATTTACCTAGAGTTTCCTAACATTTGGACTCTATAGCAGTGATTCACAAAGTGTGGTCCACAGATGTCTCCAAGACCCTTACAGAGAGCCTGCAAGGTCAAAACTATTTTTGTGTTAATGATAAGACATTATTTGCCTTTCTCACTATGTTCTTTTGCACTGACAATGCAAAGCCAATGTTGGGTTAAACTGCTGGCCTTAGCACTAATGAAAGCAGTGGCATCAAAACATACTGACAGTCCCTGTGTTCATCACTGCCAAACACTCGGGGCCGGGGGGTGGAGGGGGAGGCAGTGGCGGGCATAAGAAGCCATTTTAACTTAAGAATGTCCTTACTGAAGCAGTAAGATTTACTAATTTTTATTAAATCTTGAGTATACAACTTTTTAATATTTTGTGTGACAAAACGGAAAGTATACATAAAACATCTCTGCTGTACACTGGTTGGCTCAAGGAAATGCACTTTGAGCTACTGTTTTGAGTTGTAAGGTGAACTAACCCATTTTTTCATGGACCACCACTTTTCTTAAAAGAACAAAAAATTATGGTTATTCCAACTTGGATGTTAGATGGATTGTTTTCTTGAAAATAAACAAAGTGAGCATGTCATTTCGAAGAAAACAATTGGCAAAATTTGTTGCCAGTGATAAAATTCAAACCTTCAAACATAAATTAGAATTTGAAAAATTTGTGTCTGCCACCGTAAGTTTCGTGGCTTTCCAATATTTAAAGGTATTTCCAATGAGATTAGTGGTGATATTAACAAAATTGATTTATTTTATATTATATAATGAAATGTGTCGATATTCATAAAAATCTGTATAACTCAGTGAACCAGTATTTCCCAAATGGCCAATGCATAATGTTACAAAATCATGCCTGGGTAAAAGATCCACATAAAGTGCAAGAGAGACCAGTAGATTTTAACAGATCAGAGTGTGAAAAGTTCACTAATATGGTTTCAGATTCCACACTGCAACTAACCTTTATGAAACTACCTAGTATTGACATCTGGTCTAGTATCAAAGAAGAATATGCACAATTACCTGAAGAAATTATTAAAATCCTCTATGTATAGAGACTAGATTTTCTTCATATACTGCAGCCAAAATGACATATTGAAAAAGATAAATGCAGAAGCAGATATATGCAGATAAGAGAAAGCGGTCATCTTTTATAAAGCCAGACATTAAAGAGAGCTGCAAAAATATAAAATATCAATCTTCTCACTAAATTTTTAAAATACATATTTTCTTACATTTTATTTTAAAATGTTATATGTTGATGTGTAATAATTTATTATTTTATTTTAAATAAAACAAAAATATTATTAATTCCAGTTTTAATTTTTATTACAGTAAAAAGTGATGGCTATAACCCACATAAACAAAAGCTTTTGGGAACCTCAATTTTTACGAATGCAAAGATTCTTAAAGATCTTAAAGATCTTTATTTTGTTTGTCTTTAGTTAGTACAATTTTTTTGTGGAAACTGAAGAAACATATAGCATAGTCAAGACTTGATTCTAGGTCTTCTGACTTTAATTTTATGTTCGATCTAAACCATAATTCCTATAATCACTATGAAAATGGTTTAGAAACCCCTCATTCCATTCTTCACAGTAGGCAGGAAGTTTGACTAAATAATTAAAATAATAACAGTAACTGAAATTTGAATGTTATTATGCCTGAGATTCTTACCTTCCTGCTTTCATTTAATTCTCACAACCCTGTGGTATATTTACAATTACTAACGTCCATTTTGCAGACGAGAAATGGAGAATAAACCACTTGCCAAAAGTCACACAGCTACTAAAAGGCAGAGCCGAGATTTGAAAATAACACTTCTAACAGAGAGATAGCAGTAAAAATGCTTTCTCATAACTGCCAATCAAAACATTTGTGTGGTCACCAGCAGTGGCATTTATGGAAATAGAGGACCAGTGACTCTGGTCCTCCAGTACACCTTCAGATACAGACAGAACAAAAAAACTAGCCTGGAGTATGGTCACACAAATTTAGTTCTACACAGAGAATGGCAAGAAAACAAGCAAATAAGGCAATGTGCTAGATACAGCCAAGCTGCCTCTCTCCCTTATCAATCCAGCATCTCTACTATCACCCATTAAAAAGAAGTGACAGGAGTCAAGGGTGAAAGATTTGTCACTGACATACAGCTGGGGCAGTGAAAACTCTTGGCAGGTGTTCTTTAAGCTACAACTCCTCTCCTATGCAAACTAACCCCTACGCTGAATCCTTCTGGCTTTATCACAGTGAGCTTTGACAAGAGCCATCATTAGTGTCCAAACTCCACTTTTCCCAGGCTGATGACATGTGTCAGGCCTTGATTCCTAGTGCCACTCCTGCCTGCCAACTCAGGAAAGGCTTCCGTAATGCCTTTGGCTTTTTTGAAATACCTCAAGTCCCAAGGCAGCAGCTGACACCAACTCTCTCCTGAGGATGGACACTTGGCCAGGAGCCCAAGCTTAAGTGGATTTGGAGGTTCTTGATCTTTACTGAAATCATTCCTACCTTCTCACTGGCAATTAAAATAAATTCCTCCCCAGAGAACAGCCAGAGGTTCTGCAAGCCTCTTCCAACCAGTGGTAGTCACCTTTGATTAGAGAAAAGTGTTAAAGTGAAGCAGCAGCTGATAAATGTCAGAGCCTGGAGGGCCTTCAGAGTTTTGATCACTTACAGCTATTTCTCATTTCACACCGTGGACAGTTTTTAACCCAACAGCATTCAGCATTGCTTACTTAGTCAAATGCTTCAGCATATCAAATTCAAGTCAATGGTCCAGTTGCACTAGTTCTGGGTGTATCCCTAAGGCTAAGATGTTTGACCTACCAGGCAGATAGACTGACTTGAAGGACTTTGCAGATAGCCGACAGGACATTAAGGAAACTTCTGCAAAGGCATTCCTTCTCATGATAAAGAGGTACCGCAGCATAAGTAAACACATGCACATACTCACGTACACACAGAGTCAAGGATTTCAATTCTGACCCATTGTGATTTGGATTTTAATTTTCCTTCTATATCTGCTTCCTCATCTATTAAAGAAAGATCTTTGCCTAAATTAGAGGTTCCAAATGTCCATGAAATGGTCCCCTCAGAATCCCCTGGAGGCTTTTGAAAACTGTAGAACCCATTCCTAGAGGATCTGATTTACTAAGTCTAGGGCGATATCTAGAAATATGCATTATTAGCCATCTTCATTTCCCAACACCACTACTTTTAAGCCTGATCATCAGACTAAATGACCTCTAAGATTCCTAACAACTTTGAAAGTTATAAAACTATAAACTGGATTTATTTTCTATTCTTTCAGTCCAGAATTCTTTCCCCTGTCCATGATCAGCATTCTTACCCAAACATCAATACTGTCCAATATCAGTGTAGCAATGAAGACGTAAGTCTAAAAGCGATATATGAAGTATTAATAGCTTGCCCAACCTTGTTCGGTACTATTTCATTTATGAGGTAAATCTAAGCATAACTTTCTAGAGAATATACGTTCAAAAATAAAGCTTTTAAAACATCGTATTTTACAAAGATTCAATTATGTGCCGAAAATAGCCAAGAAAAGCAACATGTAAAGAGCATTTTCCCTACCTGTTATGAATAACTAAAAAGCTGGTTATGTATATGTCTAATTACCTATAACTTTCGATGCCTTAACACAAAGCTATAATCTACCTGATGCAATAATAAACTTTATAAAAACAGAAATCAAGTTTTTAAAGTGTAAAGTGCCATTGGTAAATTTAATCCAATAAACTAAATTAGATTAGAGGAAGAAATACAGTCTTATATTATTGATATATCATCAAAGTTTTATTACTGTAAAAATGGAAAAGATTTGAGTCCTTTGGTCACTGTTCTTGTTTATTTAATTAACTGCTTGCAGCAAAACACATGCCTGTTGGCTGTAAAAGACTTTAAAAATCTCTGCCAACACTTTTCGCACATTGTAATAAAACCCAAGATTCTCTCCAGTGCATTCCTAAATTCCCATGAATATTAGCTATTGCATGATTTTGGTTCCTATTTCCTTTGTGATTTCAAGTTCTTAATTCACTTATGTACTCACTTATCCAGCTCGGCTGAACAATCCTTGGTAGTTACTCAGAAGAGTTGTTCACTGATTACAGATATCCTGTGAATTAATTTTGCATAGAAAAATGAAGTAGTGCTTCCTGTGAGTTTGCAAAATAATCTAACATAGTAATATCTCGAACACACGAAGTCACTGTAACTAGGGATGGAGAATGCATGTGACAGAATATTTTGATAGGTTTTAAAACATAGTCCCATTTGAAGAGAAATAGTTATTGCCCTTGGTACTAAGCCAATTTATCTCATCGAGGTGGCCTCCTCTTGTCTTCCATACTCATCTCAAATATCATCTAAAGTAACTTGATATAAAGTTGCCATGTCAAATAGCAAAACGTTCCAAGCTATTGAGTTTAAATTTCTATGCATACTTCTCAACTCTCTGGTAAAACCCTCAGGCAAGCTAAATATAAGAATGACCAAAAATTCCATATACAACCGCAATATTTGGCGCACTTTTTTTTCTTGCTAATATTCAAGTAAACACTCTGAATTCAGCAGGCTCCTTTCTAAGCATTGCCTTGAAACAACACATTCTTTCAGCCTAACTTAAAGCCAGAATTAGTAGTCATAGTTTTGGGATCAGCTCCAAACTAAATGGTGGCTGGGGAAGACGGGGGAAAGTGGGGAACTGTTGAAAAATAACATAGTTAAATTCAAATATTGTGTAACTTCTCATCTAGCAACTTCTTTTAGAAATTTAATTGTATAACCAGAGTTAATAATTAATGGTTGGTATCTACTATTGGTACAAACTTGGTGAACTCTAAACGACTACTTTTCCAGGTCCCATCATTGTCCAGTTATCACAGTCTAGTTTCAAAACAGGTTATGCTACAGAGAAAGGTATGACTAGATGATGGCGACAGTTTGCACTACTGCTGGCAAGAAGCCACTCCTAATAAAGTGGAGATCAAGACTTCCAGGGACAACCACCAGTGACAAGACTAGACTGTGAAATCTTGGTCTACAGCTTTAGTCAGAATTTCTTGATCTTAATTTCATAGGGAGTCTACAGATGGGTTCTTGGAAGTCCATAACTGAAACTGCTTTCAAAATTTTGTTTATGTACATGTATTTAGGGAGAGAATCCACAGCTTTCCAGAGAGTTTTTAATCATATTATTAACTTAATCCTCACAATCAATATTCTCATTTTTACAGATTGAGGATATAGAAGCTAATGGGAGATAAAAACTTTACCTAAGGTCACAAAGAAAATGGTAGAGCATTAATTTAAAAAAATCTTTAAAATGTACATAATGTAATAGCTAGTCAGAGGTTGTTTTAACTATAAAAGGATTTTACATTAGTGTATGTGGACTAGAAACAGAATTCTGGAAAAAACATGCAATTTTATTTAGTAACATGTAAATAATAGTTGTAAATGATTTTAACAATTTAAGTCATTTTGAAATAACATAAAGCTTTTAACATGAGTCAGGTGCTGTTTCACATACTTGACATATATCACCCCATTTAGTCCTCACAACATTCCTATGAAGTAGATACTATCAATATCTCCATTTTAGAGATAAGGAAAAACAGAAACAGAGAGGTTAAGTAATTTGCCCAAGGTCACATAGCTAGTAAGTTGCAAAGTCAAGATTCTGGCTCAAAAAAAAAAAAGATTCTGGCTCCAAAGCCTGTGCTCTTTGCTATGCTAAAATGTTGCTTCTCCAAATACTTAATATGTAAACATTTAAATTATGATCACTTTAAAGAAAAAGAAGAGCCAAATAATATAATTTAGAAATGTCTATCACGATAAGGTACTTTATTTAATCTAGTTTAGCACATATAAAGCAAGAGCAATGAGAAAAAATAGACCTAGCAATTATATTTGCATGCTACTTTCACATATATAATAACCTCAACAGCTTTTCACAAGTATGCACAGGAAGGGCAAGTGCTATTTGTCCTACATCCTTACTGACGCTGCGAGAAGTTAATCTCAATATTCACCATTACCTGAACTTTTCTGCCTCCAGGAGTTCCTGTGCAGAGTTTTCCCTCTATTGGAATATCTTTCCTTCTCCATCTAGTAAAAATTAAACTAAACCTTCAAGGCCCAGATCAGATGTGACCACTCAGAGAAACCTTTTCTGGCTCTTCCAGGCAGAATTAACGTTCTTTTCTCTGTTCTCCTTTAACACAGTTCATATCATTCTGCCAATATAGCCATCAACCTTTGTCATCAGCTATGTCTATGTCTAGTTCCCTGGGTAGACAGTGGGCTCCGTGGTGGCAAGGGCTATATGTAGGAGAAAGAGTTCCTAGGATTCTGCTAATGAATTATTAAAGGGGTAAAGCAGAACACTAGCAGTGTGGGTAAGAGGAACATGGATACATGCTGACATGCTGATGTCATCTTTACAACTCAAGAATTTGTCCTCAAGGCTAGCAGCATTTTCCCCAACACTTCCAGAGATGCACCCTGCAGAGTGCCTGGGAAGTATCTGGGGAGACAGCCACCTGAGATAGTGGCTCCTCTTCTAAGCTTACTAATCCCTAAAATACATTATTTAGTTGAGTTTATGCTTTTTTTTTTCTTTCAAGTATATATATCAAGAGGCCTCAAGAAGACTATGAAAACATTTACATCTCCAAATTGGAGCAATGTGGCTTTCAATATTTCATAGCACCTCTACAGAAGGAAAGGAGGTAAGTGAAATGATCAATAATGACATGATGAGTTCTGACAAACTCAAAACCAGCCTAAACCAAGAATTAAATAGCTTCTATAACTCTTGTCTAATTTAACCCTTACCTTTCAGCCCTTAGACTTTATCCTCGCATTGAGTACATAAACCCTTAGCCAAACTCACTTAAAAGATATAATATGTGCCTTTCATCTTGCTGGATGATAAAAACTAAAATTAAAAACTTAAAGCAAATTAAAGAAACAAGGATGCTGAAGGCTTTAGTGCATGAAAATCTATTATCTCAAACACAATGGGAAATACCCCTAAGTCATTCTAGAAATCTACCTTTCTTTCACTTTTCTCTAGTTTCTCAAGTCTATGAAAAACATTTTTCTTAGAATAACACAGCAGAAGTATTTCATAAACATCTAATGGTTTGACGTAACAGAAATCAGCATTTTAAGTGTGAATGTTTATTTATCCAACTAGTATAAGGCATCTCTTCATATAATCAGGCCAAGGGGAAGACCATTTAAAATAAACCCATTAGTTTTTAAATACTACAAAGTAACAGTTGCTATTTTGTTGTTGTTGTCATTTGTATACAATTTACTGTTATATCACTGAGAACTCAATAAAGCTGGCTAACTGGAGTGTTTTGACAAGGAGTGAAATAAACTGATGTAGAATGTAAACAGTTTACATTCAAATAAAATTCTCACTGGTTGACTTTCTTTCATGTGTACCATTTGGCTGCTTTAAAAATGAATTTGAGAACAGTCAACCTTTAATATTTAAACCTAAAGCAAATGGTAATAACTACCCCTGATTAAAGATTAACCTCAATTCGGCCAGCAGTTCTGTAAGTCCTTTTGCTACTGTGTGCTCCTGGATCCTTCCATTATAAACCCTACATTCTGAAGAGTTTCATTTAATTCATTTTCCAGATTTTCATTAAGGACATTCAACAGCCAATACAAAATAACCAGTATGTCTACAATGCACTGATACCCTTCCTGCCAAAGGAAAAGATACCTGACATTTTAGTTACTCTCTATGATCCTACTGATGAGAAGGGTAGGCTTTCTATTAGAAGATGGGATTTTTTGTTTATTCTTTGCTTTTTCAATATGGAAAATAACTTGTAGACCACCACTGAACCTCTGTGATAACTTCGTGATCCAAGATCCAATTATGAAAGTTAATTTTTTTCATCTTCCTTTATGAAACATTTCACCTACAGACCCACCAACTATTATTACAAGCAAACAAGAAGAAGATATTTACTTGTTTGACTTAGCTTTCACTGTGAGTTTTATCCCCAGATAGTCGATAATAAGTTTTGTGGTGCACAAGGGAGGAGGCGGTATGATCGGTGACATTTGCAATCATAAAGTCCAATATTTAAGTATTAAATTCTGGCTTGTAACCCTGGCTCCTCGCTATGTAACTTTGGGCAAATCACTTTACCTCTCTAAGACTCAGTTTTCTCATGAGGTAAAAGTGAGTTATTGAGAATTTAATGAGGTGAAAATATACAAATCTCAGCACACAGTAGATACTCAATTATATTAAGTTCTTTCTAACTCTTACTCTTTAACAATTATCATATATTACTATAAAAGGGATATCTGCATTTTCAGAATTACAAAATACCATTCGGAGCCATTTTCTCAAATGTCCATTTGAGTCTGCTTGTATAAATACTGCAGTCTCGCATCCTGAAGTCCATTAGCTCTATGCTGTACACAAACCAATTTCATAATCTAAATACTCTCAACTTAAAACCTGGAAAAGAATGTGAGAGCCTCCATCAGCAGTGGTCTCACTGCTCATTGGCTCCAGGAACGTGGACACAGGCTGAAGAAGGACTGCCAGGGCCAGGATCCGGAGGACTCCAAGGAACATTCAACGCTGTCGGTGAGTTTGGGATTTGAAAAAACCACCGACCGTTGACTGTACCTTGGGGTCCTTACAGACAACACTACATTCCCTGAAGCAAAGGAGCGGGCTGTGTCTTCACATGTCACAAGAGATCACCAGAACCAGTCCCGCCGCCTGTCCCCCAAAGGTGGTGCAGTGAATTTTTTTAAAAATTCTCCTCTATTTCCCATTGTTCCTTTTATGCTGTGCTTTTGACAAACAAGTGTCTTGTTTCAGCAAGATGAGGAACGTTCCATGGTAATACTTAATGTACTTAAATGTCTCCTAGAAATATGCCACTCTTTTTGAGAAACAGGATGTAGCAAGGAAAGATTTATTAAATATATGTATTTTGGTTTAGAGTAAAATCCAATTAAGTTTTACAACCATTTCTCTCACATACCCTCAAAACTTTTAATTAGGAGCAATGGGAGGATTTAATAAGCAAAAATAGCACAGAATTTTTCAATGTCTACACAGCTCTTATCAGATTCTGCCTCCAATTACAGTTAATGTGGTTAAGTCTTGACAGCCCCATTAGAATAGGAGCTGTCTGAAAGTAACTACTGCCCTCACTATCTCCATCCACACTTGTGCTTATTTAAATGTTGTTAAATTCAAGTAAAAAGGCAGGTCTAGAGTCAGACAGATCTGGAGTGTGCCTTGGCTCAACTCCTTAACTAGCTGTGTGACTCAGGGTGAGTGTCCAAGTCTCAGTTTTCTCATATGTAAAATGGGGGATAATAAGAATACCTACCTTCATGGAGTTCTGAGAGTCAACGAGGTGATATAGAAGGTGCTTGGTACTAACTATTCCAAATGGTCAATATTATTATTATTTAACCCAAAACATAACCTGTGTAAATTTACCTTGAAAGGCACTGGTAACTTCTTGGTTCAAAACAGAGAGGAAGAACCAGGGTCTGCAACACTTGTTTACGTCAACCAGGACGTAAGCACTGCCTGTGCGGTCATGGGGCTACCTGCTGGCTTCTTTCTCCAGGAGCCCCTTCTCTTCTCCGAACCATAGTTTTTCCATCTTTAAGAACCTCTCAGCACTAGTGTCCATGTTATCAATAATTACTGTAGGCCTGCAACTGTTAGTTACTAAGAGAGATGCCAGACAAAGACCTCCAAGAACCAGTGTGGAAAAGAAGAGCCAGGAGCTGGGGAAGGCCAAGGCGACTCCACCAAATGGAAACACTGATGGCTGCACTCAACATTCATTGCTGTCGGTGGGTTTGAGTCTGAATCAACTCACTGATCAATGAATGCAAACTGCGGACCAAAAATCCCAAGGGAAGCAAAGGCACGTGCAGAGTCACCCGAGTGCATGAGCTACTGTCACGGGTAGGAGCTGCTGCTGGCTCCAACGTACTGGCTAGAACTTCTCTTGCTCTCTTTGGTTCTAATAGGAAATAAGCTTTCTAAACCCCTGGTATTTTTGTTTTTTCTTTTTCTTTTTTAAAGATGTTCTAGAGTTAAAGAAATGATATTTTATAGAAAGAATAAACTATACACCTTGACATCACACCATACTGAAAAATCCATGCTTTCAAAATTTTTTAAATTAGAAAGAATCACATGCTCATTACTTAATATGCAAATATAGAAATACTTAAGTAAAAGTTGAAAATCTTTTTCCTCATCATCTGCAATCCATTTCCTCAATAGAAATCACCTATAATTATGCTAAACCGTAAGTTTAATAACTTGTTATAAATAATATAAGCTTATTTATTATATTATCTATTTATTATTTAAATAATAAATACAAACTAAATATTATTTTATATCATTGGAGAACTTTTTTGTGTTTTGGGGGGAGAGTGGCTTAAACAAAAGCAAGCTCATTTTATACATGTACAGCTTTTTCACTCAGCTGTACATTATAGATAGCCTTCCACGGCAAGCTCATTACATCATATTCATTCTTTTAAATGATTATATAGTGCGTCTTCGTATGAATGTCTTGGTTATTATTGTTCAAATGTACTTAACTATTCTCTTTTGACTAATTGTTAGGCCCATTAATTCTGGCCTTTGCAAATCATGTCCCTCAAATAAGAAAAAAACCTAAGTGAGATAGCAGATGCACACATTTTTCTTAACAAAATTTAAAATGTATCAATTCTCTGAATCCTATAACATAAGCTGAGGTGAGCCACTAAATCTTTTATGATAATGACAGGAAAACAAGGACCTTGGTCATGAATAATTTAGTACACACTTCGTCTGAGATAGAGAGAAACTGATTCTCATAGGAAAAGTCAGAAGAGGCAGTAGAGTCTTGTCCTTAGCCTTCCAGAATTTTTTCTCAGGGTTAGGAAGGAAGGAAAAGCACAGGTGTAGTGAGACAAGAACTAAAAAGAGAAATCAAAGACAAACTTTGCACCATGCTGTAGCAGCCAAATCGGTATCAAACTCTGTCTGATGTTAGAGACTGGTGCATTTGAGTCTATGCGCTCTCAAAAACTAAAGCCTCCCCTAAAGGACTTAATGAACGAACAACTGTCCCACCCAAGAAGTATTTACTGAAATCAAAAGGTTTTCTTTCTTTTATACTGGACACAAAGAAGGTAATTCAGATAGAGCTGTTTTCATGATGCCATGCATTCTAGCCATTTATTTTCAACCACCAATTATTTCCAAATTTTCTGAAAACATTAGAAAATAATGTCTGACATATTCTTTTGAAAAACTTATACCTGAACAAGCATGTCATTTATTTATACAATCAACAGTCTTTAAATATGCCAATGAAAAAATTTTTTCATTTCAGCCACCAAAATCCTATGCGGTTTCATGGCTAAAAATAAGTGCTACAGGAAGACAGACAACTTATGTGAGTTTAAGGGTGTGATCTGCAAATGGGACTGTAAGTAAATATCAGCAACAGAGAATATATGTGGCAAGTAGAGGGGGCAAGAGCAGAACTGTTCAGAGGTCGTGTCAGGGGCTCCTTACGAACAGCACTGGAAAGGTAAAAGAACAAATTACGGAAGGCCTTGTGAGCCAGGCAGATAATTTTTAGAATTAGTACAACATGGGGCCACTTTAAGTGCTGAGTTCCCAAAGGACATAACGAAAGCAGGACTTTGGGAAGATTTATCAAGCAGATGAAGTGGGAGGATGAAAGAGAGAAGGAGAGAAACAGAAACGTGTTATACAAATGAGCTGAGGCAGCAGGAGTGGAGAGAATGGAAAAGCTATCTCAAAAAGGCATTCAGCCTTATTTTTGGTTGTTTTCTCTTCTTCGAAATAGGATTTTTAGTATGTTGTCCCTGAAAAATTCATACAAAAGAGAGAAAACTAAAGTACATTAGTGGGCTCCTCCCATCATTCTGTTCAGTGTATACACTATCTGATATTTCACAGATATTTAAAACATATGTATTTATACTTAGAGAAAATATCACAAGTTATACATAATGTTCTGTAACCTTTTTCCACTTAAAATATTGTGGCCATCTTTCTTGCTCAATAGACCAGATCTACCTTCCAAGGAACTGGCTCGAACAGAATAGATAGCAAGGAGTCAAGAATGGAGCCAAACTCTCTTTACTAGATTAGGAGCCTGAAATGCACTAAGAAACGAGCTATTTCAAACTGGAAGAAACAGGAGTTCACTTTTTTTTAAATAGAGAATGCACATTTGTGATTTATAAGCATGGAGCTGAGAGTGAATGAAAAAGATAAGTAACAAATAGTTATTGGACTCCTACCATGCACCTCAACTGCGCCATATGCCAGGAAATATGGAGAAAACAAAAGTATAGCCATTTGTGGCACAAATGGCAGATCAAATTCTAATGAAAAAAATAATTCCAAGTGTGAAAAGTTCTGCAAAAGAGATAAACAAAGTACTATGGGAGCAAATATTGGAAGGGATCAATCCAGTCTTGGGTGTGAGAAAGGTCTGGGAAGTGACTTCAAGAAAATGACATTTAAATAGACTTGAATGGTAAATGCAATTACCTGGATGAGACAAGAGGGGTGAGCATTCCTAGCAGAGGAACTGGATGGCATGTGTACAGGCCAAAGGGGCATAGCGCTTTCACAAAATTGAAGCTGTCGCTAAAGCACATAGAAGATAGAGAAGAGGTCATGAGACAAAGCCAAAGAAAGAGGCAGAAAATTTTTAAAAATTAATGATAGTCTTTGAAAAAAAGAACTTTTTGGAATGATAATCGTGGATGAAAATAGATTTCTGGAAAGGTAGTGGTGAAGCACTTGGGCCAACTATGTGAATCTGGACAAGTCACTTACTCTTTAGATCTATCATCTGTTAATAGGAGATATGATAACAGTATTTGCTATTTGCTTCACAGGGCTACTTGAAGAGTAAGAATACATGTAAAATATTTCACACAGAGCCTGGTACTAAATAAGATGCTAAAATCTGTGTACGTGTGTGCGTGCGCACACTGGCTGATAGGAAGTAAAAAGCAAATTAGAACTTCAAATAGACTGGAAGCAAAAATGTTAATAGTTGGAATCTCTAAGTTGTAGAATTAAAGGTGATTTATACGTTTATTATTTATAACTCATCTATGTCTTCCAAGTCTTTAGCAATAACCATGAACTATTTCAACAATTAAGAAAAAAATTTTAATATCTTTTTTTTAAAAGTAAAGATTTCTTTTAGATACAAGATTTACCTATGTTTGGCTGAAAAGCAGATGGAAGAACCCCCATTGGAAAAGGAAGAAATAATGAACTATATTTGTCAAGAAAGAGGACCTGCAGGAAGCAGAGCTGCAGGGACAGTAGAAAGCAGTGGGCTCCAGGTCCGGGCGGAAGTGGTCATGTTGGAGGGAAGACACATCAGCCTCAGAGAATGAAAATGACGGAAAGTTCAGCCTACTCCTGTGCTCTCAGGTCAACAGGATCCAACTGGATCTTTAATCCTGTATCTTGACAAGGGGCATGGCATGGAGTAGACACTCAATAAATGTTTGTCAAGTGAATTTCCTTATGATTTCTGGCACAATTATGTTTATAACTTCGGAAGTGGTCTGCTCCTTGAGCCAAGTACACAGGACCTTCAAGCCATCTGTGCCATGAATATAGTTCCACCCGAGGTATAATTTTAATAGCTACCAAACATTGGGACAAATCTACCTTGATTAATCTTGCTATAGAACCCCTCAACTTACAGTGTAGCCCGACTTCCCTTCCTATCCTTTCTACTAACTAAATCTACTGAAAACACATGTAATCAATCAGAATCACATGCCCCTTTCTCTCCTCTTTCCAGTAAACAGCTGAAGCAAAACAGTAGCGTATAGAAGAAATGGTTTGATATATGGAGTCAGAAAACCTGGATCTAAGTCCAGCTCTGCGATGGTTGTGTGCTCTTGGACAAATGAGTCACCCTATAAGTCTTACTTCTTTGTGAAAGGGGGACCAAAAATCTCTCTCCTATCTCAGGGGATTGTTGTGAGGTTCCCCTCAGCAAGGAAACAGTGAAAAGTGTGCAGCAAACAGCACACAGCAGTACAACCCAAGGCATCCTGGTCTCTGACGGGACCACTCCATGGGTTCTCCACTTTCAGTAGACAAGATTCACTCATTCCCCAAACTCTCACCTACTTATCAACCAGCTGCACATGTTTGCAAGATGTCTAGCTGGAGTTCATCTATAACTTGAGGCCAAAAGAAGACATTTTTCTATATCTAAGTGTCATCAGCTTAGATAGTCCACCAGAGCCACACTCCAAACAGTTGAGTCAGTCTTCCCAAACAAGAGAAAGTTGCTTCTCCTTTGGAAAAAGTTCTTTCCAATAGATTCTTTAGTGGGGCAGGGGTCAGGGTAGAGCTTTGAGAACAAGGAGGGCATAGGCTTCCAAGGCAAAATTTAATGAGAGACATCACAAATCATCAATAGGGCATCACTTGACTGATGAACTTACACCAATTTATCCAAAAGTCTGTCTTTATCTCCTTCCAAATCTTAGGGTTTTTACAGCTTCGTTTAGGTGTAATTTATTTACCATAAAATTAATCCACTGTAAGTGGACAACTCAATGACTTTTATTCATATGAGTTGTGCAGCTATCGCCGTAATCAATTCCACAACATTTTCATCACCCCAAACACTCCCCTTGAGCCTGTTTCCAATCAGTCTCTACTCCCACCCTTACACCCAGATAACTGTTGATCTGCTGTCTCTGTAAATTTGCCTTTTCTGAACATTTCATATAAATAGAATCATACAATATATGGTCTTTTTTAATTTGGTATCTTTCACTTAGTATGTTTTTGAAGTTCATTCATGTTGTAGCATGTATCAGTAGTTCATTCCTTTTTATTGGTGAGTAGCATTCCATTATACAAATATTTCACATTTTGTTTTTCTATTCACCAGTTGGTGGACATGTGGATTGTTCCCAGGTTTAGGTTACTACAAATGCTGCTATGAACATCCACATACAAGTCTTTGTGTAGACATAGGTTTTTTATTTCTCTTGGGATAGATAACTAGGAGTGGAATTGCTCCATATATGGTAAATTTATGTTAACTTTTTATTAAATTGCCAAACTGATTTCCAAAGTGATAGTACTGTTTTACATTCTCATAGCAATTAACGAGGTTTCCAGTTTCTATACAGCCTCACCAACACTTACTAGAACATTTTTATAGTCTTTTTGACAACAGTCATTCCAAAGGGTGTGCAGTGAAAATTCACTGTGATTTTAGTTTGCATTTCCCTAATGACTAACAATGCTCAGCACCTTTTCATGTGATGAAATGTCTGTTCAAGTCTTCATCCTGTTTCTAACTTCATTTTTATTAACCATTTTTTAAGTGTACAATTCAGTGACATTAAATCACAATGTTGTACCACCATCACCACTATTCATTTCTAGAACTTTTTCATAATTCTAAACAAAACTCTGTACCCATTAAACAGTAACTATACATTCCCCAATTCACCTAGCAACCTCTAGTCCACTGTTTCTATAAATGTGCCTATTCTAGGTATCTTGGAAGTGAAATCGTACAATACTTTTTGTCCATTTTAAAAACTGGGTTGCCTCTTGAGTCGTATGAGTTCTTCATATATTTTGTATACTCCTTTATTAGGTATCAGATATGCAAATATTTTCTCTTGATCTGTAGCTTGTCTCTTTATTTTCTTAGTTATATCTTTTGAAGTGCAAAAATTTTACATTTTAGTGAAGCCAATTAATCAAAATTTTCTTTTATGGCTTGTGCCATTGGTATCATGTCTAGGAAGTTGCAGCCTAACCTAAAGCCACGAAGATATTTCTGGGGACATTTTGTGGTTTTAGATTTAGGTATATGACCAACTTTGAGCTAATTTTTGTCACTAGTGTAAATTAAGGGTCTGAGTCCTTTTTTATCCATGCAGATATCTAATTTTTTATTGGAAATAAAAACTATCTTTTTCCCCACTGAATTGTTTTGGCATTTTTGGTCAAAAATCAATTGACCGCATATGTAAGGATATATTTTTGTACTCTCAGTCCAGTTCTAGTACCTATCCTTACACCAGTATCATATTGTCTTGATAATTGTGACTTTATTTTTAAACTATGTGATGTAAGTCAACCGACTTTGTTCTTTTGAAAAATTGTATTGGCTATTTTAGGTCCTCTGCATTTACACATAAATTACAGGATTAAATTTCTCTGAAAAAGCATGCTGAAATTTTTTTAATAGAGATTGCATTGAATCAATACATTAATTTGGGAAGAATTGTCATCCTTATATTTAGACTTTTAATCCATGAACATGGAATGTTCCTCCATTTATTCAGGTCTTTTTAAACTTCTCAAAAATATTTTATAGTTTTTGGTATACAAATCTTGTATTTCTTTTATTGAATTTATTCCTATTTTATTCTTTTTATGCAATTATGAATGAAATTGTTTTCTTTCATTTTTGAATTGTTGCTACAATATGAAAATACAATTATCTTTTGCATACTGACCTGGTATCCTGTGATCTTGCTACACTTATTTAGTTCTATTTGTTTTTGGTTTTTTTGTGAATTACTTAGGATTACATATAGGATTATGTCACCTATCAATAAAGAGTTTTAATACTTTTCAATTCAGATGCCTTTCCCCCCTCTTTTGCACTAGCTAGAACCTCCAGTGAATGTTGAAAAGCAGTGGTTAAAGCAGACATTCTTACCTACCTTATTCCCATTCTTAGAGGAAAAGCACTCACATCTCACCATTATTATTTTAGCTTCAGGCTTTTAACAGATGTTCTTTACAAAAGCTGCAGGGGCTGTCTTCTATTCGTTTGTCGAGAGATTTTATCATTTATAGGTCAATGTTGGACTTTGTCAAATGTTTTTTCTACGTCTACTGAGATGATCATGTGGGGGGGGTTTTAATCTTTATCTTATGGTATATTATAGAGGCCAGCAAACTATGACCTGTGGGCCAGTTATTTTTGTAAATAAAGTTTTACTGGAACATCACTACACCTGTTTATTTACATATTATCTATGGCTGTTTTTGCAGTACAACAGCAGAGTAGTTCCAACAGAAACTATATGGTCCAAAAGCCTAAAATATTTACCACCTAGCCTTTTAAGAGAACATCTGCCAGCCCCTGGTATGTTCCATTAATTTTTACATATTAATCCAACCTTGCATGCCTGGAATAAATCCCTACTGGCCATGGTATATAAATGAATTTAGTTTGCTAATATTTTAAAACATTTGAGTCTGTGTTCATAAGGGATATACAGTCAACAGTTTTCTTATGCTATCTTTGCCTGGCTTTATCAGGGTAATACTATCGCCATAGAATATGTGGGAGGTGTTTCCTTTTTCTCTGCTTTCTGAAAGAGTCTGTGAAGTATGAGTCTTATTACTTCTTTAAACATTTGATAGAATTCACCAATGATGCCACTGGGCCTGGGCTTGCCTTTACATGAAGATTTTGAACTACTAATTCATTTTGTTATACGTCTCTTCACTATACTATTTCCTCTTGATAGTTCGTGTCTTAGGAAATTGTGTCTAATTTGTTGGAATAAAGTAATTCATGACATTCCCTTACAATCCTTTTAATTTCTATAGAGTAGCGATGTCCTGTCATTCACGATTTTGGTGATTTATGTCTTCTTTGTTTTCTTGGTCTCTTAGGTAAAAGTTTATCAATTTTGTTGACTTCTCCAATTTTTGGTTTCAGTGATTTTTCTCTATGGTTATTCTGTTTTCTATTTCACTATTTTCCATTCTAATCTTCATTATTTCCTTCCTCATACCTGCTTTGGGTTTAGTTTTCTCTTTATCTAGTTTCTTAAGGTGGATACCTAATTTTTATTGAGCTTCACTTTATTGTGCTTCACAGATATTGCATTTTTTACAAATTGAAGGCAAGACTCCCCACCAGCAAAAAGATTACAACTCACCATATTGCAGTGGTCTGAAACTGCACCCACAATACTTCAAAATGTGTGTACACACTTAGAAATTTAAAAGCTATACATTTTCCTGTAAGCTCTGCTTCAGCTACATTCCATAAATTTTGATATATTGTGCTTTCATTTTCATTTAGTCAAAATTATTTTTAAATTTACCTTAGTATTTCTTAACTTATGGGTTATTTACAAGCATGCTATTTAATTTCAAATATTTGGAGATAACCCAGATTTCTTTCTGTTATGGATCTCTAATTCTATTGTAGTCATAGAACATAACCTGTACGATTTCAATCTTTAAAAATAACTGAGACTTACTTTATGGCCCAAAATATTCTTAGAGACTGTTCCATGTGCATTTGAAAATAATGTATATTCTACATGGAATATTCAATAAATATAAACTATGTTAAGTTGGTTAACAGTTTAAGCTTTCTAATTCCTTGCTAATTTTCTGACTAGTTCTTCTATCAAATATCGATAATAGGGTGTTGAAATCTATAACTATTATTGCTGAATTGTCTATTTCTCATTTTACTTGTCAGTTTTTGCTTAATGTATTTTGGTGCTGTTAGGTATATCTTTATAATTGCTGTATTTTCCTCTCATGTTGATTTTTTTGTCCTTATGAAATGTTACTATTTCTTATAATATTTCTTGTCGTAAAGTATATTTAACCTAATATTAATATAGTCACTCCAGCTCTCCTATGGTTAGTTTGCATAATTTGTCTTTTAGCATCTCTTCACTTTCAAGCTATATGTGTCTTTCAATCTAAGGTATGTCTCTTATTGACAGCAGAGAGTTAGGTCCTGTCTTTTTATCCAGGCTGACAACCCCTACTTTTGAATAGGCAGCCCATTCATATGTAATATAATTATTGATATGGTTGGATTTGTGTATGCCATTTTGCTATTTGTTATTTGTTTCATGTCTTTTTTAAAACTTCTTCCTCTTTTACTACCTTCTTTTGTGTAAACTATTTTTAGTCTGCCATTTTAATCCCTCTGTTGACTTTTTTCACTATGCACATTTTTTATTTATAGTTGCTCTAGGCATCACAACATGAGTCTTCACAATTTATTTTTAACTTAATACCAGGAGATATAGAAACTTGCTCCAATATATCTCCTAGTCCCCCCCGTTTCTGTTATTATTATTATTATATATGTATTATATAGCCTCAGGAATATAGTGTTATAGTTATTGCTTTATACAAACTTGTTTTTTGTAAAAACTAAGAATAAAAAAATATAGAGTTGTATTTACCCTCAAATTTACCATTTCCAATGTTCTTCATTTCTTCTTATGGATTTGAGTGACCATCTGGTAAACTTTCTTTTAGCCTTAAAGACTTCCTTTAGTATTTTAAGGCAGGTCTACTGCCAACAAATTCTCTTTTTTATGTGGGAACGTCTTTATTTTGCCTTCATTTTTTAAAAATAGTTTTGCTAGATATAGAATCCTTGGTTAACAGGTTTTTTCTTTCCACATTTTGAATATGTTATCCCACTACCTTCAGGCCTCCATTACCTTTGGTGAGAAGTCAGACCTAAATCCTATTCCTGTTCCCTTGATGTGATGAATCATTTATTTTTCTTGCTGCTTTCATGATTCTTCTTTTTGCCTTTGTCTTCCAACAGTTTGTCTCTGACGTGTTTATCATACCTGGGATTCTGTGGAATAATGCTTATCATCAAATTCAGGAAGTTTTGAGCCTTTCTTTTTTCTAACACTTTCTCCTCCTTTCCCTCACTCCTCTCCCTCTATAGATGTATATCCTTACATATGTACTTGATGTTCATTGTTCAGTTCATTGTTCTTCCATCTTTTTTCTCTGTTATTCATATAAAATAATTTTTACTGATCTACAAGCTCACCAATTCTTTCTTCTGTCATCTCAAATCTGCTGTTGAGGCCTTCCTAATTTTTCATTTTAATTATTACACTTTTCAATTCTATTTTGTTCTCGCTTATAATTTACTGAATTCTCCATTCATTGAGTCATTATCATCATACTTTCCTTTAATTCTTTATACATGGTTCCCTTTATTTCTTTGAAATATCTATAATAGCTGTTTTGAAGTTTTTGTGTGCCACATGCGACATCTGGGATCACTCAGTGACAGTTTCTACTGATTGATTTTTTCCTGATTATAGGTAACGCTTTGTTTCTTTGCAAGTCTTCTAATTTTTGTTGTTGTTGTTGAATACTGAACATTTAAAATAATATACTGTTAGCAACTCTGGATTCTGACTTTTCCATTACTAAAGTTTGTGATGTTTGGGAGAATTTTTTCCTTTTTTCTTTTTTTGCACTAACTTTCCTGGACTAAATCTGTGAAACTCGTCTCCCCTGCAGTGTGCCACCCCGTGTTGTTTTTATTTTGAAATCGAGATTCTAGGGGTCACTCCTCTATCTCCATAGCTTACTGATTGGTCAGAAGTGGTGTTTGATCATTTTGAGCCATTTTGTTCTCTGCTGATGGATCTGTGGTTGGGATGGGGATTACACTTACACTTTAGGCCTTCAAGTCTGCTATAGTTTTTACTTTCTGCTGGGCTTTCACACACATCCTTTGATGTGTGCCCAGAGATGTATGGATGTCATGGGCTCATACTGATTCCTGGTGTGTACAAAGCATGGTCAACCCAGGATATCTGGAGAGCTTATCAGGCTCTCTGTAGCTGTCTCACTTCTCAGACCTCTCTGTTCAAGCCTTGTCTAGTCTACTTCTTCACTGTTTGTCCCAAACAGGACTGTAATCTTAGGCTAGCAGAGTTACTGGCTCTCCCTATTTCCACTTGCCACCAAGATAATCACTTTTACTTGACAACATTCCAAATCAAATAAGCCCCTTCCACAGGAGTACTGAAGCTGCTGGTTTTCATGACCTTCCTCACCCTGAATGAACTATACTATCACAGTTGTAAAAACATGGGAGCAATCCTGGCCGAGACCACAAACTTCTGTTCTCATCCAAAACTCAGTGGTTTTTATAAATAAAATGCTTCTCTATTTCTTATAAGTTTATGGTTGTTTCTGACAGTTTTGTCCAACTTTACAATTGCTTTTAGGGAGCAGGATTTGTTGACCTTCTCACTCACTCATGACAAAAATGAATCTCGTCTTCAGGTATGTTTTCACAAATCTCATAAGTAATAAAATCCTAATTTTGGTGAAGATAAATAGCCAGTGTGAAGTCAAATCTATTTTCCTGGAATTAGACCCAACGCCGTAATATCTAAACTACTCAAATACAACTCAATTCTAAGATACACTTAAGAGGAAAATTTCCCAGGAAAGGCAAAGGAATAAAGTCATTCTAACATATTGGAATTATTTTCAATTCCAGAAGGAAGTAACACAAAAAATTTGAATATTAAAGAATTATTTTCAATCCCGCTTCTCAAAAGCCCTAATTATTGAAGTTATTAGTGCCTTCTTTGCGTATATATAATCTGAACCAACACCAGAGCCAATCATGACTAGGGCAAGAATAAATGGACAGCCTCAAATCTTGTAACCAGGTAGGTACTCAAATAGGTCCTATGCAAATAAGTACACATTGTGCTACGGCTGGCTCTGTCCACTGTAATTAAGCCCATCAGCATGCCTGGGTGTCTATCATGGGTACTTTTCTCACCAGCCCAGGCTTAAGTCTTGGCCTGCCTGATCAGTACCATCCCAAGACCCAAGAGTTGAGTCTTAATGCTTATACTCCCAGACAATACCTGGGTGGTTTGAAAAGATCTCTTCTACTTGCCAAACTTCAAGATCACCTAATGCCTGGATTCTCAGTTCATGTGCCACATCCCCATCCTCTCTCACTCCAGGACTATCAAATAATTCCTAATCAACCATGCCCCTGAATTTTCCCTACTGTATACTGTTTTCAAACACCAGATTTAATGGTGAGTTTCCACAATCTCCATCCTGCTTGTGCCCTGACTGAAGTTATCAAATTATCTGTCTGCTCTATTCATATTCTTCTGAGAATGTACCTCCAGCTTGTACTAAACAGTCATTAGGCCATAGGCCTAGACTAGACAAATGGACACTTGATCCATGCTGGGCTTATCTTCTTTCCTGAGCATTTAAAATTTGAATACAAATGTTTCAGTTAGTCTGTATTGATCGTGGGTGTTGGAAAGACATGACAAGGCAAGGCAGAGCAGGGGCATCCATTTTCTATTACAGACACAGAAGCAAAGAATATCAGTCTGAATAAGAGAAATATGAAGCAGAGGCATCAGAGAAGCAGGGATAGGATTCCATGTGGCCACAGAGGGATGAGAAAGAAATCCTGATCTTGATCCTTCATGAAATCCAACTAAATGCTCCATCCTTGGGGCCCAAGAAAGACCCTGTACTTTCCACCAGTGTCCTCATTTTAAGCTAGCTTGAGGTGGAGGATTCTGTTCCTTGCAATTGAACTATTCTGGTCAACACCTATTTTCCTCCCTTGCTTCCAAACTGTATTTCTCAGGCACCAGCATCACCTGCACTCTAGTTAGACCAGTTACTTCTCTGCTATACAGCTCCTTATGTTTGACCCATGTTTTTCTGGCTGTGACAAATGTCTTTACAAACCCCTACAACTAGATCATATTCTCTAAGCTCTGAAGTCTTCTTTGGCTACGATGAACAAGGCAATGAGAAGCAGTGTAGTATTAACCTTTTAGCCTTAGCTTCTCATCTGGGAACCACCGCCTACTTCATAAGGTTATGATGGGGATCACATAAAGTGAGAATAAAGTGCCTGGCACAGCACTTGACACATGGCAAACCTCACTAAGGTAGTTCTTTTCAATATTACCTTGATTAAACTTGTCATTACATTAGGTAACAATCACATCACTAATATTTAGGATCTGAATGGCACCATGTATATCAAGAAGACTAATCAAAACAAATAAATTAAATTAAAAATATAAAAAAAGAAGACTAATCAACAGTAATTACTGCTAGATAGTATTCTTTTTACATGACAGCGCTGTCTTACTAACCTGTGAGCAGCCATAACAACTCTTAATCAACATCTATTTCCTCCTAAACTTGTTTCCAGTCCCACTGTATTTCTGAGGCTTTGAAAATGACCCTGTGATCTTTCATTTGCATTTGTAGGACAATTTCCACTAATTTACCAATGTCATTTTTGAGATTTGTTTGGTGATATTTTTACCCAGTTGTTTCAAAAGAGAAAACAAAGGTCAGAGGTTGAAACTAACTGGTCAGAAATCACATTTATCAAACTTAAGTGAAGAAAATGTAACATGGTTTTGGTGAAAGACAGTTAAGAGCCAAAATTATTAAGACTATTAGGAAAAAGTGACTAAAGCATTTTAAATTTTTATCTAAAAAAACCTTTCACTGAGAAGAGAGCTAGACAGAGAAAGAGACAGAGACATAAATTAATCTTACAATTAAAATTATTTCAATAAGAATCATGTTTAGGGTTTCGCTTTTACTGCATTTAGACTAAAAAAAAAATCAACAAAAGTCCCAGCACAAAGTTATTACATAAAGGATTTTATTTCCTTCTCAATTACATAGATCTACTCCATTCAACATAAGGAAAAACAATTCCTAGAAGAATCATTTGGTGTTAGAGTCACAAAACAAATATTAATTCTGTCAACAGAACTGATCAGATACTGAGAGTAATTCTATCAACAGTATTAAAACTATTATTATAAACATCCCTACATACACACATAATCATGAAATGGTGAGATTTTGCTTTAAGTCTCAGAAGAAACATCCTTTTACCATTTCACACCTAAGCTCCAAAGGCTCATTGCACTGAGTCTCCTTCTAGTTTGGATATGGTTACTTTTCTACCTTCTCTTCCTCCTTCCCAATATTTTAGCCCCATGATTCCCCAGGTCATCTTGCTGATTTAACCCAATGTTCATCCATCTTCTGAGTGACTGGTGTTCAATTCATCGCTATTTATGAATAAAGGCTACTTGCAGGTAACTTGTTAACTGACTGACAATAAAAGTCAGTGTTTGTCAACTAAAATTAACAAGATTATACTGAAAGACGGGCTACCATAAAATGGGTGGCAATTTTGTAAATATCCTACTGCAAATACACATATAAAATCAGTTGGAAATCCTGCAGTTCTCAGAAGTCCACTATCACTGTTGGGGGAATTAGTGGTAGTTTTCAATTGCTGCTCTTCTTGCTTTTTAATCTTCAATTATGGCTCAATCAGCAACATCATTTTCAAGTTAGTTTGATATATAGTGTGTATAATGATAAGTGTTACATCAATAGTACCCTTATTTTAAAATTCTCCAGTAATTAGACTTTGACATGTACATGTCATGTTTCAAATATGAATCACACCTCAACTGCTAAAGCACATTTATCATCCTTCCCCCAAATTTATTTGTACATAATAGTCAGCACTGCCAATGAATTATTTTCAACTGGAAAGCAGGAACAGGCTGGTTAAGTAGGTAAGGGGCCCTGCCTAAGTCAGCTAAGGTCAAAAAAGTTGGCATCACTGCCACAAACAAGCAAGCTGCTCTAGGCTGCCAGGCCACACTGCTTCCAGCCAAGTCGTCCTCCCAAACTTTTTCTCTTAACTACTTTAGGGAACATTACAAACTCATCCCACCTATTATCTTTTAATTTTCACAGCCCCATAATTCTACTCATGACTTCTCAGAATCTCCCACCCCCTTAACTGACCTTCACTGCTATCTTAAACCCTTGTCCAGGAAAATCTCTGCTTTCCCAATTTTTATAAGGAAAACCCACATCTTAAACTACAACATTCATAAAACATCTTCTTCGTGCCCAAGGAAAGGAGTCTCAGACCCAAGGAACAGTATGGAATGCTTTCTTCCTGCAGCCTCCCTGGAAGTAGATTTTCAGCTCTTAGATTAAGAGCACGTCCTTCTTGCCCTCACTCCCCAAACTCAGATTCCTTTGTATCAAGGGTCAGCTCCATCACCTCACCCCTTTGTACCCCGAGTCATCAAAGAAAAGCAACTGGATAGCCACTGAATAAGCCAAGATTTTGAAGTTTGAGAGGTGAGAGAAAGGCGGCAGCATAATCGAATCCCATATATTTTTAGAGTTTTCATACATGCTCTTAGAATGAGCCAAGAGCTCATTCTTTCTCTCATATTTGAGGCCTAGTAGTATTATTCTACAGAAAATCTTGGTTTTTTGTTCTATTTTATTATGAGTTTTACAAGCACTGTGTTTTCTCTTTTTCTGATTCCTTGATCTTGGCTGTTCAGTTAGGGCCTGTTGCCACCTAGTGGACTAAACAAGAATAAATGCCACTGTTTATTCCCACCTTTGTGCTTCCAAAAGATACCACTAGATGGAGACTTCAAATTTGAAGAAGGAAAGAGCCTAAACCTATCTAGAAAGCCAGCTAGTTTTGTTTATGTCTACATGAAAAACTACGGTTCACAGAAAGAAAACAAAAAGGAATGTGTCCAAAATAATGAATTAAATAAAAATAAAAATTTTTTGGAGGAAGTATGGCAAGGAGGGTAAGAATATAGGCTTTGACTCTTACAAACATAATCACAAAAATCCACCAAGTTAAATTCGGCAATATATAAAAATGATAATACATCATGCCCAGATAAGGCTTATCCTAGGATTGCAAGGCTAGTTCAATTTTCACAAATCAATCAGTGCAATTCATCAAATTCACAGTCTTATCTAAATAACGCAGAAGCAGTATTTGAAAATTTTGACACTATCCATGATAAAAAGAAAAAAAAACACTTAGCAAACTAGAAATACAAGGGAACTTCCTCAAGTTGATAAAGGGCATCTACGAATAACACATAGCTTCCTGATTTCAAAACTTGCTACAAAGCTACTGTAATCAGAACAGTATGGTACTGACATAAAAACAGACATACAGACAAATGAAATAGAGAGCCCTCACATATGGTCAGTGATTTTCAACGAGGTTGCCAACATACTGAATGGGGTAAATGACAATCTTTTCAGCAAATACTGATGGCAAAACTGAATATTCACATGCAACAGAATAAATATGCACCTTATCTTATACCATATATACAAAAATTACCCCAAAGTCGATCAAAAACCTAAATGTAAGACCTAAAACTATAAATAAAACCTTTAGAGGAAAACAGAGTAAAAGCTTTGAGACACTGGATCTGGCAATGATTTCTTGGATATAATATCAAAGGCTCAGGCAACAAAAGAAACAATAATTGTACTACATCAAAATTAAAAACTTCTATGTATAAAAGGACACAATCAACAGAGTGAAAAGGCAATCCACAAAATGAGAGAAAATATTTGCAAATCATTTATCTGATAAGGGGTTAATATCCAGAACATACAAGGAACTCTTATAACCTAAAAAAAAAAAAAAAAAAAAGACATTAAAACATGGACAAAAGACTTAAATACTCATTTCTCCAAAGAATATATACAAATAGCTAGTAAGCACTTGAAAACATGTTTCCCATCATTGATCACCAGGGAAATGCAAATCAAAACTGCAATGAAATATAACCTCGCACCTATTAGGATGGCTACTATGAAAAACACGCAAAACAACAAGTATTAATAAGGATGCAGAAAAATTAGAACCCGTGTGCACCGTTAGTGGGAACATAAAATGGTGCAGCCACTGTGGAAACAGTATGGTGGTTCCTCAAAAAATTGAAAACAGAATTACCATGTGATCCAGCAATTCCAGTACTGGATATATACCAAAAAAAACTGCAAAAAGTACTTGAAGAGATATTTGTACACTCACATTTCAGGAGCATTAATCACAATAGCGAAAAGGTATAAGCAACTCAAATGTCCATCAGGAGATGAATAGATAGACAAAATGTCATATATACATACGATGAAGTATTATTCAGCCTTAAGGAAGGAAATTCTGACACAACCTGGGTAAAGTTTGAAAACATAATACTAAGTGAAAAAAGCCAGGCAGGCACACAAGGACAAATACTGTTTGATTCCATTGACATGAGACACCTAGAATAGTCAAATTCATAGAGAAAGAAAGTAGAATGGTGGTTGCAGGAGGCTCGGGGAATGGGAACATATTGTCAATGGGTACAGATTTTCAGTTTTACAAGATGAAAAGAGGTCTGTGGATGGATGGCAGTGATGGTTGGACAACACTGTGCATGTATTTAATGGCACTAAACTGAACACTTAAAACTGGTTAAGATGGTGAACATTATGTTATGTGTGTTTTACCACAATTTTTAAAAATGAAAAATAAAAAAAGGAAAAAACCTATAGCTAATATCATACTTGATAGTGAAATATTGAAGTGTTTCCCTCTAAGATCAAAAACAAGACAAGAATGTCATTCTCATCATTTTTATCTACTATTGAACTGGAAATCTTACCCAATGCAATAAGGTAAGAAAAATAAACAAAAGTCATAAACATCAAAAAGGAAGAAGTAAAATTGTCTTTATTCACAGATGTACACATAAAAAGTCTCAAGAAATTTATTTTTAAAAGTTACCAGAACTAGTAAACTATTTTGACAATCTTGTACAATACAAACTCAATATATAAATATCAATTGCATTTCTATATACTAGCAACAATTAAAAAATAAAAATTTAAAAGAATACCATTTACTATAGCATTAAAAATATGTAATACTTAGGGATAAGTTTAAAGAAAGATATACAAGATCTTAACACCAATCTTTTAAAATTACTGCTGAGAAAAAATAGTTCTAAGTAAGTGGAAAGACACACAGAATTCATAGATCAGAAGACTCAATTCTAAAATTACAACTCTCCCCAAACTGATAAGATCGGTGCAATCCAAAGAAAATCTCAGCAGGCTTTTTGCTTGAAAAAATTTTGACAAGCTGATTCAAAAATGTTTACGGATAGATAAAACAGCCAAAACAACTTAGAAAATAAAGAATTAGAAGACTAATTCATATATACATACAATGAAGTATTATGTGGAGTTAGAAGACTAACAGTACCTGATTTCTAGATTTATTACAAAGCTCAAGATGTTGTAAAGATATATAGATTAATGGAAGAAAATATAGTCTATAGATTCACATATAAAAAGCAAATTACTTTTCAGCAAGTATATCAAAAATTCAATGAGGAAAATCTTTCAAAAAATGGTGCTAAAAAATTAATATTCATATAAAAAGACTGATTCCTATCTCATAACATACAAAAAATTAATTTAAACATGGGTTATAGATATAAATGTAAAAGCCAGAACCATAAAGTTTCCAGCAGAAAACACAGAATACCTTTGTAACCTCAGGTTAGATCAAGATTTCTCGGGGAAGACACAGAAAGCATTAATCACAAAAGAAAAAAATTAATAAGTTGGACCTCATAAAAATATAAAACTTCTACTAAACAAAAAACACATTAACAAAGTAGAACAGAAGCCCCAGACTGTAGAAAACATTCACAACACATATCTCATGAAGGACATAAAAAAACAGCATAACTCGATAATAAGACAAAGAACATGATTTTTTTAATAGTCAAGACTTTGAATAGACACTTCTAAAAGATGATATATGAATGGCTAATAAGGGCATGAAAAGGTGATCAATATAATTAGTCATCAGGGAAATGTAAATTAAAACCACATCAGTTCCATTACAGGCTCACTAGAGTGACTTTTAAAAAGTTAAAAGTTGACAACACCACACATCTACAAGGATGTGGAACAACTAGAACTCATATACTACTGTAACTGCAAAATGTATAAACAGTTCAGCAATTTCATTTTAAAAGTTTAACATACACATCTACCATATGACCTAACAATTCCTAGATATATGTCAAAGAAAAATAAAAACATATATCCACAAAAACCTTGTACAAGAATTTGCATAGCTGCTTAATTCATAACAGCCAAAAACTAGAAACAGTCCAGGTATCAACAGGTGAGTAGATAAACTGTGATAGAGTCAATGGAATACTACTCAGAAATAAATAGAAATAAACTATTTAGCACCCGCAACAACATGGCTGAGTCTCAAAAACATTATGCTGAAAAATATTAGACACAAAAGAGTACATGTCATATGATTCCATTTATATGACATTTTAGAACAGGCAAAACTAATCTATCATGACAAAAACCAGAATTTATTGTCTCTTGGGATAGAATAGTAGGATCAACTGAGAGAAAGCATAAAGGAATTTTCTAAAGGAATGGCAATGTGCTGTATCTTGATGGAACATGGATTACCAAGGGTACATGTATTTGTGAAAACTATTTGAACCTTACAATTATCTGTACATTTCATTGTATGTAAATCATATCACTATCTTAGAAAGGTAAAAAGTACATTGACTCCAGCTCTGCCACTTACCAGCTGTGTGACCTTAGCCAAGTGTTAAACTGTCAGTTTCCTCATCTGTGAAATGGGGAGAACAAGAGTTGAGAACAACCTCATAGAGCTGCCAGAAAGAATAAATAAGATAATGCTTCAAAACCATTAGTATACAGAAAATGCTCACTAAGTAGTAACCAAAAAAGTTAGAAACCATTAGGTATTTCAGCAAAGGATAAACATATAGGAATGGCTAGAACAGCTAAGTGCTAGGCAATTCACATGTAGTATCTTACTTATTTTTTTAAACAACCCCTATCAAGGGTTATTACTGTTTTATGGATGAAAAAACTAAGCTTCACAGGTTGCCTATGGTCACTCAGCAAGGAAGTGTCAAAGATGCAAACTCATGTTTTTTTCCACTGCTCCACGTTATCTTCCACTATGTTCCCTTTCAGCAATATAACCCTGTGACTGCAGGAGAGCAGTTCATATAAGAAGCTACTAGGGCTCCCCTCATTCTTGACAGTATGGTAATGTCAAGCCTGACACAGATTGGAGGCCAATTCTGATAGCTTGATTAGTGAAGGGAGGCAGAGCTGCAAGGAGAAGCCTGAAAACGCTACTCGGGGCTTTTACCCTGTACTTGGGCTTCACGATGGCTCCTGCTACTTGAGGACACTGATTCCCCTTCCTTAAAGCAATTTCAAGATAACAGAATTCCGAAATGTATAATCTTGATCTAAGTGAGAAGCTGAGCCCGGGTGGCTCAGTTTGGCAGAACAGCCTTGGAAACTTGGCAGCTGATATGAGAACCAGAGATTCTTTTTAAAAAAAATACATACTATATCTTTTTCTTAATACAAGAGCCTCATTTAAAAAAAAAATTAAAACACAGAAATCATGAAAGTTAGCCTGCAATCCCATTTGCCCAAAGATACCACTGTTAACAAATAGCTTAGTGTATCTTCTTCCAGACTAAAATCTGCCTTCTCCGTAATGATTCTGTAATATTCCACTGCATAGATAACTGCAACTCATTTAACTAGCCTCCTATTAAACTTCTGAGCTATTTCCTTTTTTTTTTTTGCTATTATAAATTCTGAAAGGAGTATCTGTGAATATACATTTTGCATATCTGTCACTTCTCATAGAATAAATACCTATGACTATGTATGAATTGCTAAATCTGCAATTTTAAATTTTAAACTATTAACTCTATCAAAATAAACCTGCACATTTTCAGTTTTCACAGATATTATTAGATTCCACTCATAAGAGTTTCCATTTTCCCACACCTTCATCTGCACTGATAATTATCATTCTTTAACGCAGAAGTTGCAAACTCAGATGCCTACAGAAGACTGACAGGAAACATAAGTGGATGAAAGAGGCCACGTGGTTTTGTGGCAAACCTGGAAGTGCATGCTCACTTAAAGAGGGCAGCCACCACTTTGTTTCAGCCAACAGGTGCCACATAAAAATCCAGGCGCAGTGTTAGATCTTCAAATTTATCATGAAGGCCAGAAACTCAAATTTTTATGAGACTCTTGCAAGGTTTAAATGTTGGCAACTAGCATGCTTTTATTTAAACATCCAGGTAATCAAAATACATCTATAGGCCAGACTACATTTAGCACACGAAATTTTGTGCTAAGGTGAAAGAGATATAACACTGCATTTTCACTTCGAATCTTATTATTCATGAAGTTTATCTTTTCCTATGCTTATCAACAGAGGATGTATTTGTTCAATCTTGGTTCACAGTGACTGTCAGCACTCTCCGAAAAAAAAGTGCTTATCTTTTTTTTCCAGATTCATATCTACAACAATTATTGGGGGAAAAAAAGATATGTAACTTCAGTTACAGAGGCTAAATGAAGAGTGGTCTAAAGTGTGCCCAGAAAAGGCATATGATGACTCATTTGGGACTGAGTTGCTATACTGACCTCAGCATACACAGAGCACCACAAGATTTTTAGAGAAAATACTAATTTGTAAAACTATGCATAACTTGGAAGAGGGTGATTTTAATAATCTAGGGTTTCCCTCCACTACTCGATATATTTACCTAACACGGCAAACTTTCTCTCTGGTGAGACAGCAAAAAAAGGAAGAGAAGAATTTCCACACATTCCCCCTTGTTATCATATATTGAATTTCAACAACCACTTTCAGCTTTTTTTTTTTAGATGAAAAAAACAAAGGTTTATATGAATCTCCGCTCTCAAAATGTTACTGAGTACTGCTCCTATGGAAAGAACTATTTCAGCAGCCTATCCAGCTTCAGAGTTTATTCTCATTCCTTCTTAGTCAACCATTACAAATCTCCAGACCCAGATGTTCACGCATTCCCTGCACCCACCAGAGATAATGGCAGAGATCCATGACTCTCCAAGGACCCAACAACAGCCTTTGAATGCAACTATCTTTTCATCAATTGTAAACAAGTCCTAAACTCTTGGCTCCATAGGGAGTCCCTACCAAGTCAGTATAAACTCTGAAATAGGGGCAGAGGTCAAGGGGATGAGGGTTTGGCCTAAGCTCTGGATCTCATGCTACCCCCACCCTGTTCAAAAGAATCCTTATCAGAAGGGAACTCCACAGCAAAAGGTCACATTCGGGAGACTTGATCTAGCAGTGATCCAGCAGATTCTAAGCAAGCTTTTGGAAAAGTTATGAACGCGAAATACCTAAATCACTAACAGAATGTTGTGGAGGAAAGATGACATAAAGGGAAAACAAGGGAGATTTGCGAACTTACCTTCATTTGTTTCAGGAAAAAACCTGTCTGATAAATAGTGCATAAATTCTGAACCTGAGCCACAGAAGAAATCTCTTTGGGAACCTACTCCACAGTGAATTGTGTCCAAAATCATTCTAATATATGCAAAAGAGCCCAAATTATACTTAGAAAAGCCTTTATTCTTCTGTACATAAAAAGCCCCATTAAATATGTTAGAAATCATTATATTTCCTTAAACTCTTCCATTAGCTTTTGAGACCTGTCCCAGTCAAGAGACTGGATAGAAGATTAATGAAAACAGCAGCTCTAAAGTCTTAGATACTTCTCCACTATGTACTCTGGGGTGAGTCAAATACCTTCCCCAGGCCTCAGCATTCTCATCTGTAAGATAGGGATAGTATCTTTTTAAACAGTTTTTTTGAGTGCTTAATGCACAATGCATGTGAAGCATTTAGTGTGTAATAAGTACTAGTTATTATTATTATTAGTTAGTAAAAGTCACATATTATCAAATTTTGTGTCTGTCTTCCTAACTAAACCAGAATCTTTGACGGCAGGAACTTTATCTTAGCTTGGCATACATCAAAGAGGAAAAAGAGAAATGGGGAAGGACGAAAATAACAATGAACTAGGTATTACAAAGTCAAGCTTAAAATTAGATAAATTTATACGATGTAACTCTTCTTACTCCCACTGAATACATGCAAAGTACCTGGTACATAAGGAACACTTGCCAATAAATCCTAATTTTCCTTCCTTCCTTGATCTCTAGCATACAGCCTCTAAGTCCACTCTCTTCAGACTAAATTTGGGCTTACTGAACTGTTTCCTGAGATTAAAAATTGTGACCTATAGTTTGAACACTAGGCATGGACCCATTAGGCTATGATACAGAATACTGGAATTCTGGATAGAACCTATGGTTGCTCTAGCTGAGATGTACATTTCTCTTTTGTAGCTTGAAGGATCAACTAAAGTCTCTTTGAGATCCCAGAATGCTTTACAGAATACAAAGCCAGAGTAAGCTACTGATGTTAGGCTATCTTATTCTAAAGCTCACCCATGGGTCCCTGCTTGGTGGGGATCTATCAGTATGGCAATAAAGGGCAAAGATTAATTTAACTTTCAAGTTTCTTTTAAAATGCTCATTTACCTACATCCTTGATCAGTAGGAAAAAAAAATTATACATGTGTATATATATATATTTTAACGTCTGGGTCAGCAAGAATCCAAGTCATGCTGTGTTTTCAAAATGGTAATGGTCAGGTTTTTAACTGCTCGATTTTCTTCCTCAGCATGTTCTCTATAAGGCCTTGCTACTGACCCAAGAGAAAGTACACAACCTGAGTATTTGTTTTAAATGAGCAGAGGGTTAACTTCTTTAGTTTCCTAAGAGGTTAAATAAATGGGTTGGCAGATGGTCATTTGAGAGGTTACCTACTGCTGGTTGGGGGAAGGGGCCCAAAACATTCTAACAGTCAACCAGATTGGTAAAGAACAGTCTTGGTCAAAGTGGTCAGCAGTAGTGAGCTCAGTATATAAACTGAAGGAACTACTTACTTGAAGCAGTAACTTACACCTGCTAACATCTGGAATGATTTATCTTTGTGTCATTAAGAAACACAGGCTAGTTTAATTGACTAAAGTACAGTTACAGCAGCCCATAAGTACAGAGAGACTGAGAATTTCAACATTATGCTGCATAACCTAGAACAGCATACACTTAATAGTGTTTACCACTGACCAAGCATTATTCTCAATACATATATTATTTCATTTAATCCTCACAACAGGCCTGTAAAGTAGGAATAACTTTTTATTGTCTCCATTTACAGATGGAAACACTGAGGCACAAAGAGGTTAAATAACTTAGCCAAGATTTCAGAGCTACTAAATATTGAATGAAGCCAAGTTAAAATCAAGGAATCTTGAGCCAGAGTTCATGTTCTTAATTCTGAAGAATTTTGTTTATATAAAAAGCTAAAGAAATCAACTGAAATGCAGACAAAAAAATGTGTGACATTATTTATAATGTAGAAGAAACCGGAAACAATCTAACTGCCCCAAAATAGGAGAATGGTTAAATAAATCATGGTAAAGTTATTAGAATAAAATATTATCCTGCCATTAAAAACATTTATGAAAAATGTTTTATGACTTGGGACGATGCTCCCAATGTAATGCTTAGTGGTGGGAGGCAGTAACAATATACAAAATTGTATGTATGTTACAATTCATATTTATTTATGTAAAAAAATAAGCTGAGACACAAATGGAAGGACATATTCTCAAATAAGAAATAATGGTTATTTCCAGGTGGTGGGATTGGGAGTGTTTATGTTTTTCTTTCAGTGTTTTCCACAATGAACATGCATTGTCCCTAATATCAGTTTAAATAAAGGAATTTTTTTCTTTTAATGAAGCAATACCAAGATCCTTAAGGAGTCGATAAAAAAAAAAAATAGCTAAAAAACTTTTAGTGTGTCTAATTTCAAGCAGTTACTTTCCTTGAGATAATAAATACCTTTTGAACATTAAACAACATAGTCAACACATACCAAAAAGAATGCTCATCTTCAACTTTGGAAACGGAATTAAAATGAGTATTTTAAATTTTGGTCAATATTTATCCTCTAGTTATTTGTAAAATTACTTTACAAGAAGAGAAATGGATTTAACTATTTACAGTCCAAAAACTCAGGAATAGCTTTGCTGAAATAGATAATAAGGACAAAAGTTTGACTTCGGAGGAAGAACAGCTGTTGCTAATCCAACTATTTACCCTTTGACCCTCTATCTGGCCAATAACTGAACAGTATCAATTGTTTTCCTGTATTATGTGCTGTTTACAATCCCTGAGAGGCATGAAAGGAATTAATAATTTAGCCTAAAAAGCTGACAGCCTTTATTGGGGAACCCCTTGCCTGTGGGACAGAAATCAGAACAAGTAGCTGTCCTAAAGTCACAGGTCCCTTTACTGTTCCTGTTTTATAGCCTAATTGGCCCCCAAACATAAATCAATTATTTCTCCTGTTTTAAGCAACAATGACTTCTATTCTCTAACTTCCCCTGTATCAAGTCAGTCCTTGTTCTCTTGAGTTTTACAACTACACGGTAAACATGATGGCCGAGGAAAAATCTCGGGGAGCAGGACAGACTAAGGTTATTTGGAAACAGAAGCACAGAAAGGTTATGCTATTTTGAACTTCTCTTGACCTTTGACTGCCCTTGTCCTTAGCTTATGCTAATGGGCAGGGTACAGAGATGCTTCTTGTAGAAATGAACTTAGCCTGAACCTGTGCCGTAACATTGGACTCCAGGAAGCCCAGGAATCATAGGAAGGCAACCGAAGTGTGAATAGCTGCCCATATTCTAAACATGGCTATCCATCTGCTCTATCA
Organism: Pteropus medius; assembly: GCF_902729225.1. Classification (NCBI taxonomy): domain Eukaryota; kingdom Metazoa; phylum Chordata; class Mammalia; order Chiroptera; family Pteropodidae; genus Pteropus; species Pteropus medius. The sequence goes on from NW_024356335.1 coordinate 1,536,576, forward strand.
CAGAAAAGGTAAAAAAGAAGGAAAAAAGGCCATTTGAATTGAACAAGTCAGTCCTTCCTCATCTAGTTCCAAAAACATCTCACCTGTTGTCCTAAGCTTGCTGTCTACAACCACTGTGGGGCACAATGGGAAATCAGCAAAAATGGTATTTCCTGTTCCAAAATAAGCAAGTAGGAGCAGGCAGGCTTTCTCTATCAGGAATTTGGGGATTAGGGGAGATATTGGAACCTCTAAATTCCAAAGATGCATCACAGAGAAATTCCTATTGTTCTAAATCTTACATGCAAAAGTCATGAAGTATTAACACAGGAGACATCATTCCTTCCCAGTCAGAAGCCAAGGAATTTGCAGTATCAACAACCACAACCAATTCAACAAAATACACACTACCCACCCTGGTCTTGAAGATTCTTATCACTCAGTAGGGCTGAGCATGTTCATTTGAACTCCAAGACTGGTTCGGATTGAGATAACAAATTTTTATTTCTGCCCATTTATTATTTTAATATCAGATCTTTATGTATTTCTTCAAAGAGAAAGAATAAAAACACTACTGACTTCACAAAGATAATATGGGGAATACGAAGAATATTATCCACATAAGCTAAGTACAACTTTGAAAATAAAAGTGATTTTTTTTTTAGATGACTCCTTTTCCATACTGATATACAAAATTACAATTCAATATTTGTTCATCTTCATGGAATAGAGAGATCCATAAATCATCATATCTAGCTAGAAATTCTATGAAGAAACGTTAAAGAAATTAGGATCAGTTGGCCCAGAAAGAAGAATCAATCACTCAATAATAACCTTGATGAGAATATCATCAAGGGCCTTTCCTAGAAAATGAGCTATTTTCAATTGCTACTAAATGCAGAAAAGGAGAATAAGTTTGGGTGCTATGTCATAAATTAGAGGTTTTAAAAAAAATTTTTTTTTCAAATAATTTTGGATAAGAAAATATGTTCTAATAGACAGTTACCATATGACTTATTTGTGTAAATACTAGGCCTAGAACAGAGAACACTCAATGTTTAACAGAGTTTTCAATTATCTGGCATGCTTTATATATGGTTCTATCTGAAAGATTATAAGGCATCTAAATGTCCTCCCTAGTGTTCAAAAACGCTTCTAAGAAAGAACCATGGCTCAAGAATTTACCTTTTCCTCCTCCTCCTAAATAAAGGCTATTCATAAGAGAGAGACAAAGAAAAAATAGTGTGTTCACTTACAGGTACTGGGATTTCGGGTGGCAGGGCAGGGTAAACTGAGCCTACACTACCTACAAAACTAATTCTGAACTTTCCAATTTCTGGAAAGACAAATTTATTTCCCTGGTGTTTGGTAAGCATTGTATCACAATTAATAAGTATAAAAATAAATGTTTATACTATGAAGGTGGGGGTGCGGGGGGGCGTGATATTTGAAAAGCTCCACAACATCAGAGAGCTGATATTAGCCAGGAGGGTGAGAAGGTGAACTTTACCACTTACCTCAATAGCAGATTTGTGACAAATAGCCAGCATGATCCTAAAAAGTACCAGAACCAGAAAAATAACTCTAGATCATCTCATGGATTCTCAAATTATTATTCGACCTTTTGGCATTATAGCAAACTGAGGTCTGCATATACTAGATGTTCCCATGTACTACTTCTAATAGCTATAAGCATATCCAAGAATGATGTGTGCCATTTTAAGAGCACTGGAAACAGAGACGATTATCTATGATCAAGACTTACATGGTCCTGAAAAGCATCTTTTAATTAGATCTTGAAATGGTCACTTTCATACCTTAACCTTAAGAATATAGACGAAGATGCTTCAGAAATTAAACTATAACACAAAAGTTATCCATTTTAAATATCTAAACCAAACATAATCCTTCTTTGAAAGAAATTATGTCAAAACTAGTCAATACTTTAGGAAAGTGGTTGTGGGTATATGGTTTATATGTGCATAAATAAAAGCACAATTTTTGTCGTTATTGGCTTCATGGGAGAATGGATAACAGGGCAAAGAGACAGATACCAAATAGAAATTTTCAGCAAATCAGTTTTCTATTAAATGGCTAGATCCTAGCCACTGAATATTAGAAGAAAAAGAAAACAACTAGAAAAGATATAATGCCCTCCCCATAATTATAAATTACAGTGAAATAAAATCTGAGTCAATAGTGCCTATCAATGACACCTTAAGTTATACATTTAAAAGTACATGCACACATCCTTTTTGAGTCATGAACACTTGGTAACATTTGGAACTTACTAGTGCCTGGGTCGAGCTCCGCCAATTCATCCTGACAAAAACCTAAAAAGAAAACAATAGGAAAAAAAGATTATGATTAGTGAATTACTCCAAAGTGATTCCATATGAAAATGCAAATATCATAGGGCATAAAAAAAAATCCAGACTCAGAAGTCAAATTTGGATTTAAACCCTAGCTCTATAACATTTACCTACTGTATATCCCTCTCTGACCCTCCATTTCATCATCTTTAAATTAAAAAAAAAAAAAAAAAGATAGTAACAGCACTTACCACAGAGTAGTAATGAGAATTAAGTGAGATACCAATATAAAGTGCTCATTTAGCACAGTCCTTGGCACACAGTAGGGGCTCAATAAACAACAGCACAAATAATTATGAGTAAGCATGCAATGTTAATTGGAATAAAAATTCACAGGAAAATTACAATTTATTTAATATCTGTCATGTTATACTTAACAGTATCAATTATCTTCCAAAAGTAAAATATATAAAATGTGAACTTAACAAATATCAAACCAGGTAATTTTACTTAAAATTTTCACAGATGCTGAAGAATTTTACCTATACACACAAATGGAAGTGATTCTTCTATTAATAAGTATGGTATTCAAGTTGGAATGAATACCTCTCAAAGCATATTTCAGGCCCCAAAAGTCAGAGCTCCATTTGGCTGATTGGTGTATAACTATCACACTGAGGAGAAAAATCAAGCACGGCAAATGGCAAACACACAGGTGTTCTAAACACAGTTGATGAAAAGTTCTTTTCTTCCTGGAATGATTGCTGACTTTTTCCAGTTTGTTTTCTACTCATTATCAGTTTAAATATTTCCTCCAAAAAGCTTTTTCTTGCCTCCCTTATCTCTGTCTCATATGTAAGGTCAAAGCTCCATTATAATTTTCTATAATAAACAGTGTGCTCATCAACAAAGAATTATTTGTTCATTGTCTGACTCCACTATTAGAATGTTCCACGGGAAAGAGACATGGCCTGCCTTGTTTACAGCTGCATCCCCTCTCACAAGCCTTGCACAAAGTAACTGTTCAATAAACATCAACTATAGTATCTCAATAGTAAATTCGAGAATTATGGAGCATAACTAGGACTACAGGAACATAAGTGCATTTTCTGTCATCACAGCTAGGCAACCAGAAGCCAGACTAGCGACAGGGAACATGTGGAAAAGGATTCAAGTAGCAGATACACTGTTTAAACACGAAAACTCTAAAAGTTCTTTGCAATCCTAAATATTTTGGCCACACCATTCACCAAACATGCCACATCCCTTCTTGCCTTCCTGTGCTTCCTCCTCCTCCTCCACCTGGTGAAGAACTAGTCATCCTTCAAGTCCAGCTCAAATATTACCATCACTGTGAAATATGGAAAAAAGGAGAGGCCGCTCCTGGATTCACCAAAAGATGAATGAACAATTTAAATATCTGCCTCCTCTACTAGATAGTGCGCTCTACAAGGGTAGGGACCATGCCATATGCATCTCCAGAGCTGCTTCTATGCCCAGAACAGTTGCCAACACGTTATGAAAGGTGCTCAAAAGCAGGATGAACTGAACAGAAAACATAAGCCTACTTCTAGATCATAGTCTGGGGGAAGAAAGTCACAGAATCCGAAAATCTAAGTCTAGCCCGAAAAGTGTTTGAAAGGTCTGAATGGGAAAATCTGGTGTGAAACATCACTGTTTGGAAGCTGCTAAACACTTCACAGATGAGATGCCTGTGAAGGCTCACCTCAGAGCAACTTTAAAGCCTTTCCACAAAAAGGCAATGGGAATCAGAAAAGCTGTGGAGAGATGCCAGGCAACAAAGAAAAAACATCATTACGCATGGGTTGAATACTGAATATCCTGCCAGTGTGAAACTGATAATAAACATTCCCTTCATATAAACTGACTCAAAAATAGAACAAAAGCTCGAGAAGGCAAGGTAGTATAATGGAAAAGTTTGACCTCTCCTAAGTTCTAGTCCAAGCTATTTTTAGTTACATGACTTTAGGCAAGTCACTCCCTATTCTGGACCTCGATTCTGAACATTAAATGAAAGGGCTTTACTAGAAGTCTCAAGGAAGAACAAAGCCTAATGCATTTTCTGAAAAGAAACAACATTCTGAACTCAGAGTAACTAGATAAAATACAAAGAGAGGGTGACTAAAAAACAAAATACTAAGAAAAATAGGTTAAGTGACCACCTATTGCTTTTATCTGCCTAGCAACCAAACTCCCTTCTTCTATTAATGGCATCCTTTTATACTCTCAATCCAAATGACCCAAGTAGGATGGACCTTAACCTTGCTATAAATTGGAGTTAATAACAGCATCTATCCTACAGGTCTGTTAAATGAGATAGTACATGTAAAGGCTTTGCACAGTACTTGACAAAGTCAGAGCTCAACATAGGTGAGCTACTACTAACTAATCCCTAGGGTCCATCCAATCCAGTGATGTGTCTGTGGTGGCAGAGAGCAGATTATAGGAGGGTAACTACTGACCTATTCATGACATCATCCTCAAAGGCCTGGGATGGAACCCTAACATAATTAATATCACTTTAGTTACATGCTGTGATTCTTGAACCATTTTTTTTTATATTTTGAGCCTGTAAATTGCTCGATGTGGTGATTCCAGATACATGCTACCCTCTGAGGAAAGGACTCTTTATATTTGCCTTAAAGCAAATTCCTTTCATGGTCACGAAGAGCCCTGATTATGAAATTCAGTACTGTGTCTACATTCCCTCCACTCAGCCCTGAGACCATTGGCTAATAATGTTGTCTCAGGTTTTACAGATCCTCTCCAGTGCAGGAGGCCTGAGGAGATATGGAGAACAACGCTAATCCTACCTCCTGATGACATGTGAATGGAATGGCTAGATCTGGCTACCAAACTGAGAGTCTCATCCAGATTCTCGGCAAACAGATCTAGCTAGCAAAATGATTCCTAGCTAGAAGAATCCACATCACTACTAGAAGTAACTCCAACATGTGTTCAATTCGATTCAACACAAAGGTAAAGGATATCAGAGTTATTCAGTAAAAAGCAGACTCCTAAACCACATAAACAAACATATTCCAAAACCGTCTGCCTCACAGACTATAACACATTAAACAGATTAGGTAATGTTCTGAGAAACCAGAGTCTTTGGCTGGTGATTCAAACTGCTTTAAAAAGGGACAGACAAGAAACACAGATTGGTTCCTAAAATGACATATCACCAAATCAGCGTGCTCGTGAGCAATCTGACATCTAGTGTGAAGCTTGTATTTACCACCTCTTAACTGAGAAGACAGATGAACAGTCAATCTGAGTTAGATTTAGATTCGAACCCCAGATTTGCCACTATTTTTGTTTAATTAACTACCCTATGCCTATTTCCTGAAATGGGGATAAAACTAACCACACCTTGTTCAACTGTTGTGAGATTAGGAGAATATATATACGTGTATCACCTACTTTATGGTAAGTGATCAAAAAATGGCTCTAAGTCTAGGAAATTTCTTTAATACAAAGAAAGATCCAGTCGACAAGCTTTTCTTCAATAGGCATTTGGCAAAAAGAAAAAGATCAGTGACGCCTCAATCTGTGACTGGCTATAGTGAAAAGTTAAAAAATTACTTATCTTACTTATCTTTTTCTGTATTTACTATTCTGACTATAAAATCATGTATTTACCACAATAGGATCTTAAACTTTCAGTACCCAGTTTTTTTCCAAATGTGAACAAAACTTATGCGTAATGCCAGTAAACAAATTCAGGCCTGAAACACTAGCTGATTGTCACCTATGATGTGTCTTTTACAAAGGAAGTTAAATGTTACTCTAGGAATGTTTTAATTTAATTTGACAGTAGGAAGGCAACATGGTACAAAAGAGAGCTGGATCCCTGTCAGAACTCTAACAGTCACTCTGTCTACTTCAAAGGCTTAGTACCCCACAGGCAAAATTAAGGTAAGGCCTTTAAAAAGTAAAACTCCACAATCCTAACCGAACATCACATTTTTCCCCAAAACAGAAATTATATATATACCCTTTATGATCTGGCTACCACTCCAACTTTATCTCTTGCTTCTCCCCACTTCCCATCCAACGGTGTCTACTCCGTCCCTACTGAACTATTAGGCATACCTTGTTTTATTGAGCTTCGCTGAGATTGCGTTTTTTACAAATGGAAGGCAAGACCCTCCACCAGCAAAAAGATTTTGACTGGTCTTATTGTAATACTTGCTTTACAGCGGTGTTCTGGAACAAAACCCGCAGTATTTCCAAGGTCTGCCTGCTCAGTGTAGCTCCCTGCACTCAACATGCTGTTCAGCCTCCATTCCTTCACACGTACTGTTTTCTCCACCTGAGCCCACCCCATTCACTATTCTGAGGCCAGGACCTGGGTCAGGTCTCTAACCCTTCCCCCTTCACTCACCCACACATACGTGAGTCCACGTTAGGCAACACACATACAGTAACTGAACCTATTAGCTTTCCAGGGACCTTTGAAAGAGAGAAGAACAAAACTGGCTTCAAAATCCAAGAAACACACAAACCAGACCTGCAAATTTGAAATTAAAATGTTTTAATTATATATGAGATATAACATTATTTCGACTGGTCAACTGCAATTCAAGTTTCATAAACTGTACTTTTAAATGAGAGATGTAAAAGGAAGCAGAGCTTCCAGAAGTTAAATCAAGGGTCTAAAGCAGTTTTGAAACTGCTCTGGTTAGTTAGGTGCCCCTACTCTGTGCCCACAGGTCCCTGCGCTTCCCAAACCACACCACGATCAGGGCCACGACTGTGAATTCAGGTTCTAGAGAAAGTTGTCTTCCAAATTCTCAAACAAAAGTCAAAAATCTTTACCCAGGATTTGTACTGATTACAACAGTCATCCACTGGTCCTTTCTGGACCAAGCAGTTCTGATCGTTTGTATCAGTTTTCCATCTGCTTTATCTCCCCTGATCATGATTAGATCTCCAGTGAAATCTGTATCTTTCTTTCAGTCAGCATTACTATAGTTCATTTTCTTTTAAGCGGCGACAGAATCCAAGAGGTAGCATAACATATTTAGCAGGATTGGACTTCTTTCTAGTCTTACCGTGTTCATTATAATAGCCACTGAGCCTACGTTAGTTTTATTTACTATCCAATTTTTAAGTGTATCAATTGTCAACAGAAAAATATTTCTGTTGGCCTGCAAATATAAACAATCACTTATTCCTTCGAATGTTATTAAGTATTACCTGCCCACACTGTAGCAGACCCTAGGCCTGGAAGAGATGCATATGAATAAGACTGACCCCACTGCTAGAGAATGAACAGTCTAAAGGGGTACAGAACAGACAAAAATGTGAATGTACTTACTGCCACTGAACTGTACACTTAAAAGTGGTTAAAAAGGTCAATTTTGTGTTATATTTTACTACAATAAAAACAAATGAAAGCCTAAAAATTACTTTAAAAAATGAACTGTAGGGAGTGAATGATGGACACATAGTAAGGTTAAAAAGTGACTTCACCTCTCTGAGCCAATGTCCTCACCTGCAGACTGTAAGGATTCAGTGATATGATACACTTAGGTCAATGGAAAGCATTTGGTAGTTGTGATAAGTATTAGTGAGAGAGCAGAAGCAGCAACCATGGGGCCAAGGGCATGTACAAGGGATCACATTTACCAGACAAATGGCTATCTGAGAAATGTATGCAGAGGAAGCCACATGTAAAAGACATGAACAGAGAGGAAAACAGAATATTACCTGGAAATTTGATTTGACTGGAGCACTACCCAGGGCCATATCATAAAGGGTTTTAACTGCCATAGATGGGACATTTTTGTCTTTTATTCTCTAGGCAATAGAGTCACTGAGGAGAGAAAATAAACATACACCTAGGAAGTTTGTCAATACCAACCCAACTATGACACTTCAATATAGAGGCTCTATAATTTCAACCAGGAAACTAAAAACACAAGGAGTTAAAAGGAAAAAAAAAAAAAGAGCTTGGTGGAGGTAGCCAACATACACATAGCAAATCATCCACAGCTCCTGAAATTGTAGGACCTCTTCCCATTTTTCAGGGCCCTCCCTCCTTTTGGTACAATGAATAGCTTGGGTAGAGGCTGAGAAGGAATGTGGCTTTTGGGGGGTGGGGTACATTTGCTAGCCACACCATGGCCTGCCTTATAGCCAGGTTTGCAGCCTGCAAGCTAACCCCAGATCCAAGCAAATACAGAAAACACTTTTATTTGGATTGGTTGGCCATTAAATTCACATCTGCCTCTTTCCTTTCTATCCAGTGAGTGGGGTGCTACTTGGGCCATTGGCTTTTATTTCTCTTAGGCAACCTGACAAAACAACTATACTTCAGGAGTAACAGAAAATGCTTTTGAATGCAGGGACATAACCCTACAAGTCTATACAGCAAAAGCTGGCTGGCAGAGCTTCAAGTAATATTTCCCTTTCTCTACCTACAAATGCCAAGGTCACATTTTTTTAAAGTACAACAAAAACAATGCCCTTTTCCTAATGTTATTTTCTTGATGTGAAATCTTAGGGGTAAATAAAGGGAGTGGGAGGAAGGGAAGCCAAGAATTCTCAATTATATAACCTATTGTGCCCACATATTTGCTCAGCTTAAATGCTGCTTATAAGAAGTATCTACATTTCTATGGAAACATTAATAACTTCCATCTGATCAACCTACATCACCTTTCATACCGTTTTTCAGGCTTCTAGCTTTGTAATTACAGCCTTGAAATCAGACTGAAGGCAGAAAAACCAGCACAAGACTATGACATTTCAATTTTAAGACACTTAAAAAAAAAAATAAAAACAGTACACAGCTTCAAGGCTGCGGGTACAGAATCACAAGGTGAAAAGAGTTTAGGAAGGCAATTTGATTTGATGAGTCAGAGGTCATTAGTGTTTCTATGGAAATATAGTACAGGCATTTCTCAGAAAACTGCATGTACTAATGAGCCTCTGACATCTTTCATTTACAATTTCTGGTTCTCTGGAGTAACAAAAGGGATTGTTGATAATTCTTCGTTCAGCCTGGAAGTTAAGGAAATTTCAAAAAGGATACAGACAAGAAAATGAATAAAATAATCTGTCAGTTGCCATTTATTGAATCTTTCCTGTAGCCAGACATTGACACTTTATATCTTACTGAAAGTAGCTGCTATTATCACCATCTCACAGGTTTAAAGAGATTATTGTACTGTGTTACATGGAAAGAGCCACAAAAGTCAAAACTAGAGAACTTCTATTCAGAGCAGTTTGGTTAATAAAACCCCATCTTTGCCTGGTACTTGCTTTACAACAGCCAGAAAGATGAGAATTTGACTTTATTTCAAAGAACAAATAAATCCTGACACTCCCACAACAGTAGGGCCTCAGAGTCCAAGAAGAAATACCACACCTTAGCTGAGTCCATTTACAAATCTGCTCCTGAATAATCCAAGATGTCCATGTCAGAAGCAACTGACAGAGTAACTTCACCAACCAGATAAAAACAAAGTAAAAAACCTTAAATGAATGAACAAATAAAATAATTAGGCAAGAGCTAGCTTCTTTTGAAAAATTATAAGCTGATCCCAGCAGGAGTAAGGAAAATAAAGATTTTTTGCTCGTTTTCATTTCAAAGATTAATTGAAGCAGAGTCTTACACACCAGAAGTTAGTCTGAACATAGAGAGCTTTCGAGGTCATTTCAAAAAGTGCCCCATATCATCCTCAACAGATGGTTTGATGGAACAGTAGAAGCCAGCTCTCTGTTCAGGAAATCCATTTAGTGAGGAGCAGATGCAACCAAAGAGATGCCCCACAAGCAGCAGAATGTACCTTTTCCTTATTCTCTTTAAAAAGCTCCACATAAAAATGGAACAACATGGATGTACAAAGTGCCTTGAAGATATCTCTTTGGATCAATCCTGGAAATTTATCCTAAGAAAAAGGTCAGCAATAAACAGTTCAAAATAGGAAGCCACCTAAAAATTCAACCACAGGAAAATAACTAAATTATGATACCCTATTCAAAGAAGTGTTTTGAGAACAGTATAAATGTTTATCAAGAGTTTATAATGGGCAAAAACCATATTAATAACATGACAAAAAACTGTACTCTCAGAATGAGCTCAGCTATATTACAATACATATATACATTAAAAGGCACATTTTGGTCTATTTTTTTCCCAGTGATTATCTCTAAGTGTGGGTATTAGAGCTGATTTTTTTTCCCCCTCCATTCTACGTTTCTGACTGAAAATATGTTGTTTTTACAAACAGAAAAATGCATATTTAAAAAATCCTCAGAACAAAATGATTTGCCTTAACGCTCTAAAACCATCCACTACAACTGAAGAGGAAAAAAACTACCAGACATTCTCTAAATGACTTAAATTACTTCTTATTAGAAACACAATTCTGAACACTAAGCTTTGTTACACAGTAGGTCATTAATGCCTAAACTCAGTACTATCCTTCATCACCCAACTTCAGAAATCCATTGTGTGGCAACAAGGAGTATACCTTTAACCTTTCTATCCAGGATTTTTGAAATCTGAAGCAAAGCTAGTTAATCTTATCTATGAAATAACCCCAAAAGAAATTTTAAAAAACTATTCAAAATTGGAGTCAAGATAGAAGAGCAACAACCAACATGTTGATTAACCAAAATGTTTATAGCACTACACAAATACAAAGGCTACCCCACAAACAAGATCATAGGCGAAAAAACTCCCGCTGCTTCGTAGATGCTAAAGTTTCCTACATCCTAAAATTAAATTCAACAAATATTTACCTAGTGTTTTCAATGTTTAGAGCACCATGCTAGATTACGAAAGTGATACCAAGATGAATAAAGCTGGCTACCCCTGGATTCTTACAATCTAAAAGGGAAAATAGAAAACTGACTGGATACAGGAAGTACAAAGTAAATGTCCTAATAGAGAAACGCAGCAGTGGTCAAACAGCACTTATTTCTTCCTAGGGGAACTGGAAGACTTGATGGCAAGTGGCACTTAAATAAGGCTAGTCAGGAAGGAAAGGGAGAACGTAAATGCAGACTATCGATAATACTCAGTAAACCATATATATCTTTTGGATGTCCTCACCCACAATTGGCAAATATTTCCCCCAGAGGCAGTCCTATCCTAACAGATGAAGATTATATAGATCTTGTCTAACATGTTCTTTCCTAAATAAAGTCAAGAGGGCTAGAAAAGCCTATCCCAGCACACACACTACCCTCACATCCTGGATTGGGAGTTTCTTCCACCCACATGTTTTCACCTATACTTCCCAACTGATGACCCCCAAACCTTCAATTCCAGAAAAGAATGTTCTCTCGGACCACGACCCATGTATTCAAATGCCTACTGTCAATATCTACCAGGTGAATCCTGTAGAGGCTCTATCAAATTTAACATGTCAAATTGAACCTATTATTTCTCCTTTGAAACATGTTTCTCCCAAGTCGGGTTTCCAGGTACAATCAACTCTCATCCTCTAAACCAGAGATCCCCAGGGACTCTTCCCAGGCTCCCAATTTACCATCTTCCCCACAAATCCCTACCCCCATCAACCTAATCAATCACCAGGACATTTTCATTCTCTCTCAAATGTCCAGACCTAGTTCAAGGCTTCTCACCACCCTAGAATCTTAGACTAACTGATACAACTGTTCTGACTGCTACCTTTCTCCTCTCACTTCTTGAAACTTAGATTTCCCAATCCATTCAAAAATCCTGTGGCTCCTCATGTTCGACTCTTTAGCATGACATTCATGGCTTTAAACTAAAGAAAAAAATAAATTCAATGTTTAAAAAGCTAATTTTTACTACTTTATTTCCCTGACAACTCCTGAAGCTTGAAAAGGAAATACATCTATTCCTATTTCCAAACTCTAACTCTTTATACAGCAATGTTGATGTTAAAGCAATTTCCTAATAATGAGACGACAATAAAGTGATACACTAGGGGGGCAAGACACCTCATCATTAACACAAAGATAATGTAGAATAGCATTCTTACTTTCCTGTATCTCAAAACTAAGTGAAATACTGAAAGCATCAGGCTTCCAGAGTAAGAGACCATTATTTGGGATGCAACTGTTCTGACTAAACTTTAGCAATCCGCTCTCTAAATGTGCCTCACATTCCTAAATAAGTCAAAGTGATGATAATTTTCAGAAGCAAATATTGGCTAGCGATGCCATATGAGAAGAGCATATTTATGAGGTAAACAAGGCAGACTGAAACACAAGCTGACCTGAAAACTGAAGCTGTATACCACATATTGGTTACTTATAGTCCCTACCATGTTATCCATTGTTTTTAATTCATGTTAATCACTTTTACTCCTGTTCCAAATAGTATTTAAGTAGACTAATGCTTTATTTCCTGAAAGGTATTAAGCATTAAAATTCCCTCCCATTCCACACAGAAATCAACTTCTGTATCACGTCTGTAAAAACAGCACTGCCTCCCCACTGGCAAGGATCTATCCTAAACCCCACAACAGCATCCTTCTCCAACATCACGAACTGGCTTCTGGACTTTGTTCTTTTCCTTGAAACACACCAAGTATCTTTAAAAAAAAATCATTACCAGAGGTCTGGTCAAGATGGTGGAGTAGGTAAGCAATACGCTGTGCCTATTTCCTCTCACAACCACATTAAAATTACGACTAAACTACAGAACCACCATCATTGGGAGTCACCTGAAATATATCTGAACAGAAGCCCTATAACTGGGGACATAAAAAAGAAACCACCTTGAGACTGGTAGGAAGGGGAGAGACATAGAACAGGCTGGTCACACACCCACGTGTGGTGGTTGAGAATAAGGATAGATTGGCTGCAGAAGTCTCCAGGAGGAAAAAGGAATCCCAGCCCCACACAACGCTCCCCAGCCCAGGATTCCAGTGCCAGGAAAAAAAGTCCCACTTCTGGCTATGAAAATCAGTGACTGGCTGAGTGAAAGGGGTGACTAGAGTCGCAGATGTTCCTCTTAAGGGGCTGGTATGCAGACTTACCTGCTAATGGATTCACTCATCCTAAGCTCTAGCCCTGGGGCAGTAGGTTGAAAAACACTAAACATATAGGGAGGAATTGAGTTGTCTGGCTTCAGGGCAAAGGCTGGAGGGACAGCTTTCTCCCAGACAAAAGTACTGGCAAAGGCCACTGTTCCTTTGTTGAGCCCTCCCCCTCCTGGGGTGGAGATGCAGGCGGTTGCCATATCTGAGTCTTCATCAACCCAGCTAACACAGGTCACCCCACCCAACTGGCAGGCCCAAGCAAGCCACCTCCAGTGGCTTTTCCATACAAATAGACTGTCTTGGCTCATGTTTCAAACTTTCCTAAAATCTCTCAAAAGTTCACAAAATCCAAACAAATAGCATCAAGCCTCGGTGTTCCCCATACCTCCTGTTAACAGGCCCAAGCCCAGCGCTAGTGGCAGCTGGTCTTAGTTCGTGGCTTAGCCTCTCAAGGCACCTCTAAGCCCAGCACAGGTGGCGGCCATCTGCGGGTTGCTTGTTGACTCTTGCCAGGTAGCCCCAGGCAAAGCATAGGCTGCAGCTGAACTTGGCCTGGTGGGGCCCCTCCCAGGAGGCCCTGGGCTGCACGCCCAGTAGCCAGGTTCAAACAGAGCTGGAGCACCACCTGGGGCCATATCAGAGGATGACACAACCACAAGGCAGACTTGGCAAGCACCAGAACCCTGCTAAAGCAAATGTTGTTCCATAGGGTCAGCCCTTCACTGGCCAGTCCTCACAAACAATCAGCCTGAGGGTCATTCCCTCCCAATGATGTATAAACAGCAACCAAGGCTCAGCTACAAGAGGAGGGCACAAACCACCTATAAAAGGGATGCAACTGGAGCAGGGAAGACGACCAGGAAACACTGCACCACTGGGCCCCACAAGACACCTACTACATAAGGCCACTCTACTAAGACTGGAAGACATAGCAGCCCTACCTAATACCTCGAAGCAAACACAAGGAGGCAGCCAAAATGGGGAGACAAAAAAACATGTTCCAAATGAAAGAACAGGAACAAAGCTCCAGAAAAAGAACTGAACAAAATGGAGGCAAGCAATCTACCAGATGCAGAGTTCAAAACACTGGTTATAAGGAAGCTCAATGAACTTAGAGGAAGAGTAGATGAATTGAGTGAGAACTTTAACAAAGAAATAGAAACATAAAAATGGAGATAAAAAAAAAACATAAAAAAGTATCAGTCAGAAAGGAAGAATATAATAACTGAAATAAAAAGTACATTAGAGGGAATCAACAGTAGATTAAATGAAGCAGAGGACTGAATCAGCGATTTAGAGCATAAGAGCAGAAAACACCCAATCAGAACAGCAACAAGTAAATCCAGAAAAATGAGGATAACTTAAGGGGCCTCTGGGACAACATCAAGCGCATTATAGGGGTACCAGAAGAAGAGAGAGAGAAGGAATTGAAAACCTATTTGAAGAAATAATGACAGAAAACTTCCCTAACCTGGTGGAGGAAATAGACATACAAGCCCAGGAACCACAGAGTCTCAACAAGAGGAACCAAAGAGGCCTACATCAAGACACACCATAATTAAAATGCCAAAGGTTAAAGACAAAGAGAGAATCTTAAAGCAGCAAAAGCAATTGTTACCTACAAGGGTGCTTACCATAAGACTGTCAGCTGATTTCGCAACAGAAACTTTGCAGGCCAGAAGGGATTGGCACGAAATATTCAAAGTGATAAAAAGGACCTACAACCAAGATTACTCTACCGAGCTATCATTTAGAATCAAAGGACAGATAAAGAGCTTTTCACACAAGAGAAAAATAGAGGAGTTCATTAACCACCAAACTAGTATTACAAGAAATGTTAGAGGAATTTCTTTAAGAAAAAGAGAAAAAAGGTCAAAAATATAAATAATAAAATGGCAATAACTACATATCTATCAACAATTACTTTAAATGTAAGTGGATTAAATGCTCCAATCAAAAGACAGGGTGGCTGAATGGATAGGAAGACAAGACCCTTACATATGCTGCCTACAAGAGACTCACTTCAGATCAAAAGACACACACAGACTGGAAAAGATAGAAAAAGATATTTCAGAAAAATGGAAACAAACCAAAGAAAGCTAACAATACTTATGCCGGATGAAACTTTAAAAACAAAGGCTATAATTCCACTATGGGTATTTATCCAAAGAAACCCGAAACACTGCTTCAAAGGGACATGTGAATCCGTATGTTGATTGCACCATTATTTACAATAGCCAAGATATGGAGGCAACCTGGGTGTCCATCAATGGATGAATGGATAAGAAGAAGTGGTACATATATACAATGGAATATTACTCAGCCATAAAAAAGAAAAGAAAAGAAAAGAAATCTTGCCATCTGCAACAACATAGATGGGCCGAGCAGGTATTGTGCTGAGTGAAGTAATTCAGACAGAGAAAGACAAATGCCGTATGATTTTACTTACATGTGGAATCTAAAGAACAAAATAAACAAAACGAACTCATACAGAAAATATTCTGATGGTTTTCAGATGGGGGGGTGAAAAAAGAGCAGGGATTAAGAGATACAAACTGGTAGTTACAGAATAGTCACAGGGATGTAGAGTATAGCATAGGGAATACAGTCGATAATACTGTAATAACTATATATGATGTCAGATGGGTACTAGATTTATCGGGGTTATCACTTTGTAATTTATATATGTCTCATCACCATGTTGTATACCTGAAACTAATATAATATCATATGCCGACTGTAATTGAAAATTTTTAAAAACTATTTTTAAAAACTAATGACCAGTCAAGAAAAAAGTTACAAATTTTAAGCAAGCAATTTTCCAAGAGCACACCTACCCTCACACCTAAAAATGAAGGAGACATTACTCTGAAGTTTAGTTTTAATTTTTACATCCGCCATTAAAAGCAAGGTCTTCTAAACACTAGACTCAGACTCCCTAAAGTTAGGATCCTCCTCTACAAGAAACTGGTGCTGAGATTCCAACAATGTGAGCCCTAGAATCAGACCTGGATTTGAATCCTATCTCTCCCATTACTGGGCCAAGTCATATGACCGCAATCAATTCTCTAATCTGCAAAATGACAGTAATAATGTAACTACTTTTAAGATTGCTGCATATAATTAGCACGCAGTGAGCACACGATCAATTTCACTTTAAGAAAAAAGAAAAGGCAAACCCTTAACTGCAAAATTTTCAAAGACAATGGTTACAAACCGAGTACTTAATTGGGCTAATTTTGCACATGAATAGAGTTGCTAAATCACAATTCAGCTAAGAGATCAGTTTGAGACAAAAACTTTTCTTTTTAACAGGAAGAACATAAATAGTTGGATGTGTGCTCTAAGTGAAAAAGAAATTAAGTTTTTATTTGTGATTTACAATTTAAAAGTGGTAAAATTCTAGATAGAGCACATATGAATTGGTAATAAAATTTCAAACTCTTGGTTTGAAGTCTCAATTACTTCCTACCAAGACATGCTGATAAATATTACACTGGGCTAAGCTCTGGGGTTGAAACCCTGGGTTCAAAGTGTCATAAAGCAGTGAATTATATATTTTGGTTTATGCCAAGTATTAGAAAAATTTCATTAAAATATCAATTAAACCAAGTTTGGCCCACCATATACTACACCAGTCTAGCCCCTAGGATTAGAAAACTACTGGGAATACATTTCACAAGATGATTTATCAAGAATCCACAGGAAATATTAAAAGATATGCTTACCATAGACAAAATACAATAAAATAAATATAGGAAAATCAATTCACAAAGTAAACTCCCTGAGTAAGAACCCTTCTATCTTTAGATCTGTAATATTATCACTAAAAGATTTCTAAGGAAATTCCTCATAATTTCTTTCCAAGTGCAAAATGTTTCTACGAAGAACTGTAAAGGTGATATTTAAAATAATTCAGAACCGGATCTTTTTCTTGCATAATAGCCAGCAGAACAAACTTTTTAAACAACAGAATTAAAGAATTCCTCCTCATATATTTTAAGAAGCAACTGACATGATATGAAACTGAATAAGAAAAATATGGCAGTAAAAAATGTTTTTCTTCTCCAAACAGTTGTAAGATTGAAAAGATCAAATTAACATGTAAACAGCCTTTTTTAATAATAAAATTTTAAAAACTCAAACTATAATCTAGACTCCAGTTATGATAGAGGTATATCAGATGCCTATTCTCTTCACTGGAACATAATGCAATAAAAGTAAATTAAATTTATAATTATTATAAATGTTAATTACTAAACTACGAAAGACAATAAAATCAAAGAAACTGCCTTTTATTGCACTTGAGATAACATCTGTTTTAAAAACTGCTGGCGTATCCTTTTTCCAACTTGCTTTTCCAACATTATCTAATTAAAAATCAAAGAAAGGTTTATAATGTCTTTATAGGTATTTCAGTAAGTATTTTATGTAGGCATACAAATACCTACAAAATTACAATATGTTTTACACCCAATTTCTAGAACTCAGTAAGCACCAAGAAATGCAATGTTTGGAGAAAGACCTGAGGGCCTTAAGAGGAAATCCTATCTCACAGCAATTGAATGGAGGGGAAAAAAGACAGAAAAATATATCTAAAAACCTTTTCTACAGTACCTAGAAGTCAGCAGAGGATGAGAAGGTGGGGAAAGGAAAGGTGGGTAGAGAGGGAGGCAAGAGGAATGATAAAAAGGGAGGAACGAAAGAAGAAAAAGGGAGGAGAAGAAAGGTAGGTAGCCTGGACAGTATAAGGTCTGTGAAACTAGTGTTTCAACTAACTTCGAACAAATTTCCTCCCCTCCATTTTCTCATGCAGTAAATGAGCACACCACCACCTATGTCCGTGTTTCCTAAAGAGAGGAGACTATTGGGAGATTTCAAGTGGTACAAAGAGAAAATTCTAAAACATTCCAAAGTCATTACCTCTTCAATTCTCTTAAAATCCTTGTAATTACATCAGAAAAGAAATCTCGGTTTGGTGCTAGTCTGTCTACTGCCTCTCTAATGCTTGCTAATCACCTTCCCTTAAAAAAAAAAAAAAAAGGCCTGATTAGAGAGATCTGGACAGACATCTTAGCTAGAATTTAATGCAATATTTATTAAATTTTTATTAAATTTAATAAAAATGCAATTTTTATTAAATTTATTTTTACTGTTACCTTCTATTTATGGCAAATGATTGTTTAAGATAATGACAAAATTTCTTTTTTAAAAAAACTGAGTTGAAAAATATTAACTATTCAATATTTAAAATCATAAACAATATATTAAGAAATGACAAAAATCATGATGGTGATACAGAAAAATGCTGGTTTAGTCGAGTCGTGGTATAAGTAGTGGTTAAGTTATTTTCAACTCTAAGCCAAAGTTAATTCTCCTGCAATATGGGAATATCACCATATATCAAAGAAAAGTTGTGGAAAGGATTACATCAGATAGTTTCATACAGTGCCTGGCACACACTGAGCACTCAACAACCATTTGTTCCTTCCCTTTTTAAGGATATAACCAGAAAGCCCTTTTAGTGATCTCCAGAGAGGCTCTGGGTTGGGGGTAGGGAAGCCAGGCTTCCTGTGTATTAGAGACAGGAGCATTTGCTGGGGTTGTGATACTACTTCCCAACAAGAACCTCCAGGGACCTGGCCTAGCTTTTTACCCTGATAAAGCTACAGTTTACTCTCCTAAGGCTCATAATTCTAGTTACAAGTGACCGGGGAAAGAGTACTTCAGAAAAGTAGTACATATCTTAAATCACTGAGAAATTGGACCCCAAAGGGTAGTAGTAAGAAAGGCAGGGCCATCGTATAACACATGTCCAAGCTAAAAGAAGGTATTACATTTGGGCAAACTCGACAATGCTGTAATGGGAGGGGAAGTCACTAGGTGGTCCATAAACCAACCTTGATCACTTCATCATTTGCTATTGTCCAACTAGAGCCCACAGGTGAGAAAATTCTTAGGGGGAGGGGGAGAGTTTCCACTTCCCTGAGTAGGAGCACTTAGAGAAAGGGAAGTGAGTACTTTATTTAGTTCAACCATTGTGGAGTAACAAGCACTTTATTATACATATATTGCCTAATTTCTCCAAACATACCTGTAAGGTAGTCCAAGTCAATTCACCAAATGGCCAAACCTCCAAATAACCAATTCTCTAAATTTACCATAACTCTGTTTTAACAATTTAGAGTTTATAATAATTCCTATTGATGTGACGGTTTAATTAGCTTTTAAAGATTCCTGCCAAATTAAGATTGACAGTACAGCAGCATTTTCAAGAATGTTCAATTTGTCTCCACCCCAGCTCTCTGCTGCTTGCAAATGGAAGAACTAGGGCAGAACTAGGAAATGGAGAGTGACAACAAAATCCAAGTTCAACAAATCAGATTCAGCAAACTGAACTTTGTTGAATTGGATATTGGGTAAGTTAAACACTTGGCAAACTAGTTTCAATGACTTAGATTTCAGGTAAACTGGCTTGCTTACCTATGAACCAGGTGATATTAACCTTACAGATAAGAAAATTGAGAAATGTTAAATAATTTTCCTAAGTAGTAATAGCTACACTCTCGGTTCTTCATATACTACATTTCATTCTCCAGTAATCTCTGTATGGTGATTCCACATCCTTTCACCACCACCTTCCCAAAAAAAGTCACTAAAGTTGGAGCAAAAGATTTAAAACCAGGTCTAACTCTAAAGCACACACTCTAACACACCTAGTTACCACTACATCATAGTAACAATTCCCTGAAATAATTTTAATTGCCATCCCTGCCTATGCAGTTTTGTCTACTATTATACAGTAACTATTTACTCTACCCTTTTCTGCAAAAATGTTTATCTGCTATTCAGAGGTTGAATGGCGTTGTTGCCAGACTAAATTGGAGTAAGGTCAGGAAAAAGTAAAAACTTTTAGAGATCTAATTATTTTAGTTAGCCTGGACCACCTTTTATACATGACTTTGGATCAAATTTTGCAAAACTAAAATTGCTTGAGAATCCTGATTACAATCTTTAGGGATCCCAGACTGGCAATCCCTGCTGTATGTTACAACTTTTTTCTCTTTCATTATCTTGGTTTCATAGACACACACACACACACACACACACACACACACACACAGAGTATACAATTTTCTGATCAATTATTTTGATCAAAGACTAGGCTAGTCTCATTAAATAAATATAAAAACTAAAATAATCCTAAAATCTACAAGATTTATATAAGACATTAGAGCCTGCTCAAACTGTTGGCCTTACTCCTAGACTCTTCAGGGATTTATCACATTTATGATGCTAGGAGACATGTCTTATCTCAAATGTTGACACATAAATCTTGACTTTTCTTACAGTAATAATTAAGTTTCCTCCTATCGATTAGATAGTAGTTCAAAGAACTCTAAACAACTGAAAATATATTCTTTCCTTTATATGGATTTTATGGCTACAATCCATATATAAAGTTATTTTTTAAATACAAATATTTTTACTTTGACAGTGCCTGAGTATAATCAGAAACTTTTACTAATAAAGTTCCCGTTCCTATAAAATATTTTAAGAATCAATTAAACTGATACTTTTAAAGAGTATTAAACATTTGTTCTGATTCCTCATTGGGTTCTAAAATCTCTTTAATATTAAGATGGGGAAAAGAGATCTTTTCAGCAAATTTTAATATTGCAAACTGACATTAAAAAATGTAACTTTACCTTAAACTCTTTCAAGTACGTATTTTAAATGCTTGATGAAGAGAGGACAAACTTGATTTTTTAAGTCCATTTCAGGCATCTCTTCTGCACTTTAATACTGTCTCTTTTTAATTATTTTTGATCTTCAGTATATACCCAAGGCTACCCTTAATGTTTTAGCAAACAGAATGCGATTCTACCTAACCTCGTTTGAAATCAACAAAAGCTATAAATTTAACTCAAGACAGCTTTTGTAGTTCAGTTAGATTCAAGGTCATCTCAAGGCTTTTAATTACTAACCAGGATTTGAGGACGTTTACAATTGGTATAGTTGAGGGAAAGAGCAGCTGGCTTATTCATTTTCTTATTAAAGAGCATTATGAAAAAATGTGTCTTGGTGAAGTGCAACTTCACTGACCACCAATGGTGAGCACAAAGAAGCAGAGCAAATAATCTTTAAATATTCATGTTTACTCTTAGTCAACATAAACTTTAAAAAGTACTAAAAGACTCTTTAATTTTAATTTCAACAAATATGATTTATGCTTTAATTCAAGATCTGTAGATAGCCAGACTTCCAAAATGTTTCTATTTCCATTCTGAAACCAGCGCTGTTAAAAACTGTGAATGCCTTCCAAATTAGCATAACATGTACTTTCTTAGATCTCTTCACTATGAAACCCTGCGCAGGATCAGCACAGAAGTCAGTCCTGAAGAACCCACGCAGATTATGCAGATTTCTAAAGGAGTAAATTTAACTTCACTCTCTGTGCACTTAATTTCTCATCAAATTCAGTTGTAGTTTTAGGACTTACTCAAGACTTTGAGAAAAATACACACACACTCCATCTCCTGAAATTTTTAGAGGCAAGCAGAGAAGGCTCCAGACTTTCTCTGCCACCCAATCCACCATAATCTATAATAGAGAGAAGGCGACCGCAGAAGAGTCCCTAAGCACCGCTCGGACCAGGCTGGAGATACCGGGATGGGGGTGCGGGTGGAAGGCAACATGCATGTGTGCCGGAAATCTAAGAGATTCAGAGGACAAAAGGCATAGGAATGACTATATCTCTCCAAAATATGAGAACAGAATAGCCTATCGCAGTGCCTTAATTCTATCTCAAGTACCAGACATTTATTAAAAAAATAAGTACTGCTGACAACCTTAGGTTTTAGTATATAAGATATCTTAATGTAAATTAAACTGGTTGATGGCAAAGGTACACTGAAGTAGCTACATATTTCTAAAAATCTATCCCCCTAAAATAAGTCAAAATAAAAGCAAGCACAAGATGGTCTGGGCGGTATTGCTATAACAGAGTAAAACAGAGTAAATGTCCAACAATGACAAACAATGGGCTGTCAGGGCTGTCATGTCATAGAGCAATTAAAAGTTTTAAATAAAGTCACGTTGAATGACTAAAGTTTGTAACATAAGAAAAAAAGCTTTTAACAAGAAGCATAAAACATAAAGGTATACACTGCATACCTTTTTGCTTGCTGTATGATGACAGCAAGCAAAAAACTAGGATTTGAAGGAAAAACTTAAGAAAATTTTAGTAAGAGTTGCTTGGAGGCAAGATTATAGGTAATTTCCCCTTTGTTTTCTGTATTTTCAAAAGTGACCATGCATTTCTAATTTTAAAAACATTAGATTCCTAAGCAGCTCACACTTAAGGACCTAAGGGCCACAAGCAATTCAAGCACAGAGCTCAGAGATCACACCACTTAAAATTTAAATACAAGATACAGCTAAATCCCTCCTGCTTTTATTTATATGTAAGCACTTCCAACTGTGTTTCCCTGGATGCGTTCTTTAGACAATGCTCTAAAGTTGCTTTACAAACAAGGCACTGGAAGCATTGGGTATGCTCCAGCCAGGAAGCCCTTTTCTATGCTTCTGAAAACTAGCTTTGGAGAACAGCTTTGGAGAATTACCCACAAATGCTCAGTGACTGTTTTTTTTATTAATGGGCACACTACATGAAAAGCAAACTTACTTTGAAATATTTTGAAAAGGCTCACAGCAGATAGGAAATTTTATCTTCAAATGTTAAATGCATTTCTTCATCACAGTAGTACTTTCAGTAACTGCTTGCCATCAGCTCTGAATTCCAGCCAGCCCAACTATCCTTCTAGATTTGATCTGTCAGCAAGGGAATATTTTTTTTGTGGGAAAGCAATTGTAATTTCCCACATTAGGTGATTGATTAAGTTCTCTCCTCTAAAAGGCTGATTGGTTTCCTGGTGCCAGTAAAATGATTGATGAATATTTCAACTGCAGCTCCCTCACTACACCACCCCCCCAATCCCGCCCCTCCCCCATGCGCTGCCGCCCCTTTCCTGCTGGGTTCCCTTTTTACAAACCAACACATTTAAGGAGGTTTTGCAATTTCTCCTAATGAATCCATGTTCTCAAATGTAGGGTATTTAATCTCAAGAGGATAGACAGGACTCTTCTCAACACTGAATGAGTTTTGCAGATAAAAATCCCTTTAAAAGAAATGAGGGAAAACTCTGAAACTAACTATAGTTTTGACTCAGAGAAATCGTACCTACAAATAAGGAAGTATGCCATAGAGGAGATTATAAATAGGACGAAAAGTGATCATGTTAAAAAGGAAAAAAAAAAAAACTACATCTAACTTCAAGTTTACATCACAAATTATCAAAATATTAGAACTTTAGTTGCAAACATTTCTATAACATGAACCCAGACAATGGAATTTACATGTAAATGATGTAATCCTATAGACTTTAGAGCAATCAGGTGTTCTAAAAATAAAACAGGATATGAGTGTAAATGTTCTTTGAGGGATGATTGAACAGTATCTGAGATCAAAATCATCCCAGAAAACCTGGCTGTGGGCACCATAGCTATGTGCTTCAAGCAGGCCTTTCCTAAATTGCAATTTCCTGTTTTACCCAACTCATTCCAACATAAAGCTGAAAAATCCCCTTCAGGGATTATGTAATTCAGTACCATTATTTTATAGAGACATGCCATTGTAACAAACCTAGAATCAGAACCGGGGCAAAACCCAGGCCCATCATGGGCCTCATACTTCCTCAAATAATGTGGATGGCCTCCTCTCTCAAATCCTTTCCTACTCAAACTATACTGCTACCATAATCTACTAATCCACACTGCCATATCTTTCTCTCTCTGTGCTAGGAAATCACCTTCTCTATTCTACAAGCTTTGGACAACTGGCTATTATATTTTCACTTTCAAAGGGTCACATCAACCTTTTTGGATTCATGCTCCTCTCATATAGCCACTTTCTGTGGCAGAAATTTAAAAAAAGTAGAAGAGACAAAGGCTACCTTTTCCTAAACTGCATTCCCCAAAGCAACCAAGCAAACAGCCAGGAGTTTACTGGCCATCTCTTCTTAATTTGGTGTATCTAGTCACTTTGGTTACAAGGAGAGCCACATTTCCAAATAGAAACTTTCTGTTTGAGGGCCCATTCTGGTTCCATTCTGGTTCCAGGAGGACCCAACAAAGCTTGGATTTAGCTTCAAGACACTCTGACTTATTACATACTGGCCCCATCTGTCTCAAGTGACTGAAAAGCACATTCCCTTCCCTTATATTTTGTAGACTTTCTCTGACTACCAGAGAAGGACTCAGATTTCTGACTTGACGATTCTTTTCCTTCATGAAACACCAATTCCTTGTGCTTAGTGCCAATGATATGGATACATATGGTACCCCTGCCTTGAGTAGCTCTAAACCCCTTTTTTCCTTAGCATCCCTGAGATTCGCCAAGGATTGTCCCTGATTCTGCAAAACTGTTTTTTCAAAAACTGTTTTTTGGTCGGCTTCTTAAGGCCAACATGAAAGAGAAAAGTCGCTTGCAACTCTGAGAGGGGATCTTTGTGACTAATCTACAGGGAGTTCTGGGTCTCCTCAACAAATATAAATGGCTTGGATTCACAAGTGCTTGCTTTGGGGCAGACACTATGCTTTACAGACTTTGTCACTAATCCTAATAACCCTACAGTCAACTTCAGAAACATTATAATGGAGAGTGCGGGAGGAGGGAGAAATTAAATCTAGGAAACAAATTATTAATATTGTTACAGTGAAATCTAGGGCTTAACCTCTGTGGGCTTCAGTTTTCACATCTGTAAAATGGAGATGGTAACAAAACACCTACCTCAAAGGGTTGTGAGGTTAAAGTGAGTTAGAGTAAGGTGTTTAGAAATTATATAACAAGCATAATGCAAATGTTAGCTGCTAATTTTCAAATGAGAACACTAAAGTTCAGAGAAGTCAATGACAAAGTCACATAGCTGTGATCTTTGTTCTGCCACACTCCAGAGTCGCAGCTCTTCCTCTCTCACACCATCTAACCAAAACCCTTCCTCCCTGGCTGAGACCACTACTGCCACTTCCAAAAAACAAAGCCCTCCAAATAGATATCGGTGGGGGGTTTCCCCCAGGTGGTTTATTATCCTGCTAAAAGGGCATTTTGGAAGAAGGACTGTAAAGCTAGAAAGGTAGTTTCCTGAAAGGTTAGATTTCAACAGTACAGCAAGAATATGGAAGAAAAAAAAAAAACCTGCCTCAGTTATTTAGTAATTGAAGCGATTTAACTCACTTGATGAAGAATGCATTTAAAGATTTCATCTGAAATCTAAAATAAAATGCAAGCATTAAAAAGTAAAGGACTGTTTCTTATAACTAAATTGTAACCCCCCACAGAACACAAAAAAATGCTTTAAAAGGTACATTACGTCACACTCCAAGAACATCAAGATAATTACAGAGCTCTCAGGAAGGAAGCCCAAATATCTCACTGATCTTTCGTCACCCACCAAGCTTCATCTTAAATTCCAATCCAGTAACTCCTTATTGTTACTCATATTGTTATGTGACATTTCTTTTACCAGCAATCTCACTTCAGAATGCGTTCCATCTAGCGACTGTACTACGGAATAAATCCCTGTTTAACAACACAGCGATTGACTTATACGAAAATGTTAACACTATGAAAGGGTATTCTTAAGACAGAAAAGGAGATGCTTCTATATAGACTATTAGCACCTCCCTCAGTGAAAACCACGTTAAAAGGTAAACCAATCTACAAAATGACATTGCCAAAATCACAACTTTAGAAGACTCAGTGAAAGCCAAACATGTCTACTAAAAGCTAACGAGCAAGTCATTCCTGCTAGAAATTTTAAAAAGCAAGATCGGATTTTTTACCTCATAAATATTTCATTATTTTTTAGAAATGATTCTTAATAGTAAGAAAGTATTGTGTTGTCCAATTTATTTCCATAATTATAAATCTAGCCTTTGTGATTTAACAGGTTCTATTGGAAAACTTCCGCCACAAGATAATCAACAGTTAAGCAACAGGTTTCATGTAGCAGGTAACAAAAGCCTTATCAGAGAATTCAGTGAGGATGAACTATGACACACTTCATTTAGTCTCATGCAAAGAAAACTTAAATGATATGAACTCATTTTCAATTTTTTTTCCTCTGTAGCCTTTTGATGGAGGAAAAAATAAAAAGAAAACAAAAGAAAAACCCAAAGTAATTGGGTACTAATAATATTACCTGGTAAAGTTACCATTTCCTTACACATTAAGTTAGTTCATTTAGAACAGGGGTTCTCACATGTTTTAGTCTGAGTGGTCTTAACCCATTACATATTAATATACATAACATAATTTTATGGAGAATATGTTTTCAAAAAAAAAAACAAAAAACAAAGAGTGAAAAGTGGCATCGTTTATATTTTTCTAATCTCTTTAATATCCAACTTAATTCCAGCAGCTAGATTCTCCTATATGCATTCAGTTGTGATATACTATTTTGGTTGAAGTATAGAGACAGGAAATCTGGCCTCACACAGATTTATAATTGGAAAAGGAAGAAGTATTTGCTTATTAAAATAATTGTAGATGTTTTTCTTTGATAACACACCTTAGTAAGTGCTGGTTTCTTAAAGGTTAGTTCAATGTGAAATCTAAAACCTTATCAATGAACTTTGGGTACTATGACACATTAAAATCCATCTGTCTATAGGGCATTTTGAACAGATCTTTTATGCATGTAGGATTTTGTAATATCATATACCCAGTGATTTGGAAAAATTGCTTCACTGAAATAAAGTGATCTTCAAAATGTTGACATTTCATTACACAATATCAAAAAATCATATTTGTTAATATCACCATCAGTCTCATCAGAAAAGGCTTTAAGTATTAGGAAGCTGTCAATCTCTAAGCGACAGGTACAAGATTTCCAAAATTCTAATTGTTGTCTGAAAGCTCTAATTTTATTCACTAGCAACAAATATTGTCGGTCTTCCTTGGAGTAATAGGCTCACTGTTCATTTTCAAAAAAACGGTATGCCATATACCCAAATCTAAACAGATCATAGTTTGTCGATTGCACTTTCAAGCAAAAATGTTAGTCCATGACAAAAAGCAGCTAGTTCAGCTCACAATATAATGAATCACACAAGCACTTTTCCTTAAAACAACTATTCTATTTTGGTGTGCAGCAAAAATGCTTTGTGTGTATTTGTCATAGAATATCAAAAACAAGTCTGCTCAAAGGTCAAGATTTAAAAAAGTTAATCATTTTTACTACTTCACCTAGGACATTCTTAAGTGAAATGGCTTTTTTTGTTGTATAAGTGTATGAACATGAAGAATACAATGACTACTACTACAGTTTAGTTCCTTGATTTCTACTGATTCCAACAGTTTTTACTCACCATTGTTTTTGCAACATTAGTGCAAATTTCAACATGGTGAAAAAGGCAAACAATGTCAGATTATAAAAGTAGTTTTGAGCTCAAGAGCCTCCTGAAAGGGTATCAGGGACATCCCCCCGACACACACACACAGGTTCATGAACCACAATTTGAAAACTACTGGTTTAGATAATACAGTAAATAACTAATTTAATGGTTCAAATAAGTGGGAAGAGATTAAGTCTAAAATATTCCAATAAAGAATGATACACGAATGATGAATGGTAGAAAATAATAAAATCCAACTGAGTATTATTTTATTATTCATTTATAAATTTAAAAGGCAAGAGATAAGGAAGCAAGATAAAAAGTATGTAAGATTTCACAGAATTGTGTCCTCTTTCTTTTATGAGAGAAAAACTAAATTGCATAAATTGGAGTTAACTGTGGTAAAATGAACACTGCATCTAATCCAGTAGAGTGTAAGGAATTAACAAAAATGATCAAGACCGAATTTTTAATCATTCCAGGATGACACAGCTTCACGACTGAAATGAGTGCATGAGTTAAAATTAATTTTTTTAATGAAAACTTTATACAGGTTAAGCTAGTCCCCTTCACTGAATCAGTCTCTCCTTCATTTTGGCACAGATTTGTTACTGTAATGTTTCCTGAGTCTTAAACTATGGGATCATACCTCTGTTTCCCTTGCATTCAAAGGAAATATCACAGGAAGTTTAAAAATCTGTTTAATCAATTACATCCTTTTTCAATGGTTTTAGAGGAAAAAATTAAAAATACAAATTTTGACAATACAATGATGGATTGAAAGAGCAAGCAGAAACCACTTATAGACTTTTGAAGTGCTCTTATAGACAAATCTAAAGTTATCTGATACTATGAAACATAAGAGTTGGAAATAAAAAACTGAGAAGACTATCTACCTCTTCCACACGAAGAATTTAGTTGTTCATTTTTCTCAAATATGACTCGAGTATATTTTTAAATGAATTATAAATCAATTCCAATGCAAACAGTTGTTCAAGCAAGTATCTACACTTGATTCATCCTTTCTAATACCATTACTACAGTTCCAATGAGCTAGCGCTTATTGTGCAAACAATTCCCTCTATCCCTATTACCAAATTCTTTTTATAATTTCTCTCTTTGACAATGAGAGCAAAGTCACTGTTCTGGTTGAAACCACCCACAGAACGTATCTTCAAATCAAACCACCAGGATTTGTTTCCAGAATGCATTACATGTTGCTGCCTGGGGAATTGGTTTAGGAAACATTACACTTGCCAGCTGACTTATCAATAGTGCCCACAGAATCGACACCAACTTAAAGGCAAGAATCTTTCCAGAAAATAGAAAAATATCCTACTACTGCCATCTGTGGTTTATGCTTGAATAGCTTCTCTGGTGTAAACAAATTGAAGGGTGTACAGTTCAAAATTAGGACCCAAAGACTTCATCATTTGAAGATACTTTTTTAAAGTTAACTCTTAATAAAACAAATTGTAGAATTGACTTAGTATGACATAAGAATTTGTGATTCTTTTTTTGAACTTATAATGCTCCACAAACTACCATGATGAAAATGGTTACATTTCATAAGAGCTAGCTTTTGTTTTTCCCAAACACGCAATCTCAAAAAATTCAAAATACCTGAATGCCTCCTGTGAATTTATAATTAGGATCACTTCTCTCTTGAAATAGTGATTGTTGATATTAAAATATTCCTGAAATTTTTAAAGAAATGTATTTTTAAAAAATACAGGAATTTCTTACTTAGGCACATGAATTTGGTCAGTTTGCTCCCTTCAAGATAAATTTTGAAGCTTCAATTATTCCTATAATTTTTTTTAAACAAAACTTCCAAAATGCAAATGAAGCCTCAAAGTAGGCTATTTTCACAACTTATTTGCTCTCAGTTTGCTTTCTCAAATGACAACCACTGTAGCTTAGGGATCAAAAGATTTGGTGCAGCTGGGGGTGGGGTAAAAAGCAATTCGGGTCCCCAACAGCCAGCTGAGGAAATCCTGGTTCTCTCCCCAACTAAATCACTGCTAATTAGAATTACTGGGTTACATAGTAAAGTTTTATTTAAATAATCGTAACCAGAGAAAAAGTCTGTTTCCTTGAGAAGCTGTTCTATGCAGGCTACTGTTTAACAGCAGGTAATAAGGAAAGAACAAAATAAAGTAGGAAATGTTTTAGTCTTTAAAATAAAGTTTTCTATTCTACTGTTAGTTCTAAACCACACTTAAAAGCAGTTAGACATCTTAAAACGGGTTTCTTCTGATTTCTCATTTTTAAGGAAATTAAGCTCTAACAGCCTTTTTTTTTTTTGTAAAGACAAGCCATGTTAGAGAACAAGCAATAGCAGACTAGGCTTGATTCTATACTGTACATCAAAGTTATATCAAGGTTTTTTTTTTTTTTTTTTTTTTAAGATTAAGCTCACAAGAAACTGAAACTTCAGCTCTAACAGCGGCTCAACACCAGAAAAAGAATTACCTGCTCTGTACTTCTTGCCGACTTCTAATAATTTTAGTATTTCTAAACCTTAGTTATCAATCAATGGCATCCATAAACCCGTAAGAAATTACCTGAGCCAGGAAAAAGTTGATCTTAAGAATATGAAAGTTTGAAAGAAAATATTTTCTTTCATAATTTGCTGGTTTTAGAAATACTTTCCAAGTGTACAAAGAGTTGGGTATATTAGATCACTACTTGTGTGGGCATATTCAATAGCTACCTTCTGTTTAAAATTGTTTCAAGGACACTTTTATTCTCTGTTGAAATGCAAGCTTTATCTGTTGATTTAGAACTCTGATTTCTCTATGACCCTTTTTCACATAAATGACTGGTTCATACAAAATAAGACATTTTTACCATACTACTTTAAAGAGATAGATTTGACCAACAATATAAAATTTACTCTTAAAAAGTATCTCCCCAAATTTAACTTTCAACCTAATTATATACATGGAAAAAATACTTACACAGAGAATTGTCATTTAACTTGGCTACGACACAAAAATAAACATAAGAACAAAACATTAAGACAATGCCAAGATCTAGATGAGCATGCTAAAAATAAAGTCTCATATGCCAAAGGTGCTATCCCGAATTCTGAAGCCAGAAGTTGCCATCTGAACACAATTCATTAATGGACCAATTTATTCAACACTAACCAATAAATATCTACTTTGTTATAGAAACGAAGCGATGGTCTTGAATACAGGATGAAACTCACTTACATAGCCCCAAGCCCCCACAAGCATCATTAGCAATTTAAAGCCAACTTGCACAACAAACACTACAAGTAGTGTAAAAAACTTCCCTTAGTAAATATCATAGCAGCAGTTGGGATTTCTACCCTCCATCCTCCACTAACCTAAAATTAGGTTTTATTAATCTAAAGTTTATTTCTTACCTTTGTCCCATAACCCCAGGAAAAAAAGGAGGAAAAAAATGAGAAATGAAGAAATTGTGAATAAAATATGGGAATGCATGATTTGGGCATTCTTTAGGAAATGCAAGGGTTTTTTTTTCATTAGCTCCTTCCCTCCTCAACTCCCTTTAATGTGCTAACACATGCACATGCATGCGCACACACACACAT
Organism: Pteropus medius; assembly: GCF_902729225.1. Lineage (NCBI taxonomy): Eukaryota > Metazoa > Chordata > Mammalia > Chiroptera > Pteropodidae > Pteropus > Pteropus medius. The sequence continues at coordinate 1,567,925 of NW_024356335.1, forward strand.
ACACACACACACACTCTCTCTCTTTTTTGCTATAGAATTCAGAATGACGTAGGAAGCATGTCATGATCATATTTTGATTACATGGAACAGAAATACTAAAAAAAAATCAGTGGATGGTAAATCTAAGATTGGAAATGTGGTCATCTCACATCTCAACTGTTTAAAACCAGCAGTGTTCACTACTGCTTTTCAGTGTTTTTTGGAAACCTACTAAAAAAAAAAAATTGTGTGTTGTTTGTTCTAAAAACAACAATATTATATTATGCATCTTTTTAAATTAAAGTAGAAAAGTCTAAGGCACTCAGAATTAACTTAATTTTTAAAGTCACAAAACTGAAGTTAAATTGTCATAGAAAACATCTGCTAATTTTTTTCAGGGATAAGTATTTGGATGGCATGATCATAGAGGGGGAAAGGGATGTTAGTGAACTCCCAGCTAATTATATAAGCTGTGATATTAATTACTGATAATGGCTTATAACTTTCCTTTGCTCGAAATATTTAATTTAAAAGTCTACTCCCTCATTCTCTTAAAATAAAATGAACAAATGCAATATTCAGCACATACTTCCTCAAACCATTCATCTTCCTCTGAAACCCCAAGAGGGAGCAGTCCTCTATTATGACTAAATGGGTTCATTTTTGTTATGAAAACCTACAAGCAACGACTGAAAACATCTAGCGCAGTCAGCACAAGAAATTACTGGAAAGGTGATGGTGCATCAAAAGGCAAGCAACTGTATTCCAATGGAATAATAAAAACCACTTAAAGGACTGTAAATTCAGCATCAATGGCGTTTCCGGCAGGAAAACATTTCTAAAATTCCACCTACAGTTTATTTCTTCATGACACAAACCAAAAGACCCTCCTATTTAGATAGCTATCTATTGCAAATATTTCATACAAAATGAAAATCAGTCAGTAGGGTAAAAAGTTAGAATTCATTTTTTCATAGAACTTAAGCAGTTTCATTTACTTTTAGAGAAAAATATCAATGAAGTATAAAAGAAAAAAAATCCCCACCATTCCAAAGATAAACTTTCCCTTTTTTGGAGGGCTAGGAGTGGGGTGAATTCTGAGAGCATATTAAGTTATAAGAGATAAAGAACATAAATTATAAAACAGGACGCTGCTCATTTTTACACTGAAAAATGAAGCATCCCACAACAGTCTAATGTTTAATGTACTTTTTAAGCTCATCAAACTGCCAAAACTCTCACTGTTTTCAATTTAAAAAAAAAAAATCTGTAGCACTAAACAGAACTGATGTAAAATATAAAATAGTAAAGCCACCTTAGCCAAAATGGATTGCTCATAACATTATTTTAAATGGTTCTGACGAATTGAGGAAATGAGACTATGAATGGGAAATTTGATTAAGAATTAAAATTACCATTGAGTTCTTTAAAATGTACTAATGAATAATTAATAACAAATGCAGTTCCTAGGTTTCCCTTACAACAATATTCTCAAGCAGAACTGAAGTCTACAGCAAAATCCATCTATGCACAGGTGGGTACAGGAAGCATACACAAACAGAAAGGCATTATGAAAATACACTAATGTGGACTATAAGATCTGGGGCTTGGGTAGAAAATCAGCATGGTAAATTTTAGATCAGGATTTACATTCACACATTAATACCAAACCAAATCTCCACTTAAAAAGCTTAAAAAGTCAAAAGCATTAAAGAAATCCTTTGTTCCTATGATACTGTCTCCTTCTACCCTAACTGGATTCCAGCCTCCTCCTTTGTGACACCGGATTTTATTGATCTCAAACATGTTCACATTCAGAAATTAGTCTCCAAAGACATCCCACGGGACTGCCAGCCACCTAAATACCACACATCACGGACATCTTAAAAAAAGGACAAGAGCTTTGAAAGCATATCACTATTTGGTCAGCAACATCAAGTGAAGTTAACCAGGCTCTCCTCTAAACAGACTTTTCCCTTAACTGGTAAAAATGCATATCTACTGAACTGGCAATAAACGTATGAAGGTGCAGATCCACCCCAAGATGCCTCTCTTGTAGCTTCTCATTCATTCGACAATCGAGTGCCTAAGTGACCTATATTCAGGTTACTTTCCTCACACCTGCCAGGTCACTATCCTGATTGAGAATCTTGCTGAAGCAATTAATTTTTAGTGCCTCCTAACTGTCCTGGGTGTTTGCATTCAATTTGAAATCTGTTACTTGTTAGACACTGTTCGGTCCTAGATCTTTCAGAGAATTGCGAGTTTATGGCGCAGAGAGGGGAGGAGGCACGATTTGCGAGAGCCTGCCCTTTATTCGGAAATGAGGAGATGTGAAAGGTGGAAGGCAGGGCAAATAAATAAATAAATTGGGTTTGCAGCCGGAGCGTTTGCCGGCCCGTACGAGCACCCTTTGTAATGCAGGCCTCCCGGGGCTATCGCCTGCGCTAATTGCTCCAGGGCGCTTTCCAAGTTCAAAAGTTCACCTTTTACGACCTCACAAAAGCTCCTTACACGTTACCAATAAAAACATTCCCCGACAAACACCGAGGGGAGAAATATCAAACAGATACAAATAAAACATCCCGCAGGGGGAGAGATCCAGGGGGCGTAGGACGGGGCAGCCCCAGAGACAGACCCGAGGAACCTGAGGACTTGGCCGGGACCTGGGGGCAAGGGGAGAACGGTAGGAAAGGCTGGGCCAAGGGAGGAATTCTCGGTCTGCAGTCCGAGACCGCGAAAGGGACGAGGAGAACTGAGGTGGGACAAGCGCGGACCAGGACCGGTCGGTAGACGGAGAGACAGGTGTCCCCAGCAACACGGTCGGACCAGAGATCTAAGCCAGCAGAAAGTCGTCGCCTAGAGCTGAGCGAAGAAGGAGCAGAGCGAAATCGGGTGCGGAGGAGGCACCAAGGGGTCCAAAAAAGGAGACGCTGGGCGGGTAGCTAACGATCTGGGGTTCGGCGCAGAAGCGGAGGCTCGCAGTAGTGGGGTGCGGGGGCCACAGGAAGCTCCGGACCGCAGAGGCTCCAAAAAGGTGTGGAGCACAGAGAACCGAGAGGACGAGGGTGTGGCGTCGCGTGGATAGGGCGAGGAAGGACGAACCCGCGTGGTGAGCACAGAAAGGACCGGGGAGAGGAGGGCTCATGCTGAAAGGACCCCTCTTCTGAGGGAATGATGAGGGGACGGGAAGCCCCCAAACGACGCTAGGACTCTGCTGTGGGGGGCTGAGGGGACCTAGGGGAAGTGAGGGCTAGGCACAGAGAAGACCAGAGAAGAGGGAGAGGGTCCGACATGGGACCTGGGAGGGGAGGATCTGCACAGAGGATTTGGGGGAGGAGGCCACTGCAGAGGGCCAGGGGAGGGGAAAATGAAGGTCGGGGCAGAGGGAACTGGGCAGGGGGAGGATCCGCGCTGAAGGGAACAGGGAGGGAGGGGAAGGTCCGCGCTGTAGGACGGAGGAGGAAAGGGAGGTCCGCGCTTGAGGGGCGCCGAGGTGAAGGTCCACGCCGAGGGGACCCGGGGCCGCTGCGGCTTCCCGGAGAAAGAGCAGGGTGAGAGGAGATCCCTGGGGTAGGAGACAGGGGACCGGTTCTAGCTGGGCCCGGGTTCTGCACGCCCCTCACCCACCGTTGCGCGGCGGCGGAGGGAGCGCGGCGGGCGGCTCCAGGAACCCCGCGGAGCCCCCGCCACCTCCCCCTCCGCTAGGCGGCCGTTCGTCCCGCTCCATGCGGTGGTGCTCAGGGCCCGCGCTCGGTTCGCTGCTCCGCCATGACCCGCGCCGTCGCCGTTGTCGTCGTCGTCCGCCAGGGGGAGGGGGCTGTCAGGGGCTGGCGGGCTCCGGGCCGCCGCGCTCTCTGGGCCCCGAGCCACCCGGCTCCTTGCCCCTGCGCGCCGCGCCCCCTCAGCACTGGCCAGCTCCCTCCCCCGACGTCACGCGCCGCTGCCACGCACGGCCCCGCGGGGAACGCTGGGTATTGGAGTCCGCCCCGCGAGGCCGTCCACGCGGGACTCCACCAACTGAAGGGATGCGAAGAAGGATAAGCGACCCTGAAGAAAGGAAATCCAAGGCCCCTCAAGATCATGAACCCTGATAAAAAAAACTCCTGGGAAAAATATAATAAAGGTTACTTTAGAGCTTCTCTTTATTGTGGTTATCCGTGGTCAACCTTTCCTACGACTCCTCCTATCCCCCCTCCTTGACAATGAGTCTTTCCTAGGAGGCGGGTCGCGAAGGAGGCGGGTGAGCACGTGCAACGAAGCCCAGCCTAGTGGGCGGGGCTAGAGTGGGGCGGAGTTTGGGGATATTCACCGGGGCCTTCCTCCGCGGCTTCGGGACAAATTGGACCCGAGATTAAAGGACCGGAGTTTAACTCGAGGTGACTGCGTTCGTATGCAAATGGAATCTATAAAACTCTGCTTTCCGGGTTATTCTTTAAAGCCTTTACCTCCGGGTGGGCGGGAAAGACTAAAGTTTCCTCCTCTTTCATTTTTCCGCCTGCCGGTAGAATAGAATGGCACACTGAGCTCGAGGCCATTGATGCCATTAAAGAAACTCTCAAGAGTCTTTAACTCCTGGTTTCTTGAAGTTCTCGGTTTGAGAGGCTCCTCACCCATCCTTCTTCTCCTTAATTTCTCACTTTCCCTATCTGTAAAAGGGGTTGGAATAGAGATGGGGTCCAATAGGAAGATCCTCAAGCCTCTTCCCCCGCTCCCGCCTCAGTTTCCTGGATTTTGCCGTCTCTGTGGCTCTCGGTTGAGTCCACCTCCTGCGGCCGCGAGGTGGCGCGCGGCTACCAGCCTCTGGGCCTGCCCCGGCATCCGCCTTCGGCCACACTCTCACGGAAGGACTCATTGCGGCTGTCGCCCAAGGTCTAAGTCCTACCTGGCCAGCTTGAAGACAAAGAACACTGATGCGCTGCACGCCTGTGCTCTGCTGGGTTATGCCGTGGCTTTCTTACTGGCTGCCCGTTTCCCGCTCTCTCCCCCCCCTGCCCCACCAATCCGTTGGCTCGACTGTCGTTCCTTAATTTTTTAATAGTCCTCCTCTGGCATTTGCATCCCTGTCTAGTCTGACCCCTGCCCACATTTCTCATCACACCCCTTCTGTCACCTGCTACGCAGGATGTTTTGCAACACTTTTCCGCACTTGCCGGTTTCTTACCAACATTAGTTAACCTGTATTGCTTCCTTAGTCTGTGCTGGCCGCTGTTCTGAGAGATTTACATTAACGCTATGTTGTCTAAACCTCACACCCACTCTGAGGTAGCTCCAATATTGTCCCTATCATACATACACTGAGGAAGTCACCCAGCAGAGATGGGGATTCCAAACCCAGTGGGTCAGACACCAGAACGCAACTCCTTAGTTCCTTGGAGCTGAAATGCTGCTTGCTTCACCCCACTCCCAAACCTTTATTCATTTTTCAAAGTCCTGTCGAAATAGCTCCTCAGGCACCAGGGGATATCTAGATCCCTTCTGTATTCCCTTATGGCTCTGTCTCTGTAGCTCTGTTAAGCTCACTGTGGACTGTGAGAAATGATCTCTCTGATTGCTTCCCCACTACCATTCCCCAGCCCCAGAGGGGGAGGAGAGCCCATAGTGCGTGTGTTGGATGGGGACAGGGAACAGAGGAGATGGGCCCTCTGAGCCATACCCTCTACTCTGGGTTCTAAAATGTGTTAGGACCATGTAGCCTTCCCAGGGCCAGAACTTCCTTTTCTATCATAGGCTTCTGTAGATAGTGAGCGCCCCTTCCTTGGAGTTCCACTTAGGGGCTAAATGTCACTGCAGAAACTTCCTGCAGTCCCGGGGTTTCATTGGTGCACAAAGATTCTAAACTGGCTCTCAAAGGTGGGCAAAAGAGTTCAGCCAGACACTCCGGTTCAGCCCTTGGAAACAACTCTTCCTCCTTCAGACCAGCTCTGTCATCTCTTCCTCCGAAAAGCCTTCCTGGATCTCCCTGACTAGTCAAACCCCTTTCTTCTCATCATTAGAACCCCAATACCCCTGAGCTTCAAAGTCCTGGTTCTAAGAGGTGAGGGATTATAAAACTAGCTGCCTCAGAGGATTTTTACAAGAATTAAATAAAATGATACATGCAAAGCAATTAAGGGGCCTAGTAAATGGGACCTGTTACTAATGTAACCAACATAAAGAGTGGTCCTAATCCCCAGATACTGCTCTTCTGAAAATACTTCTTGGGAAGAATCAACTATCATAAAATTAAGAAAGGTGAGGGAAATGATGGTGAACTGAGCCCCCAGCCACTTTCCTAAGTGTATAGATCCTGTGAGGTACGCACCTACTGTGTGTCCAGCACCTACTACAGAGAGCTTTTTCCCACCAGCGTCCCCCAGCAATCCTGAAAAGTCAATACTTTCCCCCAAATTTACAAATGAGGAAACAGACAAAACAGACAGATGAAAAAGACTCCCAACTACAGCAGGATTCATGACAGAAGAGCTAGAAAGGAAAATAAGAATAAGGAGGGACCTGTGGGGAGTGGTCCTGCGGCCAGCGGCAGACAGACAAACAAGATGAAACAAGGATACGGCTAAGAGCAGGACAGGTTTGAGCCCCATCGTGGGGGCCTTGCCCTGTGGTGGGGGAGACAGACTCAAATAATCACACAAACTCACAACTGCACATAAGTGCTACAACAGAACCCCCTTAGAAGTTCCTGGTGCTATGGGAGTATTTGACAGGACTCATTTGGGTCCAGGGCTCATCAGGGGAGGCTTTTGGGGTTAAGGAGCATTGAAATAAGATGGGAAGGATGAGTAGGAGTGAGTCAGACTGGGCAGAGAGAGAGAGTTTTGGCTGGAAAGAACAGCATGTAAACAGGTCCTAAGGCTGAGTTGGAACTGAGAAAATCCATTGTGACTGGAGCCCACTGAGAGAGGGGCAGGAGAGAAGGGTAGAAAGGAGGAAACCATGAGACCATGGGGTCATATGGGGAAACAACCAGCAGAGGGCAGAGTTCTCTGGTGACAGCAGCCTTATTCTTCCAGGACCTCCTAGCCAGAGTCAGAACCAGGCAGCACGGGGAGAAAGGGCTGGGAAAGGGAAACCCCTGCCAGGTTATTTATTTTAAGTACATCTTGTCTATTATCTGAATAGATATGACTCACATTACAAAATCCCTAGGATGAAAAAAAAAATGTTCATTGAAAGTAAGCCTTTCTCCTTACTCTGATTCTCAAAAGCTGTTTCCCCTTCTTAGCGATAACTTCCATATCGATTTATTGCATCCATTCTCAGATAGTCTGTGCACATAAAAACACACCATATATATTTTTTACACTAATCTAGCCTTGGTTTTGACACCTCCCCAGGGGACCTCTAGTTAATGAAAGAAGCTAATTTGTACTGAACACCTACTGCACATGATTCTTTAATTCAGCTGAGTTATAGAGCATCAGACCTTGTGCTAGGCCAGTGGTTGGAAAACCTTAAAACCCCTGAGGGACTTGTTAAAATACAGATTGCAGGGCCCCACCCCTAGAGTTTCCCCATCATTAGGTCTGGGGTGAGGTCTGAGAATTTGCATTTCTAACAAGTTCCCAGTTGATGATAAGGCTGCTGTTCCCCCGACCACACTCTGAGGCCACTGAGCTAGCTGCTCACAGGCAAAGGATGTGCACTCGGTGGCTTTCTTTCTCTCCCACAAGAGAAGACACCAAAGAAGCAAAGAAACACCAAGTAGAAAGATAGTTTCACAGAGTGATAAGTTCTATGAAGGAAATGAAGAGGGAGGAGTGTGTGTGAGGGAGAAGTGCTTGAAAGGAGAAGGGTAGAACTGGAGGTAGCAACATTCGAGGCACAAATAAATGTTACTTTTTGAGCACTTGAAGTTTACAAGGTCAGGTAAATAGACACAAGTGGATACCCTATGTTGGGCTAGGGAGGATCACCTACAGAGGGTTCGAGAAGGAGGCGTGATCAAGAGCTGTGGATCCTGGGAGGGTAGGGAGATGCCGCGCAGGGTTCGGTTACAGGAGGTCCCGGGGACCCCAACAAGGCATTTCCACAGTGAGCCCGAAGACCCCTGGAGCGAGGAGATGGGCAGGGACTCCGAGCAGTGGCGACTACAGACTGCTCCTTGGGAAAGCTTTGCTGCCTAGGAATTAGAGATGAGGCGCTCCGTCTCAGAGGATGAGGAAGCGGAAGGGTGTTTAAAGGGTAGGAGTTACTGGAGTTCAGTTGGTGGTTGACGGGAGGCATCTTGGAGGGAGGAAGAAATGGAACATGAAGGAGAGAGCGGTCTGAGCCGTGAGAAAGTTAAAGCTGGTGGTGTCGGGGTGTTTGGAGCGCTCAGATGCTCGCTTGCCCTGGAAACTTCACGTGTCTGACTTTACATCACTCCAAAAGGAAAGCATTATTTTCTCCATTTTATAGGCTGGAAACTGAGGCTCAAAGAGGTGAAGAGACACGCCCAAGGTCCCGCATCTCAGAAGTGCGGGGATTCCGCGCGGCTCTTACTGCCCCCGCTGCTCCTGCGGGCTCCGAATAAGACCCTTTTTTGTGTCCTCGCAAGGATGCCCTTTGGATAGCAGCCCAGTGGCAAAGAGGCCCCACAGCGAGCGGGCCAGGCGGGGCGGGGTGCCCCCTTCCACCCTAGCTCCGCCCCCCCAGAGGCGCGGGAGGGGGCATGGGGCGGGGAGCGGCGGGCGGGCCCGCGCGGGGCGCGCCGCGCGGGCAGAGCTGGCGGCGGCTCGGAGCGCGCAGTGCAGCCAGAGCTTCCCGGCGTCCGCGCCCGGCTGTCTGTGCCCACCGTGCCCGCCCCGCCATGGCCGCGGATACCCTCCCGCCCCGGCCCCGGCCGCTGCCCCTGCTCCTGCTGCCGCTGCTGCTGCTGCGCGTGGGCTCGGCGCGCGCCGACAGTAAGGTACGCGCGGCCCTCGGACCGGGGCGCAGCTCGGTGGGGAGCTGGGCGCGAGGGGGCGCTGTGGCTGGGGGTACGCGCCAAAGAGGGTGCCTGAGGCCGGGAGCCGAGGACTTGGAGTGGGAGAGCCCAGATCTTGGTCTTAAAACACGGACGCCGCTGGGTCCACGACCCTGGGAGAGGAGGGCGTAGGGGAAGAAATGCTGGAAATGATAGTGGTGTTTAGGACCCGGAGCCTGAAGAAGGGGTGCTGGGACCCAGTCCGGAGCGGGATGTCGGTTAGCTCTAAATCCCACAGTCAGGGAGAGCGGGCGCAGACGGGAGATGCCGGGCGTAGGGATTCTCGGGAGCGCTGAGCAGAGGGAGCCTGGAGAGCTGGTTCAAAGTTTCCATGGAAAACTGACCTACACGCCGGCAGACCTCTGGGTAACTGCTGCCCAGCGACTCCTAGGTTTGCATTAGCCCTTGGGCTAAGGCTTTCAGGCCATGAGGGGGACCCAGAGTCCCTCCCCAGTGAACCCAGCTGAACTGGTCACTTGCCTACCAGGGACTTGACGCACTCTGTGGAGGACACGGTGTCTCCAGAAGTGACCTGAGCTGTTTTCAGTTGTGGCTTAAACGATCTGTTCTGGTGTCCAGCACACCTGGATTCAAATCCCACCTCCACCTCTCGGCCGGGTGACCTTTCGTCTTTACCTCTCTGAGCCTTCATTTCCTCACTTGTAAATACGGAAAGAATAATGGTTCCTACACTGCATCGATGACGTCTAGGTTAGGGAGAGCATGCCTGGAAAGTGTTTAGCACCTCGCCTGGCACTTAGTAGGTACCCAATAAATGATATTCTGATTATGAAAGTCTCACCACAGGGACCCTGAAAGAGGTGAGATCCAGAATGTAGAGAGAGCAAGCACTAATGGTCAGTCAGAACATGGGTCCCTTGAGGGCATTCTGGAAATGACCCAGTGAGGATGAGGACTGGACTGGGGTTAGTAGCGGGCAGGAGGGAGAGAGGACCCTGCTCATGGAGCATGAAAGCAAAGGAATGGTTTCTCTTGATGTCTCTTCAGCCTCTTTCCTGGGTAGAAGGTGAGGCTGCCCTGTGCACAGGCAGGTAAAGGGCAGAAGCCACTCACCACATGGTAAGATTATGAGCAGTGGGCACTGGCAGACCCAGATTCAGCTCAGAGTGTGAAAACAAGTGGGCTGCAGTCCTGACCATGTGCTCCAAAGACAAGAAGGGAATGAGCAACATCGCCATTTTACAGATGGGGAAACTAGGAGATATACAGAGGCAGCTGGCTTGTGAATCAAAACACCTAGGTTCTGGCCCTTTGTTGTTCTTTGGCTGTGTGACCTTGGGCAAGTCACGAGCCTATTGCTGGGCTTCAGTTTCCCCATCCGAATGACAATGTCTCCTCAACTTCCTCTCCATATAGGGCCTTTTAGGATTCCCTGACCTGGCTCAGGTAAGGGAACAAGTGAACAAAACCCCCCAGATAACCTGATCATTGTTTTGCCCCTCTCATTTCTCTGGCTTGGAGAAATGTTTGGTGTTAGGCACCCTCTGAGCCACACAGAGGACTTTAGAGTTTGTGGGGGAGGGCTAGCACTTAACACAAAGCAAAGACAAAGAAAACCCAACACCCTGTTTATGTAGTGAGTCAGCCAAACACTTGCTAGGTTGGGTGTGCGCGCAGTGTGTGTGTGTGTGTGTGTGTGTGTGTGTGTGTGTGTGTGTTTAGCTGTCCCAGGGCAAGCTGAGACTAGTGGGGAGGCACATCCTAGAGTCTGGAGAATGAAGCAGCTGGGGGACTCAGTACAGCCCTCCCCCAGACACCTCCCACTCCACACGGCTTCAGCCAGCTGGGAAAAATAAAAATCAAGTGATGGGTGAATTTACTCCGCATTCCTCAGCACAGCTAGACTCCTCTGGCTCTGCAGAGAGAGAGCTGTTTTCATTATCACCCTCTCCCTCTGTGTAACAGCCCTCTTTCCTCTCCAAGTCTGTCCTATTTTTGCAGGTTGAGGGGAGCCCTTAAGAGGGCCTGGGACTTGAAGTCTATCTAGGGCTCTAATGGGTTAAGCTGGCTCCTCTTCAGGCTTCCTGCTCCTAGGATGTCCAGCCTCCCCTCCTGTCCAGTACTTTCTGGGGGACAAGGGGTAGCTTATCCCCAGTGCTCACCACAGAATTCTTTGGTCTCTGCCAGCTCCTCTCAGCGAGTGTTAATTTTGTGTTTATAGTAAGGGCTTTCCTAAACAGTATTTGGAGTTTCCATCTAAGGAAGTGCTTTGTCCAGCTTGATAATGAGAGAGGTAGTTCACAGCTCCCCTGGCATTTCTGAGGGGCTCCCCAGCGTGGAGGCTGAGAAGGACAGGCGAGTAACCACACGAAACCCAGACATGGCACCAGAGACCTCGGGGAACCTGCTCTTTGTGCTGTGTCCTTGGAATGTGGCTGAGAATGCCTGATCGTACCTCAGTTTCCCCACCTGCGAAAGGGGTGCAGGCACCTCACTTCCACGCATTCACATATGGGAAGGGGTTCTTTGTTCACCCCTGCCGGGGCCCGAGGACAGGGGAAAGCCAAGACTTGAGGGAAGAGGGCCAAGGGAGCAGGAGGGGCTGGAGCAAGTGTGCGGTGTTGTCTCGGGCGGGATCAGATGTTCCAGGCCAGACTGGTCCCTGGGGCTTAGGTGTTGCTGTGCCTTCGCTCTGGGAGTTTCCGCCTGTGGGTGTAATTGGAAACAGGCTCCGGAGCAGGCAAGGGATGCACAGTGCTGGAGTCCTGCACACAGAGTGGGCCGGGCGAGGTCCCATGGGTCTCTTACAGGGAAGGTACTCCATGTAAGAGACCGTTGGCTGGGACACCCGAGAACATCCTGTGTGCCAACCCCTGTGCCTAGCCCTTGCATTCAGGATCTTACACAACCCTCTTGCCAACACTCATTGGCCCCTCCCCATGTGACAGACTTGAACACTGAGGGGCAATAGAATCAGGATGGGGCCGCTCAAAATATCCTGAACACGGAGCTTGAGGAGTTTGAATTCTGGGGTCCAAGGGTTCTCAGCCTTCAGTGGGTGGGCATCTAGATGGCCTGAGGAGCCTGAGAGTCTGAGTCCAGGGGTGTAGAGCTTGGCCAGGGCATCTGCGTTTTCCATGCGCACCCCAGCTAATTCTGAGGCACATCTTCTAGTTGAGATCTCATGGAGGTGACAGAGCCACGGAGGTTCGTAGAGCAAGAGAGTAGCAGATCATCAAAGAGGAGCCTTTGAAAGATTAACCCAGCAGAGAGGAGGCTGCTGTGTTATGCAGGTAGCAGTTGGTGTGGCCTGAACTCAGGCTGAACTCATGGAGTGGAGAGCAAGGGAGAGGGGTGGGAAATACTTCAGGTGAAGAATCAAGAACGTGAGTGATGGGTTATCCGGAGTAAGAACGAGGCTCGGAGCTCTGGGTTGGGCAGGAGGGTAGGTAGACGTGGGTTGAGGAGACGATGCTGCATCCAGTTACAGATGGATTAAGTTTGGGGTGCCTGTGAGCACCCAGGGGGAGGTGTTCCGCTGGCAGTGGGCTCTAGGGGAGGTCTTTGCCTGCAGGACATGAAAACTGTCTCTCAGTGAGTTGGGGCTGGCCACCAGAGAAGAGGGAAGACTCAACCTCAAGGTGACACAATTCGAACCTGTTCCATTTCTAGAACATTTCACAGCTTTAATCTCCCTCCTCTCAATTCTGGCCAGATTTATCCATCTCCCTTCAGAAAAAAATCTCACGTACGCCCCTCTCACCATCTTATTTTGGGATTTCCTTGCAAATACCTAGGGACCTTTTTAAACACAATCCACCTACACTTCTGGGGGCTTTGGCAGCAGTGTGTGCTGAGCGAGGCTGCAGAGAGATGGGGACTGAGGCTAGGACTTTCTTGCTTGGCAGCAAGTCCAGCCCTCACACCAAGGAAGGGATGGGCCAGGCCCGGTGGGAGTCCCAGGTCCTGTGCTCCCCCAGGGCCCCACCCCGGGCTCCCTTCTCTGTCTCAGCTGGTGGAGAAGCCCTTGCCCGGTGACATGGGAGCTACGGGGGGAGCAGCATGTAAACCAAATCTTGAAGTCAGGCTGCGCTGTGTGACCCTGGGCAGGCCCCTAGTCTCCTCTGATGCTCAGATTTCTCCTCTCTCAGATGGGGTTGTGGCGAGAGCAAAGGTAGACAATAATGTGCAAATGCGAGGGAGGGTTGTTGGCAGCAACTTGAATAGCAAGCGCCACTCAGACAGCATTTACTCTGTGCCAGGCTTGCTGCCAGGCGCTCAGCATGCATTGGCCCGTTTGAGCCTCAGGACAAGTTTACGAGGAAAAGATTGTCGTCCTCCCCGTTTTGCCGAGGAGGACGCTGGGGCTCAGAGGGGAAAAGGCCACGCAGGGAGATGCGGGAGCTGGGGTTTGAGTCCGGGCTTGGCTCCTCACCACGGTGCTCTGTCTCCTCCGGTCACACACCATGAAGACAGGGCCCTGCCTGGGCTCCTGGCAACTGGCAACTGGGGCTGGGAGCAGAGGCCCTTTCCACTCCTGGCCTGGCTGGTCAGGGCCTTGGCCACCCCCATCAGGACATAGCACCTCATCTGAGGAGGGAAGGAATGTTGCAGTCTGATGTGGAGGCTGCTGCTGCTGGGGGAGGGTGTTGGGCTGATGGGTGGGTCCCTAGGAGGCCTCTCTGGCCTGACCACACAGAACACACCCATATCCACCCATCGGGCTCTTAACCCCTCTTGGGGTCCCAGCAGAGGTGGGAAGGGGGCCCAGGAGTCTCCAAGAGAAGGCAGACTTAAGGTACTAGTGGTGATCTAAAGAATGAATGTTCAGGACCCCGAGCCTGGCTGGCAGCATTCACGGCCAGAGGAAGATTGCCCCGCAGTGCCCACAATACACTTCGCCTATAGAGAACCCAGGGTAAAGCTTCCACCCACAGCTGCCCCCTTCACCACCTTCTTCATCCCTAAGGGGCCTTTGAATTGGTCATTTGATGACCCCAGCGCTCTCATCTGTAGGACACTGCTAACATATCTACCAATCCAGCCATGTGGAGAAACAATAGGCTAAACAGCCCCCTTTCAGGATTAGTGATGTACTAATAACAGCTATATACGACCGCTGTGTGTGCTCCTGGGCTGGGCTCAGCATATTGCTGGTATTCCATCTCTCTTGGTCCTCACACAGTCCTTTGTTGGGTAGGCACTAGTAGTACCCTCATTTTACAGATAGGAAACTGAGGCACAGAGAGATTAAGTCATCCACCCAAGAGCAGCTGTAGGTGGCCCACGGCTATGTTCCTAACCACTGCTCCACACTTCCCCAGGACTGGGTGAGTTCTCAATAAATGTCTCCTCTCTGGACTCAGCTCCTCAGGCTTGCCTCCTCCATCCACCATCTATCAACAAAGCAACTGAGTGAGCTTCCCATGATGCAGATTTGATCTGGCTTCCCCTGGTTAAAACCCTTCCATGATGCCCCAGTGTTTTCGGAAAGAAGCCAAGATCCTCAGCCAGCATTGAGGGCCCTCCACGAGCTGGGCTCTGCCACCCCCAGCCTGACCTCCTGCCACCCTAGGCTCCCTGCAAGTATCAGCCAGAATGAGCCTCTTTCAGGCCCCCAAGATGCCAGGCCTTTGCTTGTCTTCGCATGTCTGATCTGCTCTCCCTGGAATGTCCTGCTCTGCCTTAAAGATGTCCCTCAGGAGTGTCCTCCGAGCAGTCTTTGTGGGTACCTTTCTCTGTGCTCTCAACGCTCCCTGTGCCAGCTTCTCTCGTTTCTGAAAAGGTCAAGAATGTACCTCAGTCTGTTTCTTCTACACCTCCAGCTATTCCCCAGAGCCCGGCAGAGGCCAGGGGCTCACATAGGTGTCTGCAGGCTCAAAACAGACATGGAGTGTCTACAGCTCTTCTTCAGAGGGCTCTGAGACACTCATGGGTGCTGGGGCTTGGCAAAAAGCCCAGAACTGAGTAGTCTCTTAGTGACTTCAGCAAGAGCTGGGTAGCCATGGGTCTGGGGGTATTTGTTTGTTGATCGGGCCGTGAAGAACTATGTCCCAAGAGCCTGGAGCTCAGAGTGGGCTGGCTGAGCCAGCTAGGGGAGGAGTGGTTGTTTGGGGCTTCCAGAACCCAGCTGGTGTGTCAGGGCAAGGCAGGCCAGAGGCGGTGACTGAGCCTGGCACCTGGCGCTGATCTCACTGAACTGACTCCTACAGGCACAAAGCCCTGCTGCCCCCAGTAACCAATGACCACAGCTGGGTGTGTGGCATCCCAGGGTGGGATTGAAAGAAAAAGGTGGGGGGACCACTAAAATCGAGGTCATGTTATTTCATTTGAGCCTCACTATGGGGAGGTGAATATGGAGAGTCATCCATTTTACCACTGAGAGGATGAAGCTCAGAAAGGTTGTGTAACCTGTTTAAGGTGACACAGGTATAGAGGAACAGATCTGTAGGAAAAGCAACATAGACCAGTGATTTTGATCTGGAGTCAGATCCACAGCTTGATCTTCCCAGTCAAAGCCATGTGACCTGGACCTATGATTTCACCTCTCTGAGCCCCCGTTTCTTTAGCTGTATTAATAATGGCTCAAACTTAAGACACACTCACTATGTGCTAGGCTCTGTTCTTTACCTATATTAACCTATTTAATCTTCACGACAACTCTGCGAGGCAGGAGCCTATTTTACAAATGAGGAAACAGGCACAGAAAGGTTGAGTTGCCCACAAACTCACAGTTACTATCCCAAGCTCTGCACACTATGTTCTTAGCCCTGCGCTCTCACATGTCTGCAAAATGCAGGCTCATTCATCCAACAGACATTTACAGAGCTCCTACTACAGGCCAGGCGGGCACTATTCTACGGATATAGGAGGGAACTAGACAAAACCCCAGGAGAAGGGAGACAAAAAATAAGCAAACACAGATATAATATTTCAGATGGTAATAGGTGCAATAAAGAAACATAAAGTCACTAGATACGGGGACAGAGAGTTATGGGAGGTGGGTGGCTGGGGAAGGCTTCTTGGAGGAGGTGATGTGTAAGTAATGTGATGTAATGAGCCAAGGGAATATAGGGGATAGGGTTTCAGGATGAGGGCACCATATCTGCAAAGGCCCTGAGGCTGCAGGGGAGTGAAGGAAAGGGTGGCAGGAGGAGGGGTTGAGCAGAGGGTGACAGCTCACACAGGCGTCGAAGGCCACAGTAGGGACTTTGGAGATGACAAATCACCCCCTCCATATGCAGATATTATTAAAGGGTGTGATGCGTGTGAAACCTGGGATGTAGTAAGTGCCCAATAAAAGGTTTCCATTCATATTTTTTACTATTGTGGTAAAATATACATAAAACAATTTTTACCACTTTAACCACTTTAAAATATACAATTCAGTAGCTCTTAGTGCAGCCATCACCACTGTCTAGTTCCAGAACATTTTTATCACATTTTTATTACTCCAAAAGGAAACCCCATACGAATTAAGCAGCCACTCCCCATTTCTCCCTCCCACTAAATCCTGGCAGTTGCTACTCTGCTTTCTGTCTCTATGGATATAAATGGAATCATACAATACATAGCCTTTTGTGTCTGGCTTCCTTCATTTAGCACCATGTTTTCAAGGCTCATTCACACTGTAGCATGTATCAGTACTTCATTCCTTTTTATGGCCGAAGAATATTCCATTGCATAGATGTACCACATGTGGTTTAGCCATTCATCAGTTGATAGACATTTGAGGTATCCCCTTCTTGCGGCTCTTGTGAATCATGCTGCTATGAACATTCATGTTCAGGTCTTTGTTTGAATACTCAATTCTTTTGGATATATACCTAGAAATAGAATTATCGGGTCATGTTGTAATTTTGTTTATTATATCCTTACTTTATTCATCTATTTTTCAGTTACAGTTGACAGTCAATGTTACATTAGTTTCATTGTAACAATGTTACAATGTTACATTAGATATACAGCACAGTGGTTAGACATTTATGTAACTTATGAAGTGATTCCCCCCACCATAAGTCTAGTACCCCCACACACACACCATAAGTCTATGTTTAACCCCATCTGAGGAACAGCCAAATTGTTCTCTACAGCAGCCATTAATATTTTATTTGTTGTTGTTATTATAATGCCTCTATTTCCTTCCTTGCAAATGCTGCTGGCTTCTCAGCCTACTCTAAGGGTGCCCCCAAAGGCCAGGGACGTTGTTTTCTGCTACCTGTCTCCTTCTCCACCTCTCCTGTCCTATCCCCCTCTCCCCAGCACTGGCCTGTGACTCACCCAAGCCCGTCTTGCAGGTGTTTGGCGATGTGGACCAGGTGCGGATGACCTCGGAGGGCTCCGACTGCCGCTGCAAGTGCATCATGCGGCCGCTGAGCAAGGACGCGTGCAGCCGGGTGCGCAGCGGGCGGGCGCGGGTGGAGGACTTCTACACCGTGGAGACCGTGAGCTCCGGGACCGACTGCCGCTGCTCCTGCACAGCGCCGCCCTCCTCGCTCAACCCCTGCGAGAACGAGTGGAAGATGGAGAAACTCAAGAAGCAGGCACCTGAGCTCCTCAAGGTAGACTTTGCGGGTGGATAGTGGGGATGGGAACACCTCTTGGATGAATGAATACCTAGCGTGGGCTGGCACCAGGATGTCCTTCCAGTGAAAAGTCCATGTGCTCTAAGGCAGGTGCTGTTATCATCCCATGTCACAGGTGAGGAAATGGAGGCTTCCCGTGGTGAAGCCACTTCTTGCCCGAGACTATTTGGCCAGTAAGTGATGCAGGCAGCGTTCTTTGGCTAGTTTACCTGAATATATAGCCCCTTACCATCTAGTCCAGTCTCCTATATTTTACCCAAACCGGTTCATCTGTCGGCCCCTCTATATAGTATTTTAAATTTTAAACTTTGTGGCATTTTATCGTTTGTAATTAGTAATAATATTTTCCATACTTGAGTGCCGCCTGCATGGCAGATGTTATGCTCGGGTGTTTTGATAGATTATTTCTCCAAATTCATAAACTATTCTGTGGGAAATAGGACCTTTGTCCTCATTTTATAGGCAAGAAAACTGAAGTTTGGAGAAGTTAGGTCACTGGCCCACATGCTCAAATAATGACATGTAACCCCAAGTCTATACCGTACTCGCATGTGCATTTTGTGCTTTCCCTCCCCCCACCTCCAGCCCACACCATAGACAAATTAGAAAGAAGCACCAGCTTTGGGGGAACACAGCCCTGTGGCAAGACCCATGGCTTGGATAGGCATGTGCACGTTAGATCGCAGTCCTCACAGCCAGCCAGACACCTTTGTGCCATTTATACCACGTATATTTTGTGGGGATGAGATTTGAACCTAGGTCCTAATGTGGCCAAAGCATGTTCTGCCCACCTTGCTCTCCTGTCTTCCTTTTTGTAATGGACCAGATAATTTGGTGCTTTTGAATCTTTCTCTTTTATAATTTCTTCCAAATACGTGGGTATAAATTTTGCCTTTTTGGTGTCAAGAACTGTGAAAGTGACTGAACTGTGATCCTACATGGAAGCTAACACGTTAGCCTGCCAGTTTCATGGACCCTGGCAGAAGACACAAGCCTCCTGGGTCAGAAACAAAAGACATTATTCCTCACAGCAGCCAGCGTATCTACATTTTCTTGCCCTGGTTCTCACACTCCGGTTCCCACAGAGGGATGCAGTAAATGCCAGATAACACCTCCACACACCTTGGGGTGTTTTTCAAGATAGGAGTTCCAATTTAGAGAATCCAAAAATCCGTCAAGAACTAATACTTTTGTAAAATACTCTAAAAATGAATTCTTTTATAATGGACACTGAGTATACCCTCCCTGCTCCAGAACGAAACACTATCCAAGGTTGTTCGTTTTACGAGATGGCCCGGAACAGACAGTCAGCGCCTCTGCATGCAAGACATGCAGAAAAGCAAGAGATCTGTGAAGAATCCTCTGCCAATATTTGGCTTAAAATGTTTTCTTTAAATTTAACTTTAGTTTTATTTTTATAACAACTGAATGGATACCAAAACTCTCAAAGTTGGGGGGTGAAGTAAGGTTTGAATTTTAGGCTAAGTGGCCTCTTGACAACTTGGCAGACCCTGGACCACACTGTCTCCTTGGGGCCTCACTAGGGCCCTGCAGACTCCAGGCACTGAAGACCAGTCTTCAGTTACAGGGACAAACCCAACTTCTGCTCAAGTCCACTTCTCAATAACTAAATAACTTCTCAAACTATTGCACATGAGGATATAATTTAATCCTTGCCACAAACCTTTGGAGAGGGAATTTATGGTCCCAGCTTTACTTGTGGGGGACTCTGAGGCCCAGAGAGGGATCGTGAATTGCCTAAGATCACACAGCAAGAAATTGGCAGCACTAAGAGTTGACCCAGGAATTCTCTGCTGTGTCTTCTTGCCCACAGGAGTCCCTAGGCAGCTGTCTCAGCCAGGAGCCCATCAGCACACAGCAGTCTTGGGGGATTTCATTCAGCCTGATAGGACTGGAGTGGGGTGGTGGCGGAATTGACCCAGCAGGTGGGGTTAGAGGAGGAAGAGAAAATATTCTGCCTCGTTGACACTGCAGGAGTCGGGGCGGGTACCTGAGAGGTACCCAGAGAACCTCAAGAGGAAAAGGGAGTAGAGGTAGTATGAGACAGGGCTAAGGCTTCTCTCTTTTGGCTTGGCTCCCTTTCCCTCAGCAGAAGGCTCTCTTTGGGCAGGCCTCCAGGAGAAGAGGTTAGGGGTAGTGTGAGGGGGAAGGGGACTGGGTGCACCCACCCTATGCTCACCCCTGGACTCTACCTCAGCCCTTCTTCTTGAGCTAAGAACGCCAGCTGTGTGTGGCCTTAGTTGAATGACTGAGTAGAAAGGGAGGATTCTAGATCCCCTTTCTTGGGGAGGTTTGCAACAGGGGTATGCCTCTCACCTCTTCACTCCCTTCCTTTCTGGATAGAAACCAAACACAGCCCTACCCTTGAGGAATCCCCAGTCCATGGGGAAAGAGCTCCTGCCCCCGACAATGGCAGTGTGATTGGCACTAGGTTGAGGGATGTCCCGGGGACCATGGGAAGCCAGAGGAGGAGGTCATGTTAGGGCTGGGCTTTGAGGGGTGTGTAGGAGTCCCTCTGGCAGAGCAGGAACGAAGGCATGCTGGGTGAGCAGTGGAGTGGGTGTGGCATAAGGTGCCACCTGCCAATGTCTCTAACAGTGCTTCTCATACTATCTATGGTGAAAGACCAGTTGTTTAAAAATCCATCAAGAACTAATACTTTTGTAAAATACTCTAAAAATGAATTCTTAGAAAAATGAAACAAAAACAGACACACAAAGTACTAGTCTAATGTTGGATTATTAGAGTCAACAGATACAAAATTGCTCTGTCAGATGGCTCCAAAAGTCTATAAAAACCTACTCTCACATTTTATAATTATTTTATCACAGACTAGTCAGGAGCAGTTTGACTGTTGTGAGTCCACAGGCCACCTTTTGAGTAGCAAGACTCAAACTCACGTCCAGCTCTTGGCACAGGCTGCTCCCTTGGCCTGGAATGGCTTTCTCGTGCCATCTTTGCTCCCTCAGAACTCAGCTCAAGCAAAACCTCTTCCCCGGCAGGTTTCCTAATCCACGCCTGCTCCCAGACAAGGTCACGCCTCATCACGAATGGTCTGGGCACCTGTGTGTTACCATCTGCGTTCCCCGACCCGGGCGCCTCTCTGTCAGTCTCTGCATTCCTTGACAGCCCGTGAAGGACCATGAAGCCTCATGTCTGTCTCGTTCATCATGTCCTCAGTGCTTGGCCCAAAGTAAACATTTGCCGAGGCCAAAGAGGGTAGCAGGGGCAGACTGAGGACGGTGTGAATGCCAGGCTCAGGAGATGAGGAGCCACATGTGGGCAGTGGGGGGGCCACCACAGGAAGTACTCTAGCAGGGGAGAGACCCATAGTTCAAAGCTGTGCTTTGGGAATCCAGTTTTGGTGGCCGTGAAGTCAGCAGAGTGAAGCTGGAAGGTTCCCAGTGAGCCCCCCCTGGTAAGTCATCATTACCGCTGATGTTCATGAAGCGCTTGCTGTGTGCCCCGTCTGTGCTGAGCCCTGCCAGACGTCACTGCTCTTCACCACAACCCCATCACCCCGTTTCACAGAGAAGGCAGCCGAGGCACAGGAGAGTCTATGTGCTTGGTTCTCATTCTATGCTCCATGGAGCCCTACGGGTACCGTGCAACCTCAGGCCTGAGCAAGGTCGAAGGGGAGCAGAGAAGACTCAAGGCTCTAGCCCTGCTTCCAGCGGAACCCCCACTCCCTTTTTCTGTTTTAGAGATCAGAGTCTACTCAGAGAAAAGTCCTCTGGCTTGAAACAGCTTGAACACCCCTGGGAGAGTGGGAGTAAAACTGTTTTGGAAACAGCGGGCCAGGGCCAGACAGGAGCCCTGAGAAATGTGGCAGGGCCGGGGCAGAGCCCTGCTGGAGGGGGTGCTGGAGGAGCCACCCTGCCCAGGAAGCCAGGGGAAGCTGATTTCCCAACCGGACCTTTGTGCCAGGGCGTCACTGACACTCTCGCTGGCATCCTCGCCAGCCGGAGGGAAATGTCATCTGCTGATGAGGTGCGATGGAGAGGAGAAAGAGAGGGGCAGGGGAGACCCAGCATCTGCCACGGACCTGTTGTGCAAGTCTCTCCCCCTTGCTTGTCCTCAGTTTCCCTCTCTGAACATAAGACAGGAGCAGTAAAGCATGACAGGAAAGAGGTTGGGTTTTACCAAGCCGGGTTCTGCTCCCGGCTGCACCACTGAATGACTGGGTGGCCTTGGGCAGGTCACTGCATCTTTCTAAGCTGCAGCTTCTCAATCAGTACGATGAAGATGAAAGGCATCTAAACCTTGTCTTCAGTTGGGTCTCTAGAAGCAGACCCTGAGGCGAGTGATTCTTGCGCAGTTGATTTGGTACAGAAGTGCTCCCAGGAGAAACGGGTACCGAACTGGGAGACATGGGGGGAAGGAAAGGAAGCCCAGCAGGGCTGTGGTCTCAGGCCAGGTGTCAGCCTCAGCCCCAGGGGACACTGGAGTGTGAATGACAGCTTAATTGTCCCACTGGGGCTGGCGTTCGGATGCCCACACCGGTCAGACATTTCCTAATGGCCATGTAGGAACACGTGTACTCCCAGGGACAAGTGGCTTTTTTTTTTCTTTTTTTTTACGCTTACAGCACCCCATCTTCCTAGGTGGTCTCCCATCCAAATACTAACCAGGCTCGACCCTGCTTAGTTTCCAAGATCAGACGGGATTGGGAGTGTTCAGGGTGGCATGGCCGTAGACCAAAGTGTCTCTTTGAAGGAAGTTACAGACGCAGATCGTTAGAGGGAGACACGTGGAAGTCAGGGTTGGCCAACAGGAACAGTAGGAGGGACCCCGGGGGGTATGGATGGAGCACCTCTGGTGTCCACTACTTACCTCAGGGGGTTGTGAGAATTAAGTGAAGTAGCTCGTTAAAGCCCCTGGCACAGTGCCTGCCACATGGCAAGTGCTTAAAAGATGGAATCTGTTGCTTTTAGTGCCCTTAGTGCCACGCCCTGTGCTCTGCCTTTTCCCTAACCCTCACCCTTCCCTGGGCAGCTGCAGTCCATGGTGGATCTCCTGGAGGGCGCCTTGTACAGCATGGACCTGATGAAAGTGCATGCCTACGTCCACAAGGTGGCCTCCCAGATGAACACGCTGGAAGAGGTAAGGGCAGGGCACGCAGGCCAGAGGCCAGGCTGTTACGCTGCTGGCAGCCAAGGGCAGTGTCTGAAGTGGCCCAGGCAATTCTGTCTTGACCCTGGTGGCTGTTGAAAGCTGGACTAGAGCAGGGAGCCGGGAGAGGGAGATGCAAGCCCCAGGGTCCAGACTGTGGGGAAGAGGTCTGATGGGGCCTTGAGGGCCTGCAGGAAGCCGGGAAGCTGGGTAGAGAAACCGAGGCACCTGCTGGTTGTGTGAAGAGTGTGGAGCGGGGCTGGACCTGGCAGTTGGCCTCAGTTCTCCAAGACCAGACCCTAAATATTGCACAACTCTGGGGCCACCATTCTCATAGTACCGTGTGAGTGATGCCCTCTGGTGTAGCATGGTGCAGGACTGGCCAAACCCCCTGGGACCAGGCTCAAGGCAGCACGGCTGTCCCAGTACCCATGGATGCTGGAGGCATAGGTGCTGAGTGTCTTCTCCTGGTCAGGGCAGTCGTACTGGAGAGCTGAGCAGGCAGCTGGGACTGCCCCTTGAGGACAGGGACAGAGTTGGGCGAGCGTGGGGGTCCAGGCTTCCGGTTTGAGGTTTGCGTCTCTGCTGGCACAGCGTGACCGCCTGTTTCCTGCATCCGGACTCCGCTGGGAGCCTGGGACGTGCGGCTGCCAGGGGCGGGTGTGGGGGCTTCCTTTCCCAGCTTCCTTTCCAGAGGGAGGGGGCACCTGGGCATCCTGTGCCCCAGGGTGGGAGATTAACCCCTTATTAACCCCAAAGTCGGGGTCACAGTGGCTTTAGTGATTCAAAAAGTATTTGACGAAAATCTACTGTGTACCAGGCCCGTGCCAGCATGGGAGGAAGGTGACAATGGCTGACTTTCTACTGTGTTCCAGTGTTCCCTGTGTACTTAGTACGTGCCAAGCTGTCCTCTTGCCAGCTCTGCAGTTATCCTTTGACCTTTATTAATTTATTTCATGTAACTATGAGCCAGACAATCCAGTGGCCACGTCTGCTGGGTCAGGAACAGATCAGAAACCATTTCCACAGCCACGAAGCAATGATTTTTAAATTATCTTCTGTTTTGCCTTATCTGTGCTTTGCTTCTGTTCACTAAGTAATAATTCTATGAAGGAAAAAAAAAAGTTTTTGCTAACCTTGGAGAAGGTGGAGAGAACAGCTTCAATCAGAGGTGATTTTGTGCCCCAGGAAACAGTTGGCACTATCTGGAGACATTTTTGGTTATCACCATTTGGGGAGGTGGGTGGTGGATGCTATCAGCTTCTAGTGGGTAGAAGCCAGGGATGCTGCTAAACATCCTACAGCACCCAGCTCAGGCCCCCACAACACACAAGCGTCTGGCAAATGTCAGCAGTGCTGAGATTGAGAAACCTGCCTTATACAGTTTGCCTTCTGTCTTCCCTGTGATCTAGTTTAGAACGTACTTTCTCGTTCCTTAGCCTTTCTGGTTCTCACAGTCACCCTGATATTTAGTCGTTATTATGATAAAGATCCTCATTTTACAGGCAAGGAAACTGAGGCTCAGAGAGGTAAAGTTATTAGCTCAAAGTTACCTAGCCGGGAAGTGGAGAGGAAGGATTTGAACCCAGCTCCGTCCAACTCCTACCTACTGCCTCTTGGTCCCCGAATCGCTTCACACCCAGGGCTGACCGAACATACAGCACTTTCAGGTTATTTTCTCCTCTGTAAAAGTTTCTGTCAATGAAATTCTGAACTCATAATCCTGATGCTCCAGGACTTCGCAGCAAAGAGGCGCTTCTTGCATCTGACTCTAGTCTCCCCTGCTTTAGCTGAGAAGTAGTTTCAGACAAAGGAATTCCATGCATACTGCAGACCTGCTGGGGCTTTGGGGACCTGGGGATGATATCAGGCCACCCAGCTTTCCTGAGTCCTGCCCAATGGACAAGGCCCAGCAATGGGGATCTCCGGGATGCCGGATCCACAGAGAGGAGCACGGTGGCTCTGAGCGGTCCATCTGTTTCCAGGGGGTTTCGGAACCAAGAGTAGATTGGGGGGCAGTACGAGGGTGGCTGGAGTCTGCTAAAGCCAGGCAGGGTCCCTTGCAAGAGAGAGACAGGCCTGGGGAGGAGAACAATCCCAGGAGGAAAGACAGGTCTCAGAGCTGTGGGAGGTGCCAACACCACCCTGTAGAGAAGCCGGAGACTTGGGGGCCAAGAGGGCTCAGTCTCACCCATGACAAAACCCCAGAGAGTTTCACTGTTTGGGCGTTTGATTAAAATAAGGTATTTGTGTATCACTTGTGAAGTTAAAATGTAATTTTAAAGTAGTAAAAGATTGGTAGCAACTTAAATGATGGCTTCATAGGAACTGGCTAACTACGCGATGGCATGGCCAGTAAAAGGAATAGGGAGCACTGTACGTACAGATATGGAAGAGTTCCCCAAACAGGCTCGAGTGGAAAAGCAAAGCGTGAAAGGAAGGAAGGGAGGAGAGAGAGGAGGGAGAAGAGGAGGAGGAGGAAGGAAAGGAAGGAAAAGGAAGAAAGGAAGGAAGGAAGGAAGGAAGGAAGGAAGGAAGGAAGGAAGGAAGGAAGGAAGGAAGGAAGAAAGGAAGGAAGGAAGGAAGGAAGGAAGACAGAAAGAAACCCATCACAATTGTTGGCACTGACAAACAAAGGTGGGAGGAAAACATATTTTTTATACCCATTAGTTTCTTTTCAATTTAGTACTATGAACATAGAATCTATTTTTTTCATTCATTCACTTTTTAAATAAAAAATTAATACCTACAGGATCTCTTAGCAGCATGCTTTATTCCACCCATGCTCATTGGTGCTGCCCCTGGCTGCACCCCTGGGCCCTATTCAGGAAAGCAAAGCCTGATGGGAGAAGCTGGGGTGTCCCCCACAAGACAGGGGTTGGGAGTGGGGGAAGCAGTCAGCAGAGGCTGGAAAGACCTCGAGCCCCACCCCCACAGAGCATCAGGGCCAACCTGAGCCAGGGGAACGAGGCTGTGAGGGAGAGCATGCGCCACTTCAGTGAGCAGCTGAAGCGCTATGAGAACCAGTCGGCCATCATGATGAGCATCAAGAAGGAGCTCTCCAGCCTGGGCCTCCAGCTGCTGCAGAAGGACGCAGCTCCTGCCGCCGCCCCCGCCACCGGCCCTGGTAGCAAGGCTCAGGTGAGGCCATGGTTCTGAGTATGAGGCCAGAAGGTGGGTGGGCCTGGCAGCACAGTGTGGGAGGACCTCAGCCCTGAGGGCCAGCTGGGCGGGGTTTAGGGTGTAGAACGGGGCTGAGGGCTGGCACAGCTGGAGAGTCTGTGGCAAGGCGGGTGGCAGAGGGTGTCTGCTGTGCCGTGAGCACAATTAGCAAGGTGAGCTGGGGACAGACATGGGGATCCAGCCAAGGGGTCTGTCCCTGAGCAGGCATCTGGCAGTGTTGTCATTCACGTTTCCAAACTAGTGGGAACAAGGCCGTGAAGATGACCCTCCCCACCTGGCCCTGGGAGACCGAGTCTGCTGCAGCAAACCACTTCGAGCCTCCCCTGCTGTCACCGCACCCCTGCCTGGGTCAGGCCTGCTCGGGGGTAGATAGGCAATGCCTCGGGGACCCCTGCAGACGAATGCCACTTCCTCGAACCCAACCTGGTGGGGGGATAACAGCAACGAACCTCCAGACATTCCATGTTCAAAGTCAGACCACAAAGCGAGCAGAGGTTTTGTCACCAGGCAGAGCCACCCTGGACATGTAACACACCATGCAAAGTTGACAAAGGCCCTCTCCTGGGCAAATTGCAGGAAAGGCTCACCCTCTGGGCAGATAAATTAGATAAACTGTGCAAAGGCTCCTTCCTGTGATAGACACACACCAGGGTGTGTGGCTTGGCAAATGGAGTAAGACTGGGTTTCAGCCCCATGCGTGCCCGTCGGCTAGTCTCCCACGTGCAGGACACAACCTCACCACTGTCCATAGCAGCCTTGTTTTTGGGTGAGTGGGGGATGAAGGGAGCTGGCGTTGTAGGATCCCGCTCTGGACCTGACTTCCTCACAGACATTATCTCAGTTCATCCCATAACCACCTGCGAGGACCAATGATCATCACCCACTTGGAAGATGACAAGACCTGGAGTGAGGTCATGTAGGGAGAGGGTGTGTGCGCGGGGACCGGAACCAGGGTGCTGGGCCTGCCAAGCCCGTGCTCGTTGTCTCCACCCGTCAGCCTCCTGTGCTGACATTGTGATGATGACACCATTTGCGTCTGCAACTGGGACCGCCTAGATGCCGCTAGTGCCTTGGCCCAGAGCTGGCTTCCTGCTCCTTCCTGTGCCAGGGCCACAGGCACGAATGAACCCTGTGGAGGTCTAGATACTGTACTTGCTGTATCTCCTGGAGATTCTGCCTAACAATGGTTGATGTCACAGGCCCTGTGTTCTTGTGCCAAGCCAGCATCAGAGGCATTTAAAAGGAAATGAAAGTAACAAAATTCACAATGTGTTAGAAACTGCACACCCTAAGGGCAATGCCCTGGTGACCAAACATCCCAGTTGGCCGGGGACTGGAGTGTTTCTCAGGATGTGGGAACTTCAGTGCTAAAACTGAGAAAGTTAGGGCACAGTGGAACGAGTTGGTCACCCTGCCCAGAGGCCTGAGAACCTCTCCTCTGCCCAGAAATAAATCGCAAGCAGTGAGAGAGACAGGGATGAGAAGCCGACCTGGTGGTCAGCTATCTCCCCAGGGAGCTGACCATTATAGTCAACCCCCTTTGGGGATTATGCAGGAGTTCAGAAATAGGAGAGGAATCTGACCAATCAGCCTGGCCTTCGAGCCTGCAAGGGAGCTAGAGAGCTGAGTGGGGAAACTGAGGCACACCCCAGTCATGGATGTAGCCACTACGGAAGGAAAGCTGTGCCTTCAGGAGCACCTAGGACATAGGGTCTGGAGCAACAGGATCATGTCCAGCCCCCACTTGCTGAGCTTCCATGACCCCCCGCCCACAACATCCTTTCTAACCAGCCCCCAGGTCTGAGACTTCCCTTCTCTCCCAGGACACCGCTGGAGGGAAAGGCAGAGACAGCAACAAATATGGCAGCGTGCAGAAGAGCTTTGTAGACAGGGCCCTCCCCAAACCTCCTAAGGAGAAGCTGCTGAAGGTGGAGAAGCTGAGGAAGGAGGGCGGCCAGGGCCGATTCCTCCAGCCCACAGCCAAGCCCCGAGCCCTGGCCCAGCAGCAGGCGGTGATCCGAGGCATCACCTACTACAAGGCGAGCAGGAAGGAGGTGACCGAGGCTGGTGAGTTGGAGGGGAATTAGAACTTTGGGGAGTGGGGACTTGCTGAGGGATGGCCACACCCCAAGGATCCCCCACAGGGACCCAGGGTCTTCGCTATAGTCAGTCAGCCACAGATTTCAGCTCCACTGGTTGACTGCAGCACCCTTTGCTCATGCACACAGTGGGATAATTACCCCTCATGGGGTTATTGGGGCTGACATGATATAATCAACACAACAGACTGCTCAGTTCCTTTCCAGTATTCACAGCCGTCTCCACCCTCGCTGGAGTTTTCCTCCTTTATTCGAAGAGGTCCACCATGTACCTGCCGTATCTCTCAGAGATTCTGCCTAACTCGGAGCTCACAGTCTTGTGGGAAAAACCATATCCATGACCAGGCAGTTGCCACAGGTGGGGCAGGACAATGTAGGGGCCGCTGCCAGGCCAGGGTGCTGGCAAGTGACATGGGGCCTTTGGGGGACCTCACGTTTCTATGCTGGCCTTGGGATAAATGGCCTCTCCAGTACCTCCCACTTCCTATCTCCCCAAAGGAGAGCTCACAGACACCTGTAATCTCTCACAGCCCCCTGCTGGGTCACAGTGAAGGGCAACAAAGTAATTAACCAAGAAACGAGACCACAGTTCCAGTAGTATCCAGATTTCTGGGCCATCCTCACTAGTGTGACTCCTAATTCTTCCTCTGACGCCTCCCCAGACGCCTGCTTTCCTCCCATGTCCCTGAGAGATGTCCCAAGCCTGCTCAGCACCTTTCCTGGGTCCTGCTGACCACCTCCTCCTGTGAGGCCCTCTGCCCAGCCCATGTCCAAGGAGGCTGGGAAGTGGAACTGTGAGGGACTCGTCTCCTTTAAGAGCCCCCTCAATTCTTGGTCCCAGAGCTCAGGGGCCTCTTCTCTCACCCCTGGTGCCAGCTGCTGGCCCTGAGTCCTGCCAGCTCAGCCTGACTACAGCACAAAGCCTCTGACCCCTGGCTGGGACACTGCCCAAGAACAGCTGCAGGCATCTGACTGTGCCAGCAAGGCCTGTGGGAACAAGCCCCCTGCCCTGGCAAGCTGCGCCTGAGATCCACAACCCTGACCAGAGGGTGTGCCCTCATCCCTGAGAGCCCCCAGGAGCTGCCCCACAGCGGGGCCTGGCGAAACCTTTGTGCAAAGAGGAAACCCAGCAGGGAAAGTACAGGAAGAAATCAGGTCACTGTACTGGAGTCAAGGGGCCTCGGGCCACGCCATCACAGTAACAACAGCATTCCTCTGTCCCTGGCATCATAGTGTTCTGAGTACTTTCACATAGTATCACACCTGATCCGGGTGAAGAAACAAGCTCAGAGAGGTGAAGTGATTGGTTCCATGTTTCACGGAGAGTTGGTGGGACTGGAACCCAGCTCAGCAGGCTGCAAAGCCTGCCTTAGACCCCTTCACGGCTCAGTCACTTGAACTGAGGAGTCTTTGTCCCTTGCTGTGTGGCATTGAGTCTTCCTACTTTCCCTACGCAGGTCCCATTCATCCCAACCCAGAGAAATGTGTGGATCAGGGATGACCTAGATGGCACCAAACCAGATATCATGGGAGCTAAGAGTCCTGTGAGCAAAGCCCCATGCCAGCAGGTGTGGGAGAAGAGGGGGAGGGGGTGCCAGAAAATCTGAGACATTGGGAGGTGAGGGGACAGAGAGAGACAGAGCTGGCGTCCACAGGTAATGAGAAGCTGGCTGCATCTGCTCCTCCGACCTGAAGTGTCAGATGCTGAGCAAGAGAAGCTAGGGGATGGTTTCTAAGGGAAAAGACCAGGAGAAAGTCCGCAAAATGGGAGAAGGGTTTCTGCATCCCGGAACTGAATCTAGGCAATGAAAGACTGGGTACAAGGTGTTTGACACTTAGGAGGGAAAGGGGAGTCATATTTGGCACCTCATATTTACCAGAATCTGTGGGAATGTTTTGTATACGTTTTCCTCCAGTCGACATGACGGCCTAATGCAGTGGGCCTCACGATTGTCATTGCACAGAAGGGGAAGCGGAGGCCCACTGAGGCAAGGGATTTGGACGAGGCCACTCAGCTGAGGAGGGGACTCAGAGCTGGTCTGCTGACCATGAAGCCCACTTCTCGAGGCCTTTCACTCCCCAGGGCCTACCCTCTCCACTCCGCCCTAGCCCCAGATCTGGGAGCATGGTGGGCCTGGGGGAAACCTTGGGTGCTACTGGGATGTGAGCTCAGGGTCTTCTCTCCACAGACAATGCCCTCAAGGGCACTTCCTGGCTGGAACAGCTGCCGCCCAGGGTAGAGGGCAGACCACCCGAGCCCAACTCGGCAGAACATGAGGAGGCCGAAGCCGGGGTCTCAGATGGAGCGGACTTGGCCCCTGGCACGCCCTCCTCAAACCCGGCAGCCACTCCCACCCCCATGCCCACCACCAGTCCCCTGCCCACTGAGTCACCTTCACGCTCAGAAGTCCCGAGCCACGGTGAGTAAGCCTCACAGGGGTTAGCAAACTACAGCCCGTGGGCCAAATCCAGCCTTCGGCCTGCTTTCGTACAGCCCTTAGGCTGTTTTTACATTTCTAATGGGTTGTAAAATAGAAATATATGGGGCAAAAGTATGTGGTTTGGAAAACCTAAAATGTTTACTATCTGATCCTTTACAGAAAAAGTTTGAGGACATTTATAGTAAAACAGGTAGTATTTTCAAGAAATTCTTCTTTAAACATCACCTAGAATCCCATCATCAAATCCAACAAGTGCTTTCACTTTGTTTCTTCTGCCCAGTCTCTGACCCTGTTTTTATGTCCACATTTGTGATTTTGGCTTGTGCCTTTCAATAGCCTCCTCCTCATTAAGTCATCGAGCCCATCCTTCTCAAGGGCGTCCTGGCTACCCGTGATAGCAAGGCTTACAGCCATCCCCTCCTTCGGTCCAAGCACACCCCATTTCTAGGAATCTTTCCTCAGGATTCATCAGCAATGTGGACAACAGCTGCAACTTAACTGGTTTCCTCGCGGCCTATTTCTAATGTCAAAAAACGGGAAATAATCTAAAGGTCTAACACCAAGGGAATTGGCTAAAGAAATTCGAGGGCACAGCTGTCTGGTGGCCTGGTAGAACCTTGAAATCACATCATTAAAAGGCCACTTAATGATGTGAGAATTGCTCAGTGAAGGGAAAAAACAGGGTACTCCACACTGTATATTCAGAAGAACCAGGGTTTTTAAAAGTATGTCTTCATGACTGTACATGCAAAGAAGAGGAAGGAAATTCAGCATACTAAAAACCTTTGGATAATGGAACTTTGAATGATTTTTATTTTCTCCATTCTCCTTTTCTGATGTTCCGTGTTTTTTTCTCTTGGTTTTTGGGTTTTGCTTGTTTGTCTGTTGACAATGATCAGACATTGCTTTGATCGTGAAGGAAAAAACAAAAGGCTACAAACAAAACATCAGAAGGGATTTAAGTTAGACCCAGAGAGTGTCCCCGGGATTGTCCAAATGCTGCTCCTCTCGCTCCCCACAGGCAGCGAGGCCAGCTGTGAGGGCACCCTCCGGGCCGTGGACCCCCCCGTGAGGCACCACAGCTACGGGCGCCATGAGGGAGCCTGGATGAAGGACCCCGCCTCTCGGGATGACAGGATCTACATCACCAACTACTACTATGGGAACAGCCTGGTGGAGTTCCGCAACCTGGAAAACTTCAAGCAAGGTCGGGGACCCCAGAGATGGGAGCAGGACAGGGTGTGGATGGCCTGGGGAGGGTCCCCCTTGGAGACTTTGTCCTCCTTGCTTTGTGGTTTCCTGTGATCCAGACTTCCCCAGCCTGGCCTAGCTCCGAATGGCCAGCCACCCCAAGGAGGGGAGTCTGAGGGCACCCCCTCCATGCTGGTTCTGTGCCAGAAGCTGGAATGCCCCAGCAAACAAGATGGATGTGGTCCTGCCCTCACGAGTGCCACTTACTGTCAAGGGAAACAAAACTTACAGTTTCCACTAGTGCTTATTATGTGCTAATCACCCTGTGTGAGTCAGCTTCTATTATCTTCATAACTCCAGGAGGTGGGGGTTATCACCCTGTTTCACAGGTGAGCAGGGCCCCAGGCCTTAGAGGAGCTGCAGGTCTGGGCAGGGAAGGGCAGAATTCTGCTTATCAGATCTGGGGCATAGTTGGGAAAAGGGGTCATTTAGACATGAACCACCCTCCAGATACGCAGGGTATTATTTGGGAGGCAGAGACTTAAAGAAACAATTTTAGCATAATGTTAGAGGGAGAGCTTAGGGGGCTTGAGAACCCAGCCTAGAGATCAGGGAGACTTCCCAAGGGAGGTGATGCTGAGCTGAGCCCTGGAGGAAAAGCATGAGTAAGCCATGCAGAAGGGAAAGGAGTTCCAGGCAGAAGGCCCAGTGTGTGCGAAGGCCTGGCAGTGAGAGGAAGCACGGTGGCACAGAAAGGAGGTAGGGGGAGTGTAATGAGAGGGTGGGCTGAGGCAGCCCTTCTGAGCCACGTGAAAAAGTCTGGACTCACCCTGAGAGCTGTGGGGTCACAGGGTACGACCTGGAACAGCTTAAGCCTTCCTCTGCCAGATCTAACTGACCTCGTCTTTGCCTCAAGGGGCTCACAGGCTGGTGTGGAGGAAGCCAGTGCAAAGTGCCAGGACAAAGGGTTATGGGAGGCCAGAGGACAGGTCCTCACTCAAGCAAGGGTGGTTAGAGAAGGCTTCCTGGAGAAGGTAACATTGGCCAAGGGCTCTGAAAGATAAGGATATATTCCCCAGGCAGATAGCAGATGGTGAACGGCAGTCCGGACAGAAGGAACAGCATGGGACAAAGCGTAGGGGCTGGTGTCAGCCTGTTTCTCATTCCTGGCTGTGCCATTCCATACTGGGTGACCTTGAACTCTCTGAATCTGTTTCTTCCTTTGGCAGTTGGGATCATCAAGTTCCCCCTTCATGGGACTGTGAACAGATAAGATGATCGGCCCAGCTTCAGGCCCATAGCACACTAGTATCCGTGGCTCCCTGGGCCACTTGAGAGCCCTGGGTGGCCTCCCTGGCCTCTGGGTGGGCTGGGGGTTGCCAGGGAGGCTCTGGTGTGACCTGACGCTCTCCCCACGCAGGCCGCTGGAGTAACATGTACAAGCTGCCCTACAACTGGATAGGCACCGGCCACGTGGTGTACCAGGGCGCCTTCTACTACAACCGCGCCTTCACCAAGAACATCATCAAGTACGACCTGCGCCAGCGCTTCGTGGCCTCCTGGGCGCTGCTGCCCGATGCGGTGTACGAGGACACCACGCCCTGGAAGTGGCGCGGCCACTCGGACATCGACTTCGCCGTGGACGAGAGCGGCCTGTGGGTCATCTACCCCGCAGTGGATGACCGCGACAGCG
Organism: Pteropus medius; assembly: GCF_902729225.1. Lineage (NCBI taxonomy): Eukaryota > Metazoa > Chordata > Mammalia > Chiroptera > Pteropodidae > Pteropus > Pteropus medius. Next base: position 1,601,137 of record NW_024356335.1, read on the forward strand.
CCCAGCCCGAGGTGATCGTGCTGAGCCGCCTGGACCCCGGCGACCTCTCCGTGCACCGCGACACCACGTGGAAGACGCGGCTGCGGCGGAACTCCTACGGGAACTGCTTCCTGGTGTGCGGCATCCTGTACGCGGTGGACACGTACAACCAGCGGGAAGGCCAGGTGGCCTACGCCTTCGACACGCACACCGGCACGGACGCCCGCCCTCAGCTGCCCTTCCTCAATGAACACGCCTACACCACCCAGATTGACTACAACCCCAAGGAGAGGGTGCTGTATGCCTGGGACAACGGCCACCAGCTCACCTACACCCTCCACTTCGTGGTCTGAGCAGGGACCTGCGCTCACCAGAGAGGAGTGGCAGTGGGCACGGGGGCTCCCCAGAGGGTCTTCTGCAAGGGACTCCATCAGCAAATATCTTGGGTGCTAGGCAGGTGGCGAGAGCCAGCCTAAAGCTTCCTCAGCACCCAGTGGGATAATCGTGGCTTCCACTCACAGAGCACTATGCCAGGAGCTTCAGGTGCGCTAACCCACTTCATCCTCCCAACAGCACCCTCGGAGGCAGAGAGAGTTAAGCCCATTTAACAGATGGGCACACCAAGGCTCAGAGAGACAACGTCCCTTGCCTAAATAGCCTCAGTTTGGATGGAGCGGGCCATGCCGTCACAGCAGCCCCATTTTACAGATCAGGAGACTTGGCCATGTTGTCCCCATCCCTCTCCCCCAGTTTCTCTGTTCTCTCCACTCACCCCTTCCAAGGCTCCTCAACACCAGGCGCCTTGGGAACCAATGCCCTAATGTCGAGTGGAGGCCCAGTTACGTTTGCCGCCACAGGCCTCCGTTCCGGCTAACCTGTCGGTGGCCCCAGGCTTCGGGCCCCTTGGCTAATGTCCTTGCTTCTTGCCTTTGGCCGGTCCTCCCACTCTACCCCACCCGCTGTCAAACCACATTCCAAACCTCCATGGTCACCCAGCCACTGAGCTGAAACCACACCCCGAGAAAAAATACCGGCCCCCATTCCACGTCCTCCCTCCCTCTGTTCTCGTTTTTATTTTCTCTTCTTCGTCAGCGCTGTCATTCGTTTCTGCAGCAGCAGCTGAGAAGGCTGGAGGCAGCTGCAGCCAAGGCTCCCTCAAAGCCAGAATTGCTGGCTTTGGCCTCATACCCAGGCTGTGAGACCACTCCCCAGTCCCTTCCAGAGTCGTTGGGCCTGGGGTCCACTTTGTCCTTTCTCTCTGGACTTTTGAACTCACGGCCTATACACACACTCAGGGATACCTCCGGGTCTGCCATGAGCAAGGCCCGAGGCTGAGGTGGGGCAAGATGAAGCAGGTTCCCTCGTCCTTGTCAGTCCTGACTTAGTCATTTGGTGGGATGGCCCAGCAGCCTGGCGGGCTGGGGAAGGCTGAGATCAGAGCAGTCGGGTCTAGGGGAGGCTTCGAACCTTCTGATTGCAAGAAACAGCCAGAAGGCTTTTCTCGTCTTCAGAGATGTTGGTGCCAAGGCTGCCCCAAGCCCAAAATTTGGGGCTGAGGCAGCACAGGTGGGCCACCTCACCTGGTGCTGCTGATGGCTCACCCTGAGCCTTAGAACCAGGCAGCTCAGGGAACAAGACCTTTAAGCCTGTCCCTCATCTGCTTTGGACAATTTTTAGATCTGGGATGAAGTTCTCCAGTCCAACTCCCTGTTTCACCAAAGGAGAAATAGGCCCAGACAGGTTTAGAGAGTTGCTCGGGACCACAGTGGGAACATGACACAGCCAATCTCTTTCCAGAAGGGTTTTGTCTATATCCTTTACTCTCCCGGCTTAGAGGCAGCTCTGCCTGGGAAGGCAATAGACTACCCAGCACCCAAGCCATCCTAACACCTCTGAAGCGTATTTACTGCTGATCCCTACACAACCCCCAGACTCTACTCTCCTCACTCTATCCCCACGCCAGCACCCAGATATCTGTGTATTTGAATGCCCAGCTGCCATGTCAGGAAATTTAGCTGCATACCTAAGAGTATAAGGAAATGCATTTTATGTGGAATCTATTTCTTTATATCATCAGGTGATTCCTGTATTGTCAAGCATTGTCAGGTGATGTTTTGTTTAAGCTGTAACTCACCCCTGAAATGAAGGGGAATGATTACGCCCAGCCAAGCAAGGTCTGACTCATAGTAGTGGACACGTCCAGCCTCCCCCACCCACCCAGCCACCGGCTCCACTCACAGGCTCTTCAGGGGGGCTGCGTTTCCCTTGACCCTGGGTGTGGGTTTTACAAGACTGTCTTTCGTGATATCACAGCCCAACCATGTGAGAAGTGTTCAGGCTCCTCTTTCTCCATCAGTCTGAGAAAAGGGAAAAATAGAATGGACCGATTTCGAAAAAAGACAAGCAAAATTGTTTTCTGGGGGAGATGATGCTGGCTGCGGCCTCCAAACATTCACTAAGCCCTTTCTGTTTTCAGTCTGTTGTCTGTGGGTTATGTGGTATGTACAGTTATTTTCCTCATTTTACAAATAGTCACACTGCAGCCCAGAGAAGTGAAGTCACTTGTCATGTAGGCAGTCAAGGAGAGAGCCAGGTTTGAAAATCGGGTCAAATAACCAGCATCGTGGACTGAGGATCAGCAGTGTGCAGCGTGCCCTGTGCGTATTCTGGCGTCTTCATAGCAATGGATGTGCGTACTCTGAATGTGCCCATTTTACAGGTGAGGGAACTGAGGTGAGGGGATTTACCCAAGGTCACGGAGCAACTTAGTCTGTGGCAGGGTTGGGGTTTCAGGACTGGTCAGTACATGTCCTTTGCCAACTGTGTGCGCTCCAGAAATGGTGGCTGTCATTTTTATTCAGTGTGGCTAGGTCACAAACTGCGTCCACACAGGAGTCCCCCAGAAGGAGGCTGGGGTCAGCTCTTAAAAAGCCTTGAATGCAAAGCCAAGAAGTAACTGCCTCCAGTCACAGTCACATTTGGGACAAAGTCGAGTATAAATTAACAGAGAAAAGAAAATGCTAAGACAGTTGGATTTATACCAAAACCTCAAACTAACTATTGTTAGGGATCTTGTAACTAGACATGTTTTCTGTTTTGCTTTGGCCTCTGGGAAGCTCAAAGTCAAATTTGAGATTATTTTTAACAATTGTACTAAGTCTCCTACTGGATTCTGGCTTCGTTCTAGCTTTCTGCTTTTACCTTTACCCTGATCTCTTTATTTTTATTGTATTGTATTTTAATCTATTTTTGTAAGTTTTTTTTTTTTTTGCAACAAGGTGGCATATAGCTAAATAAATACATGATCAAAAGTTTGACTTAAAAGGCTCGGCTAAATGCTATGGTCTCCATCCTTTTCGTAACACAGACACTTAATAACTTTTTAAAAAATATTTAGTTTGTTAGGAGAATTGGCCTTGTCACCACGCTGTTGCTAGAAACTGATCTGAATGATGAACTAGGGCAGGAGAATCCAAGTCAGGCTGAAAAATCAGACCCCTCCCGGTGGAGAGAAGCCAGCAGCTCCCAAGGTGTTCCAGACACTATCCTGAAGCCCCACCTTCCCATGAGGGCTGCAGAGAGAAAAGTGCTGTTTACACTCACTCCTGGCTCAGAGAATGTGGGGCTGAGGGAGCGGTAAGAACAGAAAGAAATGCTTTCCTGGGGAAAAAGCATCATGGCATTGGGGCCTTGAGCACCACGCCGTCCCAATTTTCCAAACTTGCGTCATTCACTTATGGACTCTGCGATTTTTGCTATTTCCCTTTACCATCTTTAGTACGCTTTATGATTTCTCTTTCAGATGATTTCATTCTTTTGACTAAAATAATTTTATTTCAAAGGGAAGCTTTATCAGCTGTTAGCAAAAACAAAAACAAATTTGTTTAAATTTCCTAAAGGAGTAGCACAATAGTAAAAAGAAAGCCAGTGACCACAAATACAAGGACCAGATATGACACTGAAAACGAGCAGCACTGTTGCATTCTGGGGACACTGTGCCTGTGAGCCCCGCCCAATCGCTTTTTGTGTAAAGAAGATTAGCAAAAGCTCAAGGGATGTCAAGGGCCAACCAGCAGCACGTGGACATTGTCCTTGATGTCATCAGAGGGATGGATTTGGAAGGGAATAGCTTCTCCCATGTGACTTGATGGCCCTTCACACGGTGGCTTAGGCACCTCCAAGGAGCTCTCAAATCACTGATGGGTGACTTGGGTTGAGACCATTTTCCCCAGACAGACAGACAGACACACACACACACACACACAAAAAGTCATTTGAGCTTCTCAACCAGGCCTTCCCTCCCCAGCCTCCCCCAGCTGCAGGCCAGCCTCGACAGAGCCCCTGCCTCACATGGGAACTGGCCACTGTCCCTGTGGCCCCTGGTCATCACAAGGATCCCACTCCCCACAGTACCACTCTTGCCATGGCAGGGCTCATAGGGCTGTGTCCCTCTCACCATGCAGACCCCACTGGGGCAGACCCGAGTCCCAAGGAGTCCCAACATAGTGGGCTTTGGGTCATCTGGACCGTGGCCTCCCTGCTCTGGCCTTCACCAGCCCAGTCTCATCTGCTCCCCACTGCCCCCTCTTCCCTGGCCTTTGCATCAGCTAGTCCCTCTGCCTGGCACACTGGTACCTGCACCTGGGTATGGCTGCCTCCCTCTGGCCATCTCAGCTGAGATGTCACCTCCTCGGGGAAGCTATCCCTCAGTGCTGGGTCTAAAGTTATCCCCAGCCACATGTTCTCTTGGCTCTTCACTAGCAGGTATTTATTGGTTTACTTACTTAGGGTCTGTCTCCCCTCACTGGAATCTGAGCTCCCAGAAAGCAGAGCTTGTTTCCCACGATGTCATCAGCACCCAGGGGAATCCCCGTCCCCGCCTGCAACAAACGTCTGCAAATAAATGAGCGATCCTCGGGCAAGTTCATGCACAGTCTACTGAGGCACCAACCACCTTTGGCTCTGAGGTTGTGGCCACTGAATAGGACATACTTCTTCTATCTATTCGTGCAGCATATTTGCTGAGGCCATCCATAAGTCAGGTTCCACATGGAAATCTCTAGAATGCAATCTTAGATCAGACGGGATATTTCCATTGACTTTCTCTACCCTACAGTTCTCTGAAAATGAGAAAACCCATCTTCAGGGGGCAATACCTGACTAAGCACTCCACCCTGGTCTGCAACCAGGGACTCGCTCGGCAAAGGGAGCTGTGGCCTTTCTGTCGTCTGTGGCAATAATACTCTCACAGCGCTGGACATAACGCTTGGCTCAGCACCCCAATTCAGTTTCATGGCCTCTCAGTGGCCGACAGAGGGCAGAGGCCATTGAGTTCAGTGGATCTGAGGACAGGACAGACATCTCACCCTTAACAGCTTGGCTAATGGCATCACCTGCCAGGAAGAGCCGTGGCAACACTGGCGGGATTCTGTAACCCCGGAGCGAGATGCCCAGCACGCCGCGGGCGTCCTGGAAGCGGTCGCTCCTGTTGCCACTGTGACCAGTGAATGCTGAGTTCAGAGCATCCGCCTGCTCTCCTGGCAGGTCCTTGCTGTGCACTGCGGCCTATCCAACATGATTGACACCATGTGCCGGCCTGAGGGCACCTAGCAGAGCAGGTCTCACCCCGCCCACTTGCGAGCTTGCTGGGACGTGGGGAAGCCAGATGCGATCATCGCCACATGGTATTCTTGGCGCTCCAAGAGCAGAGCGCCCGTGGGGGCTCCATGTCCTTGCTAAGGAGCGTGGGCTTCTGGAGCCACAGAAGGACCCCCACCTCCCAACCTGCCTTCATGTCACAGCAGAGCCTCCTATCGTCACCTCTGATGCTGTGGTCTTCTCTCTGCCCTTTTGACTTTCTCCCGGGGACTTTAAGCCCTAAAATCTCCCCTTGGCCGAGAAGATAGTAAAAGCTATCTAGAGAGGCTACAATGTCTAAGCGTGTGCTGTGCCGGTCGCGGTGCCGAGTCCTTACAACATTATCTCATTGAACCCTCCCAGCAACCCCATGATGTAGCACTGCTGCTGTCCATGTTTCACGGATGCGGAAACTGAGGCACCAGCTGCTCCATCGCATGGTAAAGGTCACGTGGCTGGTGGCGGCTGAGCTGCAGTGCCATCCTCTCAGAACACCACACGGGTCATTCTCAACTCCGGCTCCCGCCAGAATCACTGGGGAGTTTTAAAAGGTGCCACTGCCCAAGTGTCACCACAGACCGACACATCGCAGATCCTGGGGACGAGGAATGAGAGGTGGTGTGTTTTCAAAGCTCCCCGGGAGACTGTGCCATGCATCTGGGATCAAAGCCTCCCGCCCCTCACTCTCCTGCAGCTCAGAAGGAGCACCCCAGGCATGATGGGGTTGGGGTAGATTTGTCACATGCCGGGCCACACCCAGGAAAGCATCCTCCACCCCGGGCGTCCCAGAAGAGGGAGCAGACAGAGCAGGCCTTAGCCTGCGTGTGTCAGCTGTTTCTCCCCAGCGGGGCGACTGCGGTGGGGGCGGCCCCTAGGGCCCAGAGCACAAAGGCTTCCTCTGCCCTAGGCGGTGCCCAGACACTGCCCCGCTCGCCCAGCCCAGTCTGAACTCTGCCCACGTCTGTGGCCAACCCCTCGACCCTCACATTCCAGCAGGGACCCCATGAGGCAAGAACAGACAGGGCTTTCAGGATGCACGCCTGCTGGGGGCATGAGTTATTACCGAGAATTATCCGCCATGAGCACGGGGTGGCATTTCACGTGCCAAAGGTTGGCCGGCCCCTCCCTGGTTCTGGCTGCTTGGCTCCAGGGCCTTCATTCCAACCTCACAAGGACAGAAACTTTATTCTCTTCCACAGCAGGAGGCCTCCACCCCTCACCATCTGTGTTGCACCCCCTCAGCAAGCCCCCACCCCAACCCCACCCAGGGGCCAGTGCCTCTCTTCTACATGGCTCAGTACAGAGAGGATGAGATAAGGGTGATTCAAAAGTCAAGTTTCCCAGGTCTTTTTAAGCCAGGCATTTTAGCAACAGGGAAAGGCATTGTTACGAAGATGTCAGCCCAAACCTGTTCTGGCTTTTCTGCATGAGATCCTGACAAATGCAAACAGCTGGCATGAGCTTCTCATGGAAGAAGCCAGGGCTTTTGGAGCCAGATAGATATTCGGTTTGAGTCCCGGTTCTGCTACCTGCCACCTATAGAACGTGAGCACTCGACTCGAAGTCTCTGCTCTCAGTTTCCACATTTATAAAATGGGTATGACAACCTTGACTTTCCAGGTATGTGTTAGGTTGAAATGAGATAATGAACGTGACAAAGCTCTAAGTGGGAACGTGAAGGGCACACAGCAGAGTGAGGCACAATGCACCGTAACAGACCTCAAAGACTAACGTAAAGCATCACCCTCGGTCTGATCCCCGTGGCCTCAGGTTGGGGCAGACCCAAAGAGGATCGTTAGCAAACCCGAGCATATCTTCAAAACGGATGACTTTCTTTGCCTTCATTGACAGGGAGCAGGGAGGCCAAATTTCTTTCATCCGGTGTGTCTGCTCGGATTGATTGGTAGTGCCTGTCTATGGGAGCTGCCCACCAGTCCCAGCACCAGGGAGAACACGGATTGATTAGCAATGTCTGCCACAAGAATAAGAAGTTCCGGTGCTGGAACGTATGCTATGTTTCGCCATTTCGATTTTAGGGCAAGGTCTAAATAATACTTCTCACTCTAGTTTTTTGCCTGGATCAGTGTGACACTGATCTTTCTGCTTCTTTCCACCTTCTGATCCTCACCTTCAGCTGCTAGAGTGAATTTCCTAAAACGAAAATCTGACCATTTCACTACTTTACCTATCACTGTCCCCTGGCTCCTCCCATTGCTCTGAGGATCAAACCACGCTCCCAAAGGCCACCTTCAAGGCTTCCATTCACCCTCGCTGTCTCATTCATGGCCACTCACTTGCAAATATCCCAACCTCAAGCCGCATTGACCTGAGGGCCTTTAAGAAGTGAGATATGAAGATTTAAGGCAGCTTGGAAAGATGCACTGAAAACCCCGTGCCCAGACCCACAAGGTCATATCAAGATCAGAGAGGGGCAGCACAGAGACCTCACTGCATCTGTTTAGTGAGTTTAACCAACTGGAGGGAGCTAATAAACTTCCACTGAACCTTGACGTGCAGTTTAGCAAAGCTGTCATGCTGTTCACCCCTAACAACGCTGATGGGATTAGTCCTGAGTGGCCCCTGCAGAGGGGAATTTTCCCTACTTTTTCTCCTGATTGCCTATTCCAAGACAAATCCCCTCCTCAGCAAGACACAGGGTGGAGGCTTCCAGACACCGCTGTGTCCAAAGCTTTCTTGTCCATGGTCCAGACATGCACGAGGGTTCCTGCCCCAGCAGAGGCCAGTGGGGTTCCTCTCCATTCCTTCTCAGTCCCAACTCTTGCTATTCCCCTGAAGGCAATCAGATACTTCAATCTTTCAATTGCACCAACTCCTACCCGGAGCTCCTGCCCTGGCCCAGCGTGGGGTTGAGCATTGGAGATTCAGAGATGGCCCAATGCAAAAGCATCCAACGGATTTGTCAATGAACCTGACAGGAGGGATGGTGGTTGGGAAGCACCACCTGCATGGTATGGCTGGGGAACAAGGATCTCATAAACAAATCTCAGTTTGTTTCTGAAAAATTGGCATCTTTACTGAAATTTCTAAGGAAGAGTCTAGGCTTGCTAAAGAGGCAAACATTTGAATGTGTTCCTTGAGGGAAAATAGCTTCTTTAAAGAAAAGAATCCAACCAGGTCTTCTTCTTCTCCTCCTTCTTCTTTTTCATTTAACTTTATACTTTGACATAATGCCAAAGTTATAAAAAAGTTACAAAACGAACACAAAGGATTCCCTTATACTCTTCCCCCTGATTCTCCAGTTATTCATATTTTGGGAACTTTGCTTTAGCATTCTCTCTCCGTACATCTTTTTTCTAAACGATTTGAGGGGAAGTTGCAGACTTGATGCCCTTTTTCCCTAAACACCTCAGTGTCTATTTCCCAAGTACATGGACGTTCACATGACCACCGCACAATGAGCAAAATCTGGAAATTAAACATTGACACAGTAGAATATCTAATTTACAGATCTAATTCAAATCTGGCAAGACTTCCCAATCGTGCCCTTGAGAGCAATTTTCTTCTAGTTCGGGATCCAGTCCAGAATAACACATCGCATTAAATTATCACGCCCCTGAGTCTCCCTTAACTCTGGACCAGCTCCTGAGACTTTGTCTTTCACGACATTGCCATTTTTGAAGAGTATGGTTCATTCGTTTTGTAGAATTTTCCTCAATTTTCTTTATTTTTTATTTTTATTATTTTTTATTTTTTTAGGCAAGGCAACCCTTGGTTGACCTCACAGATTGCAAGGACCTTGTCAGCTTACAATCCCTTATTTTTTTATTTTTCATGCCTGCAGCACCTGGTCTTCCTAGGTGGTCTCCCATCCAAGTACTAACCAGGCCCGACCCTGCTTAGCTTCCGAGATCAGACGGGATTGGGCTTGTTCAGGGTAGCATGGCTATACACTGAATATTCCTCAGTTTTTATTTCATTATTTCTCTAAGCCCGCAGGTTTCTCCACCTGTAAAACGAGATGATTGTGAGGATTAAATAAAATTTCCTCATTTTGAGCAGGGATGCTACAGAAATGATAATGTCTTTCTCAGCACTTGATGTTGGTTTGTCTTATTATTAGTGATGGTTACTTCGACCACTCGGTTTAGGTGATGTCTGCCAGTTTTATCTACTGTACAATGACTCTTTTCTCTTTATAATTAATAAATAAATTGTGGGGAAATACTTTGAGACTATTACAGATATTCCCATCATACTTTCACCTTCTAGTTTTAGCATCTTGATGATTCTTACCTGTATTAATTATTACTCTGATGATCAAAATTATAACTTAAAATTTCTATCATTATCGGCCAGTATTCTACTCTAAAGCAGAGCATACAAAAAATGTGCCCAGAGATTCTTATCTTATTCAATGGGTCACAACTTATTATCATCAAAATTGTTCCAGACTTGGCCAGTGAGAGCTCATTTTCACCGGCAGCTTTGTCTTTTTTGATGTATCGCTATTATTCACTAAGCACTTCCTCACTTTCTGGTATAAAAAAGATGCTCCAGGCTCACCTTGTACTTTTTCTGTTCTCACACAGCAATCAGCCATTTCTCTAAGGAGCCCTGATTCCTTGGTTGAGGATATTTAGAAGCAAGAAGCCGGGCTCTAGATGGGCTCATTGTTTCCAGAGTATATTGTTTCTGGGTCCTCTCAGTGGATGGAACTAGGAAATACATATACGCATAAAGTAAATCCAGGAGTTCTTACTGATACCTTCAATTCCAGTCCGAAACCACAGCTCATTGGCCTTTCTATTGCTTATTTGTATCTCCTTCCACAATAGTGAGAAACCTGGCTCTTAGCATCTTCGCTATATTTTATCTTTTACTCAATCCTCCAATCACAGAGAGTGTTTCACAATTGCTAATCCATGCTACTTTGAAAAACAAGCCCCTTAGGTAGAGTTCAGTATTCATGTGCAATTCTTTTCATCTTTAGACTGGGGGGTACTTATCAGAGTTCTGCGTTCAAAAACTGCTTAGGTTAGTTCTTTTTGCCCCTTCAGTGTGGTTTGTTATTCATTTCAAATACAATTCAATAATTTATAAATACGGAGCTTCTTCGTTCGAGATTTTAGGTGTTTTTCCCCCCCCCACAGCTTGTTTTAGTTCTCTAAATAGCATAACAAAATTTTCTTTTTCCTGCTTTTTCAACTTGTCTTGTTGTTCTTGTTTTAATAAAGGAAATTAATCCATTTACATGACGAGCGACAGCTAATACGTCCGGTCTTTTCCCTGACATCATGTGCATGTTTTTTTTTTTTCAATTTGTTTACCTTTTTAATATGAATGGGAGAGAATTAAGAGCTTCTTTTATCTGTCAGTGCCCCGCACCTGGCCTGCAACATATTAACGCTCACCAAACATTTGTGGAGTGTTGACTGACAGCTCAACAAGTGGCTTTCCCTTGTACTTGGACAGATAGACACAGGGTCTTGACCTTACTATGATGATAACAATGACTAACTCAGCAGTTACCATTAATCTGAATAATTATAAAAAGTCTTAGCAAAGGACCTGGATGTGGTAATCACTAAATAAATTGTAACTATTATTTATCGAACATTGACTAAGAATCAGGCAAGGTGCTACATTCTTTTATTTAATCCTCACAATAATCCCATTTTACAGATGGGGAAACCTGGGGCTTAGGGAAGTACTGAGTTGTTTTTATAGCAAGGAAGCAGTTGAGTTGGAATCTGAATCCAGATCTGACTTCAACATCCACCCTTTACCCACCCCATGTCCCTGCCTCTACGTATTTAAAGAAATAATTCCAGGAACAAATCCAGGCAAATCCATAGAGACAGTGGTTTCTGGGGTGGGGTGCGGGGGGAGGAAGCTCTTACTAACAAGGTCAAGGTTTCTTAGCTGGACCCGACTGCCAGCCAGTTCCCTGGAAACTCACGGTCAAATGGAGGCTCATGTCAGGAAGTCAGGCCCATGAGCTCATAAGGCAACGCTCCTTTGATGACTTAGAAATCAGCTACCATATTATGTCTTCCTCATCGAAGTTAATGTGGATTTAAAGGTTTTGGTATGGTGGGAGTGTAAATAATGACGGTCAATATTGATGAAAACATAGTCTGGGCCAGGCCCTTTGCGCTGGGGTTTCTCAGCCTCAACTCTGTTGACATTTGGAACCAGATCGTTCTTTGTGGGAAGGGGGAGGAGGCCGTCCTGTGCATTGTAGGATGTTTAGCAGCATCTCTGGCCTCTACCCACTAGACGTTACTAGTTCCCCACCCCAGTTGTTACAAACAAAAATGTCTCCAGACGTTGCCAAGTGTCACCTGGGGGGGAGAAGTCACTTCAAGTTGAGAACCACTGCTTACATGTATTACACTAATTTAATTCTCACAAGAATCCTAGGAGACCATCCTATCTACAGATAAAGAAACTGAGGCACAGCTAGGTTCCGATCCTATGGCTAATGAGCAGTAGAGAAGGGATCAAAACCCTTCGAGTCCAGAGGCCACAAAGCTTCACTCTAGTGGCCAACTCATCTGATCTGACCTGATCAGAGAGGACAGTTGGGCAGAACATTAAAAAAAAAAAAAAAGCAAACGTGCATACCATGCCTAGGACTTTACTCAAAAGAAATGTACACACAGGGATGTTCATCTCACCACTTAGGCTCACGAAGAGCTGGAAGTGCAGGAAAGGGAACGAGCCTGGCTTCCTCCGGCTCCCGGGCACTTGAGCCCTGAGCTTGAGCCAGACTGATGTTTTTAACCACATAACTTATTCTGGAGATATTAGAAAGGGTTGTGCAGCTCTGTGTTGACTCAGAAAGATGTCTTTGATACTTGACTGCATAAAAAAATTTTTTTTAAACCACATGCATGGTATGGTTTTACTTCTGTAGAATTTTGTGTACATATAGCAAGGGGAAAAGTGCCATTTGTTGCAAGAAGTGATGGCGGTAGCTCTCGCACTTGTTTAAACGTTATCTGGTAGGACCCTTGGTGTGAAAGGAAGGCCGGGGCAAAAAACTGCACACTGTGTGATTCCATTTATATGAAACTGTCAGAATAGGCAAATCCATAGAGACAGAAAGATGGGTGGTTTCTAGGGCTTGGGGGAGGGGAGACTGAAGAATGACTGCTAACGGGTGTGGGGTTCGTGCTGGAATCAGACAGTGAGGATGGTTTCACAACCTCGTGAATGGACTGGAAACCACTGAATTGTACACTATTCAATTTTGTAGTATGTGAAAAATATTTCGGTAAAACGAATTTTGACAGAGCTGCAGGGAGAAATTGACAAATCCAAAGCGATGATTAGGAAGCCAGTGACATGACAGAAAATCTAGCCCCCCAGGAACCTGGGGGACTAGCAGAGGGGATTTCCCACAGTGTATGGGAAGAAGAGCTAGAGTTAGTTGGCTATCAAACGGGGCCTGAACAACTTAGCGACAGCTGGGGCTGACTTGCGGCTTCCACGCCCACAGATGTACCCACTTTCCCTGCCGTATCTCCTGGCACTCCCCCCATCACTCTCTACGTTCGAGTCCCAACAGCAGTTTCAACTACTCTCTTTAACGGGCTCTAGTGTAGCTAAAGGACAGTTTGAAGGAGAATATGAAGCTCTAGCCCCGCTTCATACTCTCCATTAGCCCCCATCCCCACCCCACGAAACCCACGATCCAGCTAAAATCATGTGCTCATCTCATTGTGCAATCGCTGCAGTACAAAGCTTCATCTCCCACTTCCAACTAGACTGACATCCACAAAACCCAGCTCAAAATCACTTAAACAACAGGAAGTCCTGGGTAGGACAGTCCAGAGTTGTTTATTCAAAGGCTCCATGACATCATTAAGGACCCAGATTCTCATTTTTCACTTGGCCACTCTCACATATTGGTCTCATCCTGCAACAATTCTGGACAGCACATCGTCACCATCAGTGTCCAGAGGCAGAAAAGAGATTGGCTGATTCTTCCCGGAAGTTTTCCTGCAGATCGACTGTTCCTTCCCTCCTCACAGGACCGGACCATGTGCCTTCCTCCATCCCCAAACAACAGCAAGGAGAAGAGGGCCGCCGTGATTGGCTTAGACCCATCAGTATTTATCTGAGTAAATTAGTAAACTAGCTAATGGAGGGGGTGACATGAGAAAAAGAAATCTGCTCAAGAAAAAAAAATCTGCTCTCTGCAGTGAGGGAGGATGGAGAACCAACAGTTAGCTCTGGCGGCCACATCGAAATTCCTTCTCCAGAGGCCTTGCCCTCTGCCTGATGTGCTCTTTCTCAATCTCTCCAGGTTAATGCCTCCTCTTCACACCAATCCATCACCTCCTCCAGAAAGCCTTCCGTGTTCTCACTGGCTAAGTCAAAGAACCAGCACCCTCTTCATAGCTCTGGCCACAATTGCCACTAAATAATTATGAGTGTCGTTATTCTGAGTTCATTGGGTGCTAAAACTTCCTTCCCTTGTCTTATTTTCCCTCCTCCCTTCCCTGACCTCTCTCCTGGAGCTTTAGATAACCTCCTCCTCCCTCTGGAAGAGTAGGTATGAGTTTCTTACAAAGACCCGAAAGACTGGGCTGGGCTCAGGATTAAAAGTGAGGCAAAAGGTATATTTCCATGAGATGATACATGTGGTTATATTCTACTTTTCTTTTTCTCTAAAAGCAGGAATTTGGGGAATTTGAAACATCTGGCTCTTTTAATAAAGAATGGGAATCTAATATCAAAGATATGCCCAGGTTAATAATTTGTATGCTATGAATTGTTCATTTGTTAATTCACTCATTCATTCACTGGTATGTCCTCCATGCCTGGCCCATCCTGAGTGTGGGGGAATAGAAAATGGATCAGATCTGGTGCCTGTCCCCAGGGAGACAGACACAGACACAACAATCACTTCAAGCTATGATTGGTGATCTGATGAGAGCTGGGTGGGCATGGAGTAGAGCAAAGGCTGACTATCACCCAAGGGAAGGGACAATTTCAGATGGGTTTTGAAGGATACATAGAAGTTTGCCAGACAGAAAAGGGGTGGAAAGGCATTTCGGGCAGAGAGAAGAGCTGTGCCAAGGCTCAGAGGCTGACACAGCCTAGTGCATTGAGTGCAGTGGGGCAGAGCATGGAAGTATAGCCAGACTGCTTGGGCTTGACTCCTGCCCTACCCATCTCTTAGCTGGATGATCTGGAGTAACTCTTTTACTCTCTGCCTCAGTTTCTTCATCTATTAAGTTTCTTCATCTGCGACAGCACCCACCCCACAGAGCTGATGAGGATTAACCCAGAAAAACCACACAAAGAGCTTAGAGCAGCCCCTGCCTGTGGTAGACCTTAGTAAATTGCTAGCTCCTTGTTCTGTGCAATGAGTGTGGGGCACAGGGGTGGAGAGACTGAGCTGAGGCTGGGAAAGTCGATGGGGCCACTACAAGTTCTCAACAGGAGAATGGCATATGGAGGTCAGGGTGACTGCAGGAGCGGGGAGGGTGGGCTTCAGGGTGTACAGAGAGCATCGATAGAGTGATCAGAGCCCAGGGGTGAGGCTGTGGGCACAGGGAAGTGGAAGATTCTAGAGAGTCTGCTAGGGGCTGAATTGTGTTCCTTCCAAATTTATATGTTGAAGTCTTAACTTCTAACGCTTGAGACTGTGGAGATAGAGTCTTTCAAGATGTAATTAAGGTAAGATGAGGTCATTAGGGTGGGGGCTAACCCTATGACAGGTGTCCTTACAAGAAGAGATTAGGACAAGACAAGCACACAGCAAAGACTATGTGAAAACCCAGCCAGAAGGCAGCCTTTTACAAGTCGAGGAGAGAAACCTCAGAAGGAACCAACCCTGAGACACCTTGATCTTGGACTTTCAGCCTTCAGAACTGTGAGACAATAGATTTCTGTTGTTCAAGCCACCAGCCTGTGGTACCTCCTTATGGCCGACCAAGCAAACTAATAGAGTCCAATGGTGGAGTGAAGAGACTGGGGGTTGCCTGGATGCGGGAGTGAAGGGGCAGAGAGAACAAACCCCTGGATTCTGGCTGACACAAGAGGTAGAAGGAAGCACCATCGTTGAGATGGGACAGGTGTGGACGCAAAAAGGGCGAACTCCACTGCTTGTTTGCGGGAGACATCCGCAATATGAAATAACCCAGGGGAGGAATTGTGAGCCCTTGTGCCAGCCTCCGCCCCTCCCATCTCCTGCCTCATAGGCTCCGAGGACCCCGGCTCCAGGCCCTGCCAGGATTCTGCCACACCAAGTGTATCGGGCTTGCTAGCTCTATGCACTGGTGACAGATGCTGTCACACTCAGTCCCAGTGCAGCCTGGGTGGGGCACTGCCAGCTGGGCATTGCCTCAGCGTAAGGAAGTGGAAGGAAGGGAGGCCCAGCTAAGGCACAGCACCCAGAGATAGGTCCAAGGGCGCTCATCCTTCCAGGAAAACATTCTGGTCACCAGGATACAGCTCATCATCTTGCAGCTGGCCCAGCCCAAGCACATGGGCATTATTTGGCAACTCTTTCACTCTTGGTGATAATAAGAAGACCCACTGCCCAGGTGTGTATGTCTCTCCAGGCTCAGAGAGATGAGCTGACTTGTCTAGGGACACACAGTTGGTTGGACAGTCCTGTCTCACACTGGAGCCCGTGGTCTTAACCGCTCTGATGGTTTTGCAAGTTTTCTTTGGGTGATCTACATTTGACTTTGACAATAACTTCTCACGAGCACAGAGATTACATAAAGAGAGGTCATCTCTGAACATGTGGCTTTGAATTTTACGTTTAAGAAATGTGTTGTTGTTGTTGTTGTTGTTGTTGTTGTTGTTGTTTTAAAGGAGGTTGTGAGGCTCATCTGCTAAAAATATTAAGTGTAACAACTTGGAAGCAGTAATTATTGCAAAGCACTTGGTCGGAACAAATGTCTGCCAATTCCAGGCCCTGCCCCAGAGCAACCCTTGGGGAGCACCCCACCTCCTCAGGGGTCCCGGCCAAAGCCACTTCCGCAGACTCAGCTGGGAGTTCTGAGCCCGCCTGGAAGCTGGCCTGCTTCCCAGCTGTGGTTTTTGCCCTGATGTACTGGGAGCCGTCCCATGGCCTGGGGCCGGCTTTGGCTGGTTCCTCGCCTCCTACGGGAGGTTAGAGGAGAACTGGGGCCTGGATGCAGCAGGTCCTGGGTTCAAATCCCACCTCCACGTCCTCGAGGCCCACAAGCCCCGAGCATGGGCTGCGGAGCCAGACCTTGGCTTGGAACCCAGACTTGACCATTTCCTGGCTGTGTGGCCTTGGGCAACTCGCTGCCCTCTGCAATTCAGTTTCCTCGCTTCTCACATGAGGGTTAGAATGGTACTGACCTCACAGGCTCGAGGGGAACGTTAAATGACCCGATATGCATAAAGCACTTGGAACGGTGTCTGACACAAAGTGCCTGGTACATGTGGGTTAGTACTGTTCCTGTGTCTTTGAGCAGCGCTCCTTCACCTCCCTGAGCCTCGGTTTCCCCATCTGTACAATGGGAATGATCAGATCATGGATGGACAGATGAGATGAGATGATGCAAGACAAACGCTTAGCATAGACCCTGGCAATTACTGAATGTTCGACGAAATCATTAGTGATTATTCCAAAGCCCTTCTGGAGCCTCACATTCTGGAAAAACTGCCTGAGAAGGGTAAAAAATTAAATTAGAGAGAGGAGAGGCACAGCCAAGCCATTTAACAATTTCTAGAACAATGGTGTCCAGGATCCCCGAGGCCCTGTAAGCACCTTGGTAAATGGCACATGATGGGCACAGGGACAAAGAACCATGGATGGGCTGAAAAGCAGCTTGCTCTCATGCAGAGGCTGGCAGCTGGCAACAGGGAATTCTGGGAGTGGAAGCAGCTGGGAGGATGTCAGTTGCGGATCTCGGGGACTAGGCTAGGGTGAGGCTACTGCCAAGGCCAAGAGCCGGGTGGAGTGTGGCAGCCTGGAATCTGAGCCCGTGGGTGGGACAGGGGCAGGGTTCCAATCTGGCCATGAGCTCAGGCGAGTCCCTGCCCGTCTGAGCCACACTTTCCTCATCTGTTAAGTGGGGTCATAATGCGCTGAATGATTCAAAGAGTACATATGCGTTCTGTGCCAGGTGCAAGGTAGGTGCTCTGTAACAGGGCTGTTATGACAACCTGGAAGCCCTGACAGGGGAGAAGCTGGTGACAGATGCACCTGACTGTACCTGAGACAGCCCAGGCAGGTGGCTGGGATGGAGGGCCCCCTGAGCCTGGCCATTATGGCATCTTGGGCTTCCCTCCTTGGCTCCCACTGCAGACTGAGCAGACCTGGGCAGTTCCCCTGAAGTCCTACATGGGAAAACAGATTTTCCAGCCTAACAGTGGGCCTGGGCCTGGTCCAGTGGGCAGTGGAGAGGGGCCCTGTAAGTGAGGCTGCCCTCCCAAGTGCCTTCTGGACCCCCCACCGCATGCTCTGCAAACTTCTTCTTCCTGAGACACCTTGGGCCCTTCCCCCACCCAGCTGCTATCAGATCAGCGCAGGTTCCTCCCTGGAGCCAGTGCTAGGCGCTGAACTAAGCTCTTACTTGCATGAAAAATAAACAACAGTCCTGCAAGGTGGACTCTGTGATCCCATTCCTGGGCTCTGAGCTATCCAACACCTCACTCAGCGTCACACAGTAAGGGTCCAGCCCAGGCAGACCAGTTGCCCCTTGCTCAGGATCCGCACTGCCTTCAATTCTGTGGGAAGAGCACTGGTTTGGGAGTCCGTAGGCCTGGGCTCTGCCTCCCCCTTTGGTGACCTCGGACCACCTTCCAACAGTGAAGGTGAGCCCCGCCTGCATCCCCTAGATGGGATCCGGGACAACGAGTATTACCCTCTGTATCAGTCATGGTTCTTCAGAGAAACAGAACCAATAGGATGGGGAGAGGTGACCAAACAGCCCAGGTCCCACTGGGAAAGTGAGAAATCTGACCCATGTCCATGTATATGTCTCAGTTAACACCTTTAGGGAGTAGGATTTGAGGTGATTTTTACTTCTTTCTTTATATCTTCCTATCGTCTAGTATTTTAAAAAATTGCACATGCATAAATTTATAATCACAAAAACATTAAATGATTTTTCATTTTGAAAAAATAAGACATTTTCTGAGAATATATCATCCTAGGTAGATAAAACATTTTAAAAATAGGTTTGCAAAAACAGTGCAGAGTCTACAACTAATCATCAAAAGATTCAGAAAAAAGCTTAGACGAAACAAATGAGACAAAGCTTAGCTATTGGAAAGTCGGGGTGGAAGATAAATGGGTATTCATTGTACTATATTTGGAAATTTTCTGGGAGTTTATATGTTCCAAATAAATAGTTGGTCAAGAGAGTAAAAATTTAAAATAACCCAAGAGGGGAGTAGGTGTCGATGTGGATGGGACATACATTTATTACCAACCTCGATGACGGATACTTGAGGAAAGACGTCAGATTTTAATAAGTTAATAATTACAGGCTATAATCTTTAGGGGAACCATTAAAAGTGCCCTAAATTTTTATTTCCAAACTACTCTAGAGGGAAAAACAAGTAATCTGAGTAAAGTAAGAAAAGAGAGAAAAAAAGAAACTTACAAAAAGCAAGATAAATAGAAGGCACAAAAGAAGGTAAGTTTAAATACCCAAGTAAATCAGTAATTACATTAAATGTAAACGGACTAGATGATCCAGTTGAAAGACATGCCTCTAAAACCAAAGGATACAGCAAAGTCAAAAATAAAGATACACCATTCAAATAACAACAAAAGGAAAACCAGCATAGCTATATCAATAGCAGACAAAATAGGCTTATGGCCAAAATCATTACAGAACTAGACATTTCATAGAGACGAGAGGTTTGATTCATCACGAAAACTAACAATTTAAAAATTATATGCACCTAATAAAGTAACTTAGAAATATATGACACAAATATTGGAAGAAATACAAGGAGAGACAGACGAAGCTCACTGTCATAATGGGAGATTGTAAGATTTTTTCCTCAGTAATTGATAGAAAAGGTAGGAGAAAAAAACCAATGTGCATCTAGATTAAGAAAGCTGTTCTAATGGATCCATCTAGAACCCTGCAGCCCACACTTGCAAAAGGCACACCCTTTGCAAGGACAATGAAACAAGTGACCACATTTGTGCCATGAAGCGAAGCATTCAATTCATTCTGAGCATGGTGTGACCACATGCATTCAATCTAGAAATAAATTACAAGAAGGCTAACTGGAAAATCCCCACACATTTGGAAGTTAAAAAACACACTTCAAGGACGAAATCATGATGAAAAACTCAAAAACAGACAGAAGTAGAGAGAACCACTTGGAGCCTGGGGGAGGGGCAGCTCCCTGGGCCCCCCATCAGTCTTGGTTAGGTGGGACATTGAGATATGTGGCCATCTCACCCCATTATTTCTGAGCTGTTTTTCGAAGCCAGCATTTATTGAGCACCTAGTGTGTGCCAGTCTGTTAGCTCTCTGGTGACTTCTCACCACGAACCGCGGTTCCCATTATCATCTCCATTCCACAGAGGAGAAAGCCGAGGCTTGGAGAAGTCAGGTGACTCACCCAAAGTCACCCAGTTATAAAGCAGCCTACGGCTTTCAGACTCCATGTTTTTAATTACCTACAAAGCTGGTACAATTGATATTCTCATTTTTCAGATTAGAAAATTGAGGCTTATGGTACAAGGCAAGTAAGTGGTAGGATTTGAACTGGGGATTTGAACCCAGGTCTAGATGGGTGTTAAGCCTTTACAGAGTGGGAAACTGAGGCTGAGAGCTGCTGGGACTTGCATGGGAACACACAGCTGGGAATGGCACCAGACTGAGATTCAGGCCTGAGCTTCTGGAAAGGGAAACAAGCCTGAGAGGAAATGATCACAAATGCCTCCCACCCCCACCCAGACAGGAAGGAAGGGACAATGGCCCAGATGGACTGAAGGAGAGGGCTTCTCACCCACTGGCTCCCAGACACAGAGGCCCCAGGGCTGAGGAGAGTCCTTTATCATGAGGTCTCAGGGGTGGGGACTGCTGAGCAAACAGCAGTTCCCTGCCAATGACACAAAATGGCCATTGAGTAAAGTCCAGGCCTGGGGGGAAGGAGGGGCTGTCGTGACCAGCCCCCAAGTGGAGGAGGGAGCTGCTGCCTACAGGGCTTCCCAGCCGCAACCCATTCAACTTGCTGATGAGGAAACTAAGAGGCTGGCCTGGGATCACGCAGCCTGTCAGCTCTGTAGACTCTGGGCGAGGACCAGGTGGTGCCTGTAGGAGTCAGTGCACTGCTCCAGGCATGGACAGATGAGCCCAGGCAGCCACAAGTTGCCTACAGTTAACACTGGAGCCCCAGCTCCAGGTGGCTCAGAGCAGCCCTAGCCCAGAGAGGCCTAGGAGTTCAAGGTCACACAGCAGTAGAGGCTGCCGCTCTCTCCTTGCCCGGCCAGAGCTGCTCCCGCTTTCTGGCCGCAGCTCTGTTCCTCCCCCTCCCCCGTCTCCCAACCCCCATCTGGACCAGCTGTCTCCTTGGAGGGCAGGACAAGCCTAATCCGGTTTCCACAGGGCATGTGGGTGCCAGGTGTGGCTGAGACAGTTGGGAGGGCAGGTGGGCAGAGGGGGCGGTAGCTGCAGGAGGCTCCAGGGGATCGAATACCACAGCAGCTGCTGTGCACCTGCTCTGGGCTGCCTGAGAGGGCCAGGCATCCTGTGGTTAACCAGATCTTGTGCAGCCTGGCCCTGCCACTGACGCTGGTTGGTAATCCTAGTTTTGAGTCTCTTCCTCTCCCAGGCCCTTCATGTCCCCATCTGCATGCTACCCATCTGATGTGGTGATGTACTGAAGTTTGCATAGCATGGCGCCTGCTGCTACCGTGATGGTTTATTATTATTATTATTACCTCCTGGTGGCCTGAGAAGAAAAGGTCATGAGGCCAAAGAACCGCTACATGGAGGCCTGGTGGGCCGCTTGACCCTTGGATTCAGTTCCTTTTGAAGCCCATCCTGGGCCACCTCCTTGTCCTTACCGAATACACTTCGCTGCTCCCCATGGCCCACCCACTGCTTGTGGCAACACAGTCCATAAATCTTGTGCAATTAGCCCAGAACCTGCCACCCCCCACCCCGCCCCACTGTGCTCTTCCTCCCAATCTTTCACCCCTCAAGGAGCTCCAAGTTTCTTTCTTACCCATCTCAGGGTTCCATGACATCTACTTTGAGAACCACTGCCCATGGAATGTGATCCAAGCCCCTCAGCCCAGGATTAAAGGCCTCCATCCCAGGTACCGCTCCTCAGCGGCTCACTGTTTTCCCGTAGAAGTCACCATGGGTGGACCAGTGCCCCCCACACCCCATTCCTGCCTCCTAGACCTTCTGTTTTGCATCAGCAGAGACCATTTTAACTCCGGAGGCCTGAAAGACCACAGTCTCCTCTCAGAATGCCTCCCTGACTGCCTGAAGGTCTCATTCCTCCTCCAGAGAACTCTGGGGCCCTGCAGAGCTCAGCTGGCAGGCTCAGAGGGGTCGAGGGGCAGAATCGGGTGAAGCAGGAGAGAGGGATCTAGGTGGGAGGAAGGCGGTGGGGGTGGAGGACAAAATAAAGAAGGAAGGAAGGAAAGGGAAAGAAGAGGAGGGGAGAGGCTGGTGTGGGTCCTCGCAGTATGCCCCACCCCCTCTTCCGCTCCCCAACCCCACCCTGAGGCCAAGCCCATCGCCACCACCCCGTCCCTGGCTCCAGGGGGGAAGGAGATTCCAGGAGCCCCGTTTCAGGGCCCAAGGTGGGCCACCGGCCCAGAGGACCAGGGGATAAGGGATAGGAACCACTTCTCATCTGGGCCTCTTGCCCTTCAATCCTCTGGGTAAAGTGTCAGGGCTGGTCCAGGTTCAGGTTCCACCTGGGGTCACACCGGGGGGACTCAAAGAGGTAGGACAGGGTTTCCAATTCAGTGAGCAGAGCTGTGGCCATGGCTGTCTAGCCGATGCTGTTGGGTCGGCCAGCCTGGAGGCTATAGGTTCTACCTCTAGGGGCTCCACTCCCAGATGACCTGCCTTCCTAGGTTACTTCCCACGGTAGAGTCAGGTCCCTCAAAAACTCTAAGAAGTTAAGGTAGGGTCCCCAGATGCCAACCTTGGTCTGTTGCCTTCACAGATGCACCAGAACTGGTCTAAGCCTCACCCTGTCCCAACCTTTCTCCCCCAGAGCCAAGATGGACCCAAGGAGACCAGGGGCTGGGCACCAACTTCTTCTGGAGCATCTCTATGCAGGGATCAGGGGAGGATGAACCCAGCCAGGGTAGGGATGGGCATCTGAGGAGACTTGGGCTAGCGTCCCAAGGCCTCACCACTTATTTGGTTCTGAGCAAAGAAATACCGCATGCCCTTTCTCAAGGCATCCATGCAGGCACCTGGCAGTTCACCATCTATTGAGCACTTACTTTCTGCTCAGCCCAGGCTGGGCTCAGGAGGCCCCCAGAGCTGACCCTGGCACCATGGAGAGGGCAGGGCAAGCAGTGGAAACAGCTCACATGGGCTCTGATGTCAGACAGCTTGGGCTTGAGTTCCAGCTCTGCCTCCTTCTCATGTTAAGGCTAAGTCCTGGGCATATTGAACCTCAGTTTCCCCATCTGTGAAATAGAGGTGAAGCTTCCCACCAGGTGGGGTCATTAGGAAAAAATCACATGAAGCGAGGGATGTGAATAGGAGACCAAACTATACTGATGAGTGCTCTAGATAAAACACCTAACGTGGCCATTGATTCATTCATTCACATATTCTTTCATTCAAAAAGCATTTTCAAGACCTCCTCTGGGCCCGGCCTGAGACAGGCATGAATCCCACGGAGAAGGGACCTGAGTTCAGGACTCGGGCCTGGCATCAGCTGGTCTGCCCATCAGTCATGTGGTCTTGGGTGAGTTACTTCCCCTTTCCGAACTTACTCTCCTTACTGCATAAAATGGGCTCATACTCCCCTCTGAAGATTGACGGAGATCCATCACTCCAAACAGCCCTTGAGTGCTGGGAGCTTCACTCCTTTCTTCTCCTTGTCTCCTGCCTTTTGTTGGTCTGGGACTAATTTCTTCTGGATACTGTGAGAAAGTAGCAGGTGGGATTTGACCCTGGGCTACAAGTTGAGGAGACAGACATGATGACTGAGGCTTGAATGGGTACGGCCACACGAAGAGTTATTGGTAATCACCGAGAATCAAGCAGCCATTTCCTGAGCCCTACAACATGCAAGGCCAAGAGCTCTGTTTACTGTCCCATTTAACTAGCAACACCTCCCTTCGCAGAGCCCTTTGGGCCAAACACCACTGTTTCCACTTTACAGAGGGAAAACAGGGTTCAAAGTAGAAGTCACTAGAAGGACACCCGCCATCTAAACTCTTCACAGCAGTCCCATTAAGGAGCGAGCCCATAGGCACAGAGTGACACGTGTGTCTTTCACTTTTTTTGGCCTTCTGTATATACATACATATATTTTTTTTTTTGCAGCCAGAATGTAATTTAAAACACTTTTTAAATAAAAAACATTGGTTTGTGTGCTAGGAATAAAGCTGTGTAGAAACGTGACAGGGCCCAGAGGAGGCCCAGAGAAGTCAGACAGGCCCGGGTTCGGTTCCCCATGCCTGCTGCAAGACCCAGCCCCTCCGTCTCTGCCACCAGCCCAGGGGCAAGGTAGCACCAAGCGCCACTTGAAATTGTAGGCACAAGCCTCACCTGAAGAATGACAACGGCTACTGCACCGGGAGCTCGGGGAATGGATGATTGCCCCGGTGTCCTCAGACTGCTCTTTACCATTGTTATGTCCAGGACAATCTAAGAATTTAGAAAATTAAACGAAATACCATTTCAATCCTCTCTGACTGGGTCGTGATCCTGCCTCCACAGCCGGATGGGCCTGTCACAAGGGCCTGCCTGGCCACTCACTCCCATCACCCTCATTTCGTTCTAATCTGGGCTGGCATCAGGAGGGTGGTGTGTTCAAGACCTCCATGATGCTCATCCCAGGACCTCGGAGATTTCTCCTTTTCTTTGAGAGTCACTGGGACGTGGGAGAGGCCCACGAGTCCTGTGGGTAAGAGTCCCTGAATCCAAGAGCCTGGAACACAGGCACTGGGCCAGGGGCCCACACTCAGCAGAGTGGGTGGTGCTCAGGTCCCCTGAGCTTCTCAGGTTTCTTCTGGCATCCGGGTCACTTTGCTACCCAAACAGAAAAACAGCCTTAGAGAAAAAATAATGCTAAAAATATAATAAAGTAAATAAATAAGACTAAGCTTCTAGATCTAGTAAACTGTAACCCAAGAGAATCAGAGTGAAAGGTGTGACTCTGAAGCCACAAGAATGGCCCAGAAGCCAGAAGCCAGAAGCCAGGAGAAAGTACCATTGCCCCATTTTTCTAAAGAGTGTGACTCCAGCAGTCGTGGACTAGTTAGCTTAACATTGATTGCCAAGCACATACTAGACAGATTATTTGGTAGTGATATGAGAGCGCTCAGAAAAGGAAGTGGTGGCCAGAAATGCCAACGATGGTCATTGGCATTAAATCTAGTCACTCTTGCCTCTCTCCTTGAATAACAGGACAATCGTGCCCAATTCAGATACACCTACCTCCGTTTCTGTAAGACATGGGAATGTGTCTTCACACATGGGATTACAATGGAAAAATGTGGATTCACCATATAATAATACTTTAATAAGACAGCTGACCAAAAAGAGCACTGACTATGCTCCAGATGCTGTTCCAAGCACTTAGCATGTGTTAACTCCATCCTCACGGCAAGCCTGATAAGATGGGTCATAATCACTACCCTCACTGTAGACATGAGGGAAAGGAAGCACAGAGCAGTTAGGTAAATCTGCCTGGGGTCACAGCTAGTGGGTGGTGGAGTCAGAAATTTGAACACAACTGTCTGGCCCCTGAACCCACAGCTGCACAGCTGACTTTAAACTGACCTAGAGATCCTGGATTGATTAACCAGAGGCAGCCGGAGGTGGGAGTAGAAGCCTGGATCTTACCAGGACTGCCAATCAAGATGCCCCACCCTCCACTCACCGAGGAGTGGGCGTGTGACCTTAACTAGGCCAATTATTTGCTCACTCAGGACCCAGAACAGCTTAGGCTTCGCCCTGGATTCTCAGCCCTTGCTTCCTGCCCTTCCTTGGTTTGCAGTCCTTCCCATCTGTGATTCCCATATGGTCCCTTTTGCCATTGATGGCTTCTGTTGTTTGCAACCCAAGAGTCCTGCTTGAGTTAGAGTTCATCACTCTCATCTTCACCCAGATCTGCTCCTGAGGGAGTGCACCCTACCCCAACCCACAGTGAGTCCATGATCCTGCTGGGTATGAATGGGTGCAAAAAAGTGAGAATCACTGGCAGTCTCTAGTGGTAGACCACAGGGCTCTGTCTTTAATCTTGTCCCACTGATCGTAATTTTCACAATTTTGATCTAGAACACAGAAGGCCTACTCATAAAATTTGCAGCTGCCACAGTGCAGAATTAATGCTTTGTACATTAGAAGCTGGACTTAACAACACTTTCGAGACTAGACAGCTGGATGGGAGCCAAGAAGATGACATTTAACCAGCATAATGTAAAGTCTTGCATGTGTTTCCGAAGGATCCATTGTGCAAGTACCAGACCGGGGAGAGGGGAGTTGGCTAGACAGTAGTCCATGGGAAGAAACTCTCACTGCAAATTCAGTGAGTCACCAGAATAACGTAGCTGTCGAAACACAAATGCCTCTAGTAATGCAATCCGCGTGTCCTTGAACACTAGAGATGACAAGTACCTTTCAACCTGGCCCTTGTCAGTCCATACACAGAGCATATTTCCAGTTCTGATCTTCACACTTGGGGAGGGACAATGACAATTACAGTTCATTCCAAAACGGGTGGCCCAGGTTTGGGGAAACCAGGGAGATTGGGGGGCGTTGATCACCCTTGGGGATTTAGGATCCCTGTGTGTAAATAACTGCAGAGGAATCCCAGAGAAGAGGCCCTAAAGGCATAATACTAGGGGACCAGCTGTGGAAATTACAGAGATGTTTTAGTTAAAGTCCCCCAGGTGGCAAATAAACAAAACCAGACCGGCACTCACTAAGTTAAAAAAAAAAAAAGGGAACTTAGGAAAACAGGTGCTTTTTAGGACAGCAGCCCTAGGGACTGGAGCCGGGAGCTGGAAAGCTGGCAGGAACTGGGCAGTCTGACTCTCTCTCTCTCTTCCTTACTTGCTCTCTTGCTGCAAAACAGCTTTCTCTGCTTCCTGGGACACTGTCGGAAGTGCATCCTGGCCCTGGCACTGCATAATCCACCAAACTGCTCAGGATGGGGTTAGTGGAGACAAGAAATGTGGAGGGGGGAGGAAGACAGAAGGAGCAGGCAAGGTGGGCAGGGACCAAGAGGCGGGATCAGTTATTAAAGAGTAAGCCAACAAACGCCGGGGTGCCCACTGCCCATCTTCAAGCCAGAACACCAGGAGCAAGTACTCTGCAAGGCCCCGTGTCCCCTCCCTTGGTGATTCAAGAGTGTCTTGTTCTCTGCTTTTCCTTATAGTTTCAATACCTACGGATGGATGCCTGAGAAACGAGGGTTGCCTTTGGCATGTCTTGGTTTTTATGTGACGGGGTATATCTATAGCATCTTCTGTCTCGATGCTGTTTTTGCTGAGCATGTTTGTGAGATGCTTGCATGTTGATATGCAGAGCTGTAGTTTGTTCATTTCCCTGGCTGTATAGCTTTCATTATTTGACTACGCAACCCTTCATTTCTACGGTCTTTGTCTATTCAAGTTGTTTCCAGCCTTCCAGAACTACAAACAGTGCTGGATATGTCCCTGAGTGTGGAATTGCCCACCTTCCACTCTGTTAGTGCAAGGCAGACTCTCACTCACCCAGGATTGTCCAGCTTTCTCATGATGGTTTAGGCTGTCCTGCAGGATAGCGAGGTATCCCAACCTTCCCAGGTTATACTAGAAGAATGTCTCATGCAACAAATGAGTCAGGAGCTTGAGGTTATTGGACATGGGGTTGAATCTCGTCTTTATTGCTTTCTAGCAATAAAGACCTTGAGCATGTCATTTCCTTCTCTGAATCTCCAGTTTTCTCTTTAGAATGGCTATTACCAATGGCAGTTTCAGAGGAAACCAAGGAGCCTGCAAAGGCAGCTACTTTGAGGAAATGAAGAGAGCAAGGCTGGTCCCAGGACCATGGGTGTTTAGGGGAGCAGCAGGAGTGGGAAAGGCCAGCGTAGAGCCCTCTTCCAGATAGTCTGGGCTCGGGGAGGAGAGAATGTGGCAGGCTCCCTAAGAAGGAAGAGACAGTCCAGGGGTGGAAAATGTCCCCCAGAGACCCTCTTGGAAAGACTAGAATCTAGGCCCCCCAATCTCATGGGCAGAAACACTTCTGCGGCCACCATGACTATGACGCACCAGTGCTTCGCCCCCACTTTGGACCATATCCTGCAGGTGCAGCCCCTGCCAGGCATGAAGGCACACAGCCCTTGATGTCTGGTCCCCCTCTACATCACGAGGTGTACCTGGGCTGTGGGTCACTTGGGGGCCTGGCAAAGGGCATTCGTGTCTGGGCTCTAAGCTAAAGAAACAAAGGAGGACGTCGCAGCCTCCTCCTGCCTTCTTTGAGCACTTACTGCACACCAGGTGACCTTGACAGGCACCATCCCACCAACTCCTCACAAGGCAGTGACCGTGAGTACCCCCATTTTACAGATAAGGAAACAGAGGTACTGAGAGATCGGGCGGCTTGCCCAAGGTTACAGAGCCGGTCATTGGCAGAACCCAGGTTTAACCTGGACTTGTGGCTCTAATGCTCATCTCTGGGGCAGCAGCTTTGACTTAGTCTGGGGATGGCCACGGTAGGGGCGAGGGGGCAGTGATATTCAAGCTGATCCGAGGAGGACAGGCCAAGAGGCATGGAAGAAAGGACCCTTGTAGTTCAAGGAGCAAGGTGGGAGCAGGGGACTGTGAGTGGCAGGATGAGGCAGGAGAGGTAGACATAATGATGCTTTGGCCCCCAAGGCCCCTCGAATTCATGGTGGGTGTTTCCAACCACAGACTCTTGAGTTGAGCAGAAAGGTTTTAACCCTAGCTCCACCCCTACTGGCCAAGGGGATGAGTTCTGTCTAGAGGGCTCTGGGAGTGATGGGCTGGGCCTTCCAGGTAGAGTAGGAACAACCAGGTGGCTGGGGAAATGACAGATGGTGCATGGGCTGGGGGTGCCTGAGCAGAGGGAGGGGAGGGCCTGAGGAGCCAGCTAAGGGGGAGCCATGTCTGGGACCCAAATCTAGGGTTGAAGGATGGTCTTAGAGGCCCAATTTAGACAGGTCCCTCTGGAGTCAATTCAGTGTCCTGGGAACCTCTGGGAGTTAGAATGGGGGTGGGGCTGCCTCAAAGCCACCATTGTGCCCCCCTCTCCCGCCTGACTGTCTGGGGCCTAAAATAGAGCAGGAGCTCAGAGGATCTCAGATCTCCCGTGAGAAGGGTTTCTGGCACAGCGTCTGGGGGGAGGGGTGTGAGTCACCACTGGGAACCCTTGAGTTTGAAGCTCCCAAAGCCCAGATGCCCCACCCCCACCCCCAGGGACAGTGGGGCAAAGGTTGTCTCAGTCTCACCCCTGTCCTGCTGTGGGGGATGGTCCGGGCCTTAGCTCTGCCATGGAGGTGCTGGGTGACTGGCCCAAATCTGCTCCCTCGGGACCTGTTTCCCAGATGTACCAAGAGTCCAGGGACCTGGACATCCTTTGTGAGGCTCCCGGAATTCATGGCAGGTGGTCCCAATATAGGCTCCCAGAGTCAGACAGGCATGGGATGAAGTCCTGGTTCCTTTCCTGTTAGCTGAGTGACCTTGGGGGCAAGTCTCCACTCATCTTAGAGCCTGTTTCCTCATCTGTAAAATAGACATTGAAACCAAGTCCTGTTCTTTCCCTGTTTCAGCCTGAACTATCCAACGAGGATCTTGACAGCTCCTGGGGCCTCTGTGCATGGCTGCCGCATCCTCAGATGGCATACTTTGTGCTTCCGGGAACGTTAACGACAGTGACATCACTTTTTAGTGTCCTGTGCTTTTACACACACTACCTCTGGCTCCCCACATCCTGGAAGGTAAAGATGGGTATCATTTCCAGCCCTTTCTGTGGGAGCTCTCAGCTTCGGTACTGGCCACTCCTGGAGAAAAGGGGTCTTGGCTCCAGGACACCTACGAGGTGGCAGGCCCTGCGCTTGGCTCAAGCTTGGATCCCTGGGGAGCAGGGATGATCCTCCCCATTGTGCAAACGGGGAAACAGGCTCCAAGGGGGCTGTGGGTCCTTTGCGAACGGATCAGCACTGTGGCCGAGTTCAGAGCAGCAGGAGAGGCAGGCGAGCTGTGTGGGGCTGGCGTGCCCTCTCGCGGCAGCCGTGCGCCACCAGAGCCACCCAAGCCCCATCTTAGAGCCGCCCACGGGCCTGAATGCTATGGCGCCACCTCCCCGGAGCTGAGAACTCTTTCCCAGTCTGTCTCCTCCTGGCTTCCCAGAGCCCCCAGAGCGGCTGTGCGCCCCGCCCCGCCCCGATTGCCATGGAGACCGCTAGTACACAGTTTTCTCCTTCACGTTGTAAGTACCGGGTCCGCAGCCCGACCAGCGCCCGTCTAGGAGGGAGCGGGCCGGGGCTGGCCGGCTGCGGGCCCATGAACAGCTGGGCCCCAGGGACGCTGGCTGTGGGGAGAGTGAAATTCTTCAGCCGGCATCGCGGGGAGGTGAGGCCCGTTGGCTCTGCTCAGAGTGGTTCCTGGCTTCGCGTAGTGCGAAGTTCAGAGCGCTCGCTGGGCTTCGGATGCAGAATAGGCTCCAGGTTCCACGCTCTAGTTCCAGAGAAGGTTTAAACTCCTTCCTGGCTGACTTGTGTTCTTTGGACTCTGGCCTTAAAGAGAACTCAGAGCTTCGAGTAGATTCTGACCTTCTAGTCCTGGGCTCCAGCTCTAGAATGGGGCTCTTGGCTCAGATCTGGTTCTGGTGAAGGCTCCAGCCTCTGGCTTCAGCGAGGCTCTGAGCTTCAGGTTCAGGATTTACGGGGCTCCAGAAAGAGCTGCAGGATCCTGGCTCTGACTGCAGTGGTTCCTGGGTTCTGGGCTCTGACTGTAGAGTGAGACCTGAAGTCCCCATTCCAACCCCAGGCTCCTAGGGGCATGTTTAGGGCTGGCCCAGGTATCTGGGGTCGAGCTTGAGCAGGATGTTGCTTCTTGTCCCAGGGTGAGACTACTTTTGCCCTCTCATTCCAGGTCAACTCCTCTGCCTTCTCTCCTGACTGCCAGACACTGCTCACAGCCTCAGAGGATGGCTGTGTGTATGGCTGGAAGACCCAGAGTGGGCATCTGCTGTGGAGGCTGGGTGGCCACACAGGTGGGGCTCCTCTGCCTGGATGGGGAGACCGAGGCCCATGTTCCAGCATTTTACAGAGCCTACCACAATGACCTCCGACGTTTGAGCTGAGCATCTGTGCAAGACAGCCTGGGCAGGGCTGGGGCAGCAGACAGGACCTGGTCCCTGGGGCCTGACTCTTGCAGACCTGGCCTCAGATCCTACTACTTTTTTACAAAATTGTTTTAAAATATATTTACCATTTTAACAATTTTTAAGTGTACAGTTGAGTGTTGTTACCTATGTTCACATTGTGCAGCTAATCTCCAGAACTTTTCACCTTGCAAAACTGAAACTCTATGCCCATTAAACATCCTATTCCTCCCCTCACCCAACCCTGGCACCCTCATTCCACTGTCTCTGTGAATTGGACTAAATACCTTGTATAAGTGGAATCATACAATATTTCTGTGACTGGCTGACTTTTCTTAGCATGTCCTTAAAGTTCATCTATGTTTCACCCACCATTTTGACTGTTTGTGTTGTCACCTCTCTGAGCCTCTAATTCCTTCTTAGAATGGGGATAATAGTTGCTACCCTGTAGGATAAGATAATGCAAGCAAAGTGCCTAGCAACCAGTAAGTACTCAGCAGATATAACTATTATAATGAGACAAGGAAACATGGTAATTACAGGGCAGGTTGATTGATGCTATAATAGGGAAAATCCAGGGACTGGGGAGCTCAAAGGAGGCAATGAACCTAGGCTGGGCTGTTGTTTTTTCTGGGAGGTGCCTGCATTTGATTGGGTATTGATTTTCCGAATGGGCAAATTGGGGTTGGGTGTTCCAGACCAAGACACAGAAGTGCAGGAATTTCCAGGTGGTGAGGGTTAGAAGTGCACAGGGGAGGTAGGCTTCAAGGCTGGAGTTATTAGCAGGTGTCCGAACCCAAGGGCTGGAAGTGGAGGGCAGTGCCCTATTCCCTAACCACAGCCACCCACCCCAGGCCCCGTGAAGTTCTGCCGCTTCTCCCCTGACGGCCGCCTCTTTGCCAGCACCTCTTGTGACCGCACCATCCGCCTGTGGGATGTAGCAGAAACAAAGTGCCTACAGGTCCTAAAGGGTGAGTGGGCTGGATGGGACTGGGAGCCAACCAGCCAGGCCTGGGTTCCCTTTCAGACCTTGCTGTGCCACCTCACAGGTCACCAGAGGAGTGTGGAGACAGTCAGTTTCAGCCCTGACTCGAAGCAGCTGGCATCTGGTGGCTGGGACAAGCGGGTGATCCTCTGGGAGGTGCAGGTATGAGGCCTGGGATCCTGAGACACGAACCCTCCATACTGGCCCCAGAAAGGTCTTTCCCAGTCTTCCCCAATGCCTGTGTCCACAACTCGCACCCAAGATTCCCTTGCATCTGGCTGCAGCTACCTCCCAGCCTCCCCGCACATACCAGCCCTCATGCCCATGAGGTTCCCCCTGCCTGGACTGCCCTCTCCTATCATAGACCTGGAAGCCCCTCAGACCCTGCATTACCTCACATTGCCCGGGCAGCCTCACAAGGAGGTCCTGGGTCTGAACCATCTGAAGCCTAGCACCTGGCACTGCGAAGCTTCAGGGCTGTCCTCCAAAGCTCAGGGCTCTCTCCTTCAGTCTGGCCAGGTGCTGCGCCACTTAGTTGGGCATCAAGACTCCATCCAGAGCAGTGACTTTGCACCCAACTCAGACTGTCTGGTGAGACACATCCCCTCTGCCTGGGCCCCACCTCAGTAGCCCCACCTGGTGAGGGAACCTAGTGTCAACATCCACTTTTCACCTGGGATGAAGCAGTGATTATAATTCCAGACCTTGACTGGGTGACTTTGCTCATCTGAGCCTGTCCCCTTCTCTGTAAGATGGGGTTCCACAGGGTTTGGTGAAATGGCGCCTGCTTTCCGAGTCCACTCAGCCTAGGAACCAGGGGTGTGGGCTGGCCGGTCCATGCTCAGGGCTGCTGTCTGCAGGCCACTGGCTCCTGGGACTCCACCATTCGCATCTGGGACCTTCGGGCAAGGACCCCAGAGATCTTCTACCGGGAACTGGAGGGTCACAGTGGCAACATCAGCTGTCTATGCTACTCAGCTTCTGGCCTCTTGGTGAGCTAGGCTGCCCTGGGTTCTAGGCTGGCCCTTTACTGGATGGAGATCATGGGCCATTCTGGGGCCCAGTGAGCATGCAGGCCCTAAACCCTCGGGCTGACGAGCTGTCCACTGTTCAGGCATCTGGCTCCTGGGACAAGACTATCCACATCTGGAAGCCCTCGACCAGAAGCCTGCTTGTCCAGCTCAAGGGCCATGCCACGTGGGTGAAGAGCATAGCTTTCTCCCCCAACGGGTTGCAGCTGGCCAGCGCTGGCTACTCTCACATGGTAACCACACCCCACCAGGCCTCTCCTCCTGGCAAACTGCTACCCCCACATCCTCCCTCCCAGAGCCTTCGGCACTCTGTCCAGCAAGGTCCATATCCCTATTTGCCCTAAACGGGAGGGTGCCAAGGGCAGGACCCAGATGTCAGCCACTTCTGCAACTAGTGCCTGGCACTAAGGTCTATGTTGGCCCAAATGTTAGTGACACTTCTATGACTCTAACAGCTTCAGGGGAAAGGAAATTGTATTACACTGATTTTTTACATCAAGTATCATGTTGGGCATTATTAAATATATTTCACAGACAACAAAATCCAGACCAAGAGGTTAACATGTTGGCTAGGGCTCACCCCAAGGTGATTTCAAAGATACTTGTGTGGTGAGGCTCTCTACCTTTCTGCTTGTTTCCACTTGCAGGTCAAAGTCTGGGACTGCAACACAGGAAAGTGCATTGAAACCCTGACGGTAAGGCCTGTGGCAGTAGCACCCACGGGCACAGTAGAAGGCTTGCCAGGGGGCCGGTGGCAGGCAGGACTCACATCCCCAGAGCCCATGACGTGTTTTTGGCAGGGAGTCCTGGATGTGGCCCACGCCTGTGTCTTCACCCCAGATGGAAAACTTTTAGTGTCTGGAGCTGCTGATTAGGCGAGATGCCAAGTTCGCCGCCTGATTAAATCACCTGGAGACTCTCAACGACAACGCTACCACGCCTGGCTCTCAGACCGCATACCCTGCCTCTCCCTGCCAAGGTGTGTGGACTTGGCAGAATGAACTCATGAAAGGTCAGGCAGGTCCATGCCACAGGCCCAAAGTAACCATAACAGAGCACCCAAGTTCCCTGAAGCCACAACTGTCACAGGCCCACACCAGGGCAGCCAATGGCTTGTAGGCAGGCCTGCTAAAATCCATCAGCCACCACTAACCATAACTAGGGCCACACCGGCCCATGGTTAGTTGAAAACACCTAGAAACTCAAAGCAACTCAGCCAGTGTGTGCTTTATTGACGTCGTGATACTCAGGCCTTGACTGCGTATTTCCGCAGTGGGTACAGCCGCTCCTTCCGCTGCTGCTTCTTGGTCTTCAGGTTCTCTTCGTGCTTGTTGAGGCGGCGGCGCATGGCACGTGTTTTCTTGGGCCGCAGATCCAGGGGCTTGTACTTCTTACCCTGGGTGATGGAGAGCAGGGGGAATCTGAGGAGAGTTTCTGCAATAGCTAAAGCCGCCCCGGCACTGGAGCTAAGCTGTTGGGAGGGCACTGGGAAATGCTGGGATGTGACTGATGGGAGGTGCATGGCTGGGCTGGGGAGGAGAGTTCGTAGACATATGTATGAGGAGCTGTACGACACCCAGCCTGGCAGGGGACTATCAATATGGGACTAGGGACAGACTGAGATGTAAGCAGGCCGTATACTTTGCTCACTAGTTCATATAATTTCCTCAAATTCAAAGGTATGGGGAGAGATAATCCCCGTTTTTAAAAAAGTCTATTAAATTACTGGGCTGAAAAGCAAGTAAACTTATCTAAATCTCAGCAAAGCAGTGGCAGAACTGGGGTTTGCACCCAAGTGAACAAACTTCCTGCTCAGTGCTCTTTCCACCTGTCTGATTCCCTGCCATGGAGTCAACATCACACCCAACCCAGTCAAGGGTACGTGGCACCCACCAAGTCCTGGGCATGGTCACTGTTATCTTGGTGTAAATTATGCAAGCTGGGGGAGGGGGGCACGCTTAACCTGGTGCTTGATAAATCAGGAGGGTCTGCCAGATCCCTGTGGTGTTCCCTATGACAACATTCCCATTTAACACGAGCCCCTGAGCTTGGCCAAAGTCATACTGCTCAGAGGCAAAGCCCCCTTCTCTGCCTTGGCGGCCTAATGCTACTCCTGCTCCCAGACTTTTAACAGGGCCATCGTCTCTCTGCCCCTGGCTCCCATTCAGTCCTGCCCCACTTGCTCCCAGTGAGCAGGTGCGGACTAAGACAGCTCTCATGGTCTTTCCTTTGTTCTGCAAAGGTCTTCTGGGACCTCTTTGGCTTGAGGCCCTGTGCTGGGTGCTGGCTTGGCAACAAATCAGACCTAGTCCCTGCTCAAGGAGATCCTGGCCCAGTGGAGAAGACTGAACAGATAACAAGTGGCTCATCAGTAGAGACGATTCACCTAGTTAACTGGCAATAGCCTCAAAAGCAAGCAACGTGGATGCCAATTGAAAGGGGGAGAAAACAGTGCACAGAAATCCTGAACGATGACAGCTCAGGCTCTTTCTGGGAATTATCAACAGCCTGAGGGTGGGCACAGGGCAGGTACATGTGAGGTAAATGAGGTTCAGGTTGTGAACAGCCTCGGGGCAGAAAACTGCAGAAAGAAGCAGATGAGGACAAGCTCTGGAGGAAACTGGGAAGCACAAGTCTCTGTCCATCCACATATCACACATTGGGTGGCACAGATCAGGACCTTGTCTATTTCAAACTTACTAAGCTCCTAGAGACCTGCCATTCAAGAGAGTGGCCGCTAGCCACATGTACTGTTTACATTAAACATTCAGTCCTCAGTCACCATAGCCACACTGAGTGCTCAATAGGCACCTGACCAGAGGTGACTGTATTGGACAGAGTAGGTACAGAACATGCCTGTAACCACAGAAAAACTACTGGATGCAGTGACAGCAGAGACTTCACTTCCACTTCCCTGAATGGTGTCTGATATGGCTGCACTCAAACTGGGTGGTTACAAAGAGAATGCTTCCAGGCCCCCACCTGTCTGGTTCTCTCAAAGCCTGATGAAAGCTTCAGGCCCAATCTTCAGAAAAACATTCCCAAATGGCAGTATACCCCCCCACCCCCCACATGCTGCTGTTCCCTGGGAAGCTAGCCCAGACACACCATGATGAAGCCTTAAAAAAAAAAAAAAAGTCAAACCTTCCATTTATTCAAACACTAATTTGGGAGTTGAAGTCATTTCATAGATGTAATTAGAGCCCCTAATCAGTTGATTTTAATTAAGAGAATATCCTGGGTAATCAGAGTGAGCCCGAAAAAATCAATTGAAAGGCACTAAAGGCACGGCTGGGGCTTTCCCTAAGTAATCCCACGGCAGGACAGTTGCTTCAACCTGTGTCACGACTTCCAGCCCGCCCATGATCTTCTCTTCTAGACAGCCTGAGTTTGGACTTATTAGCCAGGCCCCACAATCACATAAGCCAACTCCCTATAATAAAATGAATGCATGTATACACGCACGGTCTCCTACTGGTTCGGTGTCACTGCCTGAACCCTGATAAGACTACTTTAAAGATGGGACTCAAAAAAAAAGCTGTCAAAATCCTAGGCTGTGAGGTCAGACACCTGTGGGAATCTCCCAGGAGCACTCAATCCACTGCTCCCAAAGACATAATTTGGAACCTAGGTCAAATCACTCTCTGAATTGTAGGTGTCCCTGAGCAACTTAACCTCTCTGAGCTTTGGGGTCGTCTCCCAAAAAACAAGAATGTCAGGTGTTTTGCAGTGACTAAACAGTCAGTCCTCGTGGACTGTCCAAACGCATTCAGCTGGTCATGCTGCATCCAAAACCCAAGTTTCCAGCCAGACTCCCACCATACCGTTTTCTTAACTGCGACTCTGAGGAAATGCAGTCTGCAGGCCATATGCTAGTGCAAGATGCTGGAAAGAAGGTGAAACCACCTACAAGCTGGGAAGGCTCTGGATAGCCCAACTACACCTAGGCAAAGCTCTGGTCCACACTCCCCAGAAGAACCTCTTCATACTGACCCCTTCGCCAAGGGAGGGCTGGAACTTTTCTCCCTGCAGCCAAGCACCGCCCCCACACACCCCTACTTACCTTGTAGAATTTCCTGAGGTTCTCTTTCTGAGTCTGGTTAATGACGGTGAGAACGCGGGCGATAGATTTGCGAACAACTCGGCTACAAAAACAAAAGATGTCAGTGAAGATGGTGAAGACACATGGCGTCCCCCAAAGCACCTCGTCCAGGGCCTGACCCAGATCTCAAAGTGCAGGGGCATTCCCCACCAGCTCACCCATACTCACCCAGGGGGCACCTAACCCAGCTGGGAGGAAGGGCTCTAGGGGTGAGGCCTAAGACACTACTGGAGACCGGCATCCCAGGGTGAGAATGAGAAGGGCTGAGTGTCCACTCAGGAGACTTAATGAGGAGTGGTAGAGGGTAGACTGGGGAAGACCTTCCATGCCAGGGGCATGAAACCGACCTAACCAATGCCTATCTGAAAGAGCTAAATGGGAAGAATCATGCCACAAGCTGGGGAAGCAGGGTGATTTTAAGGAGTAACAACAGGGGCCATGGAGGAAGGAAAAGTACTATGGGACAGGAGAGCCTAAAGCTAGGAACCAGCTGGGGATAGGTGAACCTATGTCATGCTGACTAAGAAGCATGCTGGGGACGAGGAGAGGCTCACTCAGTAGATAGCTGGTAAACCTAGTTTTGAGGATTCAGCCAGAAACGTGCTTATTGTTCCCAAACTCATCTGATCACCTCTCACCACGGTAGGAAGGCTGGGGGCCCATTTCAGAGAAGAGGAAAAGAAAATGGCTGGTGAGCCAACCTGCTCCTAAGGTAGGATGTGGCAGAAGTGGAATGTGTCCAGATGGACAGACTCCATTTACTAAGTGAGGGTAAAAAAATCAAGTGGCCGATGTGAGGTGAAAAGAACAAGGTCCAGTTAGGCTTTTGAAGGCAGCATTAAAATGTGTCTTCAGGGACACCCAGTTCTTTCTCCAGCCAAATAAGCTTAACAAGAGCACTCCGGGGGGGGGGAAAAAGTACCATGCGGTTAAAGGTGAGGTTCTCCCACGTGTCTGGGCGTGAGCAGGTGAGCCTAGACAGGCTGGTTAGGTGTGACATTCCAACCCACAGATCCAATGAATGAGTACTTAAACGGACACCTTCCTAAGACAACTTCAAAAATCCACAAATGCTCTCGATGCACACAAATTCCACCCCCTAATCAGAGGGCCGTGGTCTGGGGTACTTTCACTTACATTTTGGAGAGCTTGGAAGCCGCGCCTCCTGTCACTTTGGCGACGCGCAGCTGGGACAGCTCCACCTTTAGGTCGTCCAGCTGTTTCAGCAGCTCCTCCTTCTTCTTGCCACGAAGGTCTCGGGCCTTAATCTTGGCCTGTGTGTAAGAAAGGATCTAGGTTAAACGCCCGGCGGCGCCGTCTCCCCTTCCGCCGCTCACTGAGGCCTCCACCAGCGCCGTAGCCAGCCCCAGGAGGACGCGCGCCTCGCCTTGGGGCCCGAGCGTGCCGGGGGCCCAGCACTCCCTCCACCCCAGGCCTGCTACGAGGCTGGGCCGCTACCCCGATTCCGGAGAGGGAAAGACCCGGGCCCCGGCAGCGCGCGCCCATCTCTCCTAGCCTAAGGCGGCACCAATAGGACGGAGGCTGATTAGGGTGGTGCTAAGCCATTCAGCACGGCGCCCCACCGGCCCGGCTGGTAGATGGGATCCCAGAGTTAACCCCGCGCTCTCCACTTCAGCCCCCGAACCCCAGAGTGCACGGATGGTGCCCGATTCACAAGCCCTCACCATAGCTACAACAGGCGTCCGCCACCGCCGCCTGCTAGAAGAGAAAGAGGAAGGGGCGGGGCTGACCCCTGCAACTACTGCCGGGTGACGGCGGACTCGGCCAATAGCGCCGCAGCGGGGCTCCACCCCTTCTGTCTCAACTCCCCATACGCAGCGAGGAGCGAGTGGTACCGCTCGCCCAGCCCCATCCTGTGGTTCCCGCGTCTTCTTCCAGCCTCCGAGGTTTCTTAACTCCGCGTCACACCTTGAGTACAGCAGTTGGGGAAACCAAGGCTCGGGGTGAGAGGCAGTTTACCTGAAAGAGCATAGTGAGGACTCCAGTTCGTTCTCTTAGTCATTTATTCGTTCGTTCATTCATTCATTCATTCATTCATTCCGTTAATCTCTGCAGGTCGCCCAGTTCGCGCTCCTCTGAGCTGGGTGCCCTAGTTCTGGGGGTGGAGGGGATGAAGACTAAGGATGTTCAACGATGAATTAACACGGCAACAGCCTTGGAGAAATTTAAAGTCCGAGGCAGGCGAGCAGGGCCGAGAACAGACAGCTATAATCCAACTCCATAAATATTCTAGTGGAGGCAGCCTGTGGCAGAGGAAAGAGCATTCGAGGTCTTTTTTAAGTGTACCGGTTTCAGATTCTTGTTCCCTTGCCTGATGCTAGCCCAGACTCTGCGAGTGCCTTCCCTTCTTTCAGTCTCATTTTTCTCATCTGTGAAATGGGATATTTATGCGAATTAGGAAGATAACACGGAAAACTGATATCACAAGATCCTATACTAACAGTAGTTCAAAATACCATCGGTATTCATGTTCCCAGTGGAATGAACATTTGAGTTGGGCTCCGAAAGTTGAAGGGGAATTCACAAAGCAAGGGAGGGTGCTCAGGCTTTCTGACTGGGCAGTTTCATTGTTGCCGCAAACAGAAAGAATCAGTGCTCCAGTGTCACTCTATTGCCATTAATAAAGACACACCAACAACACCTCTTAGAGCTCTAGTTAATGCCAGGTTGCCCCCTTGTTGTTGTCAGATGTCATCTCCAGGGAGCCTTCTCCCATCTCCTCCGGGGTTGTTAATGGACCTTAGCCTTGGAATAAATTGGGACACAACTTCCTGTGTCCCAAGCTTTCTGTGCAATCCTCTCTTTAGCCCCAAACATACTGAGTTAAAATGGTTAATGTGTTATCTCCACAGCCAGCCTGGAAGTTCTCTGGGTGCAGAACCAAGGCTGACATCTGATTTGATTTCTCTAGTCTCTAGGTTCAGCATGCGGATGCTTGTTGGATGAATGAATTAGTGAGCCTTGCCCCACACCACAGCGAGAAGCTTTCAGGGGAGGAGAGGGCAGAGGGCAATCTTGCCATGGATTAATATTAAATGGAAGTCAAATAGTGCACAGGAGCTTTGCGGTAACAGCTCCCAAACGCTTATAGTTCTATTAGAACTAATGATTGTGTACATCTTTTCTGGACGTGGAGTCATCTGTGATGCCCCTGTTCCTCTTACATGCCACATCCAATCCACAACCTAATTCTGTAGCCTCTACCTTCAAAATATATCTGACCTCTTCCTACCACTCTTATTGGCACATGCCTGGCCTGAGCTACCACTGCCTGTCACTGGACTGTTGGTGTCATCTCTTAAATCATCTACTTTGTCTCTTGCTCCCATATGTTCTAAATACAGATGCTAGAGGGACCCTTTCCATACGTAAGTCAGATCATGTCACTGCTTTGTCCAGAATTTCCAGGGCTGTCCCATCTGAGTTAAGTCCACATCCTTGCCTCAGCCTACAAAGCCTTGCAGAATCCCTTCCATTTCCATCTCGTCTCTTCTCACTCTCCTGCTCCAATATGGCCCTGCTGTTTCTGGAATCCACCAAGTCTGCCCTGCCTCTGGGCCTTTGCTTGGCTCTCTCCTTCGCTTTCTTCAGGTCCCTGATCAGTGTTACCTCCTCAGGGACACCTCTCTTGACCACTTCAATATTCTCAGGCACGGTATGATTATTTCCCCCCTCAGCAGTCATCCCTGACGTAGTATAGTCCGGATTTTTTAAATTAACCTCCCTGACCAGAC
Organism: Pteropus medius; assembly: GCF_902729225.1. Taxonomy (NCBI): domain Eukaryota; kingdom Metazoa; phylum Chordata; class Mammalia; order Chiroptera; family Pteropodidae; genus Pteropus; species Pteropus medius. Next base: position 1,642,101 of record NW_024356335.1, read on the forward strand.
TGGAGTTCCAATATTATAAGCAGGGACATTATTTCATTCAGTTTGTTTACGGGCTATTTCTTTACTTGTAAAATGGACATTTCTGTTTTAAAGTTCCCCTTGACCAAGATGTTCTGGGGGATATGAATTTCTGCTGTCTTGTGGCCTGCCTGGGTCAAAGTTTTCTTCAAACATATTATGCTGAAAGGCAGGTGAGCTTTGCCTGTTTCCAGGACCCCTGAGACTTTTATTCAGTACCTATTTCCACTGCAGGAGTCTATCTTTAGCACTCGTGATTAGGCAGCATCATAGTCTGGAATATTTTTTTTTGCTCTGTAGACACAGTTCAATGAGAAATATTCAAAACAATAGAAACGAGTCATATTTCATTGACCTTTATTAAAAAGAATACTATTATATAAAAACAAAGACCTAATTTAGGCTAAGGCTAAAGACCATTAACGGAACCCCTCAAGCAACACCAGCCCAGGCTCCTAATCCTGGCACCAGAGTCGTCCTTTACTCTGGCCTACCTCTTCCCACCCCCATTTTAGCCCCAGCTGGGCTTCCTACCGGGGCATGCCTCTCCAGCCAGGCCTGTCTTCTCATCTCCCAGGACCTCACCCTTCCTGCCAGGATGGTGGCCCCAGGGTCATCTCCATCTCCCCACCCCCACCCAGCCTCCCCACACACACACGCGGAGCCACCGCACCCTCAAGCCCAAAGGTCTTCACCGTCTTGTCAGCACCCTAGATACACTTTGAACGTCTTTCGAAGTTTCCTAGTCTATTAACAGTAGGGTCACTGTGTACGAGGCAGAGGCCACCTCCTCTGAGCTCAGTGTGGTGGCGTTCAAGGCTCCTAAAACCTGAGACTTGGGCTCCCTCCACCCTAGTCACTTCCCGGGGCATAAGAACTCTCCTACTCAACCCTCAGGCCTCAGCTCGAAAGTTTCTTCTCCAAAAAGCCTGCCCGGCATTCGACAGACAGAGCCGGGCGCCTTCTCCTGGGTGCCTCGTGCCTCCTCTGGGCAGTGATGACCCTCGGAGTCTGCGGCTGTGCCAGCGCCGGCCCCTTCCAGGGTCAGGGGCTCCTTGAATGCAGAATGGAGGCCGAAGAACGAGCGCAATAATGGCGTCCACGATGTTGGGCCTCTCGGGGGCTGGGTGCACGATCCTGAGATGGAACGACTGAGGCGGCACGAAGATGGGAGTCTGACGGGGGGCAGTCGAGACGACTACCAAGCGCGTTACCCAGCACATTAACCAGCGATTCCAGCCCCGCCGCCACAGGCTCCGCCCCCACCCACCGGCACTTCCTGTTCCGGCGTGGGCCGGAAGTGGGCGGGCAGCGGCGGCGCGCGGAGGAGGTGGAGGAGGTGCCGGGCGGCCGCTTCCCGCCCCCGAGCGCGAGCCGGTTCCGAGCGGAGTGGAGCGGAGGTCGGACCCGGAGCGGAGCCGGCTGAGCGGGCGCTGAGCCCCCGCCATGGCCCGGAACACGCTGTCCTCGCGCTTCCGTCGGGTGGACATCGACGAGTTTGACGAGAACAAATTTGTGGACGAGCAGGAGGAGGCGGCGGCGGCGGCGGGCGAGCCAGGCCCGGACCCCAGCGAGGTGGATGGGCTCCTGCGGCAATATCCTTCTCCTGCGCGGCGGCCCGGGCTTCCTTCTGGCTCGGCCTTCCTACTTCCCTCATCCCGAGCCCCGGCCCCTCAGGCCGGCTCCCCACTTGTCTAACCCCTGGCCCTCTCTGGTCGGTCTCCCAACTCCCTTCTGATCCGGCTCCCTTCGGGCTGGGTTTCCTCGGTACCAGTGTCCCCCGCTTCCCTATGATCCGGCCTCCTCACTCCTCTCGTCCCTGGCCCTGGCTCCGGGAGCCGCAGCAGCGTAGCCCCATTCGGTCCTTGGATCTCGGTGGAGCGGCTCTCGGCGGCCCCGGGAGCGTGCGGGACGCGCCTCTGGCCCCGCAGGCCGCTCATTCCTTTGCGAGGCCTCTCCTTTCTTCCCCGTGCCTCCCCATTCCCTCCGGCTTTCCTTTCCTTGGACACTGCATCACTCCATCCCTCCTTGCAGGAAATGGGGTCATACTCGGGCTTGACCCGCGGGAGGGGCCCAGGTGAGCCACCACTGAGTAATCGAGCGGCCGGGGCGGCTCCTGGGCAGCCTTCTCGGGTCTCGGGCTCGGTTGCAGCACCACACAAAAAGAGGTGGGTGGATGGCAGTGGGGAAGAAAGGACACAAGGGGGAGCGAAGGCTGAAGTCCTTAATCCAGCCCTGATTGTGCACCTCCCACCCCAGAATCAATCTGACCCTCTAGCTTAATGCCACTCTTTCTCACCTGTTCTGTTTCCTACCAACACTTTGGGCTTTGGACCTTGATGGTCTAAGCCACATTCAACAAGTAAGTTTTGGCTCCCTTCCCCCAAATAACCTTGTGCAGGAGGCAGTGGGAAAAACTAGTAGTTTAAAGCTAAGAAAAACCAGAGAGCAAAAAGCGAAATGTAGAAGTAGAGCCCCACGACTGGAAATGACTATTTTTGTGGCCACGGAAAACAAGCGTTTAGAAAACGATTAAGAATAGAGGTGGTTTTCACAGCCTGCTTGGTCCCTTAGCAGTTTGAACACAGGAAACTGACTTTTTCTCACAGGAAGGATTTTTCTTATTCAAATGGTGTTACAGGAAGCGCCCGCTCCTCCCCCACACTTGTCAGGGCTGGAGTCTCATGCTGTATATAAATCAGGTTCTGGGTCTTTAATCAGTTGACTCAGCTTGGGAAGTCAGGCCCATAGAATAGACTGCCTTTGGGAGGAGTCCTGCAGTGTTCAGTGTGTCTTTAAAACAAAAACTTTCAGACTTTCTTTAGAGAGGAATGTTTTTTCTAAGGTGTATTCAAATATGTGTACAAACTTGTATTTTCTGTCCCATCAGGGATCACCTTGCTTACCCCATTGGTGAACTGGCAGCATGAGAAGGACCCCCATGAGGGAAGGCTGATTCTGCCGTCTGGTGCAGGACCTCACTCATGGGCAGGTGGTGCCACAAGGGCTCCAGGGTCAGGCCTGTGGCTCAGGACCATCCACAGATGGGGAGAACAAGGTCTGGTTATCTGCTGTCTTGGTTCCGGTGCTGCAGGGACTTACTGAAGGTCATCTCTTGTATGACCCTGACTAGTGATAGGTTCTTTGAGGCTGCTTGGAGGTCTAGGCTTAGCACATCCAGGGGATGGTATTTTCTTCACTAATTACAATATCAGAAACCTCGTTACCATGGAGAATGTACCTCTTGGGATTAGAGAAGGGGAGGTTAGCGGATGAGAACTGAAATCCTAGCAAATGTGGAGCCCAGGGAGGGAGGAGGAAGGAACTAATGTTTACTGAGGCCTTACCATGTGCCAGATGTTGGACTTATATTAGATCATTGAATTTAAGTTGTAGAACAGGCTTCTAGGAATCTTAGGACAGAAGTGAGGGAGTAGGGATAGGGGTTGATTGGAAGAGGGGGATATAGGTATGATGCCTGTGCTAGTACTGTGTGTGGAAGTGGAAGCAAGTCGTGAAATAGGAGCACGGACTGTTCATCCACACAGACCCTATATCATGCCATAGCTGTGTGACCTTCAGGAGGTCACATACCCTCTGAAGATCAGCATCCTTCTCTGTTAAAGGAAGGAGAACCATGCTGACCTTATAGGTTCCATGGGAGCATTGCTGGACAGTGGCCCAGAAGGCTTCAGCACAGCGCTGGGCACACAGCAGGTGTCCTGGACATGCTGCGTGGGTCAGTGGGTGGAGTGCAGCAAGGGACTGTAAAAAGAGCTTGGCTTTGGATTCAGGCATCCTGGGTTTGAAGGCCCACTGGACAGCTTAGCTTTTTGACGCTGGGCAGGTCTCTTCCCTTCTCTGAGCCTCAAATTCATTGTCTTTAAAATGAGAAATATGATTCTTGTCACAAAGAGTTGTTAGCAGTAATGAGATGACATATGAAAGCACTTGCTACAGGATCTGAGACCTCATAGGGATTTAAAAATAATATTCCTTTTTTCCTCTCTGAAGCACTTTCTGGTCCTCTGAAGCAGGGATCTGTTCAGCGCAGTGGTTTTGAGTGATTTTTCACTTTCCTCCCCCTGAGGGAATTTGGCAGTGTTTGGAGATATTTTGATTGTCACGTCTTGAGGGGTGCTACTGGAACCTAGTGGGTAGAGCCAGGGATGTTGCTAAATATTGTATGATGCATAAAACAGACCCCACATCGATCATCTGGTCTAAAATGGCAATAGTTCCATGGTTGAAAAACCCTGATCTAGAGGAAGCTAGGAGTTGGGCACAGTTCCCCAGTCTCACCGCCTGATCTTTGGAAGAGCCTGAAGCCAGCTGAGTGTGGAGGCCAGCTTGGGAACTAACCTTCCTAGCTCCCCAGATCTTCCCAGCTGCTGACGGCCCTCTACCCATCAATACAGTGAATGCTTGGTAGACTGGTACTACAGAGAGGTGACTCTAAAGCAGTGATTCTTTTTGCCTCCATGGACTAGTTATCCTACCCATCTTCTGAATGATTTTGTTTGTCAACCATACTGTATAGTGAAGAGCACCAGCCTGTATTTCCTTTTTAAGCCTCTGGGACTCTCTTTATTGCTCTGGGACACCAAATTGGAAAAGAATTCTGAGGTAGAAGTTATCAGTAGCTGATATCAGACTGGCTCTTGCCTGGCAGTGGGGAGAGGAATTCCAAAGCTGATAGAGATAGGGAGTGGGCTGCCTCTCAAATGCGGAAGGTGGATCAGAACTTAGCAGGGGCTTGGAAGGTGGCAGGAGTGGCTTCTGTGTGGCTTCCGAGTGGTGTGGGCCCAGTTCAGTCAAGATGGAGCCCACACTAGGGAAGATGGGACTCAGCTTTGTTTCACACGTGGGTATCGCCACAGGAACAGGAGTAGAGGCCTTATTGGGCAGAAGCCATTCCTCGTTCTATTTTTGAAGCTTTTTGGCTGAAGCCAGTATTTCAGATGAGGAAATGAAAGTCGGCTGATGTAATTCAGTTTAAAATAGGTGTCACCTTTGGGGACCTAACCCAAATTGTAATTTTCTTTTGAGCACTGGGTATTCGGAACTCAGCAAAGAATATGTCAGGATTGCAACTGAGATTTGGAGGATGAGGGAGGAGTGGCTCATTTATTGGCAGAGTTCTCTTAGATGAATAAATCTCCCTCCTGGTAGCTGTTGAGACATTGCTGGCCTGGGTAGGTCTTGGAAGGTAAAAGTTAGGAGACCTCGGTTTGTGCCTTTGTTTTTCCCTTTGGTGAATGACAAGATGGGAATGATAACCACATGGTTGCTGTGAGGATCCAGCAGGTGGATACGCTGTCCCCTGCCGAGCAGGTGCACGTGCACTCAATCAGATTTTGCTGTAAGTTAGCTTGTGAGGGCAGTTGCTTAGCTACTTTCAGGGATGGAGGAAGGGAGCGTCCAGACTTGCTTTGAGGGGGATATTTTAGGGGGTTGTAGAAGGAGAGGCATGCAGAGTTGGCAGAGGTGTCCTCCACCCTCTTTGTGGCTCAGAAAAGCTGTAGGCCACCCTCTAAACAGGCTTTGCCCACCTGGAAGCCGCAGTGAGTGGTGGGTGGCTGTGAATAAGATGCCATTTGACTCTACTCTTGAGCTGTCTTTGAGATGAGTTCATTAATAAAAGCATGGACATGTTTGAGCCTAGCCATCCTTAACTGGTGGTGATGCACAGGGGACATGCTTCGGGCGTTTCACGCAGCCTTGAGGAACTCTCCTGTCAACACCAAGAATCAAGCCGTGAAGGTAAAGGGGGTCACGCTGCGCCTCTGTTGGGTGTGTTGGGACCAGGGCTGTGGTTGTCCAAGTCTCCAGCTGCGCGTGAGCTCCCTGGGGCTCCAGACAGCATCTGTGTCATCTCTGCATCAGTGAGTATCTACCAGTGGAGTGAGTTGGCACTGGGCAGCGCTTCCACAGAATCCTCCTGGCGCTCCTGACATCAAAGCTGTCAGTGTTTATTTTAAAAGCTCCCCAAAGAAACGATCACTCCTCCCCTGGGCCTTATGGGGTGAGAAGTCAGCCCAACCCTTGCTGATTAGCAAAACTATAAATTAGCTTGCCATGTGGCACGTAGCAGAGTTTTGCTTTTCTACGCTATTGAACAGGCTTTATTTGCATAAGGATTTTCACTGCTTTTAGGATTTCCTGACTTTAAAAAACTAGGTGAGAAGATAGTTTCTGCTTACTGCATCACTGAGGCTAACGTTTCATCACTGAGCCTAAAATTTGGTCAAGGAAAGGGGTCTCTCTGAAGCTGGGATTTTTCCATCTTGTGACAGCATCTTGATGTAATCAGCAGACCTCACTGGTCTGAGGGGAAATGGCACCTCTCGCTGGGGGTGAATGCAGAGAGAAGCTGCAGCCAGATAAACCTGTTTTTTAAAAAAATGGATCTCCACTAGTCATTATGCTGTATACCTGAAACTAATATAAAATATTGAATGTCAACTCTAATTAAAAATAATAAAAAAAATAGACCTCCATAGCTGTGGTCCTGTGGCGTCTTGGCCTTGGTGGTGTCATCATAAAAATATAGTGATGCTTCTCCCCAGTAAACCAGTCATTTCCCCCAAAGTAGTGGGATAACTTATTTGCATAAGTAAGGGATACTTTGTAATTTAAATCAGTAAGAGAATTTCTGCCCACTTATTTTTTTTTGACCGTCTCAGACAAATTAGAAATTGTACTGTGTTCCTAGTGAGTTCTGACCACTCGGTTTGGTGTTTCTTGCCTGCGGTGGGGGACGTGAATGTGCCTGGGCTGTGGCACTGGGCTTCACTCCCTTTCTCTTTCCTCTGTAGGAACGAGCCCAGGGCGTGGTGCTGAAAGTGCTTACAAATTTTAAGAGCAGCGAAATTGAGCAGGCTGTGCAGTCACTGGACAGAAATGGCATTGACTTGCTAATGAAGTACATTTATAAAGGGTTTGAGAAGCCCACAGAAAATAGCAGCGCAGTGTTACTCCAGTGGCATGAAAAGGTATGTGAACACGTTGCCCATGTCAGCAGCCAGCTGACTCACCCCAACCCCAAGGTTCAAATCAGCAGGCCATTTTCCAGAACAAACAAGAGGACAGTCTGATAGGTATATGCAAACAAAGATTGTCCCATGCCTAAAGCCACCTGGGACATCTGATCACTTACCTTTGCCAGGGAAGCACCCGGTAGGGGTCCATTGTTTCTGGTAATCACAGCTGCTTTAGCTGTTGATTTATGCCAGGCAGGTCATGGGGGCAGGTACCTTGGCATGATACTGTGGATGGGGAGTCCCAGATGGGAGGCAGGCAGACGTGCTGGTGGCCGGGGCTTCATAATACTTTGCTTTGGTGGAGTTGGTGGTTGGGAGGATCTGAGGAATGCAGGCTGAGCCTTCCAGCTAGCCCTAAGGGCTTCCTGCTCAGGCCTCAGCCTCACCAGGCCAGAGTGGGCAGTGGCAGAAACCTTGACAGTCACTTAAAAGGGTCTTCATCCACCTGAAGCAGAAAAGGCTGTGCCTGTCCTTTGCTTGGTACAAGAGTAAAGCCTTTTATCAAGCCTTTGTCCCCTTGACCTGTCGAACTACGAGCACACTCACCATCACAGGAGGTCAGGCTGTCACTAACACAGCGTCCTTCCATAAAGGCCCCAGTGATTTTAAGGGAGTGGTCCTCTGAGACAGCTCACTCGAGTGGTGCTGGGCTGGGGCTGTGGCCTTTGGTCCTGCTCGTGGGTGTTCTCTGCCTGCTTGGCTGGAAGGTGAGCTCTTGGGCTTAGTAGGTGGGGGTGGTGTGGAGACCAAGCCCTTGGGGCCCTTTTAGGCAGCTTGGTGCTCAGCCCTGGTGGCATTTCTAATAAGGGCTCAGGAAGGCAGCTGTGATGACCTAGTGTCTTAAGTGCCTGGGGCAGTGCAGCAGGCTGGAAACAATGAGCTTGTCAAAAGGGAAATTGTGGAGTCAAAAGGGAAATTGCGGAGTGGGGGGCTCTGCTGTGTGTGTGCTTGGTCACTGTTAAGCTCAGTTCTAGTGCCTGAAGAACTAGCACTTCCTGGACCCTTGGCCCCAGGACAGGGCTTTGTCCTGAGAACGAGAGCTCTGTTGCCTTCTGACTGTGCCTGTGCTCTTGCAGGAATCCTTTTTCAGAGGGTCTGTGACATGGTGGGACCTAGGTCAGCAAATGCATGGTCCCACTTCCCCTGGCAAGCCAGCCGAGGCTCCCCCTTGTCTAAATGGGTCTCCTTGGGTCTCATTTGACATGTTTCCTTTTACTGCCCCACAGGCGTTAGCAGTAGGAGGACTAGGCTCCATTATAAGAGTTCTTACAGCAAGAAAGACTGTTTTAAAAAAAAAAAAAAAAAAGAGACTCATGTTACCGTGAGAAGAATTTTGGATGCACAGGCTGGTGAAGAAGGGATTGACAATGGACCATCTTCCTAGGAACTCCCAACTATTTCAGGACATGCATCCGCTGAAGTGTATTTTATTTTCAAGGTGGAGGGAGAAATTGTCTTACTGTTTCCTAAATCCTTTGCAGGATCTGATAAGTCTATGCCTTTGTCCACAAGTAATGCAGAACTGACATTGTGACTGTCTACCAGAGTGGCTGGCCAGGGATGGTCAAGTGTACCTGTGTGCACTGCCTGTTTAAAATGGGGGAGGGATGATTTGGGCAGGTGCAGATCCAAGGGCTGTGGTAAAGGGAGCGCTTAGCTTGTTTTTGAAGTGGAAAACCCCAAGGGTTTGTACAGACAGCCCATCCTCCCAGAGAAGGCAGGCTCTCTTGGGTTCATTGTAAAGTGCCTGCTGCATCAATAAAGCTCTTGGCTTATTAGTATATACTTTGCAGTGTGTTTCATATATGTTAAAAAAAAAAAAAGATAATGAATGCGGGGTCGACTTCTGGAAATTCAGTGTGGAAACTCCATGTAGAGGGGGCAGATGTGCATCCCCGTTCAGCCATCCCCAGGGAGCGAGCATGGCAATCAGCCCTCGTCACAGCGGTACCTCAGGCCTCGGCTAAAGTGCTACCGGTTGCTATGGAGAGATGTTTTGCTGAATACGTATTTATTGTTTTTACTCCTTTGATTTGTATGTAATTTTGGAGCTTATTTAATTTAATAAAGTGCCAAACATTCAATAATTGATCTAGGCTTTAAAAGTCTTCAGTTTGTGTGACTGTACTTGGAGTCTTCTGAAAATAGGCCTCAGAAAGGCCTGGTCACCATCTCTGACCCCAGGTTTGGCTGTGTGATAGGAATATTCTTACTGCAATGTTGACAAGTTCTTTTAAAAATTAAAAGCTAGAAACAGGTAGTCAGCCTATAGATATAAAAAGAACATTTTGTGCCCTATAAATACTAACAAGAGCCTCTTCAAAGAGTAAAGATGCTTTTCTTTCCTTTTTAACACATAACTAGTTTGCATTCTGTGGGCCTTGGAGATAGACCGTGACCAAAGTGACACAGTCCTCCCAACTCCTGCAGAACCCCCACTATTCTTGGGAGGTAGGCCTAGGCTGCTGGCTCATTAAATTGCATATATTTATTCATGCAAACCCTATGTGGGGAGATTCTTTCCAAAACACATGCTATGTAGCCCTTGAAGTACTGAATATGAGACACAATGTACTAAATTTATTAAGTCAAAGAAATATTGACACCAAACTATCAGTAAAACCCACTGTAGTTGCATCTGGATTGAAGAGCTTTAATCAAAAAGTATATTGCACCACAAATAATTTTTCTACAGCAATTTTAGATAATATAATCCCTATTTACAACATGGAGGGAGAGATCCAGATCCAATGCTCATATAAAGGGTCATATACTGTCTCTCACAGAATGTTTATACAAGTGAAAGTGCATTAAATCTGAAGTTACTCCACTCTTAAAGCTGAAAAAAATTCAACATGCAGGAGGAACGCCTAATCAAAATGCATCCTCTCTAAGCAAGTACAGACCGAGTGATGGGCCCCACAGCCACACCTACACCTGCCCGGGGTTGTGGGGGGCTGTGAGGCCCCAGAGTTGAACGGGCTCCTGCAGGTGTGCTGTAGCTGCCTGTGGCAAGCCCTGAACTGCCTGACCTTCGGAACTCTAGAACAGGTAGTAAAGCTACCTCTTCCTCATCAAAATGACGGAATAGAAGGGACTCCTGTTTTGTGTCCCCACCAGATAAATGGAAAATGGCATTCTGAACAGGACAGACATTGGCAGGGAGGAGTCATGGGAGGAGACTGAAGAATGGGTCACTGGGATGGCAGAGCCCAGGTGGGACGAGGGTGATGCTGCCCTTGAAAATGTAGCAGGTTAACTCCGCAAGAGCCTTGTTTTTCTGAGATATTTTAACCCTAAGTGTAATTGAGAAACAGAACTTTACATCATGGGATAACAACGGAGTTAGGAGCTCCAGCTATTTTTATTTGACCAGCGAAACTTTCCTCAAACTAAATAAACGGTTTCCCTTTAGATTTGTTTGATTTTGTGGTTATCCAGGGCAAGCACGTTCCCTTTTCTTTAATAACGAATACAACTTTTCATCAGTCATTACCAGAGCCATCTGTATACGATCAAGTCCTGCAGCCAGTTGGGGGCTATCTGGACACCACATATGTACTGTCATCTTAAATAATTGGGGGGTAGGGTGAGGGAGAGCTGGTGGCTCCACATATAGGCAGACCACCTCCAATGTTTTGGTCAGGGCTTGAGGGAGGGACAGCTGCTGCCTCTCTGAATACAGCGGTCTGTGCTTAACAGAAAACATGTGATTAGTGCTTGCTCAGTGCTAACAACCCAGAATTAAGAGCAGAGCGAATGAAATACCACCACTGCTTCAGAGGGAAGCGGATGCCATAGGATGCCAGCGAATTACAAAGGGGCAAGAATCCCGTTAGAAACAGTTTTCTCTTGATGCTCTGATTTTCCTTTAAGAACGCCATTAAATGGCTTTTACAACAGAAAACATGTTTATAAGAGCAAAGAACTTGAGCTATAAAAAAAATAGTTAAAAGTGGTTTACCTATGCAGGACAAGTACATTCATTAGAAAGGCAATTGAGTATATTTGGTACTAAGGATCTTTTTATATATTTGCTAGTTTTCTTCAGTAAAATGAGATACTGACAGAAAGCTGCATATTCATTAATCCACACTGGTCCCAGAGCATCTTAAAGATTTATACATCTAAAGTTCAAGGTGGTTTGAGAAACAAGGTAAAATAATGTTTTGAGAGGAAGGGTTAAAAAGCCTCTTCTAACTCGTCTGAACCCCAACATGCTAACAGAGAAGGAGAATTTTTAAAAGCCCCCCTGCTGAGTTGGCTCTCCCTGGCAGAACCAGGTGAGCCAGGCGTGCTGGGCATCATTCCAAAGGGCAAGCTACGTCCAGAGTCGTTGCTACGTGATGGATTGGCCGCCTCCTCTCTGCCAGATGCGGACGGCTTCAGCTTTCCGTGCTAACAAAGTCAGAGGACTCAGGTGCGGATGGGTGCTGGCCAGGGCTGGGATTTCAGCAGCACTGGAAATGTGGGTAGTGCCAGGACCCTCCCATTTGTGACCAGAATGACAGGATTAGCTACCTCCTGAGGTTCATAGCAGTCTGCAGGGAAGTGGGCCTTAAGTCTTGTAAACAATGTTTAGATACTTGTACAAAATACTGCAGCGACAGTGATTAAAAACCCACCCAGACTGGTGTGTCAGTGTTCTTTTCATGGAAAATGGGGCAGCCCATAGAGCTCCGTCCTTGGGTAGTTCCATCTAGGACCACGGTGTCCGAGGGTTGGAGATAGACGGCCGGATGCTGCCCTTGGGAGCTGGCTTGGACCCAAACCATGACATCTGTGTTTGGAACGGGAAAGGCTCCTGAGATGAGAATCAGGACTAGGGCAGAGGGAGCTGAAAGAGCTCCGTCCCCACCCCTGGGCCACCCCCATCCTGCCCGGGCATCCTGACTGGCTGTGAGCAGAGCAGTGAAGACCATGCGGCAGTAACGTCTGGAGGGCTCAGAGCCCATTCCAAGCACAGGAGAGAAACAGGAGGAAATCTGAGCCGATAAGCACAAGGTGGTGGAATTATAGGTATTTTTTCCTTAAATTTTTTTCTATTTATAATTGATGCAGATACGTTTTGAATATATATATTTCTAAGTCGGGGTGCTGGGCCAGACCTAGGGCAACTGATGAAGTGATATCAATAAAAGTGCTCTGGAAAACAAGGTCTGTTGGTCAAGCAGAGCACAGACCGAGCTGCAGGCACGAAGCTCGTCCTCAGTGAACACTGCCCGAGTCAGGTTCGTCCTCCGAGAGTGCCCTCTAAGCTGATGGCACAGCCGTGGCTGCTCCTGTTTGCTGGTGTGGGATCACTGACCCCATTTTTGGAAGGGACAGCAGACCAGGAAGCCCTACCTTGTACTCCAGAGTTTCTTTGAGCATGTTCTCTTCCTCTTGTGAAAAGTTCAGCAGCACTGACACAGCTTTTATAAGATGAAAAGCCTGAAACAAAGCAAGTGTTGCTGCCTGGGACTCCACTGGGGGTGGAGGGGTGGCTCGGGGCTAAGTGGCAGCTTTCTGGTTCTACCCCTGGTGTGTGCTCCTGGCTCGGTGGGCAAGAACACGTGGAGGGTGCAGGTGGCCATTCTGAGGTTGATGGCAATGACAGGTTCGTTTTCTCCCCCTCCATCGTCCACCTCGGGGACTGGCCAGATCACCAGGACAGCCACACAGCGACCCTGCTCCTTCGGCGGGGCTGCTCAGTAGGCAGATTTGGTCCCTTGGCCTCTGGCCTCAGCATTCGACCCACATGTCCTCCCAGGAGCCAGTCCCTCTAGGTCCCCCCACTCTCGCCTCCCCTGCTTGCTGCTCAATCAGCAGGTCAATGCCAGCTGGAGAAATGACGAAGTGTCCACACTGGTGGCCAAATTGGAAGGCTGGAGAGGAAGGAAGAAGTGGCCTTGGTAGAAGGCCATGCGGGGCTTGGGCATGTGAGCCAGGCCCTCGGGTGGAACTCTACCCAAAAGGCAACTCGGACGCCCTTTACCTCAGATTCCCGACAGGACATGAATTTTAAAACCACGTGTTTAAGGTACTCATAGTTGATCTCGCGGGCATCAGTCAGGTCAGTGTTATTCGGGACAGAAGGGGCCATGTTTGCCATCTCAGGGCCGGGCTTCTCCCGGACTTCAAAAAGCTCACTATCGGGCCTGATTTTCTGAAAAACCAATGGAAAGATGCTATACTGAGCCACTCAAGACGCTTCTTAAAATCACACGGGAGATTCGCCTGGCCTACCCTGTGATCACCTGTTGGTCCTCTGCCACCCCCTGCGCACAGTAAGGTGAATGGGCCGCCCCCTGGGAGGAAGCGCCAGCATATGAAGAAGGCTCGGCCCCTCCACACGGGGTGGACGGCTGAAAGGAGAGAGGCCACCTGCAGAAGTTCCGACATCCCCTTTATCTGTGTCAGGACGCATGTCCGGTGGCAGTGAGCACCCAGCCAGGGCAGGGGTGCTGCTCTCCTCCCATTTCAGGGCCTGCCACTCTGCCATCCGCATGTGGCACACAAGTCACCTCACTGACTCCCCTGACAATACACAGGCTCGGAGGAAGGCACAAGCCTGAGGCCACATAGCCACTGTAAAGGTATGTTCAAGCTGGCAGGGACACTGTCCTACTAGGTGACATCTGACCTCCCAGAGACGCCTTGCAATCACCTGCGAGCGTCATCACCAGGCACCGAGGGACCCCAGGAGAACCAGAGGGCAGGGAGGGCGCAGGCAGCGGGGAGGACAGGGGCACTCACCAGTTCCTTCTGCAGCGTCTTTCTGAGTTCCAGCATCCTCTGCTGCATCTGCTTTATGGTCTGAGACAAACCCCCACCCCATGAAAAGCCGTCCATTAAATGTACATCTCACCATCTTTAAGGAGCAAAGGACAACAGGACAGACAGATGCTCTCTTGGGTACCCAGACAACTATTAGAAGTCCCTGCCTGGTCTCCTGAGAGGCTTGTGCTGTCACACCTGTATGTCTTCTGTGCTGGGCTCTGTCCCTCACGCGCAGCTGCTGTGCACACACTTGCTCTTGGCAATGCCATCAATGGCCACCATGTCATCATATACCCCTCTGCAGAGCACGCGAGCGCCCTGCTGTCCCACCCTCCCCAGGGGCTCTGTCCTCAGGACTGCCTCCGGAGCGCGCCTCCATAAGTAGCACAGATGGAAACACCTCTGTACGGACTAGTCAGCCCTTCGGAATTATATCCATGTACTATGATCCCCGAGCAGGACACAGACCGACATTTATCATTACCGTCGCTGCCTTGAAACACTGTGACTCGATGCTTATTTTGAACAGTGTAAAAGATCGTGGTTCTTCTGCGTAGCCCACCGACACTGGGTTTTATGTCTTTTACTTATCTATTTTAAGTGTTTAATTATAAGCCTTAAATACAATTTACTACACATTCCCAATGTTTTCTCAAAGAAAAATTTACTGTATAACCAGCAATATAGGAAAATTTTTAAATAAATACTATTCCAAAGCCTCACAACGATGTATGAAAATGAGTTTTTCCTGTGGATTTCTAGTCCGTCACCATTCTTGCATCAAGAATCTAGAATTCTGAATGGTATTTTACATTTCTCAGAGTTTTCACAGCTTTCTCCAGTTTCCTAATTGTCACTTTTAATGTGACAGTAACTCTAGGGGACGCCCCATGTCTAGTTGTGTAGCTAACAAAGCCATAGTATGCTTTCTTTTCTCGAGAGAGGTTATCTCCACGGTCTCTCTAGAGGGATGGGAGGACTGGGCCAGAGGAGCGTGAAAGTCCTGTCAAGCACTTTTAACTGCCTCTAACGCCCCAGCTCACGAAATGGTGACGTGTTGTTTCAGCTGGCATTCTCATTTGATCATGAGGTTGGGCATTCCCCCAAAAGTACATTTGCTATTTTATTTTATGTTGCTTGATTTTCTAGGTTTTAGGCTCATTTCACTAATTCATCCAACAAATATTGAGTCCCTACTATGCGCCAAACACTGTCCTAGAGGCTGAGGAAATAGCCAATAAACAAACAAACAAACAAACAAACAATAAATGTATGCCCTCAGGAGCGAAAAGTGTCCAAACCAAATATACAATATATCGGCATGGAGAGAAAAAGCAAGGCAGGGGGTAGGGGTTCTGGCGGTGAGGGCTGACGGGATAGCTGCGGAGCCTCACTGATAAAACGATACCATAATGGAGGCGAGGATAACTGGGGGAGAATATTTTGGATGGAAGGCTCAGCAAGTACGAAGGCCGTGAGGCAGGAGGGTACTTGATATTCACAGAAAGGCAAGGCCAGGGTGCCTGAGAGGGGCTGCTGGGGACAGCAGAGAGAGTGCCGGGGACAGCAGAAGGAGACAGCTGTAGAAAGGACGTCCGTGGGTAAGGAGACAATATGGGTCCAATATGACCCAGCTGGTGATGGCAGAGGTGGCTGGGAACACCCAGACCTGCTACTGCCCAAGCTCTCATGCTCTGGATGGCATGTCGGGTCGGGAGGCGCAGGAGAAGACTGGGGAGGTGTGAAAGGGAGAAGGCAATGCGGGGGGAAGGAGCAGAGGGAAGCGGGGAGAAGCCCTTCTAAGGAATGAGGTCGCGTCTCCCCCGTGAGGTGCCCAGGGGTGTCGGCGAAACTCTCAGAAGGGACTGAGCAAAGATATAAACAGCCGAGGCGAAGGGCATCCTCACCTTGTTTTTCTCTAGAAGTTGCCGCTCCAAGTCCTGTTTTTCCTCCTGTAGCCGCCCCAGATCTGTGGCCCCAACCTCGCCATTAGGTATTCCCTCCGCAGCCGTAAGTCGGAACGCGGAGTCCTGCATGGCCCTCGAGGCTGCCTACAGGGTGGTGGCAGTAAGTTGAGAGCCAGGACCGGTGATGGTCAATGTAAGCCACAGGTCCACGGGGAAGGAGAGCAGACTCGTTCCAAAGGTGGGACTGGTCCGCTCCAACAGGCAGCTGGCCGGGACGCAAACCAGCTCTGGTGAGGCCCGCGAGCACCTCCCGAGGGACAATCAGATGCCATGTAGTGAGTGTGCTCGGAAGGAAAGGGCTTTACCGCCTGAGCACTGACAGCTGCTGCCACCTCCAAAGGGCTTCTCAAGACTCGCAATCTCCTGGTCGGTTAGGCACCCCCCCACCTCCACCACCGTCCCGCGCTTTAAAGAAAGGAAGCCGAAGCACAGGGAAGTGATGTGCCCAACACCCCGGCCAGTAAACCCAGCGCTCTTGTGTCCTCCCATTGCCGCCCCCTCCTGGCAAAGTGCGGCAGCCAGCCCCCCACCCTCCGTCCGGCAGCACATGGCTGCCCCAGGGGACTCGCCCGATGGCACTCACGAGAGGCTCGCTGTCAGAGAGCACCAGCCCCTGCCCCCGGCCCGGCAGCCTCAGCAGGCCCTCCCGCACGGCGGCCGCCTCGGGCTCCTCTGCCCTCCGGCTCCGCAGGGCCTCCAGCTCGGTCTGCAGCTGGTGCGTGTGCAGCAGGGCCGCGTCGTGACCTGGGCCAGGCAGAGGGGAGGCAGGTGGGCACCGTGAGTCCGGCGAGTTCTGCTCCCAGATGGGCTGCCGCAGGGTTGGGGTGCTGGGCGGGAACGGGTGACAGGGCTCGGCCAGGGGCAGACTCCTCACCTTTCTTCAGCTGGAGAATCTCCTGCTCTTTCTGCAGAAGCGCTTCGGCTTTTTCCCGCACACTCAGCTCCTTCTCGTCTACTAGGGCTGTCAGGTTAGCAGCCTTGGGGAGAAACCCGACCAGAGGGGAAGGCTGGCAGCAGAGGCCGCATCTCCTCCGCAGGAATCTCCACGTTCCACTCCCCATGGTCCCCCAGGAATCTGTCCCTGGAGTCCACAGCCTAGAGCTGACCCCAGGCTGACCTGCTCCCCCAAAAATGCGCCAACCCAGTCTCTTCGGCAGGCACCCTGCCGGGGGCAACCACCCGCATCGCCCCTCTGGCTGCACTGGGCCCCCAGGGACGCGGCCACCCTGCCTAACCTTCCAACGAGCTGTTACAACCATAACTTCAGGGCCCGAGTGCCTGCGACATGCCCAGAGTTTGCTGTACATGACCTCACTATGATGTCCTGGAGGGTGTCACCAACCTAGTCTTTTCAGAGGCAACGCGGAGACTCGGGTTTGTTGAGGATCTGCCCAAGGCCTGAGCCAGCCCACTAGAATCCTGGGGCCCGATGCCAAGTCTGTCTTCACAGGGAGGCTCTTCCCACCCTGCCAGAAGCCCGACCTCATGTCCACCGCACAGAGAGCCCGCGAGTACCTGGGCACGGGCTCTTCCTCAGGTGATGTCGTAATAACTGACCGTCACTGTCTAAAGGGCATTCCTACGGGGTGAGGGTTTCTTTATAACACTTTCTCCCACCTTCCTAGAAACGTCAAAGGAATCACGCAGCTGCTGTCCTTCTTGCGACCTATGTCCACCCTGCCCTAGACCGATGGGAAGGCAGGCTGGTGCCACCTGGGACAGAAGTGAGCCTACCTGTTGCTGGAACTCTTCCCTCTGCTTCCGCGCCTCCTCCAGAGCTTGAGCCATTGCCACGCTCACAATTTCTCTTTGGCTCCATTCTTCCTACAACCCAGAGAACAGGTAGGAGACTGGGCCCCCGAACTCAGCTCGCACTTCGCTGTGCACGTCATGTGAAGCCTGCAGAGGGGCCGCCGTCTTGCAGGGGCAGACCACGCCCCCCGGTGCGCAGGCTGCCCTTCTGCCGCAATGCCCTCTCTCTTCCTCTGAGAACTGTCCCAGTGGACAACCCACTGACCCCTCTAGAAACCAGCACACTACCGAGGCTCAGTTGTCCCATAGGCACAGAAGCCAGTACTTCGGTCAAGGCTGGGGGACCTAGAATTTGAAGAGCTGGTTTAATGAAATCAACACAGAAAGGCCCATGTGAATGGTGTAGTGGAACGGAAAAATCTGGCCACAGGAAAAATAATCAGCTCCTTCCTTCAGTTGCTACTTTTGTATTATCTTTTAACTGTTTCAGTGCTAGACTAAAAACTACATTAGAACATAAATTCTCGATAATGGGTGGTCCCTTTCTCCTAACTGGACCACCAATGACATACTGGGGGTCAGATTTTCTGTTTCTTCTCTTGTACATACTTGCAATAATCATTGCTCTTCATTCTTTCTTACCTCCTTCCATCTTCCATACAGAATTTTCCTTCGGCTGAAAGATGCTCTTTAGTACTTCCTTTAGGTGCACGTCTATTGGTGACTGTTTTCGTTTTATTGGTTTTCTTTCAACTATCATGCTGTGTCTGCGTATGGATTGTAAATGTATCCTGTTTGGCTTTGTAAGGATGGTCACACCTGTGCCTGTGACTTGATGGCTTTCGTCACTGTGGAAAATCCTCAGCCATTATCTCTTCGAGGACTCTCCTGTCTCGTTTGTTTCATCTTCAGTATCTCCAATGCCACACGATAGAACACCTCAAAGTATCTTATGTGCCTTTTGTCATTCCTTTTCTGTATTTCATTCTGCCCTTTCTTCCATTTCACTAATTCCCTCTTTAGTTCTAATCTGCTGTTAAACTTGTTCCATAGGACTAAGACGAGGAGCCCCACAGATCTGGCACAGACCTCCCGGGGCGGGGCGGGGATGCACTGTTCAGTTGGCACTCGTGTGTTTGGTGGAGAGGACAGTGAGTAAATTCAGCCCCAAGTGCTGGAAAAACTGCAATGTGAATGCAGCTGCTGCTTCAGCAAGAAACTGGAAGTGGCACTGCTCAGAGCAGGAAGCTGACAGGAAGGAGCAGGTCTTTTCCTCCCCGCTCCTGCCTTCCAGTCTTCCTCGAGTCTCCCCTGTTGGCAGCATTCACATGGAGCCAGCTGGACAAGCAGAAACGTGGCGTGCAGAGTCCCAGGTGCGGCATCGCAAAGCAGAATATAAAAGGATGGTGTGGGCTGAGAGTCGATAACTTAAAAGCCAGGCTACTTAAAGTGTGGTTAATTTTAAAATGTTTGGGGAATTTTCTCAATACCTTAGATTTCTAGTTTACTATCATTTGGTGAGATAATACCCTGAACGACTGCAGTCCTCATATATTTAGACTTGTTTTGTGACTTGGCCTACAGTCTTCTCAGGGCACTTGAAAAGAATACATATTCTGCTGTTGTTAGGGAGAGGATTCCATAAAAGCTAATTAGGTCGAGTAGGTGGAGAGTACTGTTCAAACCTGCTTTCCGTTTTGTCTTTTGTCTCCTCATTCCGTCAGTTAGAGAGGGGCATGCTAACTCTTTGACTGTGATCATGGATTTGTCTCTTGCTCTCTTTAGTTCTGTCGATCTTTGCTTCCAGTATTTTGAAACACTCTTTTAAGTGCACATATATTTAGAATTGTTTGTATCCGTATTTTTCAAAACAGCTGTTCCCTGGGCCTCTCAGGGGAATCATCCCCAGGGGCAGACTGGTGGCTCCTGCTGCAAACCTGAGCTGTGCCAGGCAGCCTCGAATCCCACGGTCTTGGATCGCATGTGGCTCTGAGGCAGCAGCACAGACTTTAGAGCCACGCAGACTCAGTTGTGTGTGCCTGCCAGTTCTAATCTGCTATTAAACTCATTCACTGTTTTTTTAAACAGCTTTACTGCAACGACCCAGCATCTGCTACGAAAGGGGCCGGGAGCCTGGAGGCCTATAAGTTAAGTGGCAGAATCTCTCTCCTCTGCATCCAGTTATGTCCAGGACACGAAGGGAGCAGCACCTGATAAAGACCGAGTTCTCAGGAAGGGAAGGGAAGCAATCCAGCGGACTGCCTCCTCATTTATGTTCAGGATCCCTGATGCAAACGAATAAGGTCCTGAAGACCTGAGGACCTGCTTCAGAGCCAGCGGTGGTACTGACAGCATTATTTTCAGGCAGCTAGTGACGACGACACAGAGGAAGGGCTGGGCCTCTGTGGAGTGAAAAGTCAGACCAGCATCACCTCTGACTATGCGACTTGGACAGATGACTTGCACTCGGAACCTCAATGACATTAACTGCAAAATCATCGTAATTCTTCCTATCGTCATGAGTCACTGAGAGGAGTTAAAGAGGTGACAATTTCTAGCAAATGCCTAACAACTATTGAACAAATGCTAGTTACACTCCTCCAAGTAAAAGACACGATGCTCTCATGAAACTGAATCAATTAGGTAAATACCTTTAGCTTCTTTAATTCAAGCTGGTGATGCTGTAAAGAAAGTTCGCATTCATTCTTATTTTCTTTAAGGGCTGTATTTTCTTGCTCCAGCTCTCTCTGCAAATTAAGAGAAGCACATATTGAAAGAAAAGATCTTTACCACATTTCCCCTGGGCACGGTCCTATCTCTTTGACATGGAACCTTTAAAAATGCCCCTCTTCCCCGTTTTTGTTCACCGCAGGCATGGGAGATGAGAATGGGGTGAGGGGAGAACCACCTCACAAACTCCTCATAAGAAACAGGCCTTTGATTCTGAAGACCGTGGAACAGGGAGAGAGACCAGGGAAATGGAGAAGCCATTAGTGAAGAACAATATGAATTCTAGAAAGAAGGCGGGAAGAAGCTGATGGCACTGCTCATGAAGTGTCAAGAAGTCCTGTGCCACCCAAGGAAAAAGAAAACCCATCGGTTTGTGGTTTTTCTAAAAGCAGCCTTTTTACATCTGGTCTCGTGAGCAGGCATCTTATTGGAAAGATAAAAACTCTAAAAAGTGGTTCCCTGGTCCGAAGCGGGCTGGTCCTCCTGTCACACTACTTGGTGGCCCAGCCACGCGCGAACCTGGTGCAGATCAGCCCGGCCCGCTCCCTTCCTCGCTCACCGCCTCGCGCTCCGCAGCCGCCTGGTCGGCGGCCCGCGCTTGCTCCAGGGCAGCGAGCTGGGCCTCCAGCACGCAGAGGTGCTCCGTGCACTGCTGCCGCAGGGCGAGGGCCTGCTGCTGTGCGCGGCTGCTCTCCTTGTTCGCGGCGGCCTGCGGGGGTACCGGACGACAGTTATTCAGGGTGGCAACAGGGGCCTCACTCCGTTTCTCATTTCTCGGTGGTCCAAAGATGGGTGGACCTTTCTGACCTTCTGCAGCCTGGGTGTTGCTGAGGTCCACCTGCAGGCTCTGCCTACTGCCCCGGGCCCCGGCCTACTTGGAAACTGGAGTGTGGGGTTAGTCTCGGCTCTGGGGGCACAGCTCTGGGCAATAGTCAGTCCTGAGGCACAGCCCTCTCTCACCCTCCTCCCTACTCAGTGCTGCCCTCTACTGAGAGGCAGTATAACAAAGCAATGAAGACAAGGCCTTGGACTCAAGGATGAGGGTTCTGCCCTTTATTGGCTGGGAGACCATGGCCTAGTGTTTCTGAGCTTGGTTCCTATAGAGAAGGAGGACAACCGTACATACCTCCTGGGTCTGCTGCAAGGACTAAATGTGACAGACACACAGTACTAGCAGTTCCTGGGACAAGGCACACATGCAATGAACGCCATTTTTATTTCTCTAGTTTCTAACTCAGCAGCTCTCCTGAGGCTGTGATGACAGGCCAAACCCTTGCCATCTTCTCCCCAGAGCCTGGACCTGTTCTCCGCAGCCCTGGCTGCTAGCTGAAGTCTGAGTGCCAGCGGAGCTACCACTGCCAGCTCCCAGAATTAGGCCGGGCCCCACGGCCGGCTGTCAGGTGGGAATTAGCCAGTCACTCCCTCTCTGAGTGACTCAGACCTTCCAGCAGGTCTTGACTCCCTCTACCTGCAGCTGCCCACCTGCTCATATCCAGCACAATTGTATCTAAAGTCAGGTCCAGAAACCATTCCAGAAGTTAGGAGTGACTTTGGGGCATCTGCAAAGGCAGAAAGGGAAAGAATCAGGGGCCCAGAACATGGCGGCCACAATCACCACTTACAAGCTCCTGAATCTGAGCCTCCTGAGCTGCCACAACGCCAGCGCTCTGCTTCAGCTTCTCTTCAGAGGCCTGCAGGCTCTGCTCTAGATCATTCACCTGAGAGGGAAACAGAAGCATCCTTTCATTCAAAAGCAGCTGAGGAATGAAATAAATGGCTTTAAAAATCCATTTAAATTAGAAACCAGGTACACTACAGAAAGTCTTTAAATCAGAAAAAGATACCCATAAGTCTACTATTATAAAACATTATCATTCTAATGTATTTTGTCCAGTCTATTTTTATGACTTTTAAAAAATAACTTTGTATACAATTCTAGTAACATTTTGTATTGTTTCTCCTCACTCAAGTTTCCTTCTGTGTTTCCATGTAGCCTCCAGACCTTAGGTTATTTTCTCAAGGGATAGTTCAGAATTTACTGCACCACTGCAACTGTACTGGCACTGAGGTTGTTTTCTGTTTTCTCATCAAAAATAATTCGGCTGTTAACATTTTCATGCAAGATTTTTTGACCTGATTTAAATCGCTTCCTTACGATAGATTCCCAGCAGGAGGATTAATTACTACGACGACACAAACTTTGGTTTCATTTGTTCCACAAATATTGACCAAGTCTCACTACGTACCTGGCCCCACACTAGACACGAAGCTGCCCTGAGGACAAGATGCTGACACACTGTCTAGCACTTAGCTTGATTTCACTCTCTAGTGGGGTATTTTTATCTGACTTGAGCTCTCTTTGTCAATTTCTCTGACAAAGTCCTCATGTTTATGAACGAAGGTCTGCCCTTGGGGAGCTTTATTATTAAAACATAAGCATAAAAGCTTCAGCTTTTTCAAGGAGACGTAGGCACCCAGTGAGAGGAGGGGGTTTTTGGGTATCGTGGTTCCTCAGACACATTCACCTCACCTGACGTAACTGAAACAACTCCATGAGAAGAATGTGAGTACTTCCATAGGGGAGCTCAGTAACGTTACTTGTCCGTGATCATAAATTTTATTAGTGGTAGAATCAGGACTGAAACCAAGTTTTTTAAACTCCTGGGTTCAGAAAATATCTACCCAAGTCCCACTTAGAGGCAGAACTCAGGGAAGATTTCAGATCCTCAAAAGGTTAACTATAGAGGTACCATATGACCTGGCAATTTCACTTCTAGTATATACCTAAGAGAGATAAAAGTATAAACCCATACAAAAGCCTGTTCACTGTGCTACACCAATGTTCAAGCAGCATCATATCTGCAACAGCCAAAAGGTGGAAACAACCTAAATGTCCCCTGGCAAATGGATAAACACAACGTGGTACATGCGTACAACGGAATGAAAGCCTTACAATGCCTTATTCGGCATTAAAAAGGAATGAAAGTCTGGGACATGCTACAACATGGATAAACCTGAGGACATTATGCTACGTGAAATAAGCCAGACACAAAAGGACAAATATTGCATGATTCTGCTAATGTGAGGTACTTAGATTTGTCAAAATCATAGTTACAGAAAGTAGAATCATGGTTGTCAGGGGCTGTGGGAAGGAGAAAATGGGGAGTTATTATTTCAATGGGTACAGAATTTCTGTCTGAGAAAATGAAAAAGTTTTGGAGGTGATGGTGGTGATGGCTGCACAACGATATAAATGTACATAATGCCACTGAAATGTACACCTAGAAATGGTTGAAATGGTAAATTTTACCACAATAAAAAAGTGGATATTCAGAAAGAGAATGGAATTATAGTAAAACAAACAAAGCTATATTTAGAGAAAAATATACCTTAAAATATATGTATCAGGAAATAAGAAAGATATAAAAAATGAGCTAAATTTGCTATGGTCTGAAAGCCTGTGTCCCCACAAAATTCATATGCTGAAATCCTAATGCCTGATGCGATGCTATTAGAACGTGGGGTCCTTGGGAGGCACTTAGGTCATGAGGGGAGAGCCGTAGGGAACGGGAGCCGTGCCCCTATTAAAGGGGCCCCACAGAGACCCTCTGCCTCTTTCGCCACTTTACACTCGTTAAACTGGCCAAAAAAATTTCCATGGGGAAATGCCAATGCTGGAAAAGGATGAGGTGCAGATACAGGAAACTTCAATCATGCCAGGGGAGCAGAGCCAGGTGCAGCCCAACTGGAACATCTCTGTCCTGTTAGGCACATTAGGTCATCTGCATTCTCTCTTCTCAAGGTGACAGGAACAAGGATGCTCACTGAAGTGTGGTCTGCGGTGACAGAAAGAAGGCAATCTGGATGTCTATCATCTAGTAGATAACTACAACGTAGAGTAGATAAGTACAATGAAGTGGACAGAGAGAGAAGATGGAGCAGTTGAAAGTAACAGAGAAGACACATGCATAGCTGTGTCATTTACATAAACACACATGGACACAAACAATGCCACCCAATTCAGGGTAACCCAACAACAGAAGGATCTCTATTAACCACGTCGGAATGGTTTCCTATGGGAGGAAAAAGAATGGGGATGAAAGGAAATAAATAAGGACAATTTTTTGTGGAATAATGATGGTAATGTGGCAAGAAGAAAGAAAATGACTAACTCAATCTTACATAAGTAAGATTCCAAAAATACTCCTTTCAAAAGAAAACCTCTGACCCAAGGGGATCCTCAGCCACAATCGTGTCATCCACCAAGTTACCACCCAGACATCGCAATCATTGGGAGTGAGGTCAGTACCCGAGTCTCCAGGACGTCAATGGCCTTGGCCTGGCTGCTTCTGGCTGCCAAGAGCTGCTGTCTGGTATCCTCCAAATTCTGCTCGGCAACTGTTTTCTGTAAGTTGAAAGAGAGTAAAATAAAAGTCTTTCCTCCATTGAATAAATATTTGCTGATATCTATACCATACTATGATTTTTGTAAGGTGCAAGGGACATAAATACATTTAAACCTCCCTCAATTAATTAAGATATAATTTACATATCGTAAAGTATACACAGATAAATTTGACACAGTCCTTTTACCTTTAGGCTGGGGCAAAAGACTAACAAAAAAATTATATAACAGAATGCAATAGAGCCCACAAGGAAGGAGCACAGAGCAGGCGATACTCAGGGTTTCAGGCAAGTAGAAGCCTTCATAATTCACAGGTGGCCTGGGGTGGAGGGAGCATCCAGGCAGAGGGATGACCAGTGAAGGCGTGAAGCAGCCTGGGATATCTGGAGAGCTACAGCTGCCAAAAGCTAAAGTGATGGTGAGCTCAGATCAAAAAATAAGACTAGAAAGTGAGGCAATGGGCCAGATCATTAGACACTTTTTACGCTATAGGAAGGAGCTTGAATTTAATTCTGTAGGCAATATTTTCCAAACAGGGGTTGTCCAAACACTGGCATTAAAACTTACCTAGAAGGGTGGCTGTTAAACCTGAGGCTTTACTCTGGGCCTACTGAAATCAGAATTTCTGAGGGTAGGGCCAGAAATATATACCTTAACTAAACTCTTAGTAACTCCCATGTAGACTAAACTTTATAATAATGATGATGGCACAATAACAATCATTATACTACGAATAGCTCAAATATACTGAGATCCTACTATGTTCTAAGCCTCATTCTAAGCACTTCACATATTGTAACTCATTTAATCCTAATAACAATTATATGCATTTGGTACAATCATTAAACCTATTTTACAGGGGAAAAAATAAACACAAAGAGATTACATTACTTGCTCTAAGTCACAAACTAGTAAACAGTAGAGGCGAGATATAAACCTAATCAGTCTAGCTCTAGAAATCAGTTTACACCCTAGAACCCACATTACTCACTGCAGACTGCAGGGGAGCTGTGGAAGATATTTAAGTTTAGGAAGATCAGTCTGGTAGTGAGCATGGAAGACTGTCAGAGGGTGAAGGAGGGGAGACTGATGCTGGGTAGGCCAGTCTGGAGACGGCTAATATGGGCTAGGCTAGAGCTGCTGCAAGTCCTAAAGCACTGGAGATGGAGATATTTAGTTGAAACTAACTGAAGACAGAAAGTGAGGGTCTAATCTAGGCCTGAGGCCTTGGCTTTGTCACCTTTGTCATGAGGAGGCCAATCCTTGGTCTACTAAGAGGAGGAGGAGCAGAATGTGGGCAGATAATGATCTCACACTTGGCTAGAAAGCAAGTTCACCTACTCCACTGGGCAAAAGGTCAGTGTGCTCAATAGCCTCCCTCAGCGAAGGAGTCTGCTTGCTGCCCAAGGCAATTCCTGCTGAAGCCAAAGGCAGATGGTAACTATTTTCCTTGGCCAAAGGAAAGTGCAAAAGGGAGGAGGCGAGCAGAGCAGTAAGGCAAGACAGGGCACGTGGATTCGATCACTAGGCAAGATTTACTGGTGTTCAGGATGCTTTTCATTCTCGTGTATCTCTGAACAAAGCTCTCCCTGTCCCTAAGGAACACATGTCACACAGGTGACATGAGGCTTTTTTGTTGAAAGCAAGACAATCAAAAGTGGGAGGGAGTGCTCCTCTCGCCAAGCAGTTTGCAGACCCTCCAGCTTTGAAACTCTAGGACTTTATGAAATCCCCTCTTCCACCAAAACTGCCTTCCCAACACTGACTGGCCCAAAGGGAGCTAGTCACCTCTTTCAGAAGTTCCTGCACATGTTCTTCTCCTGATAAGTTCTGCTCCAGTCTCCTCTCTAAGGATGTGACTTTCTCCTGTAAATGGGTGATGAGTTTTTCTTTCTCTTGAGTTTCGGCAGTGACCTGCAGGTGAAAGCAGAGATTACAATAACCTATAAGCCCTCTCTCCTCTCCTGTCTCCGCTAGGACCATCATGTTCCCATGAAACTCTGTTCTCAACTGCATCCTAGAAGAACATACAGCCAGGAAATCTTCCCAGAAAACAAGATCTAGAAGATACAAAATCAGAACCCAGCACCGCTGATGCATCCAGTTCATAACTTGTCCAGCAAGAGACAAGCGCTCGCCCCAAATTCAAGCAACTGACAATCTAGGAAGGAACCATGCCATCACCTCTGTGGAATCTAGCTAGGACAACGGGAAGATGTTCCTACTCTTTAAAATAAACAGACTGTATTGTGATGGCACGCTAGTTAAGGGCATGTTCCTCCTCCCGCTCCCATCAAGCATGTATGCAATCCTGTTAATCCAGAGCTCAACAGGACCCAGTCTTTGCCCTAGATGTCAGAATCCAGCAGAGGCGATCCCAAGCAAGAAGCTCCCAGCCAGCCCTACAACGACCTGCAGAACAATGCTCCTGGCAACGTGGGGCTGGGTGAAGCAGTCACGGTGAGGGTGTAGCTGCCTAAAGGCCAAAGAGAGAACGTCTAAAACGAACGATGATATGCACCCTGGCTCACAGCACAGGGACCACAAGAGAGCCGCTGTGCATCTCATACCTTAGTCTCAAACCAACAGCTGCTCATGTTTTTATTTCTGTCTATCTCTTTAGCTGTGATGGTAGTGGTGAGTAGGAACTGGATGAATGGGAACATAACACAAGGCAGAGAACACAGAATGGAGAGGGAGTTTGATGGGAAGGAAAAAAAAATTTTGGCCGTGTTGACCCATCTTTATTGGTCTTTTACTAATAATGTTAATAACAGTAATAATTATAACAGCATGGTGTAGCAGCAATAGCAGCTATTAGTCCGCGGAGTATATGCAAGTACTTCCCATTAACTCTAGTCCTTACAACCACCCTTCGTGTGTCCATTTCCAAGGAAACTGAAGCTTAGGGACTAGCCCAAAAGCACATACCTTAGAGACAGATTAAGGATTCAAAACCAGGTCTTTCAGATCCAAAGCCTGTACTCGTTCTACTACACATCAATCTGAACTTCAGAGATACAGGTGACCCTTTCCAGTGAAAACTGAAAGAACAAATAAGTCTTCTACAAGTCTTCTTCACCGTGTCAGGCAGAGTTAGGGACAGAAGGTCAGTTATCAATTTCCATTTGGTCTTCTTGTGTACCACATCCTACACTGAGCCTCCCTCTCTACTCTGGCTACTCGACTTCAGGCCCTTAGCACCTAATGTGCTACAACTAATATCACACTTAACCGTGAGGAAACTCAAAACTTTCCCACTAAGGTCAGGTACAAGGCAAGGATGGTCCCTCCCACCACTCCTTTCAAACATTGTACTAGAAGTCCTTGCTAGTGCAATAAGGCACGAAAAGGAAATAAAAGGAAAGCATAAAAACTGTCTTTGTTTGCAGATAACATGTAGAAAATCCAAATGAAATGACAAAAAAAAAACCTCTAAGACCTAATAAGCAATTATAGCAAGGTTGTAGGTTACAAGGTTAATATACAAAAGTCAACTGCTTTCCTATATACCAACACTGAACAAGTGTGACTTGAAATTAAGACCTAACCCACCATTACCAGTGATTTACATTTAGACCCACAAAAATAACATACTTAGGTGTAAATTTAACAAAATATGTTCAATATCCATGAGGAAAACTATAATACTTTAATATATGAAATTTTTTAAAAATGAAATAAATGGATAGGAAGACAATACTATCAAGATGTCAGTTCTTCTCAGAATCATTGATCTATAGATTCAATGTAATACTAATCAAAATCCCGGCAAGTTATTTATGGATATTGATAAACTGACTCTAAAGCTGATATGAAGAGGCACGCTGAATAACCAACATGATACTACAGGAGAAGAACAAAGTCGGAGGACTGATACTATCCAACTCCAAGACTTATTATAACACTACAGTCATCAAGACAACGTGGCACTGGAGGAAGAAAAGGCAAATAGATTAATTAACTGTACAGAGAGCCCCGAAACAGACCCCTTGTATACTGTCAACTAATCTTTGACAAAGGAGCAAAGGCAACATGATGGAGCAAAGACAGACTTCAACAAGTGGAGCTAAAATGACTAGACATCCACATGTAAAAAAAATTAATCTAGACACAGACCTTACACACCTCACAAAAATTAACTCAAAATGGACCACAGACCTAAATGTAAAACTCAAAACTATGAAATTCTGGACGTGGTTCCATAGTGTAGCAGTTAGCATGTCTGCTTTACACGCAGAAGGTCCTGGGTTTGTTAAAACTTCAACAATAAGAAAAAAAACCCTCAACAATAAGAAAACAACCCAACAGGATAAGGCAAAGAAAAGAAAGAAAAGAAAGAAAAGAAAAGAAAAGAAAAGAAAGGTATAATTGGAAAAAAAAAAAACCCAAAACTATCACCATTCACAAATATGATTACTATTAAAGAAACTCAGACTTCAAAAATTATTAAGCTTAGTAAGAGTTAATCAGTTATACAAAAAAAATCAACATGCAAAGATAATAGTATTTCTATGTGTCAGCAATAAATACAAAAATGATTTTTTAAATGACACAATTAAGACTTGGTATAAAAAAATAAAGCACCTAGGAATAAACTTAACAATAGATAACAAACTTTTATGGAGAAAATTATAGACCCTTATTGAGAGTCATTTAAAAAAAACAGCAATGCTGAGTACCTGGAGAGATAGAGACCATGTTTTTGGATACGAAGACCCACATCATGAAGTAATCAATGCTCCTCAAATTCAAGACTATTCAAGAAACTCCAAAAAAAGAACTAGGTGGGGAGCTCATCTTATCAGACAACAGGACTTACCCGAACACCACAGCTAGTAAGGCAGTAAGTACTGTGCGAATGCTGCACCGGCATACTTCCCAAAGCCCAGTAGTATATATAGAAAAGTGAATTGTGACAAAGCTGGCATTGCAGATCAATGAGAAAAGAACAGATTTTTCAATAAATGGTACCAAAACAATTTAAAAAATTGTTTTATGCGCTACCTCTCCAGTGCCTTGAATGTGCTAATCCTTTTACTGACCTCAGGTTTTCTGGTTCTTTCCTGCTTGAAATTCTCTCCCATCATCCCTTTCTTTCCAGCCTCGGCAGTTCAACTCAGCTCAGGAGTTACTGCCTCAAGAGAGGAGTCTGTCACTCCAAGGCTAGATGGGATCTGACGCCCTCTCAGGATCTCACAGCCTCCAGCGGTTTCCTTCACAGCACGCATAATGGTTTGTAATTACGTTTTCACATTGATTCAGGACTGACTTCTCCTCTAGACTACAAGTTGCACAACAGCGAGGGCGGTATTTGTTTTGCTCACCACGGTATTTCTAACACCCAGTACAGAGCCTGGCCCATGGGAAAGCCCAAACCATATTTTTAGAATGAATGAGGGGATTTAGTGTAACCAGAGTCTGGACAATTGGTTTTCCCAATTACAAAATGGATGGATGGTTCTAATTGATATCAAAGGGTCCCTCAAATCCCCAAATTTTGGGTCTGTTATCCCCTACAGCCCCACCCCCCAGATGCCTTCTCTCCATCCTGGTGTCCTACCTATCCTTGAAATTCCAGTTTCCCCAGGAAGAGTTCCCTGACTCCTGTGCTGGAAATGCACTCTCCCTATGGCATACCTTTAGAATCTGAAAAATCTATTTCACTTATTTGGGATTTGTTGAGTTGTAAATGTCTTTTTTTCCCTTGTGGTCACAGGAGATTTAAGTTCCATAATGAAACTGTAAGCCTCTGAAAGAAAGCACTGTATGTGGCTAGATTCTCAGGTCGAGCGCAGAGACCTTGTATCCCAGTCATTCATTTGTGTAAGATCTATCTACTGGGTGAGCCTTGCTGTGAGACAAAAAGCCCAGTATAACAAGCATGAATTCTGGAGTAAGATTTGGGTTAGAATCCAGCTCTGTCACTTACCGTGTAACAGTGAATGTTTAACTTTGAACAAGGTATATGACCTCTTAGTTTCCACTTAGGATTGGTAAATATGCTAATGCTTAACTGGAAGTGGTAATTAGATTTACGTTTATACAAATCTAACTGTGCTGTGATGATGCTCTAAGTCTCCCTTACACTTGACATTACTGGTTCTCAAGGGACGAGGGTAGCGTTCACGGTACCACCCACTAGGGGGTGTTTTGTCATAAGAGGGGAAGGGCTGGATTGTCAATGCCTGAAGGATACCAGCGGCATTTCCTGGCCCTGGGGCCAGGAAAGCAAAATGCCCTGCAATGCAAGTGTCAGTCACGCAATACAAATTGTTCTGCTCCAAATGATGATAAACATACCACTGAGAAACACTGGCCTACAGTCAATAATAATATTATTGTTCATCCTTATAGTCTCAGAACTTAGTACATGTCTAGAATAGGAGGGCAATAAACGTATGTTGGCCAAAT
Source organism: Pteropus medius (assembly GCF_902729225.1). NCBI lineage: Eukaryota > Metazoa > Chordata > Mammalia > Chiroptera > Pteropodidae > Pteropus > Pteropus medius. Next base: position 1,673,192 of record NW_024356335.1, read on the forward strand.
GAAAAAACAAATTATAATGATATCATTTATGTGTTTTTTTTTTTTTTAAACAACTTGGGTTAGAGCCAAGTATGTCAAAGATACAACTTTGGCCATGTCAACCATAACTTATGTTTTCTTATGCTCAGGGTCCATCATGTAGTATTTTAAGACATACTTGAGTAGATCTAATGGTGTGCTTTGAGAATTCTTGTCAGGATAATAACGATCTCTCCTGTTCAGAAACTCTTATTTGGTTACTTCCATCTGAAATGCAGCCCAGCCAGACCAGGAACTAGGGCGACGTGGATGGCGTGAGAAACAAGTTTCATCGGCCATCCAGAGGTAGAAATTTCTGATAGAATTAGTGTTTACTCCATTCATGAAGCCTAGGAAGCCGGGTCCACTCCTAGCACTCTACTTACTTTTTGCAAATCATTGGAAAGCTGCTGAATGCATGCTTGGAGCTCTTGTTCCTTTTGCTCCAGGACTGTGATCTTATTTTCTGCACCCATTTTTGAAGTTGTCACGTGATCTCTTCATTGAAAGAAAGCAGACAATAAACAAATTTGGATATCTCATCTAAGACACTCTTCCACAGGAAAAATATAAATGTTTCTTTACACATCAGGGCTGCAAACATTAGCCATGAGAAAACTCCTTGGCTTTCTCTGAAGCAGAAGTCCGAAGAGAAAAAATTCCATCCAGGTTAAAGCGAGAAATCCTGATCTACCTTTGGTTACTCAATAGCACAGAAAGGAAAACATTGAATTGCTCGGCAGGGTTGGAGGGTTCCGAGTTTAGGCAGGTGAAGGGGAATGAGGGCTTGGAGGGTGGGGGGTCCTGAGCCCTAGGCAGGTAAGAACGAGCCCTGAAGCCTTTGTGAGAACTGGGATTGGAAAAGTGCTGCGGTGAGTCACGGGGAAAGGTGGGGCGGGCTATGGCCAGAGCTACACTAACACCACTTCCCACGGGCCCCACAGACCAAGCAAGAACCTCTGCTCTTCCAGCGTTGAGCAGTGTCTCTGCAGTTCTTCTAGCTTTTGGCTCAAGTCCGATGACAGCTGAGTGGAGGCCCTTAACTCCTCCTGGGTGTGACTAAGTTCTCTGGTCCGTGCCTCCAACTCTTGCTCCATTTTCCCCAGACTTTCTTCTTTTTTTAAGAGCTGTTACAAAGATAAAGTTTCGCTGAACCACTACTAAGAAATCTAATTTTTAAAAAAATCTGGACCCATAAGCCAAACTTTTATAACACTTTTTGTGAGCTTATATGCGGCCTTATATACCCAGTAGTTACAGAAAGAAGAATGAAATAGACTTCAAACAATATTTCCACTTTAATAAGTTGAAAAACACATAAATATGATTAATATCAAAGACTACTGGAATATGTTTCTCAGCACTTAGAGAGTGATAACTTATACAATCTAAGTAATGAATAATCTATTTAGCATTTAGCTCTTAAAACAAAAATGCGCACCATGTGCTTTACTTTACTTAGTTCCTGCTGTTGGAACTCTTCTAATTCATCCATTTCATCTCTCCTTTGGAAAAGATTCAAACTCTGGTTCTTCATTTCCTGTAACTGAGCTGTCAGAAAACTTTTCTCCTATTTGGAAGAAGAAGACATCAACTCAGGCAACTAAGACATTAGAAATCATATTATGTAAGCAGAAATCTTAATAAAGGAAAATCTTAAGGAAATCTCTTGTCGGTAGGCAATAATATATTAATAATATGAAGCTTTACAGTAATATGACCAATATGGCATTATCTACGAATTCTTTAAGTTAAAAATAAACGTGTTTTAAATGATAGTTGTGAATAAAGGGAATAAGAGCAACAATTACTTAACACTTTAAAGTCTTAAATTTGATTAGCAATGCCAGATATCCATTTTACATGTCTATTCTCAGTGAGACTCAACTGGAGTGAGACTGAATGCCCTTTAAAAATTCAATGCATTTAAGTAGAATTGATTTCAGTTAACGAGTTCAGTTAGCTAGTAAACAAAAATCAGACACGACTGGTATCATCAGGCTACAATTTACTAAATGATAGCTTTCCAAGATGGATTCTCTTAAGGACAAACTCTGCTGTTGTAGTTTCCAATTCTTGATTGAAAAAGTAATTAAAACAGTCTAAAAATAACATTGCCAAAAATCACAGTGGCTTCAAAGACCTACATAGGCATCTCATTACTTTTTCCCAGTCTAAAATTTTTCCCAACGCCTCCTCTGGTGGTGGGGAAAGAGAACAATCTCCTTAGTGAACTGAAGTTTTATTTAGTTCAGTACTATATGGATCCCCCTTTACCATAATTTTAAAAGATAAAAAAAAAAAGTCCAATGAGAATTTCAACTGCTGTAACCTTAAGAATTTCTTTTAAGATAAGAACACTTTAACATACCACCATATGTAAGAAGACCATCATCAGTATCACGGTTAGAGCTTTTTTTTCCCCCAGGCACACATTTCTTTGAGTGACAGCCTGATTTTTCTGTAATTTTTTAATATAAATGTTGCTGATTTAATAATCAGATTTCTATAGAACACATAAAGAAAACCTCTGGTTTAACTTGGTGTTTTATCTCAAGAATGGAGCAATAAAAAAACTCAGTTGTTTAATAAAATTAATCATAAATATATTTGGCAACTGAATATATCAATCTAAGAAATAATTTTTCTACCATGAAGAATAACTTAGGAGTACTCAATGAAAACAAGGAATGAATAAGGTAGTAGCATATAATTTGGGTAGTAGCATATAAATCAATAATTTGACTATTGATTATTTTATTTTGTTTTTTTAGGCGAGGCAACTGTTGGCTGACTTCACAGATTGCAAGGACCTTGTCAGCTTACATCCCTTATTTTTTTTATTTTTTATGCCTACAGCACCTGGTCTTCCTCGGTGGTCTCCCATCCAAGTACTAACCAGGCCCGACACTGCTTAGCTTCCGAGATCAGAAGGGATCGGGCTTGTTCAGGGTAGCATGGCCGTAGACTACTACTGATTATTTTAAATTAAAATGTTTTTCTAATTGTAGGCTTGAAATTTCATCTTTTGTTCATTTCTGGGAGCCAGAATACATTATGTTAGGCACCTACAATGTTAGATGAGCTATCGTGTTAGAACAATCAATTTTCCTCATCTGTGTCTGGCCAAGAGGTTCTCTTATCTGCTCAATGCCGAACCTGGAGAAATGCCCTTCTTCCTCAGGCCTCCTCAAAAAGTCCTCCTAATGTTACCAGAGTGTTAGTCAGGGCCCCCGCAGGAAACGGATGGCAGACTCAGATTAGATATTTTGAGACAAGTTTAAATAAAGAGACTTTTCAGAGCTGTAGGCAGGATAAGATAACCCAAAAGAGAATATGTACTAGTAATAGATGAGCATGAAGGGCCAAAGGGATGAAGAGGTTACATGAAACTCAGAGAGAGAAATGATGCTAAGAGGATAAACTGAAGGTCCAACTGAAGCTGTGGCCATCCGGATTCAACTAACCAGAAGGCGCCCACGTGGAGAAGGCTGAGGAATGAACATCCCCATCACTCTTCTTCCACACAGGATTCCTTTGGTGTTCCCCACTGGTGGAACCCAATCAGAAGCCAGAGGGCAACAGAGCCCCACTGACGTGGGTCCTATCAGCCTTCAGGTACACAGAGAAAGGTAAGAGAGGGGTGGAGAGTATATTGGGAGGGCACGCCCACCAAGAAAGAGGAAGACATGAGCTTTTCAAGTCAGTGTCTAATCACCCTGTTTCCAAGAGGTGGTACAGCAATCAGTCCACTGGGTGGTACTGGAAAAATCACTGTCCAAGCTCCATAGAAGAGGCCAACATTCATAAAGAGACAAAAATAAAGATGAACTAACCTTTTCAAGCTGATCCACTTTTTCTGACCATTCCTAAAACGAAACAACAAAAAAGTAGTTTCCAGGAAAGAGTATCAGTAATATCAAGATTTTCAGAAAACAAAACAGCCTACCCCCAAAAGCAACCCACCAAACAAAACAGCAAAACAAACAAACAAACAAACAAAAACCATGAAGTTGGCTTAATAGTAAGAAAGCTGAGAGTCCTAAAAGAAGAAAATGAATTTTTATTTTTTTATATAAAATTCTAGAACACAAATATAAGGCTGCAGATTTTTACTAAGTAGAGCACCCAAACAAAGCTGTATCTGTTGTTCTGATGCAGTTTAGCTTATTCCTGAGTGTTTTTCCATGATTACTATAATAATTTATTGAGGGTGGGTAGCTGGGATCAGCTGAATTGGTAACTCTTCAATTGATATTTAGAAATTAATTTACTGAAGGGGAGGGTCTTCAGCAGCCCCTAAAAATTATTTTCCTTGATTTTACCAATATGTTTTATGCCATCTGATGTAAGTTAAAGGAAAAGGGATTATGTCCCTTATTCACAAATCACAGAACGGGGAAAAATATCCACTGGTACAAAAGACCATATCCCAAGTGCCTACAATTAGAATCCACCTTCTTCCTTTATATACACTCATATCATAGTTATCCACTAAGTAGTGATGAATGATGTTTTTTTCTGGCCAGTAAATGTCCTAGGTGACATATACATATTTTAAAACCAACCAACCAATCACTCCATCTACTGTTGGTAAATAATAAATTTTCTTAAATGCAACAAAATAAATTGATCCTGTCTTAATAAATCAGGATTATCATTATAATACCTTGATGTTTATCTTGTAATAGCCAGTAATACCATCTTTCAATGGATGGTTCAAATTAAATTATAGGAGTTCCCTTCTGTCTAGCTAGCTGGACTTGAAATTTGTGATCAGGTTTTTTTAAGAACTATGTACATCAAGTATGATGTCTAGTTTGACAGCATCTTCTGCTCTATAGAAGGCAAGTGTTTTGGGTCTAGGCTTAGAGACAGGTTTTTAGAGGACAGAGACCCTTTTCCTTATCTTGGGGCTCGCCAGATTATAAACACACTATTTCCCTTCTCCAGCTACACAATTATACAACGATACTCACATTCTGGATGTATTTTATGATTATAATTGTAAAGCTTCTTGATAATTTTCCAACCAGAGGCCAGGTGAAATCTTAAAGAACTTACATAGCATTCCTTTTCTCTTAGGTTATAAATATTTTCTACCAGGTTTATGTCATCATTTCTGAAATCTTTCCACTTGTCTTGGGCAGTGTCACATATAAAATACCTGGTCCTTTCTGGCTAATGCCAAAGCCAGTCCTTCTGCCATTTTGGCTCTGTTGGCTTGGAATGTCTCATTCTGCTCTTGAAATTTCCGCATGGAAGCTGTTAACAAAGAGGCTCTATTTGAGATATGGAAATATTTCAGAAACAGCATGACAGACAGCTCACATGATTACTTTACAACTGTCATTTAACAAAAAAGGCCAAGTCACATATGTGAATTATGATACAGGGAAAAACCTGATCCATCTCAACCTCCTCAGAATCTTTTGGGTTTAGTAAAAAACCATAGTTTTTTGTTTGTTTGTTTCCTGTTGTTTTTGTTTTTTGTACTTGTCAAATATATACATTTAGGAAAATGCCAAAAGGTAACTTTAAATGGTACAATGGTAGAATACTGAGTTAGGTAAGTTGCCAGAAAACAACAATGCTGTTGCTAAGTGATGGCTACTATCACTTTATCAGAATTAAAAACAAAAACAAAAATCAAAACAAAGCAACACAAAAAACCCTTTCTTTCATTTTGTTTTCCTTTAAACACATTTGAATATATATTATATCAACAGAAAATAACTTTCTATTTCTGTTAGCATCTTTCTTGAATTGAACCCAAAGGAAAACATATGATTTAGGGTAGACTAAACAAAATGTATGTTCTATTGTTGGAGGAATGACGACAGTTAGAGATTTCCTCCAATTACTGAACATAGCAGCAATGGAGCTGTGGCTAGAGCCAAAGTCTCCTAATCTAGGTCCAAAGGCCGGGCACTAGGTTCTACTAAAATCTAAGGGCAACCAATAAACTGGTCAACTGGAGAGAGACAAGCTGATACACATAGTGGCCTTCTCCTAAGAAGCAAGCCCATAAGGCAACACAAAGACTATTATATACCAAATAGTATGCTATTACATACCAAACAAATGTTATGTCGACCTGATTAAGAAATACTGTATAATGCTCACAAAATAAAAATTTGAGCTATGATGGACAAACTTAACCATAAACTACTGTTTCATTTCAAAAAACTAAACTCTAAAAAGATTGGGGGGAAAAAAACAGCCAAAAAAAAAAAAAATACGTACAATCCTGGTGTTTTTCTAATGCAATTTCAAGCTTCTCTTTTATCTTCTGCAAGTTTCGGACCTGTTCAGCATAGTCTTGGGTGAGGAGGGTGACGCACATACCAGGAATGGACAAACATCAGGAAAGGAAGTTAATTAAACAAAAAAATGAGTGAAAATGATGATGACTTTCTCAGCCTGAAAACCATTCCTGTTAAGGAAAGCTAGGCAGACAGCTTCCATTAACAATGAACAACACAGGCAAACAGGTATAGTACAAACCATCCACGGTGTAAATGGTGACTACAAACAGGCAGATTTGTTCAGCCTTGATAAGGAACAAGAACTGGGCCTGGTCTGGTTATCAGAAGTGCCCTGCTATGAAAACCAGTATTATCTTATTACTTAATTTCAAATCTCGGTTTTCACTTTCCCTTCCAGTCTGGGCAGGATAGATCAAAGGGAACTCACTAAATAGCCCCCTTACAATCCATACCACTAGTAACAGTGGTTAGGACAACTGCAAACACCCTACCACAGTACTGCCTTTATAGTGAAAGTTCTTTATGCTCTAGAAAAGTTAGCTTCCTTTCTACGTGGGAACAGAGCTGCCTATGCCACTTGAAAGGTGAAAGTCAGAATTAATTCCCCGGGTGTCAAAGAATACAGTATGGTATAGTGGAAAAGTAGACAAGCTTTAGTATAAATCCCAACTCTTTGTCAGTCCTTACGCAAATTATTGATACTAAGTATTAGTTTCTTCATTTATCAAATGGTATTAATTGTACCAACCTCAAAAGGTGTATTAGATAATAAACTAAGTGTTTTATATGCCTTAAGCACCTGGCACACAATGTTCAATAAAAGGTAGCTACTATTGTTGTTATTATTCACACTAAGCCTGTAGGAAAATACCCAAGATATAACTGGGCTTAACGAATGTCAGTTCTCTTTCTTGTTCCTTCTTCTCTACCTTAAGTCAAGCCTAAACTATCCTTCCTTCTGTATTAGACAGGGTACAGATTATTTTATAGTTTTCTCCACAGCATTAAACAAATGTGAAGTTATACCACCTGTTACTGACAATATTCACAGTACAGGTAACAGGATGGTAACTGCATTTAAAGCAGATGGTAATTAAGAACGTGGACTCCAGCATCAAGCAAATCTGGATTGGATTCCAGCTACTACCTGTGTGACCTTAACCTTGCTAAGCCTAAGAAGGCTACAGTGAGGACAAAATGAGATAACACACTAACCAGTAGCCATGAGCTACACTAGGGACCTTTGATAACTGCACCAATACAGATATTTCACATACAATTTGGTGAATTTTGTAGTCTACTGCTTTCACTCCAATAAAATGGGCATAAAGCCAAGGGACAAAACATAGAAGGCACTGACCACTTCACAGGATGAAGCTTTTTAAATGTATCCACTGGCAGAAACCAAAATAAGAACTCACAACTCTATCACAAATATGCCCTGCTCAGGCAAAAGATATAATGAGAGTTGTGTAAATTGCAAAGTGCACACAAAAGACATAATGAGAGTTACGGCTTCTACACAGGTGTTGAAATTAGAAACACTATTGAAAAGTGGCCTAAAGACCAGAATGCCACTTACGTAGGTTTATGTAGCTGTAGCAAGTGGCCACATAGCACCAAAGCCTTCTAGTGTTGAAGACTTCAACATGTGTTGGCCATTTCCTGTAAATAGTATTCCTTACCCTTCTCCACCCGAAAGCAAGCTATGCTAATGGCTAAAAGATGGTCATATCTATTCTATATATACTTTTAATACCTTTTATATCCATGACTAGAAACCTCAAGAGCAGAAAAACAGAAGTTATTATTTTTTTAAACCTTAAACCTCAGTTTTGAATTTATACTATTTAGTACACTAACAAAAGAAGGGAACAAAGCAGGTAAAAATCACTCCTTTTTGACTAAGATCAAAATATGTCAAAGTTACACAATTATACTATACAGCTATTTTACAGGGACAGAGGGTCAGACAAGGCAAATTTCCTGTTTTTTATGGGTTCTTGGACATACCAGAAAGTCTGGCCTCTAATTTCCGTATCTGTTCATTCCTTCTCAAAAGTTGAGAGGAAAGATCTTCTCTGGAGCTGCTTCCATCAGAAGCCTGTTCGGACAGACACAAGAGAAGGTCGTATTTATACACGGGTTTTCAATCATATGAGATCACAATTCTGACCCAGAAAGTGACAACTTTTATTTTAGGTTTGGTTACACTTTAACTGTGATCAATGAAAAGCTTCTTAAATTCCCTGGGCCCCAGTTTCTCTATCTGTAAAGTAGAAGCAACACTATCTCCATCTATAATGTGAAGGAGATATGAGATGAGAAACAGATAACTTGTGTGTGTGTGTGTGTGTGTGTGTGTGTGTGTGTGTGTACACGCTATTGGAATAAATGGTGGTGAATGAATCCATTATGATCATATAACAATCAAGTATATAATACAAAAAAATATATATCTTCAATGATAAAACATATTTTATCACTTTATTTTTCCAAAGGCAAAGTCCTGGGATAAAGAGGGGAAGGTTCGATAGCAAGAGATCAAAGTATGGTCTGTGACAAAAAACTATCACTGACATTGATAGTTTCAGTATCTTCACCTAGAAAACAAAGGGGTGTCAATCTAAAGCTCTAAAATGCACCAAAAACCTTAGCAGATAATAAATATTCAATTAATCAATATATTAACGAGACATCTATTTTCCCTAGCAATCTACATTATTTTAAAACATATGGGTACTTCTATTACTTTGAGTACTGCTTACTATTGCTAATAAATAACTTGCTTTTTCTTTTTACCTTTGATTATAAAATTTTAAAAAATACAGCAGAGTAGAGAGAATGGTTTAATGAACATTCTCTGTCGGTCTTAACAATTGCTGATGTTTTCCCATACTTGCTTCATCAACTTTTATTTTACCAAAGTACTTTAACAGATATTATGACATTTCATCCTACTTTGTTAAACATTTCTAAAATATAAGGACATTTCCTTTTATCACAATACCATTATCACACCTAACAAAATTAAAAATGACAGTATCTAATATCTAGTCATGTTTCTCTATTTTATTCTCATAATAAAATAAAGGCGGTCTTTAAAGTTGTTTGAACAATTGACTTTAAATTTTCATTTACCCATCTAGCCACTTGCCCATCCAACATTTACTGAGACTCAGTATTGTGTATAGTTAAGAGGAAATCTCTGCAGGTGGAGGCCTAGATCAAAGTCCCATCTTCAACACTTATAAAATATAACAACTTGGGCCAATTAGTCAACTTCTCTGCAATGGTTTCCTCATTCGTAAACTATGATAACAAACGTGATCTACTTCACGGAACCGTAATGAGGATTATATAAAGCAATACTTGTCAAGTCCCTAAAACAGAGCCTGGCACATAATTAGTTTCAATATCTATCATCTATGATTAGAAGCTATGATTATTACTTTTAGTGAGACATCCTATTCTCAGCATTGTGCTAAGTGCTGGGAATAGTGGTAAAACAAAGTCTTTTCCTATAACAGCCGCACGTGCAGCAACCACTAATTATGAAATGCATGTTAAGAGCCAGGCGCTATACTGCGAAGTTTTATATACCATATAGAAGAGTTAGCATCACAGGCCTGACACTGCTATCCTTAGCAAGGCCTGCTTGTAAGGTTTGCCCTAGGTTGACTTATGGGAAATTAGGTTTTAAAAGGGTTCCCGCTAACCCTGATAAGAATGGCTCATTGTACCTAAACTGATTGTGCAAGAAAATATGGTTTATGCTGAACACCTGTTTTCCTTCTGGGAGTCTGGGATGTTGGTATATACTGGGCAGTAGGTGCCACATGACTAGCCTCCCAGTAAAATCCCTGGGCACTGAGTCTCTAACGAGCTTCTCTGGTAGACATTTCACCCTGTGTTGTCACAGATCACTGCTGCGGGAATCAAGTGTGCCCTACGTAACTCTTCTGGGAGAGGACTTTTGGAAGCTTGTGCCTGTTTTCCTCCAGGCTTTGTCCTGTGAGCCTTTTCCATTTATTGATTATGCTTTGGATCCTTTCACTGTAATAAATGATAGCAGTAAGTGAAACTACGTGCTGAGTCCCATGGGTCCTCCTAGTGACAGGTACAGCTCCTATCCCTATTTTACAGATGAGGAAACTAAGGCATAGAAAAGTGAAGGGACTTGCCTAAAGTCACACAATGATGGAGCAGGGGATCAAATGCAGGTCTGACTCCATAACCTGACGTGAGTTCACAACTGCTACACTCTGCCTCTCATAAAGCTCCCACTTTAGTGGGGGAGACAAACAAGCACAATTATTACACGATGCAGTGTAATAGGTGCTCTTATAGAGGTAAGTAGGAGACCAGGGACCAAATTCAGCCAGGAGGGACAAAGGGTATAGGGGGTGAGAGGGGCAGGTCGCGTCAAGGGGGCTTCCTGGAAGTAACATGTGAGCCCAGTTTTGAAGGATGCACCAGAGTCTATCAGAGGAACACAGAAGTGAAAGAAGGAGACAGGAGACATTCCTGTGAGAGAGGAAACAATGTATGCAAACATCTGCAGGCATGAAGAAATGTTGTCCATTCCAAAAAGTACAGTCAGTTTAATAGGGCTGGAGCACAGTGTGTAGGAAAGTGGAGTGAGATGAGGCCGGATAGGTAAGCTGTGACGAGCCCACGAGAGTGTAGCACTATCCTACAATAATGAGTTTGTGCTTCCTCCTGAAAATGATGGACAAACCACTGAGGAGTTGTAAACACCGGAGAGACACAAACGGATCTGCTTTTGGGAGTTATTGGGGGCAGGGAGCCCAGGTAGGTCACCACATTTGTCCAAGAAACAAAGACAGCCTGAAATAAAATGGAAGCAAATGTAATGCTAGTGAGTGGAATACAGAGGGCAAGTTTGAGACATTTAGGAGATGGAAGCCAAATACTTGTTGACTGACTGGACAGTAAGTAAAGAAGGGAAGAGTCTAAAATGCCTCCAAGGTTTCTTGTTGGTGATTTTGGGGGATGAAGGTACATGTGGAAATGGAGTTAATGTTTTCAGTTTTGTTCATTTTAGAGTCTGAGATACCAGAAGAAAACATCTGGTTGGGGAAATATATGCAGTGGGATACAGGTGTCTGAAGATAAGGAGTGAGGATCAGAATACATATCTAATTAACTTCAAATAGGTAACTTTAGAAGTCTCGAAGCAAAATACTTCCTGAATTCGGGCCAGTCTGCGTATCTGGAATGCATTTGAGAAGAAAGTCTTCATTTAGCATGTCAGCATGAAGGCAAAACAGGTATTTCTGCCACAGAGCTCAGCATTAAAACTATATCCTTCAGCCTGGTGATCAAATGTGCATTTGTATTTCCTACTAAATACAGGAACCAATGATAATTGAGATCTAGTAATCTTATTGTTCTGTCCCAATAACCTAATTGTTTCTGCCATGTAATCTGACTTGGACAGGTAGGATGTGAGAGGAGGAGGAAGACTCATCTGACCATGGAAACAACTCAAGTGTCTATCACCAGGAGCAGACAGAGATAAATTAAGGCTTTGCAAATGCTGGAACCTTATCCAGCAGTAAAAATAAAGGAACTACAGCTTTATGTAACACCTGCATTTTAGAAACATGTTGAATTAAGAAAAAAAAGGAAGTCCAAGAAGACTTCTATTATAAAAATAGCATGCTATTTTTATAAAGTTCAAAAATAAACAATATTAAAGAAATTGTTTATGAATATATACGTATCTGGTAGGATATTTTTAAAAGCAAGGGAATAATAAGCACAATATCTAGGAGGGGAGGGAGGGGGAAGGGACCTGGGAAGGAGCATACGAGTGGCTTGAACAGTAATGATGTTCTAGTTCTTTGGATAGTGACAGATTCACAAGCATTCGTTTTATTTTGATGCTTTATACTTTATATACATTATTTTACACATAACGAGCATTATAAAACATTTTTAAAAAGTTATCTGATTTTAAGAGGATCCTGTCACATGCCAAAGACATACCTGTAATCCTAAGCCATGACATTTACCTGACCTAACACAGCGGCATCTTCATTTTCTGAAATCTTTCAGGTACTTTACAAATAAGGGACATACTGAAGTCATCAGTGCCATCTTTTCATCAATTTTCCCAATAAAAGAGTGCACTCTGGCTAACTCTACACAACTCAGAGTCCTTAGTAAGCAATTAAAGTATGTGTCTGTCTGCAGAAACAACAGGTCGAAAGTATTTTGAGAAATGAAATGTAAAATACACAAGATATAGAGATGGAAAAAGAGTATAAGAGGACAATGTAGAGAATATTTAGCACCTTAGAACAGGAAGAATCAGATGTAAACTACAAATGATACTGCAATTTTAAAAGAAAATACTTATCAGAAGGATTCCTTGAAATACTATTTTAAAATTTTATTGAGATGGTACCAAATACTAAAAATGAGAGAAGATACTTACAAAGTCATCTCCCGAGTCAGCTCCCATAGAGGCGACTGATTCCTTGCTCACCGACCGTGGGATCCTAGTACCACCTCCTGGTCGCTGGGTGACAGCAGTCTCTTCTGCAATTTTCTTCTTCAGTTTTGCAAACATCTTGCTGTGTGGCTATCCTGCACTGATGACCAGCTCTTGAACCACCACAGTGGTCCTTAGGCCAGCAACCAGGAATTCCGAGACAGGGGCCTAAAAAGTTCCAGATATCCAAGCTAGCTGCATTCCTCCTTAAATATGGGCCAAGGACCTGTGGCAACACCACAGTATCTATAAATCAGATGAAAGAGAGAGCCATAAGTTAAACAATGGAGCGATTTCACATCTGAGTCGCTATGTTAAACTTCAGGTTTCAAAATTAAGTTTCATCATTTTGCATGTATACTTAATAGAACACAATTACTAAACATTTAAAAAGCACTCAGGTCCTTCATATGCATACACAGATAAGGAAATCCAGTCTCGAGTTGGTGAAGTAATCCGCCAAAGACTGTGTGACGACGTGGCAGAGATAGTATTTGAATTCAAGACTCTGACTCACAAGTCTCTTTTTTTTTTCCATTACACCATGTGGGCTATGGCATATAACACATTAGTAAAAATTTCCAAGGCAAACATTAACATCACATAATACTTTTGAATCCTTCTCCCAATATTAACTATATAGTTTTTTTCTTTTTTAGATGAAGACAAAAACATGTAACTCAATATGGGGAAAAGTATAATGTTCCAATACTCCAAGATGGTTTGCAATCAGCTGGTTCACTGGAAAAAGCTGACAACCTGGAAAAGACCAGGCAAGCCAGACAACTATATTATACAGGTATCAGATATCCTTAAAACAGTTCCTGGAAAATGCTGTATGGTTCTCTTTAAGGGTGATTAAAATTACCTCAAATCAGTTTCTTTTCTTCAGAATGTTTTACATGATATTCAACAAGGAGATTGATTCAAATGTCTTTTCCTCCCTGTGGTGTATGAAACACTAACATTCCAGTTCCAATCTTAACTTTTCAGGTTTTGTACAGGACATCCAAGCTCTATTACCAAAAATCTACAAATGATTTCTTACCATTTCAGATCATCCATTTAAGTCTGTACAATTCTTCAAAAAACTCTACCTTCGATGTCTGTAAACCACCTACTCACCTGGATTATCTACTAGATTTAAAACAGATCGGAGGTCAAAGCGTTCTGTTCTGCATAAAGACAAAAGATAAAATGCATTGGACATTTCCTTTCAAGTGTAAGGCCAAATGTTGGGGTTGGGGAGTGGAAGAGGAGAGAAGAGGATTAAGGAGGAGAAAGAAAACATGTCACTGCCACAATCCTCAGTGGGCTACCCTCCCTCACCCTGGTCTCCCCTGCATTTGCGATTTGCCTAAGAGTTTCACTTACAGGCACAAAGCATAGAATCTCTCATTGCAGTAGATGCCTAAATTCACTTCGCACTGGGAGCCCCTGAACGAAATAACTTGAATGAGATTAAGGTTTCCCAAGGCCAGTATTTTTTCTGCTGATTCTGACAGTTTATCTAGTCAGATGCTGGAGTCTTGACTTGCACTAAGAAAGTCGCTGAGAAAAAGGATTGCTAAGTTGGGTAACAGACAGCCGCCTAACGCCAAGGAAGGCAAGCAGGTGCCTGCTACGGCAGTCTGGATCCCACTCACTCAGCCTCCTTTCAGATCCTTCCGTGCGTGGACTGTCAAAGAAAGGAGGGACCCATCTCTCCCATTTGACAGCAGGGAAACTGAGACCCAGAGAGGAGTGACTTGTCAAAGGTGGCACAGGGGGGAATCCCGGAGCCCTAGGCTCCAGACTCCAGTGCCGGGCAGCCCACCTCTGCCCCTACCCTCGCCCTTTCAGCACCCCAGTACCGCCCCCCGCCTTGGGGCAACCCCGTCCGGGCCGCTTTGGGGGCAGACCGAGGCTACTGGGAGAAGGGGCCTCCTCGCGTCCCGGCCCCCACTCGCGCACCTGCCGCTCTCTGGGCAGCCGGGGGAGCCCCGCCTCCGGGGCCTCTTGTGAACGCCGTCCAGCGTCACCAGCCCCCACGGCCCGCCGCGGAGCGGAGCAGCGACCCGGAACCGCACTTCCTCCAGCGCGCCGGAAGTGGCTGCGCGGAGGCCCGGCCGCGCGCATGCGCCCGAGAGCGGCCCCCGCGGCCGACGGCGCGAGCTTAGAGCGGCGGTTGGGCGGGATCGGTTAGGACGCGACGCGAGGCCGGGCGATCTACCGGGTCGGACCGCCACGTCAGCGGGCGGCCCGACCTGCGAATGGTGACTGGGTGGCCGAAACCTTTCTTTCCTTATTTTTAAAGTTGGTGCAGAACAGGGGAAGTGGGAGGAGCCTCGTGGCAAAAGGAAAACCCAGTTGGTGCCGTGGGGTCAGCGTATGCCGTGCGGGATAGAAAGCGGCGGCTGCGCTGGGCCAACCTGGAGCTTCCATTTCTTTCCCCCGCCTCCCAGTCCCACGCACTCTGCACAGCCACTTTGTCACTGAGTGGTAGGTGACCACTCCAAGTCCGTGCCTCCCTTCTCACACAGAAGCTTGTGACCTCGCGCCTTGGGTCTCTGACCTACTCTATGTAGATTATGCGTTTTGTATCGCAACCCGGGACACAGATATTATGTACCATTGAAGTTTCCCTAATATAGTGCACTCTATATTGCATTTCGTTAAGAAACATGCTGGTGGCATGTTTCACTATCCACTAATGGGCTCCCAATTTTTCAGATGAAGAAAGTCCGGGGAGGTAACACTGCCTTGTACAAAGTTAGAATGCGAATTAAGAGCCAAGTCGGATCTCCGAACTCCTCACAGTGTAACCAAACCAGACATTTCACATCGGAGCTGCTGTTCTTGCTCCCGACCCAATGCCACCGGATTCCCCTGAAACAGTCCGTTCCTCTGCATGTCCCAGTTCTGACCACCAGTAGGAGGGAAGGGAAAAAAACCAAGACCAGGAATCAGAAGAAACAAACTAGAATAAGCATTGACTCCAAAACCGCAAGAGTTTAAACTGTCTGAGACATTATCTGAAAGCAAACTCTTAGCAGTTTAGCACTTCCGTTGTCAACAATTCTTAAGTACCAAAAACTTTAAGCAAATAATATTTATTTTTATATTGATGATACACTTAATATATACGTGAATTCAAGATACAAAATTCATTTACAAGAGTTCACACCTGATGAATGTAGTCACATTCCTAGAGAACATTTGTCAATGCAAAAATGCTTTCAATACACTGACGACAAAAATCAAATATTCTGTAATCTGGTTATTCAATAAACATCAAAACGACAATGTTTAACTTTCCATCCTCTAGTATTTAAGCGCCCTCAAGGTGGTAGGCACCATAAAACAGAAGAAAACATTGGAAAGACAGGGGCCTACTGAATCTGCTCTGTAGAATCACAGTGTTTACTCAAATTCATTTAGTGAAGTAGTTCGTGAAAGGCTTGCTATCCTTTATGACAAATCACATATACAAGAGTCAAAAGTGATGAACTCAAGAAAATAAAATGTTTCAATAACCTCTCAATTTCTAAAATCTATGAAGTATTAACCATAACAGACAAAACAAAGAGGTTGCTGAAAAAGAACGTCAACAGAAAAACCTCCTTAAGAGTATGTATGGCTAAAGCAATTTAGAAACACAACAAGACTTTTACAATACCACAAACATTCAAGTCAAAAGAGATTGACAATATAATTTTCCCCCTTAGTCATTGGTAGTGAATAGCCCCTTCAAAATTTATTCTACTGATAATACACATAAAACTAATGAATTCAAATGGTTTGCTGTCTCACAGAGTTGAATTGATAGATTTTGTTCTAAAGTATTAACCCACAATACCCAAAATTTAATACAAATGAGCAACAAGACTAAGTTTCAATGATTACAGTGATTTGTGAATAGCTAGATAGGCAACCAAATAGCTTCATTATTTGCACGACAGATTAGCAGCACTTGGATAAGAACTGTTACATGAAAATTATTGTGCTTCGATCTCTTGAGGAGAGCTAATAAATATAACTCTATAATCCCTATAGTGTTACAATTCTATAACATTTCAGTTACAGACAAGCACAATTTTTAAAAAGTATTTCACACCACTAGAAAATCAAGAAAATCAAGTAATTATATTCTCCAAATGTAACTTCTGCTATGATTGAAACAAGGGCATTTCTGCCTAATAGCCATAATATAGACAATAGGGTTTAATATTATTTTCAGGGAAAAAAGATCAAACATAATTTATTTGAACTCCTATTTGATTATCTTAATCTTTAGTGATGATTTGAAGAAAAAGGATATTCAACCTTACAATGGAAACTGCTCAGAGAAAATAATGTGGCCTGAAATGATAATAACCTTTAGAGCCAAGTAAGAGATGATTTACAACTGCTTCATCAGATTCGATGATTAATGAAACCAATATTTGTACTGATGCTACACACTGAAGATAATCTATTTGGATAAACTCCTTTACTTGTAAGCTCTACTATTAAAATGTTAGAATATTGTACCTGCCTTTCCTAATATCTAAGACCTTTCTACCTCAACTAGAAGAAGCCTCCAAAATATAAGACTCTCTGATTGTTGAACAGCAAGGTTTGTTAAAAACAAAAAGCTGGAGAACTAGCCATATGGTCTATATGACGAAAAGAATGTATCCAGATAACTATAAAAGCCATGAACACAAAGTCCTAAAATATTTTACTGAACCATTAAAAGTTCTTTTTAATAAAAAATAAGTTTAAAAAAAACCTTATTCTTCAAGAAATTGTAATAAAAATTCTTATTGCCCTAAAACATTTAAAGCAATTTTCTTGTAGGTTTTTAATATAACACAACATATATTTATAATTTAGAAAAAAATTAGTAACATGCAGAGGGTAGGAATAAGATTTTTAAAAATACAGTAGTTATTTCTCTATGGTTTGGAAATAATCCAATTTAAGAATTATATGATCATAAATGACTATATATGATCATTTCACATTTTACAATGGTTGATCACACTGATTTGATGTCTGAGAAAACTTATGGGTCATATTGTAACGTTACTAATCTTAATTTTCAATTGTTGACAAGTAGACATTCACAAGGGCTTCGAAAGAGAAATTCTAGTAATATAACATAAAATATTATTTTTACTGCAGACCTATAGGAAGGCTAACTAGAATTTCCTATATTTCATTCTGAAAGTGATACAATCACTCAGTCTATTAACTTCCATTCCATAAGCCTATCAGAAACTAATAATCTGAACCCTGCAATTACCAATGTCTCAACAAACAATATATACCTAAAAAGATGATTGTCTTAGAATATAGACTGGAATTGTCCACTAAAATAGGAAAATATTCCCGATTTACAGTCTGTTCTAGGACCAAATTCAGGCTGTATGATTAAGTGACTCGAGTACAGAATTAATATATTTCAAACTACTAAAAAACTCTGATCTACTGTTAAATATTGCTTAGAGTAGTTTGATAACTAATTTAAAAAATAACTTTAAAAAACAAATAAAAATATTTTCAAATTAAGAAATGGTGCTTCAGTGATTAAGTTATAGCATTATGCAGAAATGGAATTCTTCTCAAAAGTATTATACCAAACTAATAAGTGAAAAACACCAATTTTAGCTTAAGAAAACATTTCATATCTACAGAGTTCTGAATATTTCTATGGCGTCAACAAATTAGTTATATTAATATATTTATCTTTACCCAATTAAGGGCATGCCCCCTACATCATCTTTCTGACACCCTTCTCTTCAATAGGTGATTGATTCCATTCACCCATCAATTATTTTTCCTTAAACACAAGGCATGCTTGAGAAGTCTGTGTTCAAAAACTCAGTGAAGCTGGGAAATAGTGTAATATTATGTTTTGAAATTCTAGATCAAGGAAGACAAACTGCCTTTGGAAAAGATTTTTTTAAGTGGTCAGTATCCAGGAAAGAATGGGAGATACAGCACGAGTAGGTACAAATGTCTAATAAGAGTACAGAAGAATAGGGGGAAAGTGCTTGGTTTTCTAAGAAATTCTTACCTTATTTAACTGCAAAGTAACTGGCTTTACAACTGTTAGAGTCAGAGGTCATAACCACAACGTGAATGTCATCTACTCCACTTACTGCTGCTGCTCTCCTCGAATCAATGTCCACACTGAGCCTGAGTCAGTTCCATGCATTTTAAATAGCATAACATCTGTTCTGCTACTCTCCACTTGCAATAAATGATTTGGTTACTAAAACAGAACAACACTTTGAACGTTTTCACTGATTTTTCAGAAATGGTATATTATCAAATTTTAATATTTATAAGTTCATTTTAAATTTAATACTGTAATTGAGAAGTATTATGAATAGGTGGCTGTTTTATTAAAAATACAATGATGAGGCAAATGTAATATTTTGGGGGTGGTAAAACTGACTCTTGACTCTAACTTCTCTAAGATAATTGAATGTTCGATCAGCTAGATTTAATCTTCTGAAGAATAATGGGTAAACAGTCGCTTTGCAGTCAAATTTTATCATGCCAAAATAATCTCTACTTAATTTCTGCGGTGAATGTATTCAAGTGTATATTAAACACTTTCTACACGTTTCCATGCAAATAAACATGCCCAGTGAAGACAGGAGTAACTGAACACCGATACTCTGTGATATTTCATCAGTCTACAAATTTGCACTGCACATAATTACTGTCCTCTTACCCTCCCCCACCTGTCATCTTTGGTAGAGGTTTGAAGGCCCAGATTTCATAGCACATCATACACCTAAAATGTTAAGAGTCCTACCTCATGTGTGAATATATCATCAATTTGCAGAACATAAGTGGTCTCATAGAGACAAAGAAATACAACTGAAGGCATTTTATTCACTGGAAGCATTTTCTCAGATGAACACACTCATCTTTGATATGCAACTCCAATAAGAAAAATCTATAGTCGGAAATGCCAAGACAAGACTAAATTGATCAGAGCTGCTGCAAATATACAGATTAACAACCTCCTGTTTCTCAGGAAACGCCACCCCATCTAGGTAAAGCCTTCTCCTAGCTAATGCCCCTTCTTTCTGCCTCACAGAGACAGATATAAAATGAGACACATCGGTGAAAAAAAAAATTTGTTCCAAAATTAAAATTCAGTATCAGGTATTGAAATGGCAACTAAGAACATAGTCTCTATTTAAAGGACAATTTTCCTATCTATTTTGAAATGTGATCAAAGTAATTTTTTCTACAGCCCCTTGATTCTCAATATAAATACTACTCAGTAATAATATTCAACTATGGATCAAGAAAATAAAGGACTAATACATCTTAAGAACCTGCTGGTGTCTCAGTTTCACATACTTAGGTTTTTTTAAGGTTTATATCACTAATTTATTATCAATTTAAATGCAAATTGGCAGATGATTTTAAAGCTAAGAATATCCAGCTTTCTGTTAAGATCTTTGTATCCCTAATTTCAACTCCAAATTAGTCCATTTTTCCCAAACATGAGCCCCTCAAAATAGAGGCTCATGAATGAGATACAGCCACAACCTAATTACAGCAGCACGAACAATGCCACTATGATGTCCTCACAGAACTTAAATAAATTCAGCCCACAATGGGTATGGGTATATAATATACACGTACTGTATCACTGCATACCAACATATTTACAAATATGTACATATGTACAAAAAGTATACACAGAGATTGCATTTAGCATCATAAAAATATACACATGCCATTAAAAATAAAATAAGAATTTCAAATAAATAAAGTCAACAAAAGAGCCCTCAATGTAAATACACTTTATGCTCTCCAAACACACACACAGGATCAAATATATGCCCAAAATATTACCAGGAGATTCATACCATTCATATATCAAATCTTTTTACTCACTCAGTGTGGGGAGGTGGTTCTAAATCACTAGCTGTAGCCAAGTTTGCAGACCTTGGTACCTTACTATATTTCCAGTCTAGAATGTTCTCCGTATATCAGGCTGATTACAAGTCTCCATGGATAACTAAGTACAAGAGTTTCGACTGAGTCCAAACCCCTTCTAAGAGACAGAAAGTTACTAAGTCGCACAGGTCAGAGACTAAATTTGGAGAATGCTACAGAAAGTTCCATAATTGATAAAGAAAAAAACCAAATCTGTTGCTTTTCCTTTTACCCTCGATGAAGTTCAGGTTCAAGCACCACCTAATCTGTTTCATGGAATTCTACTGCAAAAGGAAAATGAAGGGCAGTGGCCACAAGTGTGGAAAAATAAAACCCAGATCCTAGATCAGGAAAATTTGTCATGACTAGATTGCACTTTCTTTTTATTATCTCAAAACATTTCAACTATGTAAAAATATAAAGGGTACAATAAATTCTATGTGCTTTGAGAGGTTTCGAGAGCACCACTTCCTAGGAGGAAAACACACACACACACACACACACACACGCACGCACGCACGCATGCACAGAATATATCTTGGCTAAAACCAAAGATAAAATGTCTAACTTGTGGATTTTTTATAACTAATAAATAAACATTTCCTAGGGATGACTGATTTACTGGTTTCAATATCTGATATATTAAAAATACCATAACCTTTGTGCCAAAATATAAATCTCTAATTATTTCTGTCTTGTTCATTATAGAAGGCAACCTGAGCAACCAGAAAGACTGGACTGAGATCAGGAGATGTGAGTTTTAGTTCTAGCTCTATCACTACGAATAAACTGACAGTTTGGAGGGGTGTCTCAGATTTCTCTTCTATAAAACAGAGAAGACAGTTGCTTTCCCAACTTCAGAAATACACGGATAAAGAAAGAAAAAATAATTCCATTGTGCTTAATTGTTTCGTGTATTACTGACTTCTTGCTGTCTTATACTTTCTATTTTGTTTAGAGTGATTCTTAAGGGAGGTGAGAGACTGTATCAGAATCTCCAGGGGAAGTTTGTGCAATTTGAAAAGAAAGAAATGCCCTTTTTCATTGCTTTGCTTTGTTCTTAATTCCAATATTTAAATTTCTGTGAATTCTAAAAATAAATAAAGCGCCTAGCAGTTTTATATTTATAAAAGGGAACAGTATGCATTGAGAAAATTTTGCCATTGCCATCTTAAGCCCATAGGGTGATTGTTCTACGTTTCTTCTTCCTTGATTAAAGTAATGCCTTAAAATGTAGAAGCTGGGTAGTGGGTTGGTTCGTTAAACTCTGTGTATGTTTAAAACTTTCAAAAAAAGTAAAAAAAAAAAAAACTAAAGACAAAGAAATATGAAGTATTTGCACAAATGGAACCTCAGTGAGGCCTACCCTGATCACTCATTTAAACATTGCTCTTTGCCCCAAAATAAACAAAAAATTTCCCTTACTATGTATGCTCTAACTTTTTCTTCATACTACTTATAACTTTCTAACATAAATTTACTTATTTATTACGGTTATTGCCTGACTCCTTTTACTATAATGGAAGTTTCATAAAGATGAGAATTTTTAATCTACTTTGTTTGCTTCCCCAATGCCTAGAACAAAATCTAGAGTATAGTTGTTTTCTCAATACACATATTTTTTGAAGGCATGAATAAAATGATACTTTAGAATTATCTAGTAGTTTTCCTCTCTGGATCATTTCAGTTCACTTTAGATTTTTAACTATCAGGAAAGACTTATACTACTATTAGCTTAAGGAGCAATGCCATCATCTGTGCCCCAGTTGTGAATTCTAAGACGCTTTGTTCTTCAATAAATTCGTTTCTAATCACGAAAGCTCTAATATGTCAGGAGATCCTCTCTCTGCACTAGTTTCTCCAACTACTAAGTGGGATGCAGCTATTTTCTTGAAACAAAACTATGTAAACTACGATGTAGAAAAGAAAAATGTTATGTACACTAAAATCAAGAAAACTAGTCCAGGTGGCAGGGGTGGGGAAATCAATGTCTTTTGGAACCACGAGTTCAAATTACAGAACCATAAAGTTGCATAGGCCCCCTTGGGTCAATACCTCCATTTTACAGATGAGAATGCTAAAAAGTAGAGATATGAAGACACCTGTCAAGGGCATAAAGCTACTTACTAGGAAAGCCAGGATTAGAACTCAGGCCTCCTCTTTCTCAGACCAGTGTTCTTTATGCTAAACAGGCAAGGATAAAGCTCAGGATATAAAATATTATTTTAAGCATCAGAGAACAGGAAAGTATGTTTTTAGAAACATTCCTGGCACAGAACTTTAGGAGAATTGAAATAAAAGGTCAGACAACTAAGACTAGTCTATTGCTGTAGTCTAGGTGAACAGTGAGATGAAAGGGAAGCTCTGAAGTGTATTAAGGGACTGAAAATAAAGGAGAGCAGCTTTTATCTGACAATAAAAAACAACCTGCTAGCAAAGGAAACCTCTCTCCAGAATAACTTTTCCACAGCTTTCTGAAATAATGTTTAAAAGAACAAACGAAAACAATAAAACAACATAAAGTTCCCCCAAACCCAGAACAATAACTTCAAGACCTCGGATGAAAAATAAACAAATTGGAACAGGTATATGAATAACTCAGACCCAAATAATTCTCTATGCCAGAAATGAAAACCAAGTCAAAAATATTACAGTAAAATTTTCCTAGGGACATAGGAAAGAGGCACCACAAGCAATCACCTCATTTCCCCTGGAACTGCCAGAGGTAGAATGTGAGCCTGTACAGAAAATTAGGTAGAAAGGCTTTTGATTCATAACTTTCTTGAATGCTGTGGAGTCAAAAGAAGGGGGGAAAATCATAGCTAGTGCCTGTGAAATTATAAAAGGGATGACAGGGAAGAAAAACACAGAAATATTCATATTATACACTGAGTCCTATTAAAATAAAAACTTGTGCATGAATATAAAATATTAAATACAAGAAGTTTTAAAAAATCTTATTGCCAAAGTGTCAATGCAAAAGGAACTTCCATTTTAGGTTAAATAACTATTCAGTTGCCCCCCCAACTAAAATTAGTAATATCTCTGACTCTGAAGTCTCATAAATTTCAACTAGGCAAAAAGATGCCAAACTCTGTACTGTATGCCATGGACTTCAACCTAGACAGTCTTTAAAGCTGATCTCATGAGTTAAGAGTTTAAAGAGAATTCCTACTGGAAACCGACAATCTGATTTTTTAAGAGAAATATTTAAAAGTTGTTCTTTTGAATTTCCAGCACTCAAAGGCTACGAAGAAAACAAAATATGTGAACATATCTCATAATAACACAGGACTCACACATTCCAAATGATATTTATCATCTCAAGACCCCAATTAAAGATTTAGTATTCCGATGCAAAATCAATCTTGAAACTCAGTTTCTGAAACTCTTACAGTATTTAAACGAATTAAATGATTTCAAGAACTGTCTTGATTATACTTCAAAGAATCACACATTTTCTACCTACTAACTTGGAATGAAAAGAAATATTATGGCAGGACTGTTCTTGACATTTGGTAGTCCATGCTGGCTAGTTTCATCTCTGTGAACACTTACATTTTCCAAATCCACACATGTAAAGTCCAAGTTTAAGAGTATGATTTTCCTCATTATACAAAAATAAATAATTTACTCTTCTCAGGGCGAGAATAGTGACTATTTGAGTGTAAGTTTAGATGTTGGAGGTAAGTATCCATACCTCGAAACCAAAAAAATAAAAATTCCAAGAGTAATTCAGTTTTTTAAAAGACCTGAAAGACTGTATTTTAAAACAGTTACCCTAAAAGTGTGAACAATTTTTTCAGTTTGTGTTTTTTAAAACGGTGGTCCTAAATTAAAAAATAAAACCTAAGTAACACCACTATGTGTCTGTCACCACATTAGAAAACTGCACCATTTAAAATCTGTGGCAAATGAAAAATTGTTTTGACAAGAGGATTTTTCTTTTAATAGTCATCTATGGTATTCTCAAAGAACACGTTTCGAACATCCAGAATGGATGCCAATTCCAAAATGTGCTTCTGGAGATGAGGGTTCTCCACCGTTTCATCCCTTGGCAGTTGTGGATATGATTCTGGATAATTTCGTGTTTCCTGATAGGTAAAGAAGACAAAATATAAGTTTCATAGTTTAATGGGAAAAAAAATGAAAAGCATTAATATTAGTTAACATAAACAATATTAAGGAATAACTTAATATGTATTTTTCTCTTTCATATGGTATGATTATTATTGGTAATATATTTGTTGAACATATGAAATTGCTGACATTTGACCATTTTGACCTTAGAAATGACAATTTCATATGATCCAACCTAATATATTAATTTTGTGAGTTAATTCACAAATATTTACTGGGGCCTATTATTTCTGGGAACTATGCTATATTGAGGAAACAATATAATTCCTACTCGTTAAGAGGGCGAAATCCTAGCATATACAGAATTTCAACAACTATTTGTTAAATGAATGAATAAATAGACGTTGCAGTGTTAATTAAAACAAGAAAAAGATGTGAGAAGCACCGAAAAGGTCAAATTAATGGGCCTGGGAAATTAATTATAGAAGAAGGAGATGTCAAAGATAACTGAGATTTCTGTAAAGGATGCCTTGGGAGAAGGATTGGGAGCAACTGCGAAAAAGAGAAGTAAAAGAGGAAATAATTTGGAAATAGTATAAGTTTCGGGTTTTAGGAATATTTTATTTGAGGTAACAAGGTAATACCAATAGAACTGCTCCTCAACCAGAATTTGAAAATTTAGGGCTGTATCTCAGCAGACAGGTTTGAGCAGTATATGTACACACTGATATCATCTGCATGAATATTAAAGCCATGAAGATGGATGAGATTTCTAAGAATATTAGCAAGGATTAAAAAAAAAAAAGTTCCTAAAAAAGGGAGATGAAAGTTCAAAACAAGACAGAGAAACAGAAAAGGGATAATAGAAAAACAAATTTTATAATACATGGAAGCAAAAGAAAGAGACAATTTCAAGAATGAGGTAATTCTCATTTGGAAATTCTTCTTCATTTGGTAATTTCTGCAGACTATAATTTGTCATACATTTAAAATATCTTGAAGAAATAAGTTACTACTTTTCTAATTTTTTCCTATTTTTAACAAAACAGTTCATATATTCAAATTTCATTTCCATCTTATTCCTGTAGTCCTCACTCATTGCACATTACAAAGAGCAAATTTTTGTTTTACCACACTAAATATTGTGACAAAAATGAAACGTTCAAAAACCCTAAAAAAGAGAAAAAAATAAGAACTACCAAGGACTACTGTAGGTTCTCCTGAAGTGGAGAATATCTGTTTAAACAGGCAACAAATGAAAGAGACCCTAGAAGAATCGTGCTTCTTAGTATTAGGCTGAAAGGAGCTTACATCTTTATGCTACTAACTCTAGTCTAAATCCGCTCCCCACCTCCCAAAAAATAGCTTAAAAACAAGCCATAGAAAGGTCAAAAAGATCTGCAAGTAATTTCACTCTGGCCAGAACAAAGTCTAAAACTCTTTAAAGAAAGGCAACAAATTCCAGAATTCAACATCATAAAATTTACAACATCCTCAGGATAACAGAAAATTACTAGAAGTACAAAGAATTAGGAACATAAGGTCCATAACCAGTAGGAAAAACAATAAAAACGAACCTATAAATGACAGAGAATATAGTATTGGCAGATAAGGACTTTAGCTATTATATATACATTCGAGGGCACAACAAAAACATAAATATAATGAGAGAAATGCAAAATATTAAAAGAACCAAACAGAACTTCTAGAGAAGAGAAAAAAGTAACCCCTGAAACAAACAACTAAATGGACAGGAGTAACAGCATATTAGACATTGCAGAAGAAAACATCAGTGAACTTGAAGACACAGAAATAGAAACTGAAACAGAGAGAAAAGACTTAAAAATGAAGAGCAGATCAGTGACCTTTAGGACAATATTAGCTTGTCTAACATATATGTAAATGATGTCCCAGAAAAAGAGAAAAGGGAGAGAAAAGAAAAAATATTTGAAGAAATAATGGCAGAAAATATTCTTTAAAACTATAACTCACAGATCCAAGATTCTCAATGAATCCCAAGCAGGAAAAACACAACAAAGAAAACCATATCAAGGTACATCACAACCAAATTAGAGGAAACCAATATAAATATCATAATCATTCATAATATCAGATGCAAAAATCCATAATGAAATATTAGCAAAATGAATCCAGTAATGCAAAAGGATAATACATGACTACAAAATGCATTTAATCTGGGTATATGAGGTTGATTTACTACTAGAAGATCAATCAATGCTATTCATCATGTTAGAATTAATATATATCAGATTAATGCATAAAAAAATAATTTACAACCTCCCATACCCATTCCTGATATAAACTCTCAGATTAGCAAGAGAAGAGAGCTCAGTCAACCCGGAAAAGGGCATCTATGACAAACCAACTATTAACATTATAATTTATGGTAAAAGACCAAATATGTTCCCCCTAAAACCAGGAATAAGGCAAGGATATCCATTCTCACTACTTCTAGTCAACATTTTACTGGAAGACCTAGTCCTGAAATAAAGCACATACAAAAACCTAAATAAAATAAAATGCATACAGATCGGAAAGAAGGAAATAGAATTGTTTTTGTTTGAAGATGCTATGATCCTGTGCATAAAAAAACTTAAGGAATGTATTAAAAAAGCTAACAGAATACTTCAATTTAGCAACACTGCAGGATACAAGGTCAATTTAAAAGCAGCAGTATTTCTATTTATCAGCAAAAGATAATTGGAAAAAGAAATTAAAAAAATACATCCCCAAACTTGAAATACTTTGAAATTTAATGACACATGTACGACCTGTATGATGAGAACCATACAATATTGCTGAAACTAAAAAAGACCTAAATAATTAATTGATTAGAAGACAATATTATTAAAATACAGCGCTCCACAGAATGATTACATAGATTAAATGCAATCCTAATCAAGACTGAAGTTGATGCTAAAATTCACATAGATATGCAAAAGACCTAGAACAATCGAAACACTTAAAAATTTTACGGGTGAAGATTCATACTATAAGATGGCAAGACTTAATTTAAAGCTACGATAATCAAGGTACTAGTGTACTGGAGGAAAATGCTATTGGTCAATGAAACAGAATTTGGAGCTCAGAAATATCCCTGTACATATATGGTTGACTGATTTTCAAAAAAATAACAAAAATAATTCAAGGAGAAAAGAATAATCTTTTTGACAAATGATACTAGGACAATTTCATATCAATATTAAAAAAAACCCCTTAAACCTTTACTGTACACTGTAAATAAAAAATTAACTCAAAATACATCACAGACCTAAATATAAAACCTAAAACTATAAAACTCCTATATGAAAACAAAAGAAAATCTTTGTCACTTCAGGACAGGCAAACATTTTGTAGATAAAACATACAACAACAAAAAAAATTGATTAGTTGAAAATTCATCAAAAATTTAAGTTTAGTCTTCAAAAGCCTCTGTTAAGAAAACAAAAAGGCAAGCCACAGAATGGGATAATATATAGCTAATAAGCATGGGAAAAGATGTCCAATATCATTATTCACCAGCGAAATGCAAATTAAAACTACAATGAGAAAGCATTATAAATCCACCAGAAAGGTTATAAGACTGACAAAGCCATGTGTTGACAAGGATGTAGAGAAACTCTCACCATGCTGTTGCTGGTACAACTACTTTGAATAAAGAGTCTGGCGGTTTCTTATAAAACTAAACACATGCCTATCCAATGACCAAGAAACTTCAAAACATAAGTCTGTGCAAATACTTGTGCAAGAATGTTGATAGCTGCTTTATTTATAACAGTCAAAAATTTTAAACTGTCAAGGTTCAAAAATTTTAAACTGCCATTGTCTGGTATATTCAGACAATGGAATACTACTCGTTAATAAAAAGGAATGAGCTACTTATACATGAAATAACATGGGATGAATCTCAAGAACAATATGCTTGGTCGAAAAAGGTTTACACTGTAACCCAAGTTCATGAATAGGTGAAACTAATCTGTAGTGAAAAATAATAAGAAGAGAGTTGTTCTGGGGTAATAGGTAGTAGATTGAAAAATGGTATAAAGAGAATTTTCCGTAATGATGCTATGTTGTATCACGTGATTGGGGTTTGAGTGACACAGGTATATGTATTTATCAAAAGTCATCTAATGGTATACTTTAGTTTTGTGCATTTTACCGTATGTAAATTTTATATTAAGAAAGAATTACATATATACAGACATAAAAATTCCAGTTATTTATATGAATAATTAAGTGTTGAGGGGTAAAGTCTACTGAAGTCCACAATTTACTTCAAAATTTACTCAAAAATGAAATAACTTGACGAATGGAAAGTGAGATGGATAAATGGAAAAATATGTGAAAAAGTAAATATACCAAAATGTTAACTATAGAAATTAGCTAGTATGAATACAGGTATTCGCTGTACAATTCTTTAACATTTTAAAATTATAATAGTAAAATGGGAGAAAATAACAAATTTTAAGACCAAAAGTTGCAAGAGATTTTTAAAAAATGTTTAGGCCTATTTGAAAAAGATCTAATTATTACTTATAAAAGTGAAAAATATAATGGCTATAATTTTTAAAACCTCAATGAACAGTGTTATGTAGCTACTTGCACATACAGAAACTACCTAGAGCAAAACAAAAGACTTGAACACACTCTTCACAAAGAAGAACAAAGAACAACATATATGAACCTCAACAGTAACCCCAGAAACAAAAATAAAATCCACAACAAATTACTACTTCACACCCACCTGACTCACATGGAATATAAAATATGACTGCAACAAATGTTGGCACGGATGAGAGCAATAGCAACTCTTACATACTGCTGGTGCCGGTGTAAATTGATACAACCACTTTGCAAAATGTTTGGCATTACTCAGTAAAGTTAAATATGCCTACATCATCTGACCTCGCATTCCACTATGAGGTATTCCTTTTTCCCTCCAACAAACACATTTCATCCAAATATGGCAAGTGCTGAGTCACAGGTAGTTCACGATAGAATTCTCTGATGAGATCTAGAATTGCCTAATCTTTTCCCCAAAGGGTTATATATGTGGACCAGGAAACTGATAGAAGACTTCACCGTGGCATTGTTTATAATACTAAAAAACTGAAAATGCCTCAAATGTCCATTATCAGTAGAAGAGATGAATAATTCGCGATATATCGTCAAACAATGGAATCCTGTGTAGCAGTGAAAATGAATGAATGAAAGCTTTCGTCAGTCTTCAACATGGCTCAATCTCAGGAATATAACAGTGAGTGAAAAAAAGGAAGTTGTAGAAGAATACATGCCATATGGACCTATCAACATGTTGTGTAGGAATACAAATACATGTGGCAAAACTTTAAAGAAAAGTGAATAATAATTATAAAAAATCGAGATTTTAGTTTCACTTGAGAGGGAGATAGGATCAGGGAGGACACACAGAGGGGACGCAAAGAAAATGAAAATGTTCATGTATTTCCTAAATTGGGTGACAGGTACTCAGATATGCCTTACATTGTTCATCTTTATACCTTACCTATTAATTTGTGATTATTTTGGGTCTATTCAAACTTTATTTAATACAGGTAAAATGCAATATAAGATTCTTAAATACCAAAAATGGTAAAACTGGTCTCTTTGCCTACCCGAAAAATCTTGTGCATCCTCATGGTGGCTGAGCAAAAGACAAATCTTGTGAGAAGCAAGCGAAGAAATTCATCTCCAAAAAACTGGAGGAATGCCTGATCTGCAGAAAGGAGAAAGGCGACGGTAAAAGGAGGCTTAAATGGAAAATACATTTCAAAGGAGAAGAAGAGTTCAGGAAAACCTTCTCAACTTTCCTGCCTTCAACAAATACCTTTAAAAATTCAAACAATTCAAACAATTTCGACAACTTAAAACACTTTAAAACCATTACAGTACGTTCTGTTAAGTGTGCAGTTAGATTAGTAGGGTACCTATTGAACGTGAATGGGTCAGTAGCTGGGCAATATCGCGGTTGATTTTTCGAAGATATTCTTGACACTTTTCCCATAGGCCTCTACGCATGCTTGACAATCCAGAGACAAATAGGAAGGCCATTAGAGGATTGTTCAAAAAGAGAGTGAAGAGGCTACCTCGTTGAGATTGATCTGTAATAACAAACATGTTATATATATATAAACGACAGTTTTGTAAAAGATAAGAGATGCATTTGAGGAACATTTTAACATACAGATAATGTATAAAATTAAAGCTATATCACTAAATCATAATTCAACAAAGCAGATTCTGCATGGGACTATAAAAATATATCCCAGGTACACTGCTTTCTGCTGAACAAACCATAGAGCCGAGTAACCTTAAGAGATATGGAAAATGAACCTATTCCTTTGCCTGCCCCCTCCCCCACTCCAACGAACACGTTTCATCCGAATACGGCCAGGGCTGGATCCCAGGCAGATCATGAGAAATCTCTGATGAGGGCTAGAATCACCAACCTTTCCCACTCTCTTCAGTTAGTTGCTCTTTCTCTGCCCATCTCTTAAACATGAGTATTTTCTCTTTGCCCTATCCACTGCTAATCTCATTTATTCTCATAATTTCAGTTATCATTTCTATGCCTATTGATCCCCGATTCTCTATCGACAGCCTAGATAGAGCCCCTTAAGTCTAGAACTTAAAATGTGACTGGTCCAAGTCCAAATTGAGACACACTGTGAAGTGTGAAAAATACACGGGGTCAAAGCCTCGGTACAAAAAACACATACTGCTAACGTTAATTTCACCGGTTTCTACTTTTTTTTAATGTGGCTATTGGAAAACTTAAAATTATATTTGTGACTTCCATTATATTTCCATCGGACAGATTTGCTCTAGACTACTAAATTAAACCTAACTCTCAAAGGTAACTTTAAACACAACATGTCAAAAACTGAAAATAACTTTCCCCCCTTTTATATAAATCTACTTCTTATCCAGTATCGTTATTTCCATCAACACCACGGCCAGCACCCTGGAAGGCCATTCCTGCCTCCTTCCTCTCTGTATTTCCTCACCATCACCAAGTCCATCACCAAGTCCTGTTGGTTCTCTGGGCTTAGTATCTTTTGAAGCCAGTTAACCAGCCAGTGTTCTCATTACAACCACCACAATCTCCCTGTTTCCATCAATGTTCCTGTCCAATGCACTTCACACAAGGTTAACTGAATGCTCTCTCTTGTTACTGTTCTGTTTAAAATTATTTGATGGTACCCACTTGTCCCCCATTTCAATCTCTTAACCAATCACAAAAGGTTTTTCTTAACTTAGTCACACAATCCCAACTCTACCCTTTAACTAGCAGAAAATACTCTGATTTTTGTAAATGTTCCACAAACTCTCTCTTCTCAGAGCTCTTATCTCGGGGCTCACACACTATTCCTCTGCTAGAATACCCGTTTTCAATCATTCCCCATCCCCGTCTAATCTACATATCCTTCAAGTCCACTCTAGACATCATTTTATCCACTCTTCTCATTCTCGAGGGCTGGTTAGGACGTCCTCTTGAGTATCAAGTGTGCTTCTCGCCTACGAGACACTAATAGCACCTACGGTACTTGTATGCTAGGTTGTCTGTATCTTCTAGACAACTGCCTCTGTGAGAAACATAAATGTGCTTGTCTGGTCAGAGTGTTACAGATGCCTAGCACTGTACCCGATAAATAAATGTTAATGTTCAATGAAGTAGAGAAAACTGTAGACTTTAGAGATCAGAGGTACAGGAACCTAATTTGACATTCCAAATACTTAGGTATCTGCTAGTTTTGTTCCCAGAAGGGGTACAGTTAAGGGATCAGAGGTCTAAGCTTTAAAGCACAAAAGATCGGATATTAGACTAAAAAATATTAAGGGCGTATATTATACCTAAGCATATTAGTAGTAATGATAGTTGGGATGTATTGAATACTTATTATACACCCAGAGTTATTTTATGAAGTAGGAACAATTATCTCCATTTGACAGGAAAATAACTGAGGCACAGAATTGTTAAGTAACTTCCCAAGGTCACACAGCCTCATAAGCGGTTGAGATGGGATTCAAATTCAATCGGTTCGCCCCCAGAGTCTATGTTTTTACCCTATACACAATAAAGCCTTTCAGAGCAAATATTCTTGGTATCAGCCCATTAGACCATGCAATTTTAAATAAAACTGCCTCTCGACAGGACGAATTGATAGCATGAAGAACCGAAAGGGGTCACATTTCTCCAGGAATGATATGTATCAGGTTAGGTTAACAAAGTCCTCACAGCAGGAGAATTTTACCGTTGTTTGAAGGTAAGTTCTATCCCTTAGTAAGTTGACTTTTGGATACATGAACTTAATACTTTTACATGTTTTTCCCTGTTAAATAGTAGAACTTACCTTAAAACAACGGTGAAAAAGTCTCCAGCTTCTCTCAGGCATTCAAATGCTGACCATCACTTCCTGTGTCAAACTATGTCAGCAGACAGACTTCTGGCTGGGAAGTAGCAGTAAAATGCCATCTCCCACAGAGAGACATCAGCACTATTCACGGTCAGGGAGATAGTGAGACAGTGACAAGTACTGCTAAAACAGGGTTAAGGTTCGTTTAGTATTTTACCTAGCTTGATGACTGGGAGTTAGAAACAGATTTTGTGTTGCCGATTAAAGACAAATTATTAACGACAAAAGGTTTTCCATTTCTCATTCATCTGAGAAACAGCAAAAACGCTGACCTGTCTCTCTGGCGCACTGAGAAGAGGTTCTTTTATTTAAAAAATACGGCAAGGTAAAAACGTGAAAAAAAGAAACCCTTTAAGTTGTGCCAGTTAGGGTGCCCTAACTCTTGGGCGTAAGCTGAGAGGTTTTCTGGACCAGAAATCTTAAGTCTTAAAATATGCCTAAAATACGTAGCCAGAGATGCAAGAAATCATCATGCCAGATGGAGGAGGACAAGCTCACCAAAACAAACAGCTGCAAAACAAATTTAAACTTCACAAATCACGAATTCCCCAAGAGCAAGGGACCAAAACCACCCCTTTCTCGGGAATGCTTTACCATTTCTTTGAGAATCATCTCAAGGCCTAAGGGTAGCACATTAAAGGAGTCTGGTGGTTGGCAAGGCTTCTGGTTTGGTTTCAGATTGACACCTGCCCCATGAAACACTATAAATCTACATGTTATCATTATGGGTGGGGGAGACAAAGATCGGCATTATTCAAAATGTACAGTGTTTACTTGCAACCTATGGAGATAAGAGGTAATGACAGAACATACCTTGTAAAGCTTTTGGATATGCTGTAGGAGAAAGCAAGCAGACTAGTGGCTGTCCAAATAAGTTTGTGAAATTCTGTAATATAAAGAATTCGAAACGTTCATTAAAGGTTTGACCAAAGAGAGTAATTTTCCAAAGCACATCATTAGTGTGTAGATTGGGCCCTTTGACTCACAGCAGCTGCAGAAACATCAGCAACAGCTGAAGAGACTGCCATTCATGCATAACTACCATGCATAATAGGCTGTCTTAAAATAGTAACATTTACTAAATGACTATTGATTTTTAAAATAAAGGCATAGATATGGTCACAGTGTGACCGGGAGAGGTCATCTGGCTGTCTACCAAAAGGCCACCTATTGGGCAACATACACTAGCAAAAGTATATTCACAAGGGTGAATTTTCCAAGATCTTGATCTGGTCTCAGCCTCACAGGCTCTAAAGTCCGACTTACTGGTCTGGGAAGATCGTGCCCATCTCTCAGTGTGAATCAGAGTAACTGCTCACGCAGAATGACATATAAAAACAGAATATCAATGTGTTAACTTACAGAGAGAATTAATCTGACACTCAAACTAGAATATTCTTTGTAGCATTAGGGATATCTTTCCCTAAGGGCAGATCTACATGGAAAGTAAAAGTATAAACTGGTAAAACTCCTAAAAATAAACTTAAAAAGAAGCGTAAAGGACATAAACAGCCAAAAACCACTCCTGAATCATAAAAAATAAGCCTAGAACAAATGAAAAGACATACTAAGTTCTTAGAGAGGAACCCATTCTAAAGATGTCATTATACTAATTTATTAAAATTAAAAACAACCTCAATAAAAACAGCCACAGATTTTTTTTCTGCAACTGAAAAAAAAAAAAAATTCTTAAGTTCATATGGAAAAAGTAGATTAGCCAGGAAACCTCTAAAAAAGGAGAGCGAAGAGGGGGAACATGACTCATGAAATATTAAAACATACTTTAAGCCTGGCATAAGAGTAGACAGAAGACCAACGGAAGAGAATAACGTGTCCAGAATTAGACCTGAAAACAGATAGGACTTGCGTATATATGAGAAAAGTGACAGTTCAAATTGGTGGAAAAACTGGATAGACGTGTAGAAAAAAAGGTGGTTCCATACTTCACACCATGCACTAGGAAAAATTCCAAATATATCAAAGATTTAAATGTAAAAAATTAAACAATAAAAGTGCCGAAAGAAAATATAAGAAAATAAGGATTATTTTTGTAAGCTAAAAGATTTTCCTAACTATTAAGATAAAAATATAAACATAAAAATCTTGGGCATAGCAAAATATAGCATAAACTAAATCAAAAGCCAAATGATGAACACTGGGGGATATATCTACAATTCCTATTACAAAGGATTAATCACCTTAATATAGAAAGAGCTTCTCAAATCCATAAGAAAAAGACTGCTGACCCAATAGAAAAATGAGTAAAAGAGAACAGAGAATTCATAGAAAAGAGAATACAAGTGGTTCAAATACATGAAAAGATGTTCAACCTTATTGATAATAATAAAATCAAAACTACACTAAATTATCACTTTTTAGCCTATTAGTTTAGTAAAATTTCTAAATTTGAGAATATACACTATTGGCAAAATCACGGGGAAACAAACACATGTAGATGGGTAGGAATATAACTTAGTATAAATTTTTTAGAAGACAATTTGGCAGTGTCTATTAAATTCAAATGCATATTCCATTAACATGGCAATTTCACAGCTGGGAACGTAACCTACTGATGTACTCTTAAAACCTGTTAAATAACACAAGGCCTAAGTTATTCCTTGCAGCATTGTTAGTAATAGTAAAGGACTAGAAGCAGTCGATGACCAGAAGTAAGAGACTGGTAGAATAAATTATGGCACAACCATATAATGGAATACTACACAGCTATAAAAAAGAACCAAGTTCTTTATGAACGAATATGGATAGATCTCCAACACGTCTTAGTAGTGAAAAAAGATACAGAACAGTTGTGTATAGCATGTTACTGGCACTTATAAAGCAAAGAAGACTAAAGACTATGTACTAGTTTTGGCTTTTATGTGCATTTAAAATTTTTTTCTAGAAAGATAAATAAGAAACAGACAACAGCGATTACCTACAGGGAGAGATAGTAATTGAGTGAACTGGGACTGAGAGGGAGAAAGATTTATGATAACGCGTTTTGATTTTGTGAACATAATACCAATACAAAGAAAATTAAATAATTAAAATAAATTAGAAATTGCTTGTAATGAAAACAAAGGGAGCCAGCTGAATGACATTAAGGGTCATTCTTCAGGTAAGGCGGCTTGGGCACTCTTCCACACCGCAGAGATGGCCTTCTGGGTCGATGGCGGCCATGACGCTCTCGCTCTTGGATAGTGCTAAAAAGAACACCGCTGTTCTCTTAATTTTTTTTTTTAAATACTGTGTAAAAAAAGTTAGCGTAACAAGCCTGACTGCTATCCTTTGAAAGGCCTGCTTACAAGGGTGGCCCTTGGCTGGCTTCTGGGAACTTAAATTTGGGCTAGTCCCCACCATTAGCAGAACTGATAAGAGTGGCTCGCTTTCCTCAGACCGTGCACACGAGATGGTTTATGCTGAACGCCTGCTTTCCTCCTGGGGGAATGGCATTTTGATATGTGCCAGGCACAGGGTGCCTACATGATCAGTCCCCAGGAA
Organism: Pteropus medius; assembly: GCF_902729225.1. Classification (NCBI taxonomy): domain Eukaryota; kingdom Metazoa; phylum Chordata; class Mammalia; order Chiroptera; family Pteropodidae; genus Pteropus; species Pteropus medius. The sequence goes on from NW_024356335.1 coordinate 1,709,974, forward strand.
ACACGCTAGGCACTGAGTCCCCGGTGAGCTTCCCTGGTGGACATGTCACTGGGGTTGTCTCCTTGTTGCTGGGGGGTTAAGTACGTCCTGTGTGACTTCCCCCAGAGAGGACTCTTGGAAGTTTGCGCTTGCTTTTCCCTGGACTTCATCCCGTGTGCCTTTTTCCTTTGCTGATTTTGTTCTGTGTCCTTTTCCTGTACTCGATCTTAGTGGTGAGTATGACTCTATGCTTAGATCTGTGAGTCCTCCTAGTGAACCCCTGAACCTGGGGGTGATCTTGGGGACCCCCAACTCCCTTCTATTAGCTTATATTTAAATTTTACATCTAGGAAATAGTTTCTTTAAGGATGCTTCATGTCACTGTTTTAACTCATTTAGTGATTAATTTTATAGTTTAACTACCATAGATTAATCTTATTTTCTTTATTTGCAAGTTTTGGGGATTGTCTTATAATTGCCCCCATATGTAGATTATATGAATTCGGTGTTATTATATGTAAGAAAAATTATGGCAATTGTATGTAAATGGAATATATATTGAAGAAATTTTAACTTGTTATTGCTCATACTTGATTGCTATTGATTTTTGTATAGTCATCCCATATCTACTTCATTGAATTTGTATTCATATTAATAGTCTTTCCGCAATTCCTTTGGATTTTCTAAATGTGAAATCATATCTATAATTAATGACTTTTCTTTCTTTCCAGTATTTATACCTTTTACTAGTCTGAATAGCATTTTTTATTATTTCGGGAACATTACAAAATTCTGGTCAGGACTAAAACAACATTAATCACAATGATAATGAAGGCATTCTCTTTTTCTTGCTCATTTTAATTAAGAATATTTTAAAATGTTTCTCACTCTAAGTATAGAGTTGGCTATTTAATATAGAAGTTCTTCATCATATGCTAATTTTTTTTCCTCATTAAGAACAGGTACTAAATGTTATTAGATTCTACAAAATGACCATTGAGAAACGCATGTGATTTTTCTTATTTATCCTATTGACATAGTATACAATACTAATTTATTTTCATATACTTAACCTTCATGCATAATTCAGAAAAACTCTTTTGGTATATTATTCTATTAACAGGGCTATTTACCAGTATTTTATCAAATGTTTTCTAATCCATAATGATAAACTAATCTGAGGTGGTGTTTTCTTTATGCTCTTTTTATCTTGAAATAGTGTTATCACAATAATTCTTATCACTTACTGAGTGCTAACTACTTTCCAAGGACTATCCCAGGCTGCTTAGATCCTACCTGCCCTGTAATCTTAACAATCTTGTAAAATCAGTGTTGCCAACCTATCTTACAGAGAAGGAAAGAGGCTTAGAAAAGGCCAAGCACATTTTCAAGGTCATATGAGTCTTGTGGTCAAATTGCTATAGGATGGCTTGGACAGTCCAATCTTTTTCATTGCTCTGGAATTGTGTATTTGATCCTAAAAGTTTAAAAATATTTTTGGTGAACTCAAAAGGACTAGAACCTTTTCTGTGGGAAAGAGGAGATTAACCATGATCATGTTCCTCTATTTCATATCCTGTCACTGGGCTTTTCAGACTTCCTCTTATGGCCATTAGATTTTCTCTTCCAGGAATTATCTGAGACTTTAAACAGTCTTACAACTTTAAAACAGTACACATGTCTTTTTTAAAGATCTTTTTTCTTCAACAAATACTCATCAAACCTATGGACTAGACACTGTTCTAGGTGCTAGGAATACAGCAGTAAACAGAATAGATTAAAAAAAAAAAAACAAAACCCTGTCTTCCTGGAGCTGACATTTAGATGAGGGTGGAGGTGGCAGATAGAGACCCACAGTAAAAAAAATAAAGACGTTAAAAGAAGTAACAAGTGCTACACACTGGAAAACAGCACAGAGTACTGTTAACCGCACAGGCTTTACAGACTGTGTTTAAATCTCAATTCAGTATATGTGACCTTGGGCAAATTACTTATCTTTTCTGTGCATTGGTCTTATTAGTGAAATGGGAATAAAGGTGACACATTGCGTTGTGTGACGATTAAATGTGTTAATATTTGTAAAGTGCTTAGAGCAGCACATAGCACGATATAGAAGCTAACTGTTACGGTTAAGAAAAATGAAGAAAGGTGGATAAAGAGTGCTAGGGAGACGACATATAATTTTCAAGAGGGCAATTATGGAAGACTCTATGAAGAGGCTTCAGGTGATGAAACACAAGAATAATGCGGGTGTCTTTGGAAGAAGATTCAAGGCAGGAGGACCAGAACACAAAGATCCTAGCAGAAAACCGCCAGGTTCATCTGAGGAACAGCAACGTCAGTGTGACTGAAGAGGGCTGAGTAACAGGGAGACCAGCAAGAGAGAGCAGAGACACACTCGAGGGGAGGGAGGAGGTGTGTGAGGTGGGAAAAACAAAGTCTTTTACTCTGAGTTCTGAGAAGAGGAGCCTTTGGAGATTCTGAGTAGAGCAGTGACACTATCTGACGTCCAGACACACTCTGCAGGGGCACGAGGGCAGAGGGGCGGAGACTGGTTAGGACACTACTGTGATGAGTCAGGGGACAGACAATGGAGGCAGCGCCCAGAGTGACGGAAGTGGAAGTGGTAAGATTCTGGATACATTCGTTAGAGCCAAGAGGATTTCCTGAAACGAATGTGGGGTGTGAGGGAAGGAGGAGTCAAATATGAAACCAAGGATGTGAGCTGGGGAGACTGACTATAAAAGCATAATGGTAGTTAACTGATATGGGGAAAGAGAGAGGTGGAAGAAGCCTTGGAATTCCGTCTTGGGCATGTTAAGTTTGAGATCGCTATTTAAATGACTGATTAGAGATATGGAGCAGCTAGATTATATTGGAGTCTGGAGTAACAGAGAGAGGTCTGGGCTGGAGACACAGATTCAGAAACTGTCAACATAGAAATAGTAATTAAAGTCATGAAACTACATGAGGGCATCAAGGCAGTAAGCTGTAGCCAGAAAGAAAGCGGAACAAGGTTGGAGCCCAGGGGCACAGAAAAGATGAGGTCAGATTGGGGAGGAAGAAGCAGGAGCCCAGACTGGGAAAACAAGATCATTTGACACAGGATCTCATTTGCCCTGAGACAACTGAGCAACCTGAATTTAGGTTTTAAAGGCCTTCTCTGGAGAAGGGGACAGAAGTCAGAGCTCAGGGTTTGCCTAAAATGGGAGTCTAACAGAAAGCCAGCCCTGTTAAATTAGAATCCCAGGGCTACACACTTAGTGTAAGGATGAACCAAAACCAAACTTCACACTTCCCTTCCCTCCACGAGGACTGCACAGGGGACTGACTGCAAGGAACATTTTCTTGGGGCTGAGCAGAGACAAACACACAAAACAAAGCAGTTCCTGAGGGCTGTAACTCTAAGCCAGTCTTCTTGCATATTTGAAGCCCGTATTCATATCACCTAAGTAATCCCCCAAACAGAGTCCCCCAATGGGAGTGCCTCCAGGTATCCATATGCAGACCCTCCCTGGATGAAAGGACCTTCATTCTAGGGCTCAGTGCATTTCCCATAAATAATTGTAAGGATAATGAAAAGAAACTAGTCAAAGATAATCAAGTGTACAAGGATACAAAAGTAGCAAAGGGTTTCTGTCTTTAAGCAGCAAAGGCAGATTTAGGTATAAGAATTATCAGATTATTAAATTTAAAGAAATAAAGAATATACGCGAAAATAGAAAATAAGCAACTATAAAAAGAGCGATGAATTATTTGAAAAAGAACCAACTAGAACTTCTAGAAATGAAAAGTACCACAACCAATATAAAATTCAATAAATGGGTTTAAAATGGCAAGTCAGTCACAGCTGAAGAAAGAATTTATGAATTGAAAGACAGATGAGAAGAAATTATCCATCTCTCAACAAGAGAAACAAAAGGATGAAAAATAATAAAAGAGAGGTCAAGCGATGTGGAAGACAGTGAAAATGATATATATAAAAATCAGAGAACCAGAAGAGGATGAGAGGGAAGCTGAGACACAGCCAATATTTGAGGGGACAATGGCTGAGAATTTCCCGGCAATAATGAAACACTGCAACCTACCAATGCAAGCAGTCTAACCAGTCCCAGTAGGTTAACTACAAAGAAACAAAACCTAGACATATCACAGGGTAACTGCAGAATGCCAACGTCTTTCAAAGTAGCAAGAAAGAAACAAAATGAGTGAGGCTGAGTGGCACCACAGCTCTGACGTAATCTTGGTATGAGGGTGAATGCCTTAAGAGACTACCACAGCCTGCAGCCATCAGTCAAGTAGGATGAGGCTGTTGAGATAAATATGACTGTTCTAACAAATATGTAAGTCATGTTCACTGGCAGGGATCCAGCTCTGTCATCATTATTTAAGCACTCAAAATTTTTTCTTCCAAAGAAAAGAAAGCAGAACTAAAATAAGTGTTCGAAGTGACTGAGGGTTTTTTTTTTTTTTAAACTCCCACTAATACTTATGTTACTACAGATAAGGCCATTTCCGCTTGCCTGTTTCCTAGTGGAAATGTGAGAGCCACAACATGGGCCATGCTTGTCACTCAGATCCTCTAAAACTGACATGCTGACATGCTGTTAAAAAGGTGACAAACACTGGGGACAAAGAGAGATCCTATAAGGTCCTAGAGACTGAAAAAATAATCTAGGGTTAGAATGCTTTGTACTTCTTAAGAAACGATGGAAGCCAGAATGCAAGGTGGCAAAGCCTCACAAATTCTGAAGAGAAATTTCTAATCTATGTTAAAACCATCATTAAAGTATGAAGGTAAATTAAAGACTCGCAGAAGTGCAAGACCCCAAATGTTTTACTTCATCTCCACCCTTTCTCAGGAAGCTACTATAGGAAACGCTGCACCAAAACGAGAGTGTCAAGTGTCCAAGAGGAAGACACAGGACTCAAGGAAACGGGGTCCAGTTTGGAAGAGACATGAAGAATCCCTAGAACAATGAAAAGAGATTCTGGGATGACAGCTGTGCAGCGTATGTGAAGCGCACCAGTTTAGAGGCTGTAAGCGATAACCGATCACGAAGATAAAATTAAGACTAATGCATCTGAACAATCTGAAAGAAGCTTCAGACAATCAGTGAGGAGATTTGGGTTGAATTAGTGATAAGTTCAGAAAAAAAAAGGAATAATAAATAGACAATTATTTGCTCCAGGAAAAGTAGAAAGTCGCATAGGAAAGAAAAAGTTGACTATGTGGCATAGCTGTTAAAAGCATTTTATAGTCGTAATAATATAAGCACTAAATAGTCAATGAATCTAAATTATGATATAAGTCTACAGTGTGGATAAAAGGATGAAAAGGAATAAATGTGAGTTGGGGCTAGGAAGAATAGAGCTAAATTTTTCTTTTATAATGGGATAGCAATACATAATGCCTAAAACTGAAAAATCAATAAATACCAATACCAGCATGTTATTTAGAAAAATGGTGGTTAAATGCCAAAATAATCAGCTAAAAAAGATGTAAGTGGTGGCCTCTGGGAAGAGGCAAATAGAGGTAGAAATAGAGAGCAGGAAACGGCTGTTTTTAGTAACACCTGGTGGAACTTGACAACACACTGCAATTACACTGACTCCTGACCCCACCTCCCACCAGGTCGAGCAAATCAGAATCACGAGAGTTGGGGCCCCTGGTACAAGTGGTTTTGAAAAGGGTTCTGAATGTTTCTGATGTATAGAAAGAGTTGAGAACTACACCTTTACTATATGTATGAGTTACTTTCATAAAAATAAAAACGCACAATTTAAATGAAGAAATATACATGAATGTGTTGCTATGAAAAAGTATTTAGAAAACACATATATGTTCATAAAACATGTATGAAACATAGCAAAGCAGACAACAAAGAAATAATATATGTCATCTAGGTCTCCCTTTTCATTAGAAGCTTATAAAATGGTAGTTTAAAACTTTTTACACATGCTTTGTGGGAAAAGTAAACATCAGACGCTTTCATATGTTAACAGAGAACTGCACGTGACGTAGAGGCATTAAATTGTACTAATTTTTAAAAAGACCAAATTGGTCTGTGCCATTCTCTGACCTGCCTACTGCATATGGGCGCCCCATTTCTGAAGATCCCCATTTCTGAAGATCACTATATACTGGATAATTTAATTTTTTAGAGGACTGATAACCGCATGTACCATCAAAAGCAAGCAAGCAAACAAAAAATCCCCCTTTCTATTATTCCACTGTTATCTTGGGGTTCAGAATCTTAAAATCTAGAATTAAATCATGATACGTAATCAAGTAAAATACATTTCCAAGTACGCACAGTGGTGTTTTGAAAAGCAGCATTCAATGCTCATTCTACATTCAAAAAGCACTCTGGACATAGCAAGGACATATGATGAAAGATATTCTTGAGATTATAAAAGGTGGTATCAAATAATGTCCATTAAATTGAGAGAAATTACTAAAATACTCTAAATGCATGCTGGAGCTTATTAAGCAATACACCCGATCTGGTGTATCGACATATTCTATCACATCGTTAAACTGTAGCAAATGATTCCTTTCCATTTACAAAGACACGGAATGCTTCTTTTGAATTCCGTGAAGATACAAATGCCTCGGCTCTTCTGGTATTATTAAGTTTAAATGAGATCATCAATAAAACTTTTCCTTCGGCAACCTCCCACCCCCTCAAAAAGGTTAAAAGCAACAATAATACACACATGATTTAAGAAGGCATACGGCTAATTTTCCTAAAGATCAAAATCGTAATGTTAAACTTGACAAAATAGTGGGAAATATGCTGAAAACTTTGGAGTACGTTGGATGCTCTTGGAATTCAGAAACTAAACATGAAAATTTGAGGGAAAACATGCTTGGGGTCAGCCCTCTTGGCCACCAGATATTCCCATTCCTCTCCTGAAATAAACCTACCAAGGCCTGCTTCTCCATCTAATTATACAAACACTCACAACAGAAAGTTTTAATTGGCAGTTTTCATATGCAGATCCCAGCATATTTCTGAACATATTGTTCACTAATGAAATATTCCAACCACGTACGAAGGACTCCAAAAATTCTGTTTTTTACTTTCCTGTAAATTATTATAGTTTGAATTCTAATATCCTACTTTAAAGTGTTTTGCTGCTGGCATTCTTTATACAATCATTGAAAAACACTGCTTCAAAAGCAAAATATAAAACAAAGGATCTTCAAGTGAGATCCCTATTATTTATTTCAGCATCGAGGGCCATATTTTTTACTTACTGTCACAAATTTTAAAAAAATAAGTGCATCTAAAACAATGTATGTTGATAGTCAATGACTGTAATGGTATATAACATGGAATAGAAATTTCACTTAAATTACAGCACCTCAGTGTGTGAAAGGGGAAAAAGTCTAAAAACTAGAAAACAAAATTTGCCGACACACTTCTACCTCTATAAGAGAAAATTATTCTGAGTTATATAACAAAAATAAACCTTCCACCAGAGATCTTGGAAATCTTGAAATTTTTTTTCCTGCAGGAGGATTTATTATTTTCCACTGAGTGTCCATTCATGCGTTTTCTTCTTGTTTCTATTCATAGCACCAGATCCTGACTAGCATGCACAACCTCAAAAGAAAAGAAAGACTAAATACAAACTGTGTAAAATTAAATAAAATAAAGCAAAATAAAAAGGCACATGTTAAGACTGGTTACCTCGGGGGGTGCCATAACATAAAGAACAATAGTGCTCACGGAACTCACCTTATAGGCAACGCTATTGGATGAATCCACGATGATGAACAGGGGCTTCCTTGTGAAGGGATAGAGGTCTCCGGGATGGAGGCTGGGGAAACAACAGCGATGACAATAAATAACTGAACAACTCTATCAGCTAAATCTTAGAATCTTTATTCTTCAGTTTGGTCTGCTCGTGTCTCCTTTCTATTGTAGCACTGAGAGACAAAGATTAATTAAGCAAAAGACAAAAAACGACTGTATTGATCAGAATAGACAAGTTAACAAGTTTTGACTGGAAAAAAAATTCAGAGATGGTTATTATTCAAGAATATTTGAGCCAAAGAGAAGTCTATATATTCAAAGATGGACTAAACATACAACCTAAAAATCAAAGAAGGCAGCAGCATTTGGGTATTTGTTTAGGATTTAAAAGCCTCTTTTAAAACATGTTTTGAAAACAAAGTTATAATAACACAACCAGATTTGTATTTCAATGAGTCTTTCAAAATCTATATCCATTTTAAAGATTTTTAATATGTCAAGCTACATTCTTAATATTGCAGACAGTAACAGGGGCTCCCCTTTTACTATTCTTTATGTTTCCTCTGGACATCTGCATCAGAATCAGCTGGGCGCTTCTTAAACATATAGACTCACTGGCCCACAGGAGACATACTGGCCCCAAAGGCTTAAGTCCAGTTACACGCATTGGAGAGGCATTGCTTAAGATGGTCACTGTTCGATGTGCATGTTCTATCCACAGCTTAGTAGGCAGTGTGTGTGTTTACGTATAAATATTGATGTAAACATAATTACAAATATATAAAACGATGTGTCAACAAGCAATAGCATCAAACCTCAACATATTTCAAATACAAGTTTCATTTACAACTAAAGTCAATGACAACGCCAACATATGGCTTGGGGGACTGTTAGCTATTATGTACATAATTTGAAATGTCTCCCTCTTTGCCCTCCCTTCCCCATTCTTTAATATAAAGTTAACAGTGTTATGTAAACTGCTATTAGAAATGCAGTTTCAAACAAGTGTGGTTTCCTTTAAAACCAGATTGTGGTTTCCTTTAAAACCAGAAATTTTAGAGCCAATAGTGGCCTAACCAGTGAATGTGTTATGTATCACGTCCTAACATTTACCTATGTATACATTTAGTCTCATCCAGCTTAAATGTAATTTTGTTCAATGACATGGCTCCAGTAATTGAATAGTGCCTGACACATAATGGATACTCAACGAAATTAAAAGAAAAAAAAATCAGCCAAAAATTCTAAAATTCCTGAGATAGTCAGAGACTAATATTGCTGGAATCCAAATAAGTGTTAAGTAGCCTGAGAAAATATTTCTAGTACTAGAAAAAGTCCCCATTTCACTTAGTATTTTATAAGAGAGATCTATACTTTTTATAATAGGCGGAGACACTAGAATACTTACCAGTGCATTTCCTTGTGGGACTGATTTCGTTTGTGGATGGCATCTCCGTTTATAATATCTCGGTTACTATTAGTAAGTACCCCTCCAAAATCATACGGACCTGTGAAAACAAAGGAAAGAACCCTAGACTTCAATCGGAGAGTAACATTGATTTGACGTTCAAACACAAAGGTATTGTGTGACTCTCTTATTGATACAAGTGGAAGATAACCGTGAAACATTTCAATTATTTTAAAATTTAACATTCTCGTTTAATGCAGTCTTTAAATGATTTCAGCATGTTGCCTGTTTTCAACATTAAAAAAAAAATCATTTAATTATTCATCAGTTCTTCAAACAGAATATAATGAGAAACAAAACAAGAATCTACTGCATCCCATTATTCTGGGTAATAAAAGGGACAGAGATCTGGGATGCTCAAAATGATCGTTACATTTCAAACAAAATTAAAGTCTCCGGTTTAACAAAAGTACTTAAGAAATTGGAGAACAAAGGTCTAATAATTTTTTTTTAATTAAAATCTTTTTCAGAGTTGACATACCATATCATATCAGTTTCAGGTGTACAACATAGTGATTAGACACTAGTAATTTCTTAAGTATAAATATTAAGTGAGCCACTAATTGTAAAATTTAGGAAAAATCTGGAATGAAACTTGAAAATTCTCACTGACAAAAACTTTATTTTTAAGAAAAAAATTGCCAAATTTCAGTGTGTAAAAAAATCCATTATGATCACTGTTATATCAATTACTGTAGTTCCAGTTTGGAAGTTAGCCTTTTCCCACTGGTCATATCAGTTAAATTCTTGTCTAAATGGAGCAGCAACGGTAACATGTTAGAAATAATCTCTGAAAGGACAATTCAGTTAATACCTATTGCAGTACTACTGTACTTTGAAAAAAGTAAAACAAGAGGTCCATATGGTATTTGTAAATAAAATTATTAACTTTACTACGAAAAAATTGAAGTAGTCTGATTTCACATCACTTTTAATGTTGTGTTATATTTTATCACTTAAAAAATCACTGCAATGAAAAGACTTCGAGATTCATTTTGTTTTGTTTTGTTTGATTTTAACACTTAAAGAGGATCTGCAGGTCATGCAAGGAAGATGGCAGGGACATGCATTGTATAAAGGAATGCAAATTTCAACAAACAGATGAGGAGGAAAATGTTAAGGATGTTAAGAAATTTTTTTTTTGTCCAGACAAAGATTTAATTGCCTAATTTATATCCCAGTTACTCACCTATTGGGACCAATTTCATATATTCTGGACAGTTTTAGGTTTTTATTCTGAAACAGCATCCCAATATTCTACAGGTTGAATCCATAAAAACCGAAGAAAGGACAGAAAATACCCATGACAAGGACTTGAACTTTCACAGTTACAAAAGTGTACTGATTTCTACAAAGACTTTCAGCCACCACAAAACCCTGACCGGATTTGCTAATGCACTAAAGGCTCAGAAAAATTCAATGATGTTAAGTAGATCATTAGGCTTCATTATTCCATATATACATATATATATATACATATACACACACACATATATATATATGTATATGTATGCGTGTGTATGTCTGTGATTTTGGCAAATCTGAGATTGAGTTAGTACATGAATTTGCTGATGATTTGTGGGCTTCAATGTATAAATTTCAGCAAATACAATAGACTGGGTTATCTATAGGACTGCCTATTCAACAAATAGATCAGGTTTCAAATTTGGAAGCCTCTCTAAAAAGCTTGAGATGGTCTGCGGGCTGTGGGCCATCGTCTTGTAGAAAATAAAGAGAATTCAAGCCCTGCTTACAACAAGGAGCATTCCTTTATTGTACCTTCACTATCAGAACGACCTGTGGGGAAAACGCCAGTGGCTGACAGGTAAATCAGAAGCACGCTATTGGCAGGCAGCTCCTGAAATTGAAAAAAATCACATATACAAAACAACAAACGGGGAAAACAGTTTTATTTAAAGCTCATGACATTCTGAAGTTGTGGGGAAAACAAAAACCTAATTTAACATATTACTGTTTTCTCTATGGGAAGAGTCACTCTTGCTGGTTCCAACTTTTAACTATCGACGCAGCAAATTATTAATCTATGATCTATAACTATTAATCTATGATCTATAACTATTGCCAAAAGTTTTTAAGATATTCTCTGCTTTAAAAACCACATCATTTAGAGTATGTTCTCTGAAAAACTTGAAACAGAGAGATGTAAAGATCCTGACTATAGGTCTAAAAGACATACTCCCATTCTGTGCCTTTCTCTATATAAACCTTGCAAGGAATTCGTTACTTTTCAAGCTCTTTCAATGACCAAAATGTTTCCCTGAGCTGCCTGAATATATAACAGGCCTACGCAACCTGCTCCTTTTTTTCTTTTGTTCTGCATTGACTCTTATTCCTACAGCAGTTTAGCAATAAAAATCTGAGGGAAGGAATTAAGCAACAGTCTCATTAACTAATGGGAAGGAAGATTCATAGCATCATAAGCAATTTCCATTCTGAAAATAGCTCCCATTAGGATATTTGGAAAGCAGTTTTAATTTCGCATGTGACCTAAATTCTTGACTCAAATATTTAAAGAGAAGAGTGACTCTTAGATTCCACTTAGGGCGCACTTTCCCCATAAAGTAAAACGTACTGGATCATAATATACCTTAAAAGATGCTGCTAAGAATGTGTATAGTTGGCTGAAGGTGGGTTTGTAGAGCAGATACTTGTGGGGGTTTTCCCGCCTGGTCGGCTTGTCGGCTGATTCCTGTATTGACACACAGAAAACAATACACATACAGGCTGTATTTGACAGGTGAATCATCAATGCCAACTTTTACAACCCTCTCTTATCAAATATCTTTTTTCCTCAATGTTACTATTATCGTGCTTATTTACTTCTCCTGTGTCTCGTCAAGACAGTTCATTATTTGCCCTCAGCATTTGTTGAATAACAGCATTGAATAATAGCATTCCACATGGAGCAGAAGCAGCGAAAGTGTTACCAAAACTGCAAGTGTCGGAAGATGATACCTGCATTCCTGGCTTGTTCATCTGGGAGGCTAAATTCATTGGCTCCCTTTCCAGGGCTTGTAACATCCGGAACATGTCCACGGTTAGCTCACTGAACTTAACCTGCAAGGAAAACAAACCTGATTATTAACGCAGTACGCAGACCCAGACGTCTTTAATCTTATTATTACTCTTGACCTTGATGTGTACTTAATGACATTGGATATTTTATTGTCCAGTGTTTTACTTTATTTTTATTTCTTTAGTTTTTATTTTCCAGCATTTTATTATGAGAAATTTCAAGACAGAACACTGAAAGAATTATATAGACATCTAGATCCTGTAACATTAATGTTTTTCTGTATTTGCTTTATCACACATCTCTCTCTCCACACTTCTATCAACCCATCGATTTCCTCAGGTGTTTTTAAAAACAAATAAAAGTAGTCATGAAAACACAGAGAACTGTATCAGGTCCTATAAAACGTGTTAACTTTTGGCAAACAGTCAAGCTGATTGATGTATGTGGCCATGGCCCATATTTTACAACCTCATTATACTTTGGCACTATACGGTGATTAAGACTGTATCCTTTTCAATTTTGAATCACACTTCTATAAAACTTCAGGTTAGCAATGTTTTATTTAAGATGTTTTAATTCAGAAATTTGCAAATTAATGTTTGTAAGAGTCAAAATTGGAGCAGTACTAGAAGAGTTAACAATAACAGAAATAATAGACGTTAAGGGAACTTGTACAAATAATGTATACAGAAAAATGTATTCGCTGGTGACTCTTCCAATATCCCATAATTTCTAGTAAGTTGCATTTCTAGTACATTAAATCATCATCATGGGACTACTCTCTTATGAAAAAATATTTGAAATTTGCTTTTGACAAATGTACTTAAACATAATCCCTCCTCTCCTTTTTGCCTGATTATAGATGTAATATACAGATTTAGAAAGTTGTAAAAAGAAAATTAAAGTCACCTACAATTCTGCTATTCAGAGATAAACCTTTTATGATATTGGTGAATTTATTCCTAGTCTTTTTCCTGTGCATATATGTATATAGACACTTTAACATATATAATTCTGATTCATAGTTCCGTAACAAGTTTATTTTCAAGTACCATGAGTATCTTCCTCTGTGATTAAAAATTCTTTCTCGACTATTTAAATGTCTGTAATATAGTCCATATATAGACAAGGCAGAGTTTAATTAACCATTTCCTCATGGATGGATGTTAGGCTATTTACAAGGAAATAATAGTTCTGTAATAATCAAAAGCACTATTTTTCAAAGTGGATTTTAAGCATAATGCCTGCACGATTCTTTACCTGGTTGTTACAATTACCAATAATGAGTGCGTCGGCCAGGGACAACTGCCCCACAATCATGCCCTGTTCCAGCAGTGGAGCTCCTGTTTCGGCAAGGCGATTAGATGTGATGACAATGGTGTTGTCATCATTCAGTACCATGACGGGGTCCGCCTATAGAAGAAAAGCAGTAAGTAGTGATGGCCCAGACGAAATGTCAGTATAGTAAGTTATTCCTCCTTCTTGACACCTAAAAACAGTAAAAATATCTATCACACGGACATGTATCTATCCATACTTATTTATGACAACCTTCCTTGTCAGGCACTGACCTCGATGAAAGCGGCCACTTCTTGAAGCACCAGGTTCCATTCCACTTGATCTTCAGTATTAAAGCGGTGAGTATAATCTTCAATTTCATCAGACAATTCCTGATTTTAAGGTATCACAAAGAAAATGATTATAGGGAATAAAAACCCCCATAAAAACAGATGGCTATATTGTACCACATAGTTAAGAACTTTATTATCAATATACAGTCCTGATTACAACCAAAAACGAAGAATGAAAACTACATGGATTTATTTCAAAATCAAAAACTCCAGAATGATACACATCAGTAAGATCTTCACAGACCCAGGGCGACCCATACCTACTCAGTGCCACATTGGCAATGAATTTATTTATTTTTTATTTTTTAAAATTAATTAATTTTTTATGGTGACATTGGTTAACGAAATCTGGTAAGTTTCAGCTGTACATTTTAACAGTAAGGCATATGTATATATATATATATATATATATATATATATATATATATACACATACATACATACATACATATATATATATATATATATATATTTACACTGTGTGTTCACCTCCCATAGTTAGATTTCTTTCTGTCACCACATATTTGACCCCTTTTATGCTATCTATCCCCTCCCGCTACCAGGTAACTACAATCTATAGTCCACATCCATGAGTCTCTGTTTGCCCTGTTCATTTGTTGCTTTTAGGTTTATATCCCACATATAAGTGAAATCATGTGATTTTCCAACTTTTTTCTGTCTGTCTTATTTCACTTAGCATGATGATCTCGAGGCCCATCCATGTTGTCAAAATGGCAGTATGTCATCTCTTCTGGCAATGAATTTATGAATAGAAAACTCTTGATGGTAAAACCTCAAATTTTTAACATTAAAAAAATGAATACGGTCTAGTTAATTTTCTTTGGATTTACATCATACTTCTTTTTTGGAAGGGGGAACAGTCTTAATAGTAAGTGGGAGTGGAGGAAGACAGAAGAGGACTTATCAAAAGTAGTATATTTGAGAACCAAAATTAAGAAGTGTGCCACTGAAACCATGAACTGAGTACAGGGTGCAGCCAGAATGGAGTACATTCTAAAATCAGCACAGATATTAATGAAATCTGTACAGATATTAAGTGGAACTCGAATGCTGTTAACTCTTAATTACCAGAGTTAATGAAGGACAGAGTGATGCTGACATACTAAATGGATGAAAAAACCAAAACACATTCACAATCCCTTTGTAAAACATTGTACACTTTTTCTTGCCCTACCATTTCAATTATTTTCTCTTAAACTAAATATGTTAAGTTTTGTTTGCATTTCCTAACCGTCCATTGATGAGCGGTGAAATGCAGAACACGCTGAAGGGACACAAGCACAGAATCCAAGAGAGTTATCTCTGATTAGTGTGTGCTTGCAATAAGAAGAGATGGAAAATTTTTTTTATCATTACCCTTGTTGGAGGCTACCATACTTTGAATGTTGTAGTGATTTAGATATACCCCAAATTATTTTAACCTTAAATCTATTGTTAAAAAACATTAGCCATATACAATTAGAGGTTAGGATTTAAATTATTTTAAAGTACATTTACCTTCACCAGATCCTTTACGACGTCCATTTTGTTGAGAAGAAGACAGACGACTATAAATCTTGCATAGTATCGTAGCTTCTTAACCACCAACTCAGGCCTATTGTAGATAAATGGGAAAATATTCATTAGATTACAAAAGAAAACATGCTTTTTGATTTTTCTAACTTTCCTATACCTTTTATACTTGTTTGATCCTATTCTGCAGTTATAAACATTTCTGCATATAACCTATAGTCTTTTAACACATTTCTTACTGATTCATTACATTGTTCATCCATAATTCATTCATTCAACAAATATCTATTGAAAACTTAGATGTATCGGGCACTATGTTAGATGCTAGAAATAGAGTGATTTAAAAAAAATGATAGACACAGTCTCTCGTTCACAGATCTTACAAAGTATTTCAAATGTAGAGGAGACAGATAAATACTTAAAACCCAGTGGAATAAATATATTGATAGGAGAGACTAAAGATGCTATCAGACACTAGATGTTGAGAGAAGGCTTCCTAGGGAGAGTAACGTTTAAGACTGTAAGAAAGAGTAGGAGACAACACACAGAAAAAGACAAGGTGAAAAGAGTTCCAGGAAGAACATTGTTTTTGAAATCTTATTGTTCTGATATTAATATAATACAGCCAGTTTTCTTATGCTTAGTGTTTATTTTTATGCCTTATCTTTTTCTATCTCTCTACTATCAAGTACCTGTGTCTCTTTAACATATCTTTTGTAGACAGCATATGGTTAGGTCTCACCGTTTTTTTACATCTTGCTTTTTTTTATCCACTTTGATCATCTCTGCCTCATACACTCAGGTCCCCAACCATTTACATCTAATCTCATAGGTGCTTTGGCTGGGTCTGTGCCCACTTTGCTATTTGTTTTCCATTTTCCTATTCTGTGTTTGTGTTCCTCTATTGCTCCTTTTTTGCTTTCTTTTCAGTTAATCTAATGTATTTTAGTGTACCATTTTATAACGTTTTGGCTTCTATTAGTATCGCGAGGAGTGGCAGTTCGCGATACTTATTAAAGGCTATTTACAATCGATATTGCACCTTTTCATACCTGACCTTTATATTTATCCCTTATCAATTCAAACCTGACACTTCCAATTTCCACTTCCTGCTTTCCGCATCCTACATTACAAATATAATAACCTTAGAGCAGTATTGTTTGTATATGTTTGACACTCTTCATAATAAATTTTAAAAAATTCTACTTTAATCATGAGTTATTTAGAAATGTGTCTACTAACTGACAAATTTGTTGATTTTGTTACATTCTTAATTTTTAATGGAATGGCACCACAGTTAGATAACATATACTTGAAATAATGAAATCTGTTTTGTGGCAAGTATAAGTCAATTTCACATAAATTTCACAAATTTTCATATAAGTGTGAAAATAATGTGCATTCGCTTATTGCTGTGTGGAGCTTTATGCACACTGGAACAAATTTTTAATTATGTTATTCAAATCATCTTATAATTTTTCATCTTCTTGACATATAATTTGTTAAACATGGTGTATTAAAAATTTCCATGTATATTAGATAACTTATCAATTTCTCCATGAAAATATGCTACTTTTTGCTTTACTATAATGCTACATAATTGAGTATTCACAAGTGTAGAAATTTTATGTTTTCTGGAGTTGTTCCTTTTATCATTATGAAGTAAACCTCTATCCCTAGTAATAACTTTCTCCCTTAAATATAAATGTACACATAAACATTGCAGAATTTCTTCCTCTTAGTATCTGTCTCATTTCTCTTTTTCTGTGTACATTTTATCTCTGGAGGGTCTCCTATAAACAGTGTATTTTGCTGGATTTAAGAAAAACTGGATTTTTTTAAGAAAAGGCATACTGATAATCTCTGACTTTTACCTAGGAAGTTTATATGTCACTTTCATATACTATGATTACCAATGCACTTGGACTTGTTTCTACTTTATTATTTTGTGCTAATTATACTTTTTTTAGCATATATTATTTTCCCACCTTTTATCGTGATAATGATACTTTTATTATTCAGTTTCCTCACCTTCTTCTACCTGTGTTGAAGTTACACAGTCTCGTGTTCTTTTAAAATATTTTTCTTAATATTTTAATAAGCAAACTACTTACTCTAAGCTTCTTCTGAACAATAAATGAATATTATCAGTAGGGTTTAGAGCTTTTTCTTCTTTCATGTTATAGTTATTTAGGATTTGGCCCCATTTTATCTTACTAGCCTCAATTAGCCATTATTACAATGATTATCTTATGAAGCCTGTGCCTTTTTAGGAAACAAAGGGATAATTTTTTCTCACCAATCCTTGTTTATCACCCCTTCCTTCTAGTTTCCACTTTCCTCTTCCTGAAGGAATCCTTATTAGCTCTTTTACATCACTAAAACAACCAGCCCTCGAAAGGTGGTCTGCCACAGCACTGGTCATCAGGCTAACGAATTGGAAATTCTTCTTAGTTTCTTGACGGCTAACCTGTCCATTGAAAGGGATGGTCGATCTATCTTACCCAGAATTTCTAGGTATTTTGGAGGTAGTATTTTAGATTACCTATCCTACCACATTGTCAGAAGTGGAATTCAAAATAGAAAGAAAATTTGGAGGATGTCCATTCACACCTGAAATATCAACAAGACAATTCTTTAATTTTTCATAAAATATAAAATAGGTTCTATGACTCTATATCATAGATTATACAACTATGTATAGATTATACAAACATATGTTGAACCAGAGATTGGCAAAGTCTCTTTACATGGCCAGACAGTAAACATTTTTAGCTCTGCAGGCCACTTACAGTGTCTGTAGCATATTTATCTTTTCTTTTTCCATAACCCTTTAAAACTATAAAAATGGTTCTAAGCTACCATGCAGCACAAAAATGGGCCATAATTTGCCAAACCCTGTATTAAATAAACATACAGAAGTGGTGGATGCGTTGTTTTGGAAACCACTGTGTTGGAATGCAGCAAAGCACAGAAATAGTAAGTCATGGCTCCCTCCTCGCCCACAAGAGGCTGCCCCAGTCCAGCCTGAAACCCCAAACCCATAGCCTACAGCCTATGCCTGACTCCACATCGAACTGCAGAAGGAAAGGCCCTCCTGTGAGCCTCACGGGAAAGGTCCAGGTCAAATCTTCCACATAAATACCGCTACTAGCAAGTACCCACGTGAATCTTCGACTTTGGATGCTCGTTTCCCACTATAACAAAACTTCAGTGCTGTCGACGCTAGAGCACGCGTCATGACTCCCTTGACAAAGTTCTTCTGGCACTTGGACTGCAGCTCTGACCATCCTGCCAGGCCCACTGCTCAGAAGGCATTGACTCTACACGTTTGCCTGAGAAACTGTTTTCCCAGGGGGCTAACGCAGCATCTCCCCGCATCCTCTGTGTGCCCAGAAACTTCACCTTCTGCATATCTAACTGACCAGGGTCAGCTTCAGCCATTTACAACAGCTAAGGTTTGCAGGTCCTAGGACAAGTGATTATGTGGTGACATCTCCTCTGTTAAACTGGACAGGCCCGTGGGATGAAACATTCGGAGAGCTGTCTATGCTTAATAACAGTCACCTTGGTAATGGCTGGAATGTACCATTCCTCCTGGCTTTGACACAATCCTTAGGCACTGAGACAGTGCAGAGAGAACTTGCCCCTTTGAAGAGAGATTTTTGCCTTTTAAAGCAACTGTGAAATACTGGAACACTTTCTTACTTAGTTTTCATCTCCTGGCTGCTGATTTTAGGAGTTGTGGCCAACTGCTGCCTTGACTGGCCCCCTTGCCCTATGTGAACTAAGAAGCGAACAACCTACCAACTGAACAAAGTCCTTCCAGAGAACAAGGTGAAGATTTTGCACACTGGATGGTCCTTGGATTCTAATTTAGTGTCTTTAGGGCAAAAGATTTTGTTGTCTTGATCCCAAATAAGCCTACCTCTGCCCTGGCCCTGCTCTAGGAGGCAGCACAGGAAAACAATTCATATTTAGTATTTGCTATTAGGATAGAAAATTTCACAAATCTGATTATTGGGTTTTAAGCCAAAGGGCCTAAGGCCAATTTTCCTTTTGGCAAATTAGAAAAGTGAATTATACAAGTATTTTATGATCGCTTAAAATAGTTCTTCGTATTATATTTACTTTTCATACTGATAAAATGTCACATAGCCTTAGCCCTTTTGCATGGTTTTAGATACACAATTTATCTCACCAAGAATTCAGACATATAGTACAACACGAATGCCAAAAAAAAAAGCGGCGGGGCGGCGAGTAGAGTTGAAGGAAACATACCTGTAGTGAATACATCTCAGGCAAACCATAAGAAGAGCTGAATGAATAGTAATTGATGCTCCTTCTAACAGAAGAATGAAGTAAAGTGATGGCAAAAAGACTAAGGGAAAATAATTCAGCATCTACATAACTCACTGCATCAAGCTAACGCCTCTTGACAAGTCTGAACAAGATTTGCTAGCGTGTGAAGGGGACTGACAAGAGCGAGCCTTTTGAAAAAATGTTCCCGTTAGCTGGAAAGCTTCTGACAGCCAACCACAAAGTGTTCTCCAGAAAAACAAGCCAAAACTATGTTTCCTTCTATCGCTAAGAGGATATAAACTTTTCACGACGTAACAACTGTGAGTTGTGTTTCTGGGGCTAGAGAGAACATTCAAATCTTCTAGGCCTGAACGTTCTCTTCCAACGATTCTTGGAATGCTGGCAATAAAGATTCTCCAGCAGAGTCCTGGCTGCTCCTACAATTCTTGTCTCATCTGGAACGGATAACATCACCATCTACCTGTACCCCAAATATGGCTGTGACTCCCATGAGAAGATAATAATGGAAAAGAGCAAACCTGTACACTTTCTTTTCTTTTTCTTCTCGACTCCAAGCATCTACCACACTGCCAGATATATTGTAAGTACTCGATAGGTTATATTGATAATGAATAAATTCTACAGGGTTTTTTTCCCTAACAGTGGAAGTATACCACGGCACAACAGTATTGGGTTTATAAAGAAAAATCAAACAGTATTAGCACCTTTTCTTCATTCCTACACGACAGCTGTCAACAGCATTCTGAATGTATATGAAATAAGAACACACAGGCTAAAAAGAACCAAGGTTATCAGCTAAACGTCACTGGAGTTTTCTTTTCAATGAAACTTTGTGTGACCCCAATCTCTCATACAGACATCATCCATCCCTCTTTTGTGCTCTGACTGTACCCTGGTATTGTGCCACCTGTTACAACATCTATAACATTTATTACTATTAGGGAACATACCTCGGTATGCTTAAGAAGGCCTGGTACATAGCAGGCACTGCATAAAGTCCATGAAATGAATAAAAGTTATCAACAGATGTGTGCTGTTCTGCATAATTTTCACACAAACTAAAAGTTTTTAGTGTTTGATTTCCCTCTCTTTGAAAACATAGGTGCATACCTGTCCTCTTTATTGACTTGAGAATAATACGATCTCTGTCTGATTGCAGAATAGAAGGAGAAAGCCTCATTCAGATAGCTGGTCTCAGATGTGCGTAGGCTGTAAGAAAAAAATATCTTTAAATGTGACAGTATTTCAAACTCTTTACCATGATAAATACTTGTTTCATTATTCCTCTATTCCTCCACATGAGAGGAAGAGAATGGCTGTCCTAAATTTGAATCAGCAAGGCAATATTCATAATCACTCTTAAAATGTGTAAAAATAATAATAATGATAATAAAAAAAATACCTCCCCACTGCTCCCAAGCCTTTTTGGATGGCAATCCCAAGTACATATTATTCTCTTTCTTAAAACAGACTCTCCATAGTTTTCCACTCAGTTAAATCTGTCTACACAGGACAAGTGCATACACAGTCACTTATCCTTTGGTTCGTTTCCTTAGATTTTTCAGGACTCCGAAATGGGACTAGCCCGTATTAATCTTCTGAGGATGCTGATGAATTAGGTTGTTTAACATTTCTAGTTTTGCAAGGGACTTCTTAGGAAAATATTCTACCCAAGAGGGTGCTTTTAATGGTGAGAATTTGGGGTGGTATGACAGAAGACAGGAAGAGGAAGGAATCTTCCAGCTTATTAAATTACAAATGGTCCGAGCCTTTTTACCGGTATACCTGATATTACTTCATGATAATGAGATTTAAATTTCTAAAAGTTCTCTTCTTGACTCAGGGTGGGACTATATAGATGTTACTGCTCTAAAGATACAATCAGAAGTATCCTTATCTACTTCAATTAACTTTTTAGACATATCCTACAAGTATGAGTTTTAAAGTATCCTTCTGAAAACCATTCTTTCAAGCACATAAGTTATGATTTGTCTCCGTATAGTATCGAAATTTATGGAAAGCCATTAAGAACTATAAATTCATTTCTCTAAAACCAAGATCATACTCATATAAGTTATAAATAAATCTGACCAAATGAACTCTTGGACGGTGAACTTTCGAAGCAAATAATGTTGCTTTCATTATGAAAGGTCCTAATGCTGTCTTGATCAATATGATCTGAACTGTTAGGGTTTCATTTGTAACTTCTCAGTTTTCCCACCTACCACGGAAGTATATTATGCATACTTTTGCATGCTATGTTTAAATCAGGACAATGCTTTATTTTTCCCATATGCAATTCACTTACTAATAATGGTAGTATAGCTGCCCAATCTTAGAAGCAATTTCCCCTATTTGCCACCGCTTCAAGCCATACCGATTATCCAAGACTTGTCTGTTTTACATAGGAAATAAGAAAATAGAAATAAGAGACTATAAATTTCAAAAATAACCAAATCAGTAAATTTAATAGGATAAAATACCACCCAATTCAGCATGAAATTTTAAATTCATGAATTCAAATTCATGAATTTTTCATGAAATTTCAAAAGACTCATTCAATTAAATTCAAAAAGCATTTATTAAATGTCTATTTAAAGTAAGTTACAATATAAAAAGAAACTTTGAGTTATGTTCATGAAAATTACAAGCAACTCCCGCCCCCTTCCAAATAGCCTTGGCCAATAAACAATACTGACTTCAGAACTGAAACCATGAATCAGCCAATCTATAATAGAATTAATCAGAACCATTTCAGATATAACATTGTCTTTAAAAATCAGATAAGAACATTACATTTTAAAGCCTTAAATAAATAAGAAAAAATCAATTTGTTTTCATTTGGGTCATGAAGATAAAATTTATTAGCATGCACCAAGAAATAAAAAGTAATAAAGGCCAAAACTGACTAACGTAAAACGGACCGTCGCTCTCCCTTAATTAAAGAATTCCTTTACCGATGCTGCTGCTGGAACTTCCAGAGTTTGGTGTAAACATCAAAAGTTCTTCCAAAATAGGACTGCCACTGCTTCTGCCCATATTGTGGCAAATCCCTGCAAGAACAAATACACATACATTAATTTTAAATCTCTTACGCTATTTGAAAACTAAGTCTTGTGATGGTACGAGCTGGATAAATTTAAAACATCTGCATTCAGGGTTTCTTTTTTGAAAAAGTTATAATGTGGGGGGCACACTCTCTCCTATGCTTCCGCTACTACCTCTGACAGCTCATCCTTGGTCTCCTTTGTAGAGACCTCTCTCGTGGTATCTAGCATCCTCTTCCATCTTCCCAGGTGATCTTATTCATTCTCACTTATATACTGATAACTTCTAAACGTTTATCTTCGGCTGAGAATTCAGCACTTGGAAAACACTGCTCTAGGGAATCTGGAAGTAAACGTGCAGGAGGTATTGTTCGCAACTACTCTGTTCCCTCCCTATAGGTGAAATTAGACATCCCTGTCCTTGAGCCTGATAACTATGATACATCCCTCAGAGACAAATACTCCCCTACCGTCCCAACACTGGGACTGGCCACAGAACCTGCCTTGGCAAATGATATACAATTGTAAATTATCTACACCAGGTCTGAGAAGATTTTTAAAAATATTACGTGGGTCAGTGTTTTCACTTTCCCTCTGACCTAAGACCAAGACAGGGCTGCTCCTCAGCCTGTAGCACAGCGTAAAACACATCTAATGGAGCCTCAGAACTGCAGATGATTTGTATCGAACATGGGAGCTAGAAGTAAATCTCTATTGTAATAAGGCACTAAAATTTTGGAGTGGTTACCGCAGCCTCATTTAGAAAAAACCAGGACAGAAACTGGTACCAGGAGTGGGTTACTGTCATAACAAACACATCACATACGTGAGACTGGGATTGAGCGGCAATTAACTGTTACTGAAGACTACAAAAATGAAGAACTGCATCTGCTGGCAATAACTTGGAAAGTAGATACTATGACCAATGAACTTCTGACTTTAGACAAAGAAGCCAGGAGATAGTATGCTACTAGCCTTGGATGCTGTTAGCTGTACTCAACAAAATATGAGAAAGAAATGAACTCAGAAAAGAACTAGCTGCAAGCAGGGTGGAAAAGGAGAAGAGAAAATCCACAAATTCCAGAACTTTCAGGACTGAAAGATACAACAGTTTCTAATGTATAAGTGTAAAAAAAAATTTGAGAAATGCTAGCTACAAATACCACTTAAGACTGACTCTCGTCCTCAGAACAAAATCCCTTCATGAAAGACTGAATATATATAGGAGACAGGTCCCAAATACATTCTTTCAGGAGAACAAAACATCACAGAAAAGAATCTAAGAATTTGGCTGTCTCGTAAAATTCTGATAAGTTTAAGATATCCATAATAAAGTTTAAAAGAGAGAAAGAGGCATGTCTCAAAAATCGTGGATATGGCTATTGGTACATGGAAGTTTAAGCTGACAACCAAACAGAGTCAACTAAATCTTGTGATAGTTATAACGCCAATGTCATTTGTTTTACAAAGGGACAATAATCGTTCATTGATTAGTGTGGTACACTTCTTATTCCAGTCTGTGACTTGTCTTTCATTCTTATGTTTAGTGTTTTTTCTTTTTAAAGAAATTCATCTTATACGATAATAATCTTTTAAAAGATTTAAAGTATTGGCTTTCAAATTTAACTCTTTAATGTAACCAAAATTGAGTTTCACATATGTGTAACAAATTCTAACTGAACGATTTAAATATATATATATTATAATACATTTTTTATACACACACACACACACACACACACACACACACACACATCCTTCTGGATAATATAGTAGAATTGGAATTGCAGCCATCAATTTTCCCTTATGTTTGTGTCTCAGCTCTTGGTTTTCTTCCATTGGTTGGTTTGTCAGTTTCCTCATTAACATCCTGTTAATTGCTATAGCTTTATCAGTCTGGCATATTTCTTCTTTTTCAGGAGTGCCTTGGCTATTCTTGGCTCCTTGTACTTGCCTATGAATTTTAAAATAGCTTATGAAAGTTCTAAAAATAAAATTCTAATAGCAGAGTTCTAATGAGGACTGAACGAACCCGAAGATCCATTTGGTGAGTTAACATTTTAAAAAATAATTTTTCATGTCAATAGTATCTCATTCCATTTATGTTGAAAGCACTGTGTCGCTAAATAAATTTTATAACTTTTTCCATAAAGGTCTAATATTCCTTGGTTCACATTATCGCAAGGTCTCATATTTTTATTGCTTTTGTGAAAGGTATCTTTTTATTTATTTATTTTTAGGAAATAAGCAACACATTTATTAAACTCCTCAGGAAGTTTAGGAAATTTTTAGGAAATAAGCAACACACTTATTTATTACTCCTCAGGAAAAGCATGATGAAATAATAATAATTCGATACATTTAATTTTGAAAATGTGGTGTATAAAAATAAAGATCAACACATCTATTTTTAAAGTTATGTCTTTAAAATGTTTTCTTATGGTGGAATGTTTTAAACATACAAAACTGGAGAAGAGTAAAATGAACTCCCATGTAACACCAGCTTCACAGATTATAAACTTAGGGTCAATCCCTTCCATGTGGGGTTGGCCAGGTAAATGACAGTGTTTTGTTTTGGGGCTCCCTACTCTTTGCCATCAGTTCAATTGTCTACTTCTGTGCTAATACCACTTCGTCTAAATCAGTGCCCCTACAATCACCATGAGTACTTTTTTCAATTAAGAAAAGAAATGCAGACTGCATTTCAGAATGATCCCTATAACCCAAATGTCTATCAAACTACTTAAAATAGAGAAAACAAATGTTTGGTAGTAAAAGGAAAGACTTTTAAAATATAAATTCTCTCATTTCAACTAAGTCCAACTTTCAAGTATAAAAGAAATCATTTATTTACCTTACATAATAAGCTGGTTATCTTGGTAAATGCTACAAATTTACAGAAATTTGAGGCAGTATTTTATGTGATTCGGTTTTGGGAAAAGGGATGTATATCCTTCCGGATTTTATATATGCGCAGCATTTGTGTATGTGGGCACGGTATTTGTCTTGTTTTATAATGTAAATTTTTTTTCACTTATTATATCATTAAGATTTTCTCACGTTAATGCATGTGCCACCGTATGTATAATACACATACATGTTCGAGATTGACAGAAAGAGACCATACACGCACACATACAAACCTGCTATATAACTTTTATTTACTTAGTGAAGGAAACATAATGTCATGGAAATGAGATAGCTATAGAGCAGAAACAAATGCAGCTTATATTTGTGTAGCTTTTCTCTTGCCCCAGTGGGGTATCATGCTATGGATGGCACGTGCCCTGCAGTTAGGCAAGGCATATTGTGAAGACACGGGATGAAAGAAAACCTGGTTACTATATATAATTCTATCAAGTGCTAAGTATTATGGAGGCCAGAGAAAGTAGTATGAAATATGATCTGTACAATAAAGAAGCTTATTGTTTAGTTAAATAGAAAAGACTAACATATATACAGAAAAAAAAAAGAGGAAAAAAATAGCACAAAAGTATAACCTATATGGTACTGAGTAAAAGTAATAGAAGAGTATAGAAAAGAGATACACTGGGGCTTACATAGTCCGGGAAAGCTGCAAACAGAGATGTGAATAGGCGAAAGAGAGATCATCAGAGAGAGAGAGAAATGAGATAGTTAAGAGAAACAAAGGCAATTATGAGACGGAAGGTTTGCAATTATACGCTAATAAAACTGTAGCACACGTCTCAGCCAGACCTCTCTCATGCAACTGCAGGCAGCTCGTTGTGGATGGCCACCCTCAAATGTCCTGCAGTGCCTGTCTAGTGATGGCTGGAGTGCTGGGTCAGTGTTTCCATCATCCAACAGGCTAGCTTGGGTCTGTTTACATGAGGCTGGTTGCAAGGATCCCAAAAGCAGCAAAAGAGAGGGCAACTCAAATGTGCATTTTTCTTTCCAGGTTTTCGCATCCAGTTTGTACCATCCCATTGGCCAAAGCAAATCGCATGGCTATGCCTGGAGTCACTGAAAGAGGGGACTACTGGAGGGCAGGGATACAGGGAAGGGAATGATGTTTATAAAGAAACGGAGATCTTATGTTTCTTTTTCTTTTTGAATTTTGAAAACAGTATGTCCCTTGGGACAAAAATACCAAATAAGGTATAAAACAAGAAGTGAAAAACACCCTATTGCTTGTACCCTCAATTCTAGTCCCCAGAATAACCACCATTAACAATGTATTTTCTATGCACATTTAAGTATATATGTGAGTGTTTCTATTATTTTTAATAAATGGGATCAAACTATATACAATGTTCTGTAATAACATGCCTTTTCAGTTTACTAATATATCAAGTTTCTTTAATGCATACAGGATTATACCGATATCTACCAAACATAATATTTAGTATATAATGAACTAATTTATTTAACTAATCTCTCCTGACAGACCTTTATATTGCTTCCAGTTTTCTCTTGTTAGAGATGCTACAATAATAGCTATGATATGAGTAAAAGGTAAATTTCTATAAGTGGAATTGATGAGTGATGGAAGATTTGCATTTCTGTACCAGATGTTAAGAAAATGAGCAGCAAAGCAAAAGGCTTTCTGACTGGAAATTTTCAGGCACATATAAGAACGAACTAGTAATTGCATTTTTAATCTATTTCCATTATCTTTATGATAAGTAGAAAGTAGAAACTCATTTCAGATTACAGAAATAGGTTAACTATAGGTAATAGTTTCCACATTTATTGCAAGTTTTCATTTTTTAAGTCTCCCCAGATCTCTAATGAGAAGCTGCAGTAGAAGAAGATAATCAGATATTTAAAAACTGAAGCTGCTGCTAGAATCTTTAAGACTTATTCAAGTCACTGCTGCTAGGGAGACCGTATTATATAAAAGCATTAGGCAGCCACATCGCCTTCATGAGAGCTAACAACTCTTGGATGCTTCTTTAAAGTGTAAAGTCTTTCGGCAAATTTTCAAGTAAGCATCTACCTGCAAGTTCCTTTAAGTTTCTAAAACTGACAAATTTAATAAACCTCAGTAATACATCCTGTTAAAGGACAAAACGGAACTAGAACTCAGTGTTTTATTTCATGACTATGCAATTTCAGGTGGTCAGAAGAAAGGGCATTTAGGGAAAGGGAATTTTGTATGAGGACTAAAAGCACATAAAAAGTGATCTAAAAGGCTCCTGACAATAAGTTGTAATGTACAAGTATTTTTTGACTTATAGCTATTTTCCTGAAAAGAATTTATAACATCTACCACTCCAGTCTAAAGACTCACGCACTATAAAGATAGCAATTTCTTTTTAAAAATAGGCTTTAAAAAAATTTTTTTAACATCCTAAAAGTTAAGTCCTAAGATCACCCTTTTTCTAATGAGAAATACCATAAAGCTAATAAAAAAACCACAATAATATGATTAGAGTCTAAAATTAACTAGGGTATTTTATAAAGAGTTCCAGATAAGTTCCTCTACTATTCACAGCTTGACTCTGGTTTTAAACTCTGAGTATATCATTTGGTCATTTCTACTGTCAGCAGAGATGAGAAATTAATGATCCATAGAATTAAATTAAATGGGGCTCTGTGAATTATCCCGTTAGCTAAATGACCTTATATTTCATATTTCGCAAAGGCACCTGTGTTATAAATTGGCTGCTCATAGTCTTTTTCCAAGGCTGTAGAGGAAATCAAAAGTATGACACTGATCTCTCTCTCTTCTTTTTAAATCCTCAGCTCTATCAACAATAGCTGGGAAACAGCGGAGGGAGGGGTGTAGTGCAACATCACCTTCCCAAGTAAACCTGATTCTCAGAGATGCTGCAAATGGAATGCTGAGATGCCAAAACTTAGAAAATTTCTTCCAAGTTTCTGCAGTTCAGCCCTCTTTACTAGACTGAATGAGCTAAGATGACTGATTCTACCAACACTGAAAATCCGAGTCCAACAGTCACTTCCCAGTCCTCCCTGGGGCAGGACCCTGTTCACCACTTCCTCACCATCTTGAGTCTCTTATTTTGGCTTCTCTTCCCTTAGTCTGACCCTCAAAAGCTTGGCTTCTCCAGGGTATGTAAGTGTACATGTAAACACGCACACGTACACGCACATACACATATGCACATTAAAATGAGGATCAGAGAGCTAAATGAGTGGCCTGGGAACTCACGACCTATGGTAAGTTGTTGAGCAAATTTGCACCTTCCAACCCTATCCAATGCTCTCTCCTTTCTACCATATGGGAAAAACAGCTTAGATTTTGATTCTGCATAGCAGAGTTCTTCTCTGGGAGCTCATTCTGCTCCCTAGGTCTTGGGTTGCTGGTGATCACCAACAAAGCTGTGGTCAAAGGCTAAGGAATAATAACGTGACTTGTCTGATCACGGTTTTCGGTCCCGGAGCACACCGACCCACACACATTTCTGTTGACACAGAGAGGACTGTGTTACAGGAACACCCTGTCCCACTCCACGTCTCTGTGTTCATTTGTATACCAGACAAAACTGTGTTCAAGACTTGTAAAAGCCCAATTAAACATTCCCTTGTTTTAACACCAGCATTTAAAAAAAAAAAAATCCATAGATATATCTGTTTTTCAAATTTAGGTTTATGAGTGGATCTGGCAGTTTGCAAGTGCTGGGAGTATCAATAGACTCAGACTGTGAAGACTGAGCGATTCTTTTAGGGGAGCTTAAAAATATGATGCCACAGCATCGGCCGTTTTGTTTACTGTAGAGGGAGCAGAGCTTGAGAGAATGAAAGATTGAGAGAGAAAAAAATGCACAGGAATGATTGATTGGCTTGACATTCTATTTATCTTTAAATCTTGCCCCTAGCCCTAGCCCAGGGCCCAAAATGGAGCTGGAACACAGACTGTTCCATTCCTAATGGTGGTTTGTGGATTTGAATAGCTTTGAATAATTATCCCTTGTTTGAATTTAAATATGCCAAGCCAAATAAAGCTATGGAATGGCATCTCCTACCTCTGTGAACCAGCTCCAGGGGAAGTATAAACATTCTTAACATTTAGAAACAGAGGTATTAATAAAGTTAGTTTCTAATGGTACCTTGCCCATAGAAAAAGAAGTTGCCAAATTATAAATCCCAGGGCCCCCGAAGGTGTTGGTGCCTTGACACCTCACCTGCCCTGTCAAGTGTCCACGGCTATCTTGTAGGTGTGAAGATACCAAAAGGACCTCCACAGATGTGGATTCCTCTGAGAATCAAGCAGATGAGCGCAGGAAGGCAGGGAGCCACCTGCCACCATTCCAAGAGGCGAGCATGCACCTGTGCTACCTCCAGAGAGGAGGTTATGGGAGCTCCCAGGAGAGTTTGGGGATCCCCGCTCCTATATTGAGGAGAAACTTCTTCGAAGCAGCATTTCCCAAATTAGAATCCGTCATATTAACACAGGCTATTACTTTATCTGCCAACGCTCTGGTTTTTTTCATCTGTGAAAACTGAGAAAATAATGAGGTTGTTTTGAGGATTGAATGAAATCCAGGGAACTTAAAACATCTTTATTTTTTTCTCTTTATACTCCTCCTGCACGATCTTAAACGGTAACCACAAATACCCTCCCCCTAATCAATAGCTGATCTAGCTTCCAGTAGCAACTCAAGAAGTGAAGGTTCCTGTCTGTGCCTTTGTTTCTAGCCAGGCCTGACAATTAGGAGAGCTAACTTAAAAGACCAGGTTATACTGAGCCTGGACGGTTTAAAAAGAACTAATGAGAAATGTGCTGATCTAGTTTGTTGTTTAATATTTTGGTAGAGCATTAAAAGAGCTGATTTTCCTAGATTCTGGGGAAATGGTGGCAGCGCAGTTTTGAACCTACTCAGATACAGACAGAAACTAAAACAGACTGTATTTAAATAACAAAACCAAAAACCCAGACAACATTTTCAGCAAAAGTAAGTGTTACGGGCTGAACTGTGTCACCCCATAATTCATATGTTCAGGGCCTCACCTTCAGTACCTCAGAATGTGACTGCAGTTGGAGATAGGGCCTGGAAATAGGTAATTAAGTTAAAATGAGACCTTTGGGGTAAGCACTAATACAATCTGACTCATGTCTTTAAAAGGAGGAAATTAGGACACACAGAGGGACACTGGGAGTGCTCTAGCAAAGAGGGACAGCCGCATGAGGATATAGGAAGAAGATGGCCATCTGCAAGCCAAGGAGAGAGGCTTCAGCAGGAACCAACCCTGCTGACACCTTGATCTTAAACTTCTGGCCTCCAGAACTGTGAGACAACAAATTTCTGTTGCTTAAGCCACCCCAGTCTGTGGTACTTTGTTATGACACTTGGAGCAAACTAATCCAGTGAGTAATAAGGTTATCCCTCAAATCCCAAAGTACAGGTGGGTGAAGACATATCACCAACAGCCAAGACCTGCTGGCTATCGGCATCTGTATAGGAAGAAACAGAATAAACAGGAACATCTGATCAGCCTGTGGAGAAGAGAACCGCCAAACAGCCAATATGTATTCCCTTGGATAGCACAGTGGACTATTTTGAGAAAAGATGTTAAAAGTGGGAGGAACTTTGCCTGAGCCAATAGCCATATGTGGCTACCGAGGACTTTTGAACTGCAATGTGTATAAGTGTAAAATATTCAGTGTACTTCAAAGGCTTGTAAAAAAAAAATGTAAAAGATGTCGATAATTTTTTATATTAATTACATGTTGAAATAAAATGTTTTGGATATAATGGATCAAATAAAATATGTTAAAATTATATCACCTTTTTCTTTCTAGGTTTTTAAAATCTGGCTGCTAGAACATTTCAAATCACATTTGTGGCTCATGTTACATTTTTAATTAGTCGATGCTTCTCTAAATCATGTGATCAAGGGATCACTGAACTCCGGCGGCAGTCTACTTCAAGAGCAAGTGCAATTCTTTTGCGTGGAAAGCCATATAAAATGAAAGCATAATATAGCACAAACTTGTACAGACAGGTTAGGGTAGTATCTCTGAATAACATATACCTCACTATTACCAGTATGCAGTACCTGCCTCTAGGAAAGTATTAATTTTTTGAAGGAGGAAGAGAAGGAAGAGGGAGGGGAAGAAAAAGAGAGAGGGAAAGAGAGGAAGAGGGCAAGAGAGAGAAGGAAGGGGACAATGGAAAAAAACTGTTAATTTCTCGGTTATCTTTTCCTATTTAGAAACTAGGGCTCCCTAAAAAGAGGCTTTGAAAGGAAGCACTGTGATGATTTCTTCTCTGAGTTATTGGGAGCGTGTTTAATAGAAATAATTTCTGCACTGATTTTTATCTAAGACCATTATAACTTCACTTTGGTGCACTTCTCTGTAAATATACACATTCGTGGGCTCCAACGCTTATTTTAGCTTTGTGTATTTGCTCCTCTGGAGTCAAATAATTAGGGACCTGGAGGCCTTCGCTGTTTCAAAGCACCAAAAGTCACGGATATCACTGGTAGACGCAGCTGTGTATCTCAAATACACGTCTCAAGATGCTGCCTTATATAATCCCACCAAATATTCCATTCTGCTTCATCACCATGGTAACCAGAACCCTGCAAGCACTCTGGGCTTTGATCATTTTCTGACGGCATTCAACACTATTTCTAACACTTCATTACTACTGTAACTACATGCGAGAGCTACTATAAGCACAACATCATTCATTTTATCCATTTCTCACTCTCCGGACTATGTTTTCTTACACAGTGAGTAGAAAGAAGAACTTATTTATTATGCACATATTATCAGAAGGTATTTTCAGTCAAGGAAAATTCTCCATTAAGATATTCACGGCTGGGCAATTGAAGAGGCTCTGACAACTTAGATGAACGGCTTCATATAAGGCAGGAAAACACACCTTCGAGAGTAAAAAGAGAATTTATTATATCCAAACAAGGCGTTCTATAGAAAGTCTGAAGTTTTTCTTCCACTGAAATGCACTTTTTCACTCTGTTCACAGAGTGAAAAGGCCAGGTGAGAGGGAATACAGGGGCGTCGCTGAGGTGCTGGATGTCCTATGGCTTTATCCAAGTACAAGCCGCATAGGTGTGTTCAGTCTGTAAACAAACACATCTATGTGGCGAGCATCTGAGATCTTGCTGCTTGGCGTATATCATCAGTTTTGGCTCAAATGAACTCACAAAAATTCTCAAAACAAATACACTTATATGTACTTTTCTGCAAGTATATTACACTGCAATAAGTTTATTAACCAGTTTGTGAACTCGACAAAGAAAGAGAAAACACAAAGGAAAGCGAGCCAAAAGATAAGCATGAACAGTAAAAGTAATGCTGGAAAAGAAAGGCCAATGTTAAACGCTGATGCTATTCCAGCTGAATGCCCACTTCGATCTAATTTCCCAAGTCCAAAGCTGGTCCAGAACCACGGCTAATGTTTTGGGGTTTTTTTGTCCCCTATAAGCACTGTGCTCCTGTTTTCTTTTCAGACCAACACAAATATAAGGGGAAGGGGAGGGGACAACCAAAACAAAACCTTCTTTTAATTATTCCCAAAGAATCTCTATTTTAAAAGAAATGTGCAAAAACTAATCAACACTTGGAAGTAGAAAGGTGTTTAAATTTACAAAACTCAGTGTAGTCATGGAGGATTCATTCTAGATATTTTCTGAAAATGCTGAGAAAAAGAGAGATGAAAACCAAAAGAGAGTAGATGGTTACAGAAGATTTAGACTAGATATTCATCTAAGCATTATGAGTCTAAATTAGGAAAAAATGAAATATATAACAGTAAATTGAAAAAATATTTTTTTCTGATTAAAAAATACCTAAGGTCTCACACCCTACACAAAAATTAACTCAAAATGGTTCACAGACGTAAATTTAAGAGCTAAAACTATAAAACTCTTAGAATAAAACATAGGAGACCTCAGTTAGGCAATGATTTCTTAGATGTGACATCAAAGTACAAATGATGAAAGAGAATAATGACAAGTTGGACTTTTTAAGAACGAAAAGCTTTTGTGCTTCAAAGGATACCATGGAGAAATGAACAGACAACCCAAACGATAGGAAAATATATATTTGCAAATCAATATATCTTACGAGGTACTTGTATCCAGAATACACAGAGAACCACTACGACTTAAAAAATAAAAAGCTAAATAACACGATTTGAAAAACGGTCAAAGGATTAGAATACATTTCTCCAAAGAAGACATAAAAATGGCCAATAAGCACATGAAAAGATGCTCAACATCATCAATAATTTGGGAAATGCAAATTGAAACCACAATGATACCACTTCACACCCACTAGGATGGTCATCATCAAAGAGACAGATAATAACAAGTTTTGGTGAGGATGTGGAGAAAATGAAACCTTCATACATTTCTGGCGGTACAGTCTTGGAAAAACAGCCTGGAAGTCCCTCATAAGGTTAATTACAGAGTACCATATGAACCAGCAATTTCATTCCTAGGTATATACTCAAGAGAACTGAAAACATATGTCTACACAGAATCTTGTACACAAATGTTCATAACAGTATTCTTCGTAACAGCTAAAAAATGCAAAATAACTCAAATGTCCATCAACTGGAGACTAGATAAACAAAATATGGTAAATCTGCACAATGGAATATTAATCTGTAATAAAAGGAATGAAGTACTGATGATACATGTTGCTACGTAGATGAACCTCAAAAATATTATGTTTAGTGAGAGAAGCTAGTCACAAAAGACCACACATTGTATGATTCCACTTATATAAAATCTCCATAATGGGTAAATCCACAGACAAGATTAGGGATTGGGGAAAGTGCAGAGTCACTGTTAATGGGTATGGGGTTTCTCTGGGGCGTGATTAAATGTTCCAAAATTAGATTCTGACGCTAGTTGCATAACTCTAAAAATATGCTAAACCATATTATTGTAAATTTGAATGGGTGAATTTTTATTGTATGAAATATAGCTCCATAAATGGGAGGAGGAGGAAAAGAATAAGGGGTCAGAGTTACGTGAACTATGATATTTTAAGAGTTGGGAATAAAGGAGTTTGAGAGTCACGTGCCAGAAGTTACAGTAGAATTTTTCATGCAAACTTTTAAACGGTTTCTTTCTTTAAATCTACCATCTCTTAAACTTTTTTTATTTGCCTTAATTTCAACAGGCACAAGGAGATATATAAGAGATGCTAAATCTGAAGCTAGCAACGAGTAGGTGGCCATGGGTATGTATTTTCACAAATTCCTCCCGAAGTATTTGAGAGCAGGGATTGTTAGTTTTATCTTTGGATTATCTGTACCCAGTACAGAATGCGGCACATACTGGAGGCCAAGTAAATGCTGAATAAATAAGATATTCCTGGATATTAATGGGGAAAAGGGAAAAAAAAGTCTAAGTATGCAATTTAAATGGTTTATAACAATCTAGGGGGAAAAAAAAAGACTTAAAACCTGGGCATACTGAAGTCATTTTTGGAATTATAATAGTAAAAGAAAATAATTTTTTTAAAAAATACAATTAATCATAAAGCAAAAGAAAAAGCTGATCTCAAAGATCTCTTCTGCAGCACGAAACAGGAAGTGGCAGAGTGAGGCGTTAGCATGTCTCTGGAATGCTCCATTTAACAAGCGTTCTTGAAGCACCTGCAATGAGCAAGGCCCTGGCTTAGGTACCAGAGAAACAGTGACGACAGGGCCCTGCTCTTGGAGATGTTTCATTTTAATGAAGGAAGACAACATAAGCAAATAAATAAGATCCCTTGAGATAGTAATGAGTTTTATGAAGAAAATTAAATGACTATCGGAACAAGAGAGTGATTTAAAGTGTAGCTTCAGATAGAGTGGTCACGGAGGATTCTGTGACCTTGTGTTATCTTTATCATTGTAAATGTTTTTTAAAAGATATATGAACTTTAAAAATAAACTCTGCCAGTACAGTTCTAAATATAGGG
The DNA here is from genome assembly GCF_902729225.1 of Pteropus medius. Lineage (NCBI taxonomy): Eukaryota > Metazoa > Chordata > Mammalia > Chiroptera > Pteropodidae > Pteropus > Pteropus medius. The sequence continues at coordinate 1,745,635 of NW_024356335.1, forward strand.
ATGTAGAATACAATTATAAAACACGTGAAGAAAAGGTTGCATTTTTCCCCAAGAATAAGTTGTAAATTAAAATAACACATAATCATTCACTCCTATGTAGAATTTCAAAAATAAAACCTATTTTACCTATAAGCATTTATTTATTTATGACCGGAACTAAGCTAATTAATGAAGCTTTAGGTCGGAAGTAAGTCAATATGCTAAGGATCTCAAGAACTAAAATGTGGGCTAAATCATTTAAACAGAACAAAACCGTAAAAATTATTTACCCACCACACACAAGCATACATAAAGAATACATTCTGACAAAAGCGCATATAGCTTCTGCTACCAGTCTGTGCAGGGCACGCATAACTTAAAGTAAAAATAACGCTGTCTAGAACACTCCATCATTTTTTTAACCAACAGATATTTCAAAATAAGAAAAAGAACGAATAAAAGAAGCAAATAAACAAATGTACAAAAATGTAACAGGAGAGCGGCCCCATGTTCACCTGCATTATGCATTCATAGGCGCCTCAGTCTCCAACACCCCACTGTATAAAATCAGATGTAAATCGGGTATGATGTGGAATAATGTATCTAAAGCCATCTAACGAAGTAGCTCTCTTCAACTTGACTAAAACAGCTACCCTCTTTTCCATTGTTCTTTCCTCTGAGAATGAACGGTATCAAAGAAAAAAAACACAATCACTTCTAGAACAGATATTTATGTAACATTCTACCCACGACTTTCAGAAACTAACCACACATCAGCCATGGGAAAAAAACATACAGAATTAGGGACGAGTTTTATGCATCGAGAGTCCACTAACCTTAACCCATTGAACAGCTGCTTAGATTTATCCAGAAGGTAACAAAAATCTGTAACCGTTTTCCTCTCTCCTTGCGGGATGTCATCTTCAGCACCTCCAGACGACATGATTTCTTTAAGAGCAAATTCAGTCCTGTAAGAAAACATGTGTCCATTTACCAAGTAGGTGAAACTAAAACGAGAAACAGACCTTAGTTACATCATCTGATAGCATTTTTTTTTTCAAGACAGAGAATTCTTTCTGATTACAATCAAATCAAGGAAATAATTTAAGTGTGAGATGGTGGGAGAGAACAGATGATCTCATATTGTCAGTGGGACTGAAAAGTGGTCCATCCAATTTTCCAAAAAGTTGGAAAGCAACTTTTAGAATATTCTTTCATCCAATAAATAGTATTTGAATGCCTATTGCGTCAAGGCACTCCTTTACATGGTTACGAATAAAAAAGGGTGATATTTTTGATGTATCCATCTATTTGATCCATTCTATAAATCCATCCTGTAAAATGATCCTACAAATGGAAAACGCTTTATCTATAAAGATATTTATTTCGGTATTGTATTATTTAAAGGCTGATAACCTAAAAGAAGCAAAGAGGGAAATAGTTAAGTACTTCATAGCACTCTAATGACTGCACACTACCCTATCACTAACTTACCATTATATTTAAGATAGAAGGTAATAAATAATATGGGGATGCCTCAGTACAAAAAAGAGATTAAAAAAAATCACACTCACACACAGAGGTATATTTTAAAGCTATAGGTTTTTGTGCATGTTGCAATAAGACTTTATTAACACACAAACAGTGTTAATAAAGTGGAGAGCTTTATTAATAAGGTGGAGGGCTGGATTTGGTCCATGGGCCATAATTTGGTGATGCCTGGTTTAAGGGGCACAGAAAATAATAAGCAACATAGGAGGAGTCCAGGCAAGCACAGAGTCACATGGAATTGACACGTCTCTAAAATGTTGTGGAAATGAATGGGGGAAATTGAATTTGACTGACATACAACTTCTCATCTGTGCATCTACTAAATAAACCAAGTACATCTGATTGGCAAACTAACAATAAAACTGTGCCAGAATACTTACATCATGAACACAGAAAAGAATTTTTTTTCTTTGACTATTTATTAGTAGTTCCAGTAGGAAAATGAAAACCATTTCAAATCCAGCCACTACGAGTAAAGCTCTATTTTATTGAATCCAAACTATCTTCATCTGTAATTGATCATGTTAAACAGCCATTTTAAAAACAGCAAATCGCTTTACAGTATATATCGTATGAACCTACACTAAACATGGAAACAAAAAATTCATTTGTGTTTACACAAATCCCTGGGACAACACAGGGAAATTTGATTCTAGTGTAGGGTAAACAAATGGGCAGAAGAGATAAGGGCCAGACGCCAGAGATGGCAGTTGGGGTGTGGTGCAGTTGTTTTGGTGAATATTTTTCTCTCCAACGTGGTCTGAAACAGGCAATTGCGGTTGCAAGGCAGGGAAACTGTCAGCAAGCCTGTCAGCGTACAGGTGGCACGGGGCCAGTTAGTGGGGAAGTCGTTCACGACAAGTACGGATGCACTGGGTGGTCTCTGCATGTTCACAGGGTCCCTCTTCCCACCACCTCTCTACACACTCCATGGACTAGGGTTTTTAAAAGAAGGAAAACAGATATGGAAAAATGCTGAGCCTGGGAAGGGGTTTCACAGTGTAAAGACCTTGGGTAAATCCTCTTCCTCCCTTCCAACCCAACCTTCATTATCTGAACCCAGAAGGGGAGGCACAAAGTAGGCAGAAAAAAGACTAGCTTTCTCTGCTCTACTTTGCACACCTCATGAGCCAAGGCGGCTAATATCTCCAGGACATGGCAGCTCACAGGAGAACAGCAAATAAAAGTTTAAAACGAACAGATTCGATAAGGAAGGACATTAGAAATAAAGCAGGAAGGAAATGTCACAATGAAGCAAGTAAAAATACTCGGTATGAAAAATATAATCACTGAAATAAACTTAACAGATGATGCATCAAAGAGGAGAAAGAATATAGCTGAATAAATTAATAAGCTAAAATATCATCAGGTTTAAGGTATTCTGCCAAAAGACATCTGGAAGAAATAAAGTACATACAAGAAAAACCAAGAGATATGGAACAGAGAAATGAAGGACATCGGCATCCACATAACACAGAGAGAGGAGAGAAAAAATACATGGGGGTGATGAAATATTTGCAGACATAAATTTCCCAGAATTAGAAAAAATATAAGATCTCAAAATAAAAGAGCTCAAAGTGAAAAAAAAAAAGGGATAAATAATTTCACAGCTAGAAATATTAAAATACAATTTAAGAATTCCAGAGACGATCTCTTCCTTTCCTCAACAATCCATTAGGTGGCACAGAGGGTAGCCCGCATGGGTGTCAGAGGCCACTTCCACACAAAGGGCTAGCGTGCATGGGATGCGGGAGCTGGCGTGAGGGGAGGCGGGCATCCGCCAGGGTGGGGGAATGAGGGCCAGCCGGGGGGGTAAGAAGCTCATCTCTACCGGGCAGGGTTCTGAGGCAGCAAGAGATCTGTCTTATGTAGGAGGATTCACCAAATTAGAAAATCTATTAAGGACAACTGGACCCAGAGCTCCCTCTGTAAGAGAAGGGAGATACCAACATAGAAAGGGAAAAGGTTGAAATGTATGCCGTGGATTGAAACTGGAGGTCTGGTCAACCAGTGGGTTTCTAAAACTATAGACACAGATGTGCAGGGTGTGTATGTGTGTGTGCACGTAAGCACACGCGTACATACACCTTAGCTCCCTCAATCTGTCTACTGAGAGGGCCTCAGAGCAGTGACAACCTCCACTCCCTAATGGTACACCTCGCACATCCCTAGTACCCAATCTTGGCTTCTAATACCATTCTCCAAAAAAGGGAGCCCGAGCTCCTTGGAGAATTGGAACTGGCTAATTACAGCATTGGGGCAGAAAAAGGACAAGATGAATCCAGAATATCCCATGCCAGAGAGCAAGAAAGTACTCAAACGATGAGGGATGTGTCAAAAGGACCTAAGTGTCCACCAACAATAAATGATGAAGAAAATGGGGCATATATACACAATGGAATATTAGCCACAAAGATGGGGGAAATCCTGCCATATGCAATGACATGGATGGATCTTGAGGCCATTATGCTAAGTGAAATAAGTCAGATAGAGAAAGACAAATACCATATGATCTCACTTGTAGGTGGAATCTAAGAAACGGAATTCATAGAAACAGGTAACAGACTGGTGGTTGGTAGGGGTGGGGGTGGGGAAACAGGTGAAAGTGAACAAAGGTGCAAACTTCTAGTTATAAGATAGTAAGTTCCGGGGACATAATGCACAGCATGGCGACTACAGTTAACAATATTGTATTGTATATTTGAAATCTGCTAAGGAGGCAGACCTTAAAAGTTCTTCTTATAAGAAAAAAAAACTGTAATTATATGAGGTGATGGTTGTTAACTAAATATAATGTGGTAATCATTTTGCAATATGAAAAATCAATATGTTGTACACCTTAAACTAATACAATGTTATATGTCAATGACATCTCAATAAAACTGGAAAGAAAAGAAAGAGAGAGAGAGAGAGAGAAAGAAAAAGCAAGCAAGCAAGCAAGGAAAAACAAAGAAAGGACAAAGGATCCAACGTGAAGGAGATTCCAATGACCAAACTGGGGATAATTTCAGCATCAAAACAAATGATAGGAATGGATTACAACCTACTGAATAAAATAAGAAATTATGAAGCAATATTAACATAAATAAATAATGAATAAATGGAAAGTCTGAGAGTGAATGGGATAGTTTCAGAGTACTTCACCACTAAAAACAGATTCATTCCAAAAAGAAAGAGTAACTTCACAGCAGTGAAACCTGGCAGACACCACCTTGATCAAGGGATCAAAGAGAATATCATTAGCAATCAGACATAGCGAAGTCCTGTACCACGTGATAGGATGCGATGAGCAGTGTTGTTCCTGACAAAGACCTGAACTTGAATCGAATCATGAGGAAACAGACAAAACCACACTGGGGAGACATTCTACAAAAATAACCAACCTGTAATCTTCAGAACTATCAAGGTCAAAAATGTCAAGGCCGTTCCTCCGAAGAAAAGAGAAGACCGAAGTGCACGGCCTGATTCTGCATCTTCCTGCCATAAAGCATGCTATTGGGACAACTGGTAAAGCTGGGACGGGATCTGAGAACTCGACGGTAGTAACCAATGTTAATAAGAACAACATGTTACTTTGCCATTCATCAACAAAATACGCACCCGATACAGCAGAGTTAGCACATCGAAAATATACTAATTACAGGACTTGAGTATACACTGAAACCAGCGTATTTGCTAAGGGCAGTGTAAATGTTCAGATCCGGGAGATTCCCTGTATGTATTGGGGAATATATTCACACTATCAGACCCAGCAATCATACTTCTGGAATTTAGCATAAGGAGCAAGTGAACTATCATTACTGATAAATTACTCATAACCAGAGAACTGGTGAAGACCTGTCAGCCAGTCTTGCATTTCACTCTTACCCAATTACCTGATCTCCAACCACAGTGAAATACCTGCGAGGCTCTGAACAAATTCTACTCTTATATAATATTACAATTTTGCATGTTACTCTCTTGGCCTATTTTGTTCACCTGGCAGATTTATAGACATAGTCCAAGACATTATTCAAATGGCACCTTTTCAGTAAAAACTTCCTAGAAAATCTAATCTTTCCCTGGCACTTACATAAAATCAAGTCAGTAGAGGCTTCTTCGGCGACTCCATAAAAAGTTCTCATGTAAGAACTATCGGTTTATACCATACGGTTTTACTTATATGTAGAATCTAAAAAAGAAAAAACAAAACAGAACCAGACTCACAGATACAGAGAAGAAACTGATGATAGCCAGACAGATGGGAGGAGGCTGGGGAGCTAGGAAAATGTGAAGGGATTAAGAAGTACAAACTGGCAGTTACAAAATAGTCACAGCATAAGGAATATAGTCAATAACACTGTAATAACTATGTATGGTGCCAGGTGCGTACTAGACTTTTTGAGTACTTAGTGGGTAGGTATATTAGACTTATCACTTCATATATTATATAAATGTCTAACCACTGTGCTGTATACCTGAAACTAATATAATATTGAATGTCGACTGTAACTGAAAAAGCTAAAATTTCATTAAAAAAATTATTTGTTTAAAAAAAAGTTTGTGTCACCCTCTAGACCCAGACCTACCATGTCTAAAACTGTAGTTATTAGCCACACGTGGCCACTTAGCACTTGAAACATGGCTACTCTAAACTGAGATGTGTTGTTAATGTAAAACACACTAAATTTAAAAGACAATATGAAAAAAAGGATGTAAAAATCTAATTAATTTTTATATTGTTACATGCTGAAATAATATTTTGGTTATTTAGAGAAAATATATTATTAAAATTAATTTTATCTAATTTGATTATATTTCTACAAACAGATATAAAGCTATCATTACAGATGATATGAATCTTTTCACAGAAATTTCGAAAGAACCTAGAGATAAACTATCAGAATTAACCAGTGAGGTTAGCCAAGTTGATGGATATAAGGTGAATATAAAAAGGCCAACAGTATCCCCACGAATAAGTAACTAGAAAGTGAAACCTTAAAAGATTATATCACAATAGCACCAAATAATATCAAGTAACTAGGAATAAACACAATGCAGATGTACAAGACCTCATCACAGAAAACTGTAAAAAATGAGAGATAAATTAAAGAAGACTTATAGAAAATTAAGAATATGCCATGTATTTTACTAGAGGCCTTAAAATGATAAAGACATCAGTTCTCACTAAATTGGTCTGTGGATTGAATGCGATACCTATCAAAATCTCAATAGATTTGTGGAAATGGACAAGTTGATTCTACAATTTATATGGAAATGTGAAGAGCCAACAGCAGCTAAAATAATCTTGAAAAAGAACAACATGGGAGGACTTATTCTACTGGATGTCAAGGCTTCTATAAAGCTCCAGGATTGAAGACTGTGGTATTGGTGCAAGAGACAAACAGACCAATACGGCAGAATAGAGAATTGAAAAACAAGCCACACGTACATGGACACATGATTTATGACAAAGGTGGCACAGTCGAGCAATAAAGAAAAAATTATTTTATCAAAAAGAAATAAATAGAAAGAGCCACTGCTGGGTCAACTGAATCTGGATACCTAAATTAAAAGAAAAAACATGAATCTTCATTCCCACCTACACTACACATGAAAACTGACTCTAGGTAGACTGTGCAAGTAAAAGTAAGAAGTGAAATAACATAGTTCTTAGATGATAACATAGGAGACTATCTTCATGACCCTGGGGTAAAAAAGAATTTCTTAAACAGGTTACTCGAAGCACTCATCACGAAGGAAAAATCGGACTGTTTTAAAAGTCAAGTACAGTGTGTTCATCAAAGACACAATTTAAAAAGGGAAAAGACAAGCCATAGATATTTGCAATATATATATTTGAAAAAGGACTTCTAACCAAAATAAATGAAGCACCCCTACAAGGCAATAAGAAAAAAAAAGATCCAATAAAAAAGGAGAAGGGGTAAGGCCAAAAGGAGAGAGCCAAACGAAAGGCTGGCTCGTTAGTCGTCAGAGAAATGAGAATTAAAGACAAAATGAGTTACTGCTACATATCTATCAGTCTCAAATATTAAAAACCCTGACAATCCCAGTGTGGGAAGACTATGAAGCAACAGGAAATACTAGAAGACTATTGAGTAGCATCTGCTAAAAAAAATCCTTTGATTCAGCACTAGGCGCATACCAACAGAGATGCAACACGCGTGCACCAAAAGACAGAGAATGTTCACAGAGGTAAAATTTGTAATTGACAAAAGCTGGAAGCAATCAACTTTTATCAATAATGAAATGAATAAGCAGAGGACTATAGTGTGATGAAAATGAACACACTACAGCCACCTGTAACGACATGGATGAACCTATCACGATGCTGAGTAAGAGGAAGCAGACACGAAAAGAATACATACCACATGATTCCACAGTCCAAAACAAATAAAACTGGTATGACATTGGACAGAGTGAGCAAGATAGTGGTTTCTTTTAAGGAGAAGGCAGGAAATAAGAGGGCTGCTAGCAATATTGTACTTCTTGACCTAGGGTTAACATTGTAAGAATTCATTGAGCTATATATTTATTATCTATACACTTTTGTTATTATTTTTAAAATTTATTTTAAAATTATAGTCGGCATACAATATTATATTAGTTTCAGGTGTATAATATAGTGATTAGACATTTATATATTTGACGAAGTAACCACCATGATAAGTCTAGTACCCATCTGGGACCATATATAATTATAACAATATAATTATATATCTCAGTGACTAATTTTTTTTTTTAACTGGCAGTACTTCCCAGTCCCCACACCCCTTCCATCTGACAACCATCAATTTGTTCCCTGTATCTATGAGTCTGCTTGGTTGTTGCTTTTTTTAATATTCCATATATAAGTGAAATCATACAGCAATTATCTCTGACTTATTTCACTTTGCATAATACCCTCTAGGTCCATCCATATTGTTGCAAGTGGCAAAACTGCATTCTTTTTTATGGCTGAGTAATATTCCATTGTGTAGATGTACCATATCTTCTTTATCCATTCATCTATCGATGGACACTTAAGTTGCTTCCATGTCTTGGCTACCGTAAACAATGCCACAATGAACACAAGAGTGCATATATCTTTTCAAATTAGTGTTTTTGATTTCTTTGGATAAATACCAAGAAGTGGGGTTGTTGGGTCTTATGGTAGTTCTATTTTTAATTTTTTAAGGAATCTCTATACTATTTTCCATAGTGGCTGCACCAGTTCACAATCCCACCAACAGTGCATGAAGGTTCCTTTTTTCCCACATCTTCAACAACACTTAATCTTTTTGTTGCCTTTTAGATAACTGCCATTATGTGACTGTGTTATTCTGGAATAAAAAGACAGGGAAAGAAAGGGGAAAGGAGGGAGAGGAGGGAGAAAGGACACCAGACCCAGATGGTTTTACAACTAAGTTTTAAACCAAAGTTTAAAAAACATACTAACAGTGAAATACACTCAACATTCATTTTAATAAAACTAACATAGCCTGACACCAAAACCATAAGAGGGCAATACAAAAAAAAAAGCAAAATTACAAGCCAAAGTCCATATTATATAAACAGTTGTTATGGCCTCAAATGTCTGTGATATTAACAGATCATAGATAACTGAAATTTTAACAGAACAGCAAATAATCTTACTGGTTTACTAAAATATAAATCATAAATAAAGACATGAATGAAATATATATACGTATGTATCGCTATCAATTATGGGGAAAATACACAAGGAAATCTACAGAGAAGGTCAGTGCTACAGACAGTTGTGGAAAGCATATACGTAAACATATCGCATGGGTAGGAATAAACGTGGAGACAAAGAAAAGGCCTTATATTGTTGTGGGTTGACTTGTGTCCCCCCGAAAGGTACGTCAAAGTCCTAACCCCTTGTACCTGTGAGTGTGACTTTATTTGGAAATACAGTGCTCACAGATGGAATTAAGATGTCAGTTAACATGAGGTCATACTGGAATGCAGTGAGTCCTTAATCCAATATGACCGGTGTCCTCAGAAGCAGAGACAGACACCCACGGAGAGGAGAATGCCATGTGGAGACAGAGACTGGATCCACGCAGCTGCAAGTCGAGGAACGCCAAGGACTGCTGGCAACCACCAGAAGCTAGGGGAGGGACACGGAACAGATTCTCTCTGTGAGCTTCTAAAAAGGATCCAAGTCTTCCAAGGAACAGCTTGATTTTGGACTTCCGGCCTCCTGAAGTGTGAGAGCTCAAAGTTCTGTTGTTTCGAGCCACTGAGTTTGTGGTCATTTGTTACAGCAGCCCTAAGAGCAATCCATACTGGATCCTGACACAGATGACAAAATGGGCACACAAGCGAAAGGCCACCGAGTGGGGACAACTGCTCAAAGACTTCTGCTAAATACACAGCATCTGACAAATTACTGACCTGCCCTGTTGACAGTTTCTTTCTATAGGAAGTCTTTTGACAAAGCAGCAAGAGAAAACTGCTCCTCGATTTCATTCTGAGTAAGTGGTTGGCAATGTGAACGTATGAAAGAAACCGGGAGAGAAACGAGCTAAGCGTGTGTTACATCACAGCAGGGAGCACGCTGCAGAGTCAACAGCAGCGGCAAGGGCCGTGGACTAGGACAGAAGCCTGAGCAGTCCTTTTCCCGACACTTCCTAGTTCCGTGACTGTAAACAAATAAAAAACTTTTGTTAACACTTTGCGTTGCAGGTTTTTTAATCTGTAAAAACAAGCAATTTACACTTGTCCTGCCTGCCTCAGATAACTGCTGTGAAGACAGAAGGAGATGATCTAGGTGTGAAAGAAGTCTGAAAGCAGCTTAGAACGTATAACATCACCACCATTATAACTGCAGTTTAGAGATGTTTCAAAAAGACAGGGAACAGGCCTGGGTTTAGACCAACGGGAGACAGGCTGAGGAAGGGAAGTATAGGAAATAAAACCAAAATACAAAAAAAAAAAAATTAATTCTGACAAAGAAGAGAAGGTATTTATAGAAAGCACACAGTAGAAAAGAGAACATTTTCTTATGAACTCAGATTTTTTTTTTGCATTCAGATTTTTTAAAAGACATATGACGAGATAGAATGACTGCATAATTCAGAATCAACAAAGAGAATAGCATATACGTTTTCCCAGCTATAAAAATGGAATATTAATAATAGATACCTCCTAAGGCTGTTGGACAATAAAAGGAAGTAATGGATATGAAATTGCTCTGCTGATTATAATGTACTCTAAAATTGTTAGTTGTAAAATTGTTACACATGCATTCAAAAACAGAGTGTAAATTGAAAAATACCAAGTATGAAAAATACTGAATGTGTGTATATGGGGATGATGATGATGTTCTGCCATGGTCAGGGTAAAAGGAACAAGAAGCTACCGCTTGATGCAGATAGTACGCCAATACCGAATGAGTGGCAGTGCTCAAAAAGCTGGTCCTTACCCCAGCATAAAGCATCTTCATGCATCCAAGGTCGCATAAAACTATCGTAAACTATATACAAATTATTTTCTGACTTATTCCAACATGTGACTGAAATTAAATGACATGCTATAATAACAACCGCAAGAGAAATGCATAGGTACCAAACTTCTCGTTGTTCAATATATAAAGAAAATGAATGAACCGAGAGCAAAGAGAGTTTAAGAAAAATCAGCCAAAGAAGCTAGGACATGGAACGGCAGTGACACACACAGAGCCGGAGGGCCAATTGTTAGATATTGTTCAGGAGACTGTAAAGATGTCATTTTGCCTACCAAATGTGGAGAAAGAGATGTGTTTACCTGACACATAGAAATATGCAAATTATTTCATCCGGACACAGCAGCAGTGAAAGAAAGGCAGTTAGTCATCTAAAAAGAATGACTATCAACAAGACACATGCAATGACTATTTGTGAAGCTAATGGGGCAGGAAACACAAAAATATACAAAATGAAAGGAATATTCAAAAATAGGATCTTGGTTTCCATGGAGAAATATGACCTGAAGCAGCCTATAGCTAACAATTCATAAAAACTGTCTCCGGTGGAGAACTCACGAAGCGGCAGTCAAATACAACGTAGTTCAAATTAAATAGTCACTTATTCATAACAGAAAAACTCGAGAGGGAACAAGAAGTTCGGGCAAGAGCCTCAATCACCCACCAACAGGACATTGCTGCTATCTGGTATGTCAAAAAGCACGAGCCACACAGATTTTCCTTCTTAATGACATCTGAGGATGACAGCAACAGCAGGCAGAAACTATACCAGGCATTTTACATACATATTTCATCTTCACGCCCCTATAAGGTAGGCATTGTTACCAGAATTTACAGATGAAAAAATGGGTTCAGGTAAGTTATTTATCCAGTTGGAAAAGGACTCCAATGTCATGCTCTTATTCCCAGGGCACCCTTACATAAGAATGCGAAGATTATAATCAACAGGACAAGTAATAACAAATGTTGGAGAGGATGCAGAGAAAAAGGAACCCTCATACGCTGCTGGTAGGACTGCAAATTGGTACAGCCACTATGGAAAACAGTATGGAGGTTCCTCAAAAAACTAAGAATTAATCTACCATATGATCCAGCAATCCCTCTACTGGCTATTTACCCCAAAGATTTGAAAACCCATATCCGAAAAGATATTTGCACACTGATGTTCATAGCAGCATTATTCACAGTGGCCAGGACATGGAAGCAACCGAAGTGTCCTACGATAGATGATTGGCTTAAGAAACTGTAGTACATATATACAATGGAATATTACTCCGCCATAAGAAGAGATGAAATACTGCCATTAGCGACAACATGGATGGACCTTGAGATAATCATGCTAAGCGAAATAACCTAGACAGAAAAAGTTGAAAATCACATGATATCACTTATACGTGGGATATAAACCTAAAAGCGACAAATGAACAGGACAAACAAACAGAGACTCATGGACCTGGACTATAGACTAGTGGTTACCAGAGGGTAGGGGGTGGGAGAGGTGGAGGGAGGTACACGGTTAAAGAAGGTCGAATATAGGGGGATAGGGGGAGAGTGAAGTGGGTAAAGGGGATCAAATATATGGTAGCTGAAGGAAACTGGGCTTTGGGTGGTAAACACACAATAGAATATACAGATGTAAAATTAAAATGTACACCTGAAAATTATATAATTGTATTACCAATGTTACCACCAATAAACTTAATTTTTTTAAAAAAGAATGCAACGATTACAAAATAGGATTGTCTGATCTCATTACCAACGAACACTCCAAATCCCACGGGTCCTGCCTCTCCTTTCCCTGAAAACATAGCTAATAGTATGTTTAAGGTCTCCTGCCCCCCAAAAACTGGAAATCAGTCTTTAAAGAAAAAATTACAAGGCCCAAAAGAATCACTAAACCAAATTTTTTAAAAATGGACTTTGGTTATCAGATCTACCTGTCAAGGAATGATTTTAATTACTAGATATTTGACTTTGGGCATGTTATTACTTTTCTAAGCTTTGGGATTTCTTCAATTCCAAAATGAGGATTATAATATTTACCCCTCACGTAGCTATTAAGAAGATTCGACGCGACAATATTCATAACATCGTAGTCCAGAAAGTTGCATAGTTATTAATAAAAGGCAGCAAATATGAAAACTGGTAATTCTAGCTGCTGGAATACAGCAGTGAATGAAACTGGCCAAATCCCTGCTTTCTGAGTATACTTTCTAATGGAGAGACAAAAATAAAATAAAATAAATATAATATTCGAATGGTAAGAAGTGGAATGAGGAAAACAGCAGGAAGGAGAGAGTGAGTAGGGGTAATATTTTAGTTAGGGTAGGTGAGGTGACATCTGAGGAAGTAACATCTGTGTGAGCGGAGACCTGGGTGAAGTGAAGGAGTGAGACAGGTAAAGATCAGGTGAGTTCAGGTTCTAGGCAGAGGGAACAAGTACAAGGCACTGAGGCCAGTATATACTTCGTATACTGAGGAACAACGAGAGGTTTTCCTTATACATATAGGACTAAAAAAAGCCCAGCTCTTCATAAATAAGTTAATATAAACCAGATTCACGGCTCCTGCTTCTGAGCACTGCCTAGAAGAGGCAGAGTATTAAAATCTAGACACTCATTTTCCAAGCCCAGCATCCTGGCCCTAGTGGGTGTGGCCTTTCCCTAACTGCCCCGTCCACTTGGAGGGGCTGCTTTTTCTGGTTTGCACATAAGTACCACACAGGGCGCCTGCGGCCCCTACAGGCCTTCCCCTTCAGTAGGATTTATTGGCTCTGCAATCATCAAAGTGGCATTAATAAGCCTGTCGACTCAGAAATGGAAACGAACTAATTGTGTTGAACTAGATTCTATAATGACATTCATTAAAAACGACTTATAATGTGAAATGATCACAACGTTCATTGTTCTTCTCTATCTTGAAACTGATTAAAAATGTTTTTTAATCTAATAAGTTAAAATAAGGCCACGTTAACTTTAGTTTCCTCATTTGTAAAATTAGGATAATGAACACTGTCCCATCTCACCAGGTTACTGTGATAAATTCTATTCAAATGTAACCATATTTTTTTATTAAGATATCAAGTAAAAAAGCATAAAAGCAAATGCATAACGATAAAAGTAGACAAAGTTTTTATTAAGGAAAAAGACCTCGTGTATATCAATAGACTTCAAATTAAAAAGGTTAAAAAATAATCAAATAAATAACACCAGGCTTGCACATTAAAAAAATTAAAGTCTTTGCTACTGAGGGGTTCCATCTGTTCCTGCTGCTCACAGCCCACCTAGAGGTCAAAATGTGCCATGATGACGATGACTGAGGATTTTCCACAAGAGGACCCAGTGTCAAGTTGTCAGAGTCCTCCTCTTGTCTGCGTTGATCAATTATTCTCCCATCAGGCCTATTCTTGGCAAACTGAAGGCCCGTCCTTAGCATAAGGCGGGTAGTTATTATTTAGCCAATGTATAGGTCATCCAACTGACTTAAGTATCTCCACCTTCACGACACTTTTCTGGATCAGCCCTGTCGGAAATTTGTTTTTTTCTCTGAACTCTAAATTACTCACACGGCTCAAGTTGCCTTATATCACCGTTATTCGTGCACATTCATCATCCCCTTACTGAACTAGAAGCTAATAGAAAGCAGTAGCTGTCTGAAAAAAATCTGTCCTCAGAGCACCTTGTGCAAGGTCTTTGATACTGTCCCCAGACAACTCCAAAATATGAACCGATCAAAGGTAGTGAAAAAGTCTGTGTGTGCCTGCCATACTACGGGCATTGCTCCAGGTGCTGGAGATACCGCGTGTCTGAATTACCAAAGACAGCCAGGGGCGAGGAGCGGCGACTGTGGTCGAGACTTGAGAATCTGCAAAAGCCGGGACCGGGCAACCACTGAGAGTCCAGAGGGGCGTGCCAAGCAGCTGCCATCCAGAGAATGAAGACAGGTGAGTGTGCAGCCTCCTGAAGAAGCCGTCCATAATCAGGTTGGTGTGGGAGTCGCGAGGAAACCTACAAGCATCGTATGAAGGAAAGGAAATCCCTCAAACTCCCAAAGCCTCAGCCAGACTGCCGATCTGAAAATACGCAGGTTAATTATCGGGAGACTCCTGCTAGATCGACGTGTATTCTACAGAGACATATATTTGGCATCCACAGAGACATATATTTGGGACCTGCAGAGAAGTCACACAGTGGAGTGTTTAAAAGCACTGGTACCAAAGTGCCTGCACTCAAACCCGGCTCTGCCACTCACCATTCAAACACAGCTGTGTGATCTTACTGAAGTTATTCAACTTCTTTGTGCCCCAACCTCCCCATACGTAAAATGGGGTGAGCAGTAGGATCTGCTTCTTAGGGTTGTCAGGAAAATTAAATGAGAATGTCCATGAAGTGTTCAGAAGAGAGCCTGGCACACGTTAAATGTCATGTTAAGTAGGACTATCCTTTAATTTACCATCTAAACTGGGACAACTCTGTGAATGAAAAGGGACCCTATTGATAATTACATCAAAACTGCAAAAACTGAGACTGTGCCAGGCAAACCGGGATATATGGTCACCTTATAAGTAAGTTAGAAGAAACAAGAGGATGTGACCAGAGGAACGAGAATGCCCCGCCCCCCTCTTTACAGAGGCTGCCCACAGATACATGTACCCAACGTTAACAGCTGAATTCTATTCCCCTGCGTGCACACTGTTGAGCTAAATGAGCACATTTAGCTTTTTGTTATAAATGGTTTCGATTAATACACCAATCAATATTGGCATGATCCCCTCAAGATTAATAACAGGCATCCAACGAATATCGAGGACATGGTAATGGTCACAGGTGAAGGATGGTAAGACTAGCTCCTTGCCCTCAAGAAGCTAATAACCAACAGTTAAATGCTTCCTACAGGTACATTCCTGCTAAATATCCCCAGAAGCCATGGCTAGAGCAAACACACCAAAGCAGGAAGGTACTTCAGAGAAATACTGAAAAAGTTGAGAAAGGCAGCTTTAAAATGAACATAATAAAAAAGAGAAATAAAGTAGTATTTCATTATTTTCCACAGCACTGCCAAATAGTTTAAGACATTCTAGAAAGAAAAAACACAATTCGTAAAAAATATTTGTGGCAGATAGTGTTTCTTTTGACCTATGCGGCATCCATTTCCCTTTCCTTGTGGAATTAATGCTCTTTCATTATGTGCAATCTCATTAGAAACAAAAAAAACACTTCAATTTGGAGAGGGAGAGAGAGAGGGAGAAGGAGAAGAGAAGAAAGAGGGAAGAGAGAGGAGGGAAGCAGAGAAAGAATGAATCAGGGAAAACTGTTAATTGTGTGTGACAATGGCTCAGAAAAGGAGTCCTCATGTTTTAAAGACAGGTACCGAAATATTTACAGATGAAATGATGTCATGTCTGGGATTGCTACGAAATACTCAAAAGTCGGGTGAGTGGGTGTGGAGATAGATGAAATAAGATTGGCTATGAATTCGCGACCTTGAAGCTGAGTGATGAGTACATGAAGGTTAATTATTCTAGTGTATTTTTCTCTACGTTTAAAATTTTCATAAGGCGTTTTTTTTTTTTTTTTTTTTTTAGTTAATCTACAGTATGGTCCCAATTTCATAAAAGCATTTCTCTCTTTTCTTCTAACATGTAAAGATAAATGGGATAATGTTCACCTAGTGTTAATGATGTTTATTTCTGGGTAGGGAGATTTAGGATAACTTCATTACTGTTTGAATTCAAAATAGCAATTGTGTACTATTTTGTCAAAAATAATGGAGTGATATTTCTTGAACCAAAAGCCTAAAATCAAATATGATAAAATGTTAACTTTGGTTCAATTTGATTGGTGGAATATAAATTATTCTCTATTTGTCTTTTCTGTATTATTTTTAATTTAAAAATTAATCAACTACTCATGAAATTCTCTAACGTAAGGTTTCCCAACCATGGACAAATAATTCTTTGCTGTGGGGGGCTGTCTGGTACACTGCAGAGTGTTTAGCAGCATCCCTGGCCTCCATCCACTAGGTGCCAGTAGCACCATCACCATCCTACCTGTAGTGACAACTAAAAATGTCTCCAGATAGTACCAAATGTACCCTGAGAGGTTAAATCATTCGCAGCTAAGAACCACTGTTCTAACCTCATCGTGTATCTTATCCAAAGCATGCTCAATTCTGCAAAACACAAATTCCCCAATCCTTAGGTATATCTGCATATCTAATAATAATTCTCGACATTATATCACTTTCTCTCTTATTCTTAATTCAGTTACTAAGTACTCTACTTGTAGTTCAGACTACCTCAAGTAGATAAACCAATTTTCCTGCTGCTGTGGATTTAATGAACCAATAAAAATTCTACTGCTTAAGACATTTCTTATATTCAGTTCCAAAGCCTGAAACTAAAAACCTTAGGCTATATATGGTACGATAACCTTCAAGAATATGGGGAAAAGTGTCAGAAGGTTATATAATCCAATCTTCTTAAAATGTACCACTCGACCTTTGGTTAAACTAAATAGTCCTAAAACATTCCCCAAAGCAGAGTAACTCACACAAATATGAATGTTCAATGATAATCTGGCCTCTTACTACTCAAAATGAAATCTGCAGAGCAGTGGTCAACATCACCTCAGAGCTCATTAGAAATGCAGAAACTCGTCTAAGGCCATGCCACCCTGAAAAAGCCTGATCCCCTCTGATCTCGGAAGCTAAGCAGGGTCGGGCCTGGTTAGTACTTGGATGGGAGACCACCTAGGAAGACCAGGTGCTGTAGGCGTAAAAATTAAAAATAAAGGATTGTAAGCTGACAAGGTCCTTGTAATCTGTGAGGTCAAATAAGGGTTGCCTCACCTAAAAAAAAAAAGAAAAGAAAAGAAAAGAAAAGAAATACAGAAACTCAGACCCCGCCCCAGAACTATTAAATCAGAATCTGCATTTGTATGCACATTAAGTTTGAGAGGCTGTGAGCTAGCTGTTTTTATACAAACTTGAAGCTGAAATTTAAAGAGCTGTATTCTTATAATATACAGAACAAGTTTCTTCTACTCAGGGAGATGAAATAAAACCTGTATCATTACAAAGAGCCACAGACTTAATGGAATCCACCTCTACTACTCCCCAAACAACTATTTCTAATCTTAGGAAACCTATCTCTAAGATGAGATAAAAGCCATATTTTAAAATCAAGCTAAGAAATCCAAATAGTCATTTATAATGGATCCCTCCCATTAAAAAAGAATTAGCTTCCAGTAAAGAATAAACTAGTCTGAATAGCAAAATGCTATGGTTTCTAAACCAGGCTGATTACCCTTGATTTTTTTTTTAATAAAGATTTCTGGAACCTACTTCTAGATATTGTGATTCAGGAGGGCTGGAATTCTATTTTAGCCATTTCTGATGATTAGTTCCATTTGAAAATCAGTCTTAAGAGGATAAAAAAAGCCAGTTTTCTTTCTCATTATTTCCTTTAATAATGGATATGCATTTGGCCTATTTCAAATAACTGATATGTAAAAAGACTAAAATAAGGGACTAGTCAGTCCTAAGGTGGAGGGGAGGGAGTTTCAATGAGAGAGATCATATAATCTCAATTATCCACATCTAGAAAAATGTTGGTTAGCCTGGTCAGCAATCATGTAGTGCCCTGGAATAAGGGAATCATTTCTGAGTGTCTAGACTTAAACTCAATTCTAGAATGCCTACAACTGGCAATCGCTTTCAGCATCATACTGTACATAGTAGGAGCTTAAAAATATTTTTTAACAAACACATGAGGACTACTGTAGAATTTTATGAAATATTCTGCCCTGTGCAAAATAAGACTCCAGGCCTCTAGAAAGGTCTGGATTTCGAGAAAGAAAGAGGAGGAAGAGAATAGTATAAGAGGGGGAGAAAGAGGAAGAAGAGGAGGAAGAAAAAGAATTTTCCCCAAGAATTTAGCAGCAGCCTAATGGGCTGTTTCATGAATCTGTCCGTTTCTTTTCATCCCCACTATCACTACCCTAATCTAAGTCAGTAGTATCTATCATGGAACCTCATCCCTGGTTCTTCCCACTTCTACTGTTGAACCCCTTACTTCATTCTTGATGTCACAGCCAGAGCGATCTTTCTGAAGGTCTTTGAGATAGAGCCAGTAACTAAACTAAGAAATGGTAAGGTCAGAAGCCACTTCCTCCAACAGACACGATACCGGGAATCAGAAATGGTGGCCACAGCATCTGTCGTAGTCTGTTGGAGCTGCTATAACAAAATACCATAGCCTGAATGGCTTATAAACAACAGCAATTTATTTCTCACAATTCTGGAGGCTGGAAGTCTGAGATCAGGGTGGGTGCCAGCATGGTTGGGTCAAGGTTCTTTTCCAGTCCTATGCTTCTCGTTGTATCCTCACATAGTGGACAGGGGCTTCAGGGTGTCTCTGGAGCTTTTTCTCAGGGCACTAATCCAATAAGGTCCCACCCTCATGACTTAAGCCTCATAAAGGCCTCGCCTATTACCTTTGGGGTTAGGATGTCAACACATGAATTTGGGGGAACACAAATATTCAGATGACAGCAACATACTTAACCCAAACATCCTTAACCAACGTCTTCCAGTGCTGTGACCCTAGCAGTAATTCCTGACCTTTTAATTCCCTTGGTTCCTGCCTGTTTTCTGAACCAGATTCTCTAGTCTTTCCATCAGTGCTGTGAGGTACTTGACAACCTTCCAACAAATTCCTTTTCTGATTAAGTTGCTGGAATTAGAGCCTGTAATTCTCAAGCAAGAACCTCTCCTGAAACAATGCCATGCCTTTTTAGTTTTTTTTTTTAATGACCTGTCACTCACTAAGTGTAGCATTCTAAAAATGGGTATAATTAAAAAGCTGAAGTTCTAAACACCATTCACATCACCGACTTCCTGAAAACGGCTTGCAAAGTGAACAATGAGATATATTACTTGACTAAACCCTCTACCTACTCTGGGCTTGCATCTCCACAGCTAAATATGGCCGAAGAATCACACACAATCATGCTGACTGGTCTCATTTTCCATTCACGACCTCAGAACGAGCACTTCCCTGGTCCATTCGCTCTTTACCCTCCTAGATCACTATTTCACACCCTCCCTCTCTCCTCAAACATCCAGCATCTCATCCCCCATTCTCACTTTTCAGCTGATGGCGACTGTTCTATATTTCTCTGAAATGACACGAGCAAGCCGTAAAGATCCACACACACCCAGCCACGCGTGTACAAACCACTTGCACCTGTAATTTAAGCATTAGCTCTCTTATCCCCATCATTATCCACGGACATCTGTCCAGCGGCTGTTCACCGTCTACGGCATCACCAGTTGTCTCTTCTATACTCCATGACAACTGTCAGCGTCCGAAGAGGCTGTATTATCTCCCAACTTAAAAATCTCGCACCTCCTCCTCCAGCTTTCGTACTGTTGCCCACCTCCTTCTTCTTCACAGCAGAACTCTTGAAAAGACGTGTCTATGTGGCTGTCTCTGATTCGTCTCCCATTCTCTCCTGAACTCACACCGATCCCCTTTGTTCCCGTCATTCCACTGGTCACTCTCTTCTGAATGCTCCTCTTTGTCTTCTAGGACATCGTTTTCTCCTCTGACCTCACTGGCTCTGCTCCTTCTCAAGTCTCCACAGGTGGTTCACCTCATCACCCAACCTCGAAATGTTGGGGTGCCCCAGAGATGTTCTCTTCTCTGCACATTTCGCAGGTGGCAGCTGCACTCTCGCGGCTTTAAATACCTGTCACCCACTGACGGCTCCCAAGTATTTTAATCTACAGGATGGACTTCACTCCTGAATTCCAGTCTCCATCAGCCAACTTCCTGTTTGACATCTCTATCCAGATGTCTCACTTGCATTTCAAACTTAACACATCTGAAACTGAATTCCAGCTATCCCCCCAAGAACCTTCTCCACACACGGTCCTCTCTTCAGTAAAAGGCACTTCCATTCCTCCTGTTGCTCAGGTACGTTCATTCCAAACACGGCAGATAAAATGATCCTTTAATGTCAATCGGATTCTATGACTTTTCGGCTTGACACCAGCACACAGCTTCCCAACTCATTCTGAGAAGGTCTCAAAAGTCTTCGCAATGGTGTACAAGGTCTCACATGATCTGATCACTACGATTATGCCCCAAACTATCTCCTACTATCCTCACTCTGGTCTGGCCACACTGGCCTCCTGAACATTGCTCAAACTTGCCAACACACTACATGCTCCTGCTACCAAGGTCTCTTGGCATTTTCTGTAATCTCAATTTGTAATGCTCTTCCCCAAAGTATCTGCATAGCTAGCTCCATCATTTCACTCTTGTCTCTGGTCCAATCACCTTATCAGAGGAGCCTCTCCTGACCACTCCACATAAAGCAGAGATACCTCTCCCTATACTGCATTATTTTGCTTCAAAGTAATTATCACCACCTGACGTTATAAATTTACCATATAAACTCCATGAGGGGAGGGGCTTTGTTTTGTCATTTCCCTATATCTAGTGCCCAGAATAGAGCCCGGCACATAGCAGTTGCTCAAGAAATTCTTGTGGAAGGAATGACGAAGTAAATTTTAGCTTTTTTAAATTATAAAATGGATACATAAATGTGTACTAATTACTTACACACACACACACACACACACACACACACACACGGTTGTGATAGACAGAGATATGCCACCAATCCCCCTTCAAAAGACTTGGTACCCAGTGGCTAGGAGTGCTCCTTCAGGGATCATCACCGCCGAGCCGCCTTGCCCAAGGACATGTTCCTCCCAAGGTAGCCCGCGTCCAGTGACTGATGGAGGCAAGGGTTTAATGACCCAGCCACTTCCACCAAATGCAGGACAATGCTAAAAGGCCGCCCAACCATGGACAATGAACTAGTGGTTACCAGAGGGGAGGGGTGAGGAGGAGGGGGAGGGGAAAAAATGTTAAATAAATTAATTAATTAATAAATAAAAATAAAAGGCCGCACGAGCTCCAAAGCTCCCTATAGAGTCAGCCAAGGCTGCTGTTCATGACTGGGCCACAGCTCAACGTCCCCGCCTGTCAAATCCAGACACCCTCCCAGCCCTTCCATGGGTGTTAAACACAAGGACACCCCTGAACGCTTAGCTCTGTTGCAAATTCTGCTTCCTGGAGACTCCAATGTGACACAGTTTAAAGGAAAAAAAAACTGTTAAAACTAAAAAACAAAAAACCCAGAAACCACATCCCTAGGAAGTAGAAAACATAATAGAAGCTTCTACAATATGCATTCATTCCTTTTACAGAAATGGTTACATGATAGCAGAGTCCTCTGTTTTTTAACCAGGTGTAAGGCCAACCCTTAAAAACTGTTCTCCCTGGCATCCAGGTGCGGCCATGTAACTAAGTTATGCCCAATGGGATGTGAGCTGAAGTGATGTGTTTAACTTCCAGAACTTGTCCTTGGAAGAATCAATGTATCCTCTTTCCTCTGACCTTTCCCCTTTTTTCAACTGGGAATATAGACATTATTGAGCATTGTGAGCCATGCAGATGTGGGCACCAACCTAGTGATGACAGAGCAACAAAACAAAAGGAGCCAGGTTCCCTGTGAAGCCACCATACTAGTCCTGGACAGCTTAAACTGGATTATTAAATGAGGGGGCGGGGGAATAAACCTCTATCTTGTTTAAACCTCTGTAATCGGGGTGATGGCTGCAATTGCTTTCTCTGCTCTGTCCACATCTCCCCCCAACCCTGTGCTCTCACTGCCGACAGCTGGGATCTCCAGGTCTCGTAGGAAGGCGACCCTCAGGCCACCCGCACTTCCTGGATGGGACTGATATTATATTTACCCGATCTTTCCCATCAGGCTCACTGCTTCAGCCATGACTGATGGAGGTGGGAGTATGAAGCATTTTCTTTCGTTGTCCCTGATAGTGACAGCTGTTAGGTATGATCTCAGCTCTCCTGCAGGAGCCAAAACGGTCCTCCCTGGGGCTGCACTTGAACCCTGCTGCAGCCATGCTTGGCCTCCTGCCTTCTTTCTTCCCAGTCCCACTTCCTCGTTCCCTACCAGGTTTTCCCGAAACTCTTCTCAGGGAAGTTACTTTCCCGTGAAACCTCAGCCCAAGTTCCGCTTCTGAGGAATCCAACCCGAGGCAATATTCACTGAAAGTACGTAACTCTCATTCCCGAGGGTTCATCACGGTTAATAACTGTACACCCTTCCAAATGTTTTTCTTTGCATAATTGAATATACAGTGATTCTCTTAAACGAAAATGGGATTATATGATGTAAACTATGTACCTTGCCTTTTTCACTGAAAATATTTCACAGACCATATGCCATGACAGTAAAATATACACATACCTCATTATTTTTCAGGATGTATGGCTGCCTATAATTTAAAGTCTATATAAATATCAAAAACATCTTTGGAGGGGAGACATAAAAGATTTTTTTAAAGGGAGGAAATTTCATGGGTTCATCCCTGTACTTCTGTTCATCAATGAGCAAAGATTACATATACACCAACTTCCAGGAACGTTAAAAAGAATCAATGCAGAATTTATGAAAAATTGATAAATTATATCTTCATTCTATTTCTTTAAACTCCTGAAGAAGTTTAAAGACTTGAAAAGATTGATATATTTTATACGTATAGGTACATAACCATCAATATTAACATTAAAATACAGAAATAATTGTAGAGACATATAAAATTTCATATGAAAAAATTCTCGCAGGGAGAAGTGAGACTTGTACAAATTGTATGTGTATTGTTATTCTAACTTCTAACTGATGGTTAGTGTTTCTTTTGTTATTGAAAGAAATATACATCTGGATATTTCAGAAGGGTATGTTACTTGAAATAAACCTACATTTCACAGGAAAAGAGTTTATAGATGTTTTATGGACCTCCAAGAATTAAAATAACAGTCGACAAGCAACAGAAACTTCGATACCAACATTTAAGAACATGACATATTTAGAACATAAATGAATTATATAACCATAAAAATATCTTTTGGATGCTAAATCTAGATTGCAAGGGTAAAAAAGACTTAAAAAGCAATGTAACATTTATTTTCTACAAAATGGCTCTACTGGTGCATAAAATCAAACAGAAGCCTTTAAAAGACAAACTCTTACGAATGACAAGACTGTTTCAAACTCATTTGGAATTGTTCACTGTTAAATAGCAAAAAATTTCGTAGGCCAGTAATCTATAACATTACAGTTTAAGAATGCTGAGATGATGCATGGCAGTGAGATGCAGTTTGCATGGCTAGCAAATTAAGAAATGGAGGGGCCAGACGTGAGAGATAACTCCTATAATGGTGTGTTTCCTAACTGTGCACTGCAAAGGGAACTCTCCAATCTAGTTATTAAACTTTCAGTCTGTCTGAGGTAATAGCTATTATGCCAAAAGCAATTACACATGCTAGAACTGGAGATCTGAGGGGTTTGTTTTCGTTTTAGCAGAAGCAAGATAATTCCTGTGTGTTCTTATCCCTTAATCAGCATGTACATCAGAACTCTCACTTCTGTTTCCATGTGTTCTCGACTGACGAACTCAGAGATCGAAAGAAAAACACACATGACCCCAGATAAGGGTGTCCAACATCGTCTTTGATACAAACATTTTTAGACAATTTTTAAAAATGGGTTTACTTGTAGGGGTTTTCCTGAGATGTAGAAAAGTGACTGCAGTGCCTTGAAGATATTTCTGATACTGCTGGCTACATTCTTGATGTTCTTTAAGAACAGATATGCAAATCCGAGAGAAAACAGAACATGTGCAGATACTCGCCCAAATTAAACTATGACATAATTCTTACAGAATTATAAAAGGAAATGCTTTCATTCTCTGAACAAAACAATATATAACTTTTACTTGGTGGCGGCGGGGGGTGGGTGGGAACAGAAGAATTATCACTGTTACCTTGGCTTAGGCTCTGGCTGAATTGGAACGTTCCAAAGTTTTGGAGCAAATAATGAACATGGGAAAATTACATGCCTGTCAGGTAAGGAGTATTAAATTTATATTAATCCCTGACACAATAAACAAATGTATTTTTGATTATGTATGTTATAACTATCTCATCAGAACAGTATCCATAATTTAAAACGACTCTGTTGACCTTTTAAAGCTCTATGAAAACAATCAATAAAGCCCTTGATGGCTAAATATTCTAATGTAAGATTGTTTTTATTGTAGTAAAATATACATAACCTAAAATTTACCATTTTAGCCATTTCTAAGTATATAGTTCAGTGGCATTAAGTAAATTCATATTGTTGTGCAAACATCACCATCATCCACATCCAGAATTTTTTCATCTTCCCAAACTGAAACTCTGTACCCACTAGGGCACTCTCAACTGCCCCTCCCCCAGCCCCTGGCAACCACCATTCTACTTTCTATCTTGAATCTACCCATTCTAGGTACCTCGTATAAGTGGAATGATACATTTGTCATTTTGTGTCTGGCGGTGAGATGCAGTTGCATCGCTGGTAAATTAAGAGATGGGGGGTCAGACGTGAGAGATAACTCCTATAGTGGTGTGTTTCCTAACTGTGCACTGCAAAGGGAACTCTCCAATCTAGTTACTAAACTTTCAGTCTGTCTGAGGTAATAACTATTACGCCAAAAGCAATTACACGGCCTAGAACCAGAGATCTGTCCTTTTGCGTTTGGCTTATTTCACCCGTCTTCAAGGTCCACCCATGTCCCACCGTCTTCAAGGTTCACCCATGTCGCAACATGTGTCAGAAGTTTATTCTTTTTACAGCTGAGTAATATTCCATTGTATGTATGTGATGCATTTCGTTTATCCGTTCGTCCGTGGATGGACATCTGGGTTGTGTGCACGTTGGGCTTTTGTGAATGCTGCTGCTATGAACACTGGTGCACACATATGTTTGAGCCCCTGCTTTCAACTGCGTGTATACCGGAAGTGGAGTCGTTGGATCATGTAGTAATTCTGTGTAAGTCTTTGGGGAACCACCACACTTTAAATTTTAAAGCACAGACATCAGCGTATTTTATGAGATCTATGAGACGCAACTCTGGTGTCTTGAATCGACTGCTCATGCTGACTACAAGTAAATTAAAACTGCGACTTGTAACACATATGTCACAAGTGGCCCAGGAGTTCACGTTTGGAAGGGAAAAAACAGTAATAACAGCAGCTATCATTTATTGACTGTTTACTAAGTGCCAGATTCTGAGCTAAGAGCCTTACATACAAGGATGAATACGCAATACCAGCCAGCCCAGAAATTAGTCTTTTACTAAATGTATTTCTCACAGTGTTAACAGTTGTTATAAAGAACGGGAGTGGGGGAGGCGGTCAGATGGTGAAACAGTTTAGATTTTCTCTTGAGGATTTTTTAGACTTCAATAAACTAACACGGACTGTGACTTTCTAAGAGGTAATATATCGAGCCGTTATTTAAATTGGCCTTTGTTGACGGTCACATTGCAGGACATTCTGATCTAAGCAAGGCTCTTGGCCATAGCACTACGGGCGTTTGGGCCCCGCTGATTCTTTGCTGTGGGAGGCTGTCCTGGACATCGTAGGATATGTAGTAGCATCCTTGTCCACTACACACCGGATGCCAGTAGTACATTCCCCAACTTAGGACAACCCGGAACACCTCCAGACATTGCCAACTGTCCCCTGGGAGGCAAAACCACCCTCGGTTGAGGACCACTGGTCTGCTGTTATCTCAGTAAGTTCACTCTCCATTTCTCCACGTAAACAGAGGCCATTAGACATGGATTTCTTCATTTTCTCCTCCTGCCTCGAACTCGTCTTCCTCCTTCCCCCCTCTTCTACCAAAGAACAGCTGCCCCCTCCCTTCGGCTTCCACCTGTGCACTAGACTCCATTCCCACCTGCCTCGCACCAGGAGCAACCCACCCATTATCCTCTGGCCAGGATGTTTAATTTCTCCCTCAGGTTCCAAACATGCTCAATTTTTTCTTTCCTAAACAAACAAACCCAAACCCTTTCTCGTTTCCGCTAAGTTTTCTTTCTCCTTCTCTAAACGACTAAATTTTCATAAGAGCCTATCTTAGACCCGTTTCTTTTCCTCTCCTCACGTTTACTTCTCAGCCCAATAAATACTGGGTCTACAGCCATTTTTCTATTCTCTCAAAGCTCAAGACCTCCTACCTACCCAGTTCAATGGTTCCCTCAAGATCCTTCAACTACCTGACATCACCTAGTGTTTAAAACATTTTTGAATCAACTTCTGAAGGAAATATCTGACCTGGTGAGCAACCTATCTCCTGATTCCATGACATGGTCTCTTAGATCTCTTCTCAGCTCACTGATGATGGCTTTCTCCATCTATTTCTGTTTCTTCTGCAGCCTCTAATATGTGTAGTCCTTTGTAGATGATTTTCAGCTCTCTTCTAAATGATTTCCATGCCTCCGAACACCCCTAGGAATTCTGTTTATCTCTGACCCCGTATTATATCCTGAGCTCCAAATTAAAATTTTTTAACAGCAAGGTGACGAAATTTTAAATAAAAGGAACCAGAATAGAAACATAAACAATAATAATTACTACCAAAAAATGCCTCCTACATGTCAAGCAATGAAGAAAGTACTTTATAAATACCTCGTTTATACTTTAAATACCTCCTCAACAACCCTATGAGGTAGGCTCTACTCTTCCAACCATATAAATGAGGATACAATCTCAGAGAAGTTAAGTAACCTTCTCATATAGCTAATAAATTATAAATATAGAATTGGAACTAGATTTTACTTCATACCCAGTTTCCTTCATCAAGTGATATTGTTTCATCTTATCTTTTACATTTCTCCTCAAAATTCAATTCTCTTAGGTTCTCCTGATTTTCAGAAATGTACAGGATAATTTAAGGTCAACACTGTAAACTATATAACTCTTGGCATCTGTATTTAAAGAAAACATTATTTTTCAAAGAATCCTAGGGCTAAATGAAAGTCAGCATTACACAGTTCACCTCCAAGCCTGCAGGGAGAACTGTCTCTAAACCATTCCAGACAGATGGGTGTCTTCTATTTTTAATGACATCTAGGAAAGGAGTTTCTTGCCCACTAAATTTAGATGGTGAGCCAAAGGAAGGAAGCATGTCTAATTTTATGCTCCACATAGCTACACCTTCACATACACTTGGCAATATGCATCCAAACAGGATTATTACAAGTAGAAATTGATAGTTAAAAACTACATTAAAAAAAAATAAAGCCAGTCACTAGAAAGGGATTCAATCGGACTCTCCGAGTTGACAAGAGAATAAAACCATTCCAGTCCAAAGTACAGAAGAGCTGACATCGTATTCTTCCTATTATATCATGACCCATGTGGCAGAAGTAACTGGAAAAATGACACAGGAATTTCTAGTATGAGGTATGCAGGTTACATGGCTGTAACTAGTTTCAAAAAGTCAACTCCAAATCTTACTGGAGAAGAGTCACGAACACATCTGAAGTCAGTAACATTTTGAGGTTTATAGTTTTACCTTTGCTATCATTTCCTCTAGGCTCTAGGTTTTAGATTCAAAACATTTCAGGATCCCCTCACCCCAAAGACTTCAGTCTGATTCTGCCAATCTGATTCTCTCCGCAGTTCTCAACAATTTATAGGAAAAACAAAACAAAAAATGAACAAATGCTACAAAATGAAGAGATTTCTGACGGTGTGCTTTACTTTAAACAATTATTTGTACTGTTTAGTACGGCAGAAAGATAAAATCACTTTAAGATAATTATCTCAAAGAAGCTACTGGCTAGAGATGACACAAAAGTTTGTGGTATTTGGCCCTAAGTCACATACTTTCCCAAATTAACCATTTGAACATACATCTTCACAGAGTTAGGAGGGCTGTGGCATCACTTCGAATAACAGAATCTCTAGGGCAAATCATATTGTAAAATTAAGTTAATCTTTTTTTTTTTTTTTGATTAAAGGAAACTGCAGAGTGGATAATCTCATGAGTATGACTTCTGACCTCCGAAATCACATTGAAATCTAGCATAGACTAGCGATAAATGAAAATTGATAAAGCTAGGGAAATGTTTACATACAATTACTGTTGGTACAATCCCCAAAACCCAGGTCACGGCTCGACCATTTTTTAAAACAAATATTCATCAAAAATAGCAAAGGTCAAGGATAAGATGAAAATACTGGCCTGACCCAAACAGGTAAAACCATCGAATATCTTTCTGAAAGTAATTCATGCTGCTTCCCAAAAGAGAGTATCTATTTCTATCTAAGCAAGAATGAAGTAGGACATACATTTGTTGCCAAAATAGTTCCTTCTCCTATTTGACAATGAATTGGAATTAAAGGGATGAGGTTTTATTTTGTCATATTCTAATTTTATCATTGTTTTAACCCATCTAAGTAAAAAACTATTACAAGCACAAAATACATATTTCAACCATCTTGAAATTTAAATCAAAATGGCCTATCTCCCCCAAATCTAGACCGAACAACAAAAATGTTACCTTACGTCTGGCCATACATAATGCCAAGTTTTATTTGGTGTGTGCTAGAGGCTCCTGTATTTTTTTTCTCCTCTGCTTCTCTGTCATCATCTGATCTGGAGATGGTTCACTGCTTTATGATTCCAGTATTTTACCACAAAACAATCTTTTGTTAGTCATTAAAATCAGTTCTTCATAACACTTAGGGTTTTCATTTTTTTTAACACCTTGATATATAATTCACATACCATAAAGCTCACCCCTTTAAAGAATAAAACTCAGTGGTTTTTAGTGTATTCACAAAGTTCTACTTCGACCATCACTAAGTCCAGATTTAATCACCCCAAAAAGAAATCTCATATCTGTTAGCGGACACTCCTCACTTTCCCCCACTCATAACCCTGGCAACCATGAATCTTTTTTCTTCTTCTGTGGATTTGCTTATACAGAATATTTCCTATAAATGGAATTGAACGATGTGTGAACTTTTGTGTTTTCTTTCACTTAACATACTATTCCAAAGATTTATCAATGCTGTAGCATGTATCAGTACTTCGTTGCTTTTATGATGGAATAATATTTCACTGTATTGCTATATCACATCTTATTTATCCATTCATTGGTTGAACGTCTGGGTTGTTTTGCAACACTTTGGGGCTAAAAATAACACTGCCTTGAAAATCTGTGTATAAGTTTTTATTTTAAAAAATTATGTTTTGTGTGTATAGATTTTTGTGTGAACATACATTTTCATTTTTCTTCAGTATATACCTCACCAACACTTGTAATTGTCTTTCTTTTTTATTATAGCCATCTTAGTGGGTATGAAATGGTATCTCACTGTGATTTTGATTTGCATTTCCCAAATGACTAATGATGTTGGGCATCTTTTCATGTGCTTATTGGCCGTTTGTGTATCTTCTTTGGAGAAATGTCTATTCAAATCCTTTGTTCATTTATAAATTTGGTTATTTCCCTTTTTTTGTTGTTGTTGAGTTGTAAGAATTTTTTTTATTCTAGATGCAAGGCTCATCAGATATATGACTGGCAAATCAATTCTCCAATTCTGTGGGTCGTCTGAAAAGTTTTTTGAGGGTGTCTTTTGAAGCAAAAAAAAAGTTTTTCATTTAGATGAAGTTCAATTTATCTATTTTCTCTTTTGTCATACATGCTTTCAGTGTCATATCCAAGAAACCTCTGCCAAATTCAAGGTCACAAAGATTTACGCCTATGTTTTCTTCTAAGGGTTTTATAGTTTTACCTCTTACATTTAGGTTTGTGAAACATTTTGAGTTAATTTTCATATATGGTGTGAGGTAAAGTGTACAATTTCGTTCTTTTGTATTTGGATATCCAATTGTTCCAGCACCATTTGTTGAAAAGACGATTATTTCACCACTGACTTGTCTTGGCTCCCTTATTGAAAATCAATTGACCAGAGATGTAAGGGTTTTATTTCTGGCCTTTCAATTCTATTCCATTGATTTATATGTCTTTCTTTATGCCAGGACCACATTGCCTTGATTACCGTAGCTTTGCAGTAAGGTTTGAACACTTTAGGCTTTTAAGAAATAAATCAAGAATATTTTTAGACTTAGAAACTCCAATTCTGGGAAGACTCCAACATTTTAAAGGTTGTTATTCTAAAGCTTCATTTTCGTCAAAAACCTAGAACTTTTCTTCCCTGCTGTTTATACATGCCTCATATTTTTATTTACATTATTTTCTATAATCTTAGCTTTAAGTTTTTAAACACATTCCATCACACGTGTATCCATTTTATTCCAAGTAGTCTATCATATAAAATAATCCATTACCTGTGCCACATTACCCCCCTGGACGCCATTTTCCCAAAGCACTCCATTTTTTGCCATGCTGGATTTCACAGTTCTCAGCCCTGCTATGCCATGTGCCACTGTGAGACTGCCCTTTCACTGCGCTCCTACGTTGGAGCTGCTATTTCTCGAAGTTCATTATCATCATCTTTCATAAAATATACTCTTATTTTGCTAAAGAGCACCCTCCAGTAGTTTTCTGAAAAAGGACACATAAGAGATAAAATTTCTAAATCCTCACTGATAAAAAAAAATGACACTCTATGATACTGCTAATACTTGATTGATAATTTGGCCAGGTATCAAATTCAGGTTGAAAGGCAAGGGAGTAATGCTTGAAAAATTCTGATGAAAAATTTCTAGAATTGCAATTGAGAAACCTAATTCTATTCTTTTTTCCCTATTCCTTCCAATTGATGTGGTGTGTATGTGTCTGCAAGTGTTTGAGACCTTTGCTTTCTTTTGTAAAGGATGTTTTGCAGTTTCATGATGATAGTTCTTACTATGGATCTTTATCCGTTCACTATTCTAGCCACTCAGAGGCTCTTCATTCTAGAAACATCAGCTGTGGACAATTTTCATGTTTTATGGTTGTTTTATTTTGTACATTGTTTCTTTTTTCTCTCCTTATGCAGCTGCTATTAATCTGTCATTGGATGCTATCAATTGATTTTGCAAGCCTCATCTTTTTTCTCTTATTTTCTATCACTGTACTTTCCTTCTAGTTTTGGGAAGATTTCTTCAACTTCACCTTCCAACTATTAAAACATTTTTTTTTTTTAATTTGAGCTATCACAGTTACATATATCCACTAGCTCTTTCTTATTGCTAAATTGTTCCTTCTTCAAAGAATCCAGTTCTTAATTTATAAGTTCTTATTGCTATGAGATTATGAACTAGAGAATTTTTGTTTGTTGAGATTTGGTTTTGGTTTTCTTGTGATTTATTTATTTTTCTTTTCCCACGTCTCATGATCCTGAGTTGTCTGTTTCTATTTAAGAATGAGACACTAAAGATTTGCCTGGCAGCCCTCGTGTGTACAGATAGGGTTTTCAATCAAACAGCTTCTCTATAGGAAACAGCTCTGTCATTAGAGACCCTCAAACGTCAGTATGAGAAAGCCTTTTCTTTGAAGCCTCTTTAGTTTCTCTCCTGAATGAGCCACAGAAGTCTGGGGACCGGTGCTCAGGAGCCAGAGTTATTTGACAGATGAGGTGGCAGGTTATAAGTCCACAGTTCAGTACACAGATGATCCCCATTTTTTTGTCCTATGACTCACTCCATCCCAAAATGTCTCCAATTTGTAGAGAACCCTACCCTTGGCCACATTCGAGTTCTCTTGAATAATTGAGGGGTGTAGGGAAAGTGGCTGTCTGGCTGCACAGTGTAAGGGAGGGGACCTGGGGATCTCACTTTTCAGTATACAGACTTTGAACCAATGCCAAATTTTCAGCTTAATGCCTCCTCCTACCTCTGAACTACTTGGTGACTGTAGGAAATGTGTGGGTTCAATCAGTTTGATTCTTGTAGGCACTGCCTCTTCAGGTCCTAAAGATTAATTCTTATAAGGTAACAATACCATTTTGTTCTGATTTGTCAGTTACTTTCCCTTCTGTCAAGTTTCTGTCATCAAAATGTTATTAAATCTTCCATCAGATGCTCTGTTCTAAACCATTCTCATTTTTATAGTCTTAGCCTTTTCTGCTTTTTTAATACCAGAGAAATGTACGTGCATATGGAAAGTACATCATTTTAAAACAAAAGCAAATCTAAACTTAAAATAACACTGGGAAGTTATTACCAAGTGCATTTTATTTTTAATTTTTTTTCCAAGTGCATTTTAAAAATAAAAACACATAAATCTCAAAATTATTAAGTAACTGCTGAAAATCAAAAAAACCTAGCAAGTGACAGAAAAAGAATTTAATTTCATGTCTTTGAAAGGAAGAGTGGAACATCAGATTTGAGACCAGTACAAAATTACATAAAATATAAAAATAAATAAGCTAAGAAATATAATATTCAACAGAGATGAAGAACATATATTCCGTGTATCTTTCTTCTCATTTAGGAGTAAATCAAGAAAATTAAGAAAGGAATGAACTTGTGGAAATCTAAAAAACAAAATAAATGACCAAACAAAACAGAAACAAACTCATAGATACACAGAACAAATGACGGTTGCCAGATGGGAGGGGGGTTGGGGGTTGGGTGAAAGGTGAAGAGATTAAGAAGCACAAATTGGTAGTTACAAAATAGTCATGGAAATGTAAAGTACAGTTTAGGAAAAACAGTCAGTAGTATCATAATAACTATACATGATATCGGGTGGGTACAAGACTTATCAGGAGATCACTTTGTAAGTAATATGTGTCTAACCTCTATGCTGTACACTTGAAACTAACGTAATATTGAGTGTCAACTGTAATTGAAAAAAAATTTTTTTTTAATTTTTTAAAAGAAAAGAATGAACTCCATAAACTAAGAATTCAAAGGTAAAAGACAAAAAGGTAAGCCTAAAAGAAAATTCATTGACCTGAGAAAAGAAAATGAGTAGGAAATAATATCACGTCAGAACTTAAAATGGTGCCAGAAATAACAAATGCAGAAGAAAAAGAAGGCATGAAAGGTGAAGGGAAAAAAAGGCAAGGAGAAAGGAAGGAGACGGGAAAGAGGAGGAAGAAAAGCAGACGGGGTATTTACTGCAGTGATTCTCTCCCTGTTGCTCCGCTGAGAGCTGGGAGGGGTGGAAGCTCAGAGAGAACCACATCAAGAAGTGATGGAGAGCCCATCACAAGGTCCTGGCTGTTAAGCCTGGTGCTATGATTAGATAGGACTTTTGTGTCATCTTTTCTGGGGAGGGGAAGAAATATAAAGGATTTTACAAGCATAAGGAAAGAAAATATTTATGACAAAAAGAGTGAATAGTAGAATATTGAATTATTGGCTTCACACTTCGGGAAATGCTAGTTTAAACCATCAAACTTACATCAAGAACCTAAAGCCTATATAGTATACGAACAAAGCCTAATAACAACAATAACAGGTAACGTTTATTGAATACTTACTAAACCAGATTCTGTTCTAAGAGCTTCACATGTTATAATAATAATAATAACAACAGCTAACATTTACTAATTGCCTACCATATATGTTAAGCACTATTTTAAGTATTTTGTAAGTATTCATTTAATCCTCAAAGCAAGCCTATTAGATTATTGTTCCCATTTTACAGATGAAGAAACTGAGACACACAGAAGTGAAGTAACTTGCCCAGGAGCACAGAGCTAATACGTATCAAAGCCTTAGCTCTTAACTACAATTCAAAACTGTCTGCTGTACAGGCTATCATGCAGCAACAATCTGAGCTCAGAATACAACATATTTGTAAAAGCAATTTTTCTCAAATTAAGTGGCTTTTTTTTTTTTTGCTGCTTCAAAAAGTTCTTTCATGCTATTATGAATTGTATGCATTTTTAAAACAATTAATATCAACATTCTATGACCACAAGTAAACCAGGCTGATTTTAAGATTCAAAGAATTACAAGATTTACAAGGACTGCCTATAACTGGAATGACAGAACCCTCGCGAGTCCTTTTAGAGTTTTAAAACCTTAGTCTAAAACATAACTGTGAACTTCAAGGTTCACTCATAAGGGAAGAGAGTGTCATCAAATGTAGAAGCAATCCATTTAATTTAAGTGAAATAATTTCACCATAACCTTTTCTCAATTATGAGAGCCTAAAGCTATTCTTAATTTATTTAAAATGTCAACATTGTTTTTGTTTCCTGAATATTAATGGTCTTCAAAGAGGCTTGACAGTTTTTACTTTCACTGGCTGTGAACTAAAAGCTGACACACCAACTTTTAGAAGCCACCTGAGGGTGAGAAAACCAAGGCCACATTTAAGATTTCAAATAACTCACTAATAAAACAGCAATTAAGGAAAGGTTCTATTTCCCCAAGTGTTAAAAATGCTCTTATTCCCTTTATGACACTGGGAAAATTACTTGTGCCTCAACTGGAATTGCCTCACTTCCCCATAAATAAAGGAATCCAAATACATATTCTTTAGAAGGATTTCAGGCTCAAAATTCCTACAATTATGTACAGTTTTATCTGAATGTATAAAGCAGAAATGGGAAATGTTACATTTTACAAATAAAGAGAACAACAGATAAATACTTGAACACAATTATTTACATTATCTGTATTTCCATTTTTGGCCCGGAAAAGGAAATTGCTTAAGTTATTCTATTTTATTTCTAGGAACTTAAAAGCTCCTCTTCTAATTCATTTCCAAATCTTAATATCAAAGGATGCTTTCTAGAAAAAAGATATAAATAAGTTTATATTAATTCAATATGTTAGAAAATTTCTTAAAATTTGGTTTAAATTTTTTAAAGTTTAAATCACATAAGTATAAGTAACTGTGTCTATTCGACATAAAAGTGTGATAAAAAATATATATGTATAAGCACTGGACGGTTCATTTCCAATGGCCCAGCCATCCAGTAAAATGTTTTAGCATCATAAGCTTTATTTCCTGCCTGATATCCTCAGGGATCTAGTTTGACAGCTCTCCTGTATAATTTCTACTATAAGACTTCTCTGGCCTCTCTTGGCACAAGTAAACTGCTGCTAAGTAATATTTCTCTTGGCAACAGACTACATACTTTATAGAAACAGACCTTTAATTGAACCCTTTCCGCTCAAATTCATATCTTTCCCTAACATGTGAATCTTAAACTAAGTCTACTCTAATAAGATGGACACATTTTATGGTACTGAAATGTTACATGTTCACTAAATCTTCCCTGATAACAGCACTCGATTCAAGTTATAATCTCTCCTGAATAGAAATAAAAAAATGGTTTCGGTAAATCATATTCTAGAGTTATTTTTCTTTCGACTGCCCTCGAATTATAGATAGAGATCCATTCTACAAGGTTTTAGGAAATAAAAATAAAATTGAGTGAAATCTAAAAAACTAAATAAAATATAAATGGTACCTCCAACCTTTAAGAATGATGCCTTCAGTTAGTCACTCCCACCTTTTTACTCAATACATACTCTAACCAACACTAACCCATTGCCAAAGAGGTAAAATGTACATCTTAAGAGACAGAGCCCAAATGAAGCACTGAAACAACTACTTAAATCAACGTCTCTCCTTCTAAAAATCTCAATACAAACCCCGAGCATGCTTTAATTTCACTCAAATACCTATCTGGTCCTAAGTCTCAGGTGACACTAAGTTTTATCAGAGACAGAACCTGTCGGCTAGTTTATAATTTACTGGGAAGGATAAGAGTATACAAATTTAAAAATATGTATTATGCTGGTACAATAGAGTTTGAAAAAGCACACTACTGGAAAGTTTATTCATTATTAGATGTACGACTTTGAACAGATCATTTGTCTTCTTAGAAAAACAGCTGACTAAGACTGAAACAAAAACAAATGAAAAATCTGAATAGTCCTAGAACTATTAAAGAAATAGATCTGTAATTAAACAGTTTCCCAGATGAAATCACCACTTGGCTTTACCAGAGAATTTGTATAACCATGTATGGAAGCAAAAGCACCAATATTATGCAAACCTTTCTAGGAGAAAAGAGAGACCATTTCCCAACCCATTTTATAAATCAGGATAGTCTTGATGCCAAGATGAAGGACGCTATATGAACATAAAGATAGATGCAAAAATCCTTTCAAAATATACTAGTAAACTGAATCCAGCAACATAAAATAAAGGATAATGCATCATGACTAGGGTTCATTTCAGAAATGCAAGGTTGATTTAACATTACAAAAAAAAAAAATCAATGTAATTTAATACACATTAACAAAAAAAAAAGGAGAAAAAAATCATCTGATCATCTCAATAGACAAAGAAAAAGCATTTGATAAAATTAAACTCCCATTCAGGATTTTAAAAAAAGATCTGGTCAAGATGCAGTAACAATAACCAGATTTACCCTCCTACGTGAAACAACCCCCCCCCCAAAAAGCAGAAAAAATAGATAAACAATGGTTTTGAGGACACTATATCAGGCAACAAAAAACAGTGATCTCTGAAGACAAATGAGGTGAGTCCTACACAACTGCCCCAGCTCACGGCCTTGAGAGCACTTCCAGTGTACAAGGCAGGAAGGGGAACCCAGACACAGTCCAAGGAGATCCTAAAGATGGAGCTGAGAGTCCAGGGAGATCGAGGCAGCTAGAGTTCACAGGGCAGGATACTGTAGAGGAAAAATGCAGCACAGAGGAAATGCTGGAGATCTGTAGGGAGTTTCTCTCAAGTATTCCACCAAATATACATCAGTCCATGTGTGAAAGAAAAACACTAAAGACAGAGGAAAGAACCATTCAAGAGGATTAGAGAGAACAGTGCCTGGAGCTTACACAGGCAACGATAATGCCTGTTCCCACTAGCCAGATTTAGAAAACCCTGTAATTCTCTGGGAGAGTGTTCAGAAGGGTCTTGCCACAGCAGTAGAGAATGATAAGCCCCAGTAATGATAGCCCTCAAGCTGCTCTGGTCCCACCCGACAAAACATAAAACCAAGATCCAAATGGATCAAAATATTTCCAAGTAATTTAACTAGATCGTAGGGAAAAAAATCTCCATAAATTTATAAGAAGGAGAAAAAAAAATCAGAACAAAACTAAACTCCAGTTCCTTCACAATGTCTGGTATCTGATTAAAGAATACCAGGCAATCCAAAGAAGCAGAAAAATATGACCGGCAACGGTGAGAAAAAATAACCAATCAAAACCAACCTAGAACTGCTGTGAAAATAGTTATCATAACTAGAAGAGCAAGCAAACTTTTTTCTATAAAGGTCCAAAGAGTCAATATTTTAGGCTTTGTGAGCCACACAGTCTCTGTCACAACTACTCAAATCTACTGTTGGACAAAAGTCTTGAACAGTCTTGTCACATGACAAACGAGATATACAAATAACTAATAAACATATATAAAGGTGGCTGACTTCATCAATCATCAGAGGAATGCAAGTTAATACCGCATTGTACCCCAGTAGCAATAAACACATCCGACACCCAGATCTTGATTTTTAATGCCAGTCTCCAACAAAAGGAAACAGGGTCTCTTGGAGAAATGTTTGATTCTGTGACTAAGACAAAAATATAGATGAGCCTGGAGCATCTTGTAATGCAAGAAAGTAAGTGTCCAAAGAGAATTTTTTTAAAACCTACAATGATAGGAGTATGTCAAAGGGACACAGAAGCCAATTGAAAGCTCCCAATGGCCAAGCTGGAACAATTTCAGCACCAACAACAAAAAATAAAGTAATATTAGATTGTAAACAAAGTATTAAAAAATTTATGAGTCCAATTATATAAATAAATGATTGGATAAACAAGTAAATAGGTGGAGAACAGATGAATCTCCTATGAAGAAAAAATTAAAATAATTTGTGTACTTTGCTTTCAAGGAAGTGGAGCATGACTCTCATTCTTTTTTTTTTAATTTACTAATTTATTTTTTTTATGATGACATTGGTTAACGAAATCCAATAAGTTTCAGCTATACACTTTAACAGTGAGGCATATGTATATTTACACTGTGTGTTCACCTCCCATGATTAGATTTCTTTCTAGCACCACATATTTGACCCCCCTTTACCCCATCTATCTCTTCCTTCTCCCCTCCCCCCGATCCTCTGGTAACCACTAGTACATGACTCTCATTCTGGAAGTATGGACTACACATAGTGACTTCATACCAAAGAATACAGTATGAAAACTGCGTAGTTAAGAAATCTGACAAACACTATCTCAGCTAGGTGATCAAGGTCAACATTAACAGTAATAAGTTCATGTAGATGGCATGTACCTTTGACATGTGATGAGAAGGGTACTTCGCCTCTGTGGTCTTCCCCAATTAAATGACATTCTAAAAACTACTTGACCAATATTCTTCAAAACTGTCAAGGTCATCAAAAATAAGAAAGGTCTGAAAAACTGTCACTGTCAAGAGGCCTCTGAGAAAATATGACTAAAAACCATGTAATGTGGTATCCTGTGTGACACAGAAAAAGGACAGTAGGTAAAAACTAAAGAAAGCAGCATAAAGTATGGACTTTAATCATTTATTTTCAAAATAGTACATATGTAAAATCTTTTCTCTGATCTCTCTTGTTACATGCTCATTAGAAAGAAATGTGGAAAATCCAGAAAGTATGAAAAATAAATAAAATTTCTACTCCCTGGAGGTAACCAGGATTACTATGCCAAGGCCATGGTTCCCAAACTGTGTGCACAAGCACCTTTGGGGCACCACAGCACATTCACAACAATGCCGGGTACTTTACACTTTCAAGGGAAACACAGTGACATCTGTTGGATACTACACAAACTACAAGCTCTAAGTAGTTCAGTTTGAACATTAATTCACTTGACATTTCTTTAAGTAATGGCATTACCTTTGTGAAGCTGGTTTCTGCAGTGGCTGCTGTCCTAAGAAGCAAATACCATGTGAAAATCATTTGGTATGGGAAATGAGGTGAGAGCAGGATTCAAGGTTTGAGAAACTGTGAAGGGCCCAAGTAATCGTGATTATTCAAGAATGAAATAAAAAATGTTTTCCTTTAAAAAAAAAAAAACACGCAGAGTAATATTATTATACCCTTACCACAATGGCTAAAATTTAACTATACCGTTGACAAGGAAGTAGAGAAACTGGAACTCCCAAAGAAGTAGCTCATGGGAGTGTAAACTGATACAACCACTTCCGAAAATGACTGTCAACATTTAGCTGGTGATGCTCATTTTGTATGACTCGTAAAGTCTACAGACCTATACCCTAAAGAAACTCTTACACATGTACAGCAGGAGATACCTTAAAAAATGTTTTTGGTTCCATTTTATAACTTAGAAACAATTATTCACAGACAGGAGAATGGATAAATTGTGATGCAGTCATGTAACTGAATACGATGTAACAGTGAAAATTAATGGAACATCTATGTGCATTACCATGAATGAATCTCAAACTCCCAATCTGAAGTAATAAAACAAATTGAAAATAATATGCAGTATGATTTCATAGATACAAAGTTCAACAATTCTAAAACTAAACAATATACTTACAGTTACATCCGTATGTTGTAAAATTATGAAAAAATGCATGGAAGTAAAAAGAATTTCAAAGCAGTGCTTTCCTCTGATACAGCAGAGAAGGAAGTGAATGCCATAGATGACATAGGCATACGAGGAATTTTCAAGGTATTGATAATGTACTACTTTTAAAGTTGGCCAGTGGAAAAAATGTTTATTCTTAAAGTATACACATATGTCATTTACGTTTTTTTGTATATTTATTAGATTTCATTTTAAATAATTAATTCGAGTAAACATTATTCAACAAAATATGTCTTGGACAAATACCATGTTCCAAATATTTTCTGGGTTTTATGAACAAAGAAACATCCTTGATCTCACAGAGCTTATATTGTAGCAGAAGACAAAAAGCTAAACCTAGAATGAATAAATGAAAAAAATATATATATATAAACATATATATATGTATAAATAAAGTAGAGCAAAGAAAAGTATCGGGAGTATAGGGCAGATTACAATATAAAACACCGAATTTAACTTGAGATGTTTAAAATTTTATTATAAAAACTTAGATTTTTTTTTACCAGTTTATAGGAAACTAGGAAAAATCTAAGAGATGAAATCATCACGATATTAAGAGAAAGCCATTTTCTGCTTTCATTATTCCTGAGAATGTTAGTAGACTATCCATTAAAAGTCTTCAGAATAAAAACACGTAGCATATTTAGATATCTGTGGAACAAATGATTGTTTGCACACAAAATCTGTTTTAATTACTCCATTTTTTGAGCTAGCGTTTTCCATAAAATAAATAAGTTTTAAAAAAGAATTTATGAAAATGGCTGAACTCTCATTTACCCTTTCGCCAGTTACATTTCTTTATCTGGTGTCGATTTTCAAACAGAACAAAAAATACAACACGCTACAAAGGATAAGAGAATCCAAAATAGGAGAGAATAAAGAAGAATCTGAAACTTTCAGGAATACTATCCTGACTGAATCAAAAGACTACGTTCCTGTACATGGTCAAATATCCTGAATGTGGTGAAATGAGTGAATCTGAGCGAAGACGGTTTTCTCTCAGTAACATTTCAAATTACTTTTCCATCATTTCAAATTACTTGTCCATCATCTAGTCTCAAGCATGAGGTTTGTCTGTTATCCAGTAAAACTAGGTACATTGCTTACATTTCTGCCTTTAAATCTTGTGTCTATGAGACTTGCAAAAGCATGAACTGTCTAGAAACAGGATTCTTTTCACTCTTAATGGTCTTTACTTGCTTGATACTTCAAAGTAAAAATGCAATAGGTTACATAGGTTACTCAAAACAATCACTTTTACCTAATTATCCGAACCACTGGAGAGGATTATCTGATAAAACTACACTATCTCAATTACAGAAATTGGTAAAATAGAAAATAATGGCCTTAGAAGCTTGAGGAAGTTTGAAAATTTTGAAGCCAGAAGACATCTACATAAAGAACTGTTTTCATTTTATTTACAGGGTTTTAATAAACCCTCATAGGATATTATCTCCACCAAAGTTTCTATAAAAAATCCAATGTTACTATTTTAGTCTGCAATAGCAAAAAAAATGTTATTGAGCCCGACAAAAAATTGTGTTTTGTCTTAACTGTGCCACTTTTTAGCTGTGTTATTTTGGGTAAGTGACTTGACTCTCCCGAGCCTCAGTGTCTCTATGTGTAAATGCAAATAATACCATTTGTTTCCGAATGAAGCAACAAATATAAACTTGATCTGCAAACAAGCACTGGCACCCTGGGAATTAAGTCATCCTCCCTTGCTCCCCTCCTTCCATTCAGTTCATTTACTCCACTCTATAATCAACCCAAACACTAAACAATTAAGGACTGATCAAAACACACAGTGTCCTGAACACTTAAGAGCTATACATTTCATCGCATGGAAAGTATTCATCGATAAATTTAAAGACATATTTAAAAAAATAAAATAAACTAGTGACAACAGGTAATGTGTTTGAGACACCACTGCCTAATCTATCGGTAAATGCCAGTCATTATCAAGAAGTCCAAAAACCAGCACCAGCCTACCCCTGGTTTTGAACTTTCTCCCTCACCTTCTCCCTAATCCTTTTTCCCAAAGAGGTCCTTCTGGCTTTCACCTCTTAAGTGACCCTTTAAGCCCTGAAAAATCTAAAACACATTTATTAATTCCTTAGTCCCTGAATCTAAAACACATTTATTAATTCCTTAGTCCTTGAAATCTTTCTGCTGGTTATCCTTCCCCTCCCTAGTCTAAAAATAATAATGCCAATAATAGAGTAGTGATTAGCAGTAGTAACAAACAGCGATCATTTTGTGACAGGCACTATCTAAACACTTTCTATGTACACATAATTGAAATCTCCCAACAACCCTATGAAGTCGATACCATGAAGACACTGAGTTACAAAGAGGTTGCTCCTTTCTAAGGTCACAGCTGGCCTGAATCATTCCAAAGTCACTGCTCATCAACATGCACACAACCTTCGAAATAAGAAGGACATGAGAATGGAGTTCTCTGGGAAGTGTTACTGTTGTCTCATTTTTGATGTTTTGATTAAAAAATATAATTTAATAAATATGTAAAATGAGAGTCAATGACATAAAAATGTACGAGGGAAGAGGATACAGAATCTGTTTTTCTTCTCTTACGATACTAGCAATGCTCCTGAAGGTAGAACTACATCTTGTTCTTAAAGTGGAAAGCAGTTTAATATATAATGCAGTCTCTGCTCCGGACTCAGGCAAAGGGAATACCAATTCCATTACCTTCTGCTGTTTAACTTAGCGGCTTAAAACCACCACCTTCATT
Source organism: Pteropus medius (assembly GCF_902729225.1). Taxonomy (NCBI): domain Eukaryota; kingdom Metazoa; phylum Chordata; class Mammalia; order Chiroptera; family Pteropodidae; genus Pteropus; species Pteropus medius. The sequence continues at coordinate 1,788,872 of NW_024356335.1, forward strand.
GTGCTTGAGCATCTGCAGTGTGGGTAGGGCTAGGCAGGGGCATCTCTTCTTTGCTCTACGTGGGCACCCACCGAGAGCAGCACCAGGGGGATCGGGAGGATTAAGATCCGCTTTTAGGACGGCTCACTCACACGGCTGGCAGGCTGGTGCTGGATGTCAGCTGGGAGCTCAGCTGGGGCTGAGGGCCAGGAGCTTCGGTTTCTCTCTCCCACAGGCCTATCTTTGGGGCTCCTCGTAACCCGGCCTGGTAGCTAGGTCCCAAAGGCAAGGATGCCAAGAGAGGAAGGTGGGAGTCCATGGCATTTCCATGGCCTAGCCCCAGGTCAAGGCCTGCCCTGATGACAAGACGGGGACAGCAGACCTCACCACTGGATAGGAGGAGTGTCAAGGTCACATTGTAAGTACAACCCATGAAAGGAAGGATACTGCTGCGGACAGCTTTGGGAAATACAACCTATCACACTAATGGACCGGTTACGTGTCAGAATACATCAAAGTTGAAAACAATGACCTAGGACTCTTCCTAGCCTGTGATGAAATGAAGCCAATGGCCTACCAGCAGTTATCGTCAGAACTAAATGACAGAGAAAAAGAGAAGAAAGGAGAGTTAGGTACTTCCCAGAATAAAAGAGTGATAAAAGATACTGAGTAATCACTCACTAAAAAGTAAACATATTTACATAAGTAAGAAGAAACTTTTGGCATCACTTTGTCTACTGCCTTTATTCTAGCAACTGCTAGAAAACGGAGCTTTTCTATTTCAATGAAGGTTAGGGAAACGTCTTACTATTAGTAAAACTCTAACTTCTAGAATGCATAAATTTTTATTCATTCGATTTCCTATACTGGCCGTAAAAACCCTTAAAAATGAAAAAGCATCAAACATCTTCGGAGTTAACAAGGTAAGGGAAGAGCTGAGGCGCCTGCTTCCTGTTTCAAAGGGCTTACGAGCAGAGAGAGAAACAGGTCATATCATGGACGCTGGAATGAAGATGCTTCAAACCCCCAGGGCATGGAGGGATAAAAAGAAAAGGAGTGACTAGAAACCAGCCAAAGCTCTGGGGACTGCAGCAGCATGCCACGATCTACGTGTTCTTTCAACACATTCTTATACAGAGGCTTCCTCCTTAAGCCCAGTCCTTTTCCCACATATTAGAGCTAGAAATGGCTCCAGTGAGCTCTAATCCCGTGGTTCCCAATGCTTTCAAGTATAAAAACCACTTTTTAAAAGTAAAACTTCTTTGATACCCATACGACAATTGTTGTGACTTTATTATCTGGTTACTGAGGAAAATCAATAATGGCAGAAGTACCACGAATTCACTAACACTTCTACTAAATGCTGTTGGTATTTTGTCACAAGGGCATTTACACTCAATAGCATGTACATGAGACATTCGATTTAGATAAAATTCTTAGGAAACATTGAATACACGTCAGTTATTGGTAAACATGTGAGTAAACCATATTTGAAAAGGCTGAGACTAAGGAATTTTTAAGGACTTCCTTTTCAGGTATGTTACAGCGGAGGTCTCCAACCTTTTTGGCACCAGGGACCGGTGCTCCTACGAGAACCTAATGCTTGGCGATCTGAGGTGGAGCTGAAGCCGTGATGCTAGCGCTGGGGAGCGGCTGCAAATACGGATGAAGCTTCACTCGTCCACCTGCTGTGCGGCCCGGTTCTTAACAGGTTCCAGTCCTCAGCCCAGGGGCTGGGCCCCTTGTTACAGGACTTCTGTGCTTGTAGTTGAGCTCAATAACTAATCTCTCCCAACAAAGATTCTATAATTTTCTTATAAATTATTAAAAGCAGCCCCTTTCTTTTTAACTTGTATCTTAATGATTTCAAATTGGTTTGGGACAATATAGATGCATATACTTATTTTATAAAAAAGATTCCTTACTTTTTTCGATTACAAGTTTATTATCACCAGCCAGGAGTCATCTCAATAGATAAATGGCTTGCTTATCGACTGTTAGAAAGACAGGTTAATGGGAATTACTCTAAATCTAAAATCTTTGTTTTGGGCAGTGGTTTTCTAAAAATCTGCATGTGATCACCCTACGGTTTGGAAATTATCACGACAACTGAAAAGTTCTGACTGCCATTTTGCAGTCAAACCATGTGTGAACACCTTCAACATGGGCCCCACCATGAGAGGATCTGCCAGGCTACAGGCAAACAGGCACATAAGCTTTCACGGCCCGTGGAGCACATGGAGAGAGCTCCCAAGAAAGAAACCCAGCTGCAGAACAAGAACATAAAGAACGATGCCTAGCCTCAGAGTGCAATGTTTCCAAAACAGCTGCCAAGTTTATGAAAACACAAACACCTCTCCTTTTGCTTAGCTGTGGTGAGGACGGTCATTTCATGGCAGTCTTCATCCATGAAGAGAACCCACAGCTCGTGATGCAGAAGCTCTGACAGGTTGCGGAGTACTTTGGAAAACCAGAGATGAAACAAAGTTAGGCCATAAAAAAGACTAGGCTTACGTATTAGTCAGAGTTTTCTGAGAATTCGTCTGTGTGCGTGCACGTGCGTGTGTGTAGAAAGATAAATATTAAGCAATTGGCTCATATAATTATGGAGGTTGGGAAGTCCCAAGATCTACAAGCTGGAGACTCAGGAGAGTCAACAGTATGGTTCCAGTCTGGGAGCCAGTGGGCTTGAGACCCAAGAAGAGCAAAGTTTCAGCTCAAAACCAAAGGCAGGAAAAGACTGATGTCCCAACCCAAGCAGGCAGGCAGGCAGGCAGGCAGGCAGGCAGGCTAAGTTCCCTCTAACCCAGACTTTTTGTTCTTCTCAGGTTTTCAACTGATGGGAGGAGGCCCAAACACACCAGGGAGGGCAAAGTGCTTTACTCAGTCTACTGATTCAGATGTTAATCTCATCCAAAAAGCCCTCACAGACATGCCTGAAACAATGTTCGACCAAATCCCTGGGCACCCCACAGCCCAGTAAAGTTGATGCATAAAATGAACCATCACCACTGACTCAGACAGCCAAGAAGGGGTTGAAAAGAGTTCAGGTACCAGGCAGGTACCAGCCAGAGGAAAACTGACTCTTTACTAGGCAACTAACCTTTTGGCTTTTCCCTTAATTAAGTCAACATGAGCACGGGACTACCTTCCTATCTGTGGGACAAAAGACCAGGGAGAGAACAAAGACTCTGAAGATGAAGGAAGAGCAAATGGACAGAGATTCAGTTACTAGGACAGGATGCATCACTGCCTGAAAGTAAACTGTCCTTCAGTGCCTTCAATCAAAAGATAGCTGCTTCCCAAACACACAAACACACACACACACAGAGCCCATCGGAGACCTACCCGAGCAGAAAAGCTTAGCCAGAAATTGAGGCCTCTGGGTTCAGTGGAGCCAGTGCTGGAAGGAAAAAGAATCTCAAAAAAATAAATAAATAAATAAATAAATAAATAAATAAATAAATAAAGCACAAGCTCATATAACTCAGCCCTTGTGAAGCTAGGATAATAAGTCAAGCTTTTGGCCAGGGCTGTAGTCACCTCAAGGTTCATCTAATGTGGGACCCCCTTCCAAGCTCACTCGTTTGGCTGCTAACTGGCCTCACTTCCTTACCACACGGCCCTGCCCATAGGCTGCCTGAGCATCTTCACAACAGGCAACTGGCAATCCTCTATTCAGGATGGCGGCTAGCCCCACCCTCCCACCCCCGCCCCCACTAAGCGATCAGGAGGAGAGAGAGTACAAGAGCACACCCAAGGCAGGAGCGAATTCTCCTTCTAACCTGATCTGGGAAGTTACATCTCATCACTTCTGTGTTCTATTCACTAGAAGTGAGTCACTCAGTCCAGCCCACACTCAGGGGAGGAGAATTAAGCTCCATCTTTTAAGGAAAGGAGAATCAAAGATCTTTAAAACCACCACAGGGACCAAGACAGTTACTGAAAACAAAGAAAGTACCTGGATAAGTTATTAAGACATCAGTGGATGTTTTATTTTCACTATATTCCCCAACCCCACCCCCAGAAGATAGTCCTTGCCTCAGGGGAGGTTTCTGTTTGTTTTCTGAAAATGTGAACTCCTGGAGGAGCTTATGCTGAGGGAACAGTGGAAAGATGGTGCCCTGAGGGCGGAAAGGTAGAAACAAGGAAACACCACGGGGTGATTTATCTGGGAAGGGGAAGGAGTTCTTTGGGACCCACAAAGAGAGGGGGCCCAGCAGAGCTCTAGATAAATGGCAGGTCCTCAGAGGAAAATGGGTGTGTGTTGTACCTAGGAAATCTGTAATCTCTGTACCAGAATCCCAAACCAGCAAAGATTCTTGTGCCTAAAGTTGACCATGACTATCAGAGACACCAAACATCAAGGAACCATATCCTCAGATAACATGCTTATCAGTCACAGCCACGCTGGACTGAAAACTAGCCTTCCACCCTTCCCCGATTCCTCATATGCCACTCAGATAATTGTACAATCCTAAGGAAGGGTAGATGCCTCTTCTTAATTACTGAGATTGAATTTTTCATCAGTCTGGGGGGGTGTCCTAAGATTGGATTTAATTTCATTTGAAGGAAATAAAATACCGTACCATTTTCTTGGTTATTTGATTTTATGAAACAAGATTCATACTTACTAGATGTTCAAATTATTTACTAACTTATGGATATCTTTTACAATTATCAATCTTGGTGGTTTCAAAGAAAGTTCCAAACAAGATGCTCCATCAAAACATTAAGATTTTAGTAATATGTTACCCCAAAATTTGTCCAGGCTATACTTTCCTAATATATAGAATATTAAGCAATTAATTATATATCCACGTGTATCTGCCTGGATTTCCCTTCCACCCCACCCCCACTCTCAGTCCCCCAAATCTTGGCCTTGTGGGGAAGCCGTCCATTTAGGGCAGGGATCTACAATTTCCATTAAAAAAAAAATTAAATCCACCTCTTTAGTCACTTCTCAGCAGAAATAGCCATAATCATCATTACATATTACCTATATTTTTAGGATCTTAACTTAAAATATAGCTCCCAACTGTGTGCTACTCAACTTATATCAAAAGAAAAACAAATTTTAAAAAATTACCTTCATGGAGGATTACTGAAGAACCTAGTATATTATCCATTCTTCTAGATTTTTTTGCTTTCAAACCTTTTAGAAGTAGAGTGACGCCAAAAGACATAGGTATCTTTGGAGAATGGCAGATTCTCAGTCTGAGCAGAAAACATACAAGATGGGCCTGGAAGACCCTTCCCACAAGGAAGCTATCAAAGTCTAGTGACCCAGGCGCCAACCTAAAGAGGCCTCCACTGGGCAAAGCGTGGACGATGAACAATTCACGTTCATAATAGTATTCTAAGTTTGTCTATATTTACAAATGTCCATATTAAAGATATACAGACAGACAGAAAGTAGGAGTAGGGCCTCAGAGGCGAGCCTGCTTTACCTTCTTCTGGCTGCTCCTAGCATCCCAGCCTCGAGGGAGGCCCTGAATTAGTCCCAAGGAACCTTTGGGCTCTTTTTGAACACCCTGGAAAATCACTGCTTGAGCTAGTCTAGATTTTATTACTGAATAAAACATTACCATGAAAATGCTGAGCGCTTTGACCGAGCTAACCTGGGCCCCTGCAGAATCTGCCTCCACAGAACTGCATTTTGGCATCGTGCCCAAGGTTTTCACTGACACGTGCTTTACCAAACCCTCGGCATTTCTGAAGGGATGCTGCTGAAGCGAGAACACGACCGCGGAGAAACTCTGCAAACAGAGGCTATTCCCGGGTTTCAGTGTAAACTGGAAAACCTTCACCGAGTTTTCCGTATAACTTACCTCCAGAATCTCAGTTTCTCACCGAAGAGTACAGAGATCTACCTCCCAGAGATAAGCACCCCTCGTTTGATCACCACCTACCTACAGAAAGAGTGCAATGGACAGACAGCACTGCAAAAAAGTACATCCAAAAGGCAGACTGAGGTTTGGTCTACCCCACACCATGTTATTGTGACATCCTACTGCCTTCTTCACATGTCACTCAACATGGTCTCTCTAGGTTATTTTGTTCATTTTCATGACGTGGACCACTAAGTGTTTCCTGATGACTTCTACGTCTGTACCTCAAGCCCTAACCTCTCTTCTCTGCTCCAGAACCATGTTTTCTTCCCGCCTGGTGAGACAGGGCACTGAAGCACTTTACAAAGCTCCACATGGCCCAAAAAAACTCATCATCTTACCCTTCCAAACTTGCTCCTGTATCTGCTGCCTTAATTAAAAGCATTCCCATCCAACCTATTATTCAAGCTAAAAGCTCCCCAAGACTGTGAAGAAAAGGGAAAGGCAAGCCACAGACTGGGGTACAATATCTGCAAAGCATATCCCTGATAAAGAATACATAAAGAATTCTTAGAATTATATAAAAAGACAATTGATTTAAAAATTGGGCAAAGATTTTAACGGAAAATTCACAAAAGAAGTTATATGAATGGCTAATAAGTACATGAAAAAATATACCACATCATTAGTCATTCAGAAAAGGCAAATTAAAAACTTAAATGATCACTATACACCCATAGAACAGCAAATAACAGTGATGATTTCAAGGGTATACATGTGCCAAAATTTATCAATCGTACACTTTAAATGTGCAACTTATTGTTTGACAGTTATACCTCGATAAAACTTATTGGAAAACGAATGACAATATCAAGTATTGGCGAGGATATGGAGCAATGGAATCCTATACATTGCTGGTGGGAATGCAAAATAGTACAGCCACTTCGGAAAACAGTTTGGCAATTTCTTCAAAAGCTAAATACATGTGCTGTAAGCCCTAGCAAGTCCACTCCTAGGCATTTACTCAAGAGAAATGAAAATATACGTCTGCACAAAGACTTCCCTCAAATGTTCATAAAAGTTGTATTCGGACTAACCAAAAACTAGAAACAAGCCAAATGTCCATCAACTGGTGAGTGGATGAACAAACTGGGGTATAATCACACAGTGGACTGCTCCTTGGCAATAAGAAATTAACCACAGCTACAAACAATAACATGGATGAATCTCAAAGGCATTATGCCAAGTGGAAGAAGCCAGACACGAAAGATGATACAATGAATGATTTGCTTATACAAAATTCCAGAAAAGACAAAACTAAGAAAAAAAAGATCAGTGGTTGTCAGAACTATGACTTCAAGGGAACATGAGCAAATCCGGGGTGAGAGGGCAGCAATGGCAATATCCTATCTCAATTGCACAGGATGGCTGGTTACACAACTGTATACATTTGTTAAAAGTCGCCAAACTGTATATTTAAAACTGTTGAATTTTATTATATGTAAATAATACCTCAAAAAAGCTGATTTTTAAAAAGACTGGGAGGCTAAATAAAAAATATTTTAACTAATGATAGTCACATCTATCAATTATTGAGTCCTTAATGTATGTCAGGTAACTGTATCATGCATTTAACATTCATTATTTCATTGAATCTTCTCAATAAGCCATCCGTTGAATCATCCAACATGGAGATACTGAGAATCTATTATGTGTGAGGCACAGTTCTAGGTGCCTCTAGGAATAGAATAGTAAAGAAAACAGACAAAAATCTTTGCACTTACACAGTTTATACACTATTAGAGAGGAACAACCTTTACCTTTGATATGATTTCAGACCACCAAAGCCCCATCCCACACTAACTCCTTCTTGCCACCAATTCATTATTAGTTCACTATAGTTGCATTAAGCACCTCCACAGACACAGGGATACAAAGATGAACTAAGACAAGGAAATAGTTTTAGGGGAGAAAAAGATACAAAGAAATAACAGTAGGGTATGAGAAGTTCACTCATCTCAAATGATCTTGGTTTTTCTTTAACTATTACAGTTTGGTCTGCGCTGGGTTCACAAATGATAACTCAGCCCTAACTGAAGTCTGTCAAAAAGAATGACTTAGCAACTATCCTAAAATAAAAAATCAGACTTTTGGCAAGTATAATAGTCAACAACCGTACACGACAGGCCAACTCACAGGAATATTTAGGGTTATATTCAGCAATTAACTCATCTGAAGTGTTTACCAGGAAGTTATATCAATTGATAGTGAGAATTTTTATGCCCACAGTATGCAATTGATAATAATAGCTATACAAATTTTCTGGCTACAGCTATTACATTCTTTCTTGATAATCCATCTTTAGGGTCTTAACTGGCCATTGTTTTCTATTTTTAGAGCAAATACTTAGAGGAAAATCTTGGTCTCGCCCACAGGACTTCTGTAGAGACGTGTACTGGCTGTCCACTCAGGTCAAAACCCTGACTTGGTCAGGATTTGACCTTGATCAGACATGCAGAATCCATGCCCTCATGATCCTGGAATGAGAATATAAGCTTAAATTCATTGCTGCCTGGTGGTTACCAAAACTTGGTTATAAAAAATAATGTTTATGGAGAATTACCGAAGGACTCATTCGCTCAATAATTCGGTCAATGGTTTTCTAAATGCCAGGCACTATTTTAGGTGCTGGGAATAAGCAAGAGTCCCTGTGGCTTATTCATTCCTCTCAATCTCTGAACCAAGTCTAACCATCGGTGGGCTGTACACCTAAACCACACTGCTTTGGCTCTTTGGAGGATGTTCACTGAAATCCCCTGAACCTGGATTGAAAAGCATAAGAAGCAGTCTTAGAAAAAACTCATTACTATATTTACCACTGGGATTTTTTTTTTTCCCCATGAAAAGAAACCACAGTGTCCCCACTATGAAGATCAATGCGAGAAATTTCTCAGATCTAACAGTCAAAAAAAGCTGTGCTTCTCTTGAACAACATGTGTTTGATTTTACAGACACCATGAATCTGCAAGGGGAGCTTTATTTTCTTCTTTGCTTTGCTCTAAACTCAGAGCCAAATATGGAACTTGCATTGAGGACTGTGCAGTACTTTCTCGTCTATAGACTTCGTCACTAGTTTAATTTTATTATTCTTTCAATTCTTCTTTGCCCTGTCTTTATTTTTAATCCTTTAGACTGTGCACATTTTGAAAAAAAGTGGAAAATAAAAGTTATCTGGTGGTACCTAAAATTTACTGTGCACTTTCTATGTGCCAGGCACTGTACTAAGTACTTTACGATCCTGTAAAGTTTGAACTATTATTTTTTCCATTACACAGATGAGGAAACTGGGGCTCAAAGAGGTATACTAACTGTATATGATCTCATAACTTGTATTTGACAGAGCTAGAATTCAAATTCAGCCCAAACCATTATATCTCGGTGTATGTACAGACTGTCATGGGAACAGACAAGGTAGAACAGAGGAAGGAGGAGAGGTGGGTGGGTAAAGCTGCACAAAGGATGAGACGTTTGAGCTAAGTCTTAAAGGAGGATGCCTGCCAAGGAGCAAGGAGAAAGTATTCCAATGAAAAAGAAAAGATGTGAAAAAAACCCAAAGCGAAGAGAGAACGTTAAGTTCTGGGAATGGCAAAGAGAACAGAGTTAAGGTCAGCAATTAATTCATCGTGAAGGATTCACTAGAAAGTTAAGTCACTTAATACTTGACACTTAATAGATCTATTCTTGAGAATTCCCATGGCTGCAGCACTAAACTGTGGCTAGAAAGATGGGCAGAAGTAAAATAAACACAGTCTCTTTTTTATGATTAGGCTAAAAGTCTGAATTATGTTCAATAAACAATGAGGAACCATAGAAAAATCTTAAGCATGAGAATTACAGGATCAACTTGCACAGCATGGTGAATGAATTATAGATTTTAGGCAGGGAACCTAGTCAGGCTACTATGAGTCTGGCAGTGGGGTAATGAAGTTAAACAAGGGTTGTCAAAAACAAATATAATGGAAGTCATACATGTAATTTTTAATTTTCCAGTAGGTATTTAGAAAAAGTGAAAATAATTTTAGTAATACTTTTATTTAATCCAATTACATCTAAAATATTACTTCGGCATGTAATCAATGTAAAAATTAGTAATGACAAATTTTACATTAATTTTTTGTACTAACCTGAAATCTGGTATTTTATGCTTAGAGCATACCTCATTTTGGACATTAAGTTTTCACTGGCAATATTTGCTCTGTATTTAGATTTCATAAAATTTACAGATGAAAAAGTACATTCACATACGCAAGTTGTTCCAAACATATGGAAACATTTTCCAATAAGTGAGTCAAGTATCAGTTTTTAAATTTAAATTAATTATAATAATATTAAAAATTCAATTCCTCAGTCACGCTAGCCACATTTCGAGTGCTCAGCAGCCATAAAAGGCTATTATATTGAACAGTACAGAACTAACAAGTGACAAAGGCACCACGGCTTTTGGCATGTCCACAACCGCCATTTCATATCTGCCCACCGTTCAGGTTTTCTGTGTGCTAACATCGATCACTCGCCAAGTATTAATTAACTATGACAGCAGTCCTACTTGTCACATCCTCACTACTATCGCTTACTTTCTCCAGGCCAGTGACTACATGTGTGAAAAAGCAATCTAATGACTACACAGAATTGCTACATACTGCCTGACAAGTTGAATGCATTCAGAAACTGCCTGTGGAATGGATATATGCCCTTCTTTGTTACTCAAGGAACAAGTCACTTGTTTACGAACTACTTAAGCCCTTTTTTTCTATTTTCCTATGGTTCACCTGTTTATTAGACTCTATGTACAATGAAAAAAGAAAAAGCAATGAGAAAACCTATTTTCAATTGTACATTTATTAGAGGCATTGTTGTATAATGGTTAAGAGCTTAGGATCTGGAGTGAGACCGCCTAGATTCAAATCCTGGTTCTATCATTAGCTGTGTGATCTTGAGTAAACACAGGGCCTCTCTGTGCCTCAGTTCCCTCTTCTGCGAAATAGTAATAATGGTACATACTTCCTTGGAGTGCTTCGAGGATTACAGAAAATAATACATATAAAGTGCCTCCACATAGATTCTGACACACAGTAGATGTTCAGTAAACATTAGCTTTTAAACAGAGCTGATAACGAAGAAGTTGAAATTATGGTCAAAGTAAAAAAAACTAGAATTTCTCTATTATCCAGGTCTCTTTCCTATAGACTCTTAGATTCTCCCCCCACCAAGAAGTCTTGCAGATAGTTATATTCATTAAAAAAAGAGCTAAATAAAAAAATTTCATCCACTGACAGGGTATAATTATGCAGTAAGGCATAGGTGTAGCCAAGCAAATGAAAAAACACGAAGCAAAATAGGAAGGCATTTTGCCTTACCTGCTTTTCCGTTTTCGAGGTGGTTTCTCCACTGTGCCAGTCAGTCTGTAGAGCAACAGATAAGATGGTAACTAAAGTAATACTTTTATTTAATCCAATATATCTGAAATATACAAGAACACGTCTCCAGGCCTTACTGTGCCAGTCAAAAACTCAACGTACCACCCTCTAGGACTACAGGCTCGTTAAACCCATACCTGACCTTACAAAATGCCTACGCTCTCTTTCTCCTATTTACCCAATCCAGGCAATCCCGGGACTCACTGTTCCCCTAATGTTTGCTCAGCCCAGACCCTGCTCTGCCTCCTGGTCTCTCACTCCATCCTCAGCTCCTATTCGTCACAGCCCAGCTACCCAAAACCACCCAACACCACCTACTCATTGTCTGTCTCGTCACCCCCGCAAGCCCCTCCGGCCTCCCTTTTCCCGTGCCCACCCCCTCCCGAGCGTGCATTGGTCCTTGGTTCTGCCTCCCGGCCCCGAACCCCGCATTCCTCCACGGCCCCTCCACGGGCGCGCGCGCCCTGCCCCTCCCGGCCCAGCGCCCCCAGCCCGCCCCCTCCGCGCCCATTCCCTCTCATGCCCCTCCGGCTCCGGAGGATGCGATCGCCGCCCAGCCTGCTCCCTCGACCCCTAGGCAGCCCCCCGAACTCTCCCCACCTGAACTGCCTGCCCTCCAGTCTTGGTGCCCCCAATGCTTCACGGCCCGCTCGCGCGCCCCATCCCCAACCCGACCCCGACCTCCACCCTGCCCCCGCCCTACCTAGGGGCAAGGCGACTCCGCGGCTGCTGGGGCTGCCGGGCTCCTCTGACCATCCGGCTCCTGCTCCGCCGCGGGAGCTGCTCCGGCGGCCGCAGGGCTCGCTCGGGAAGCTGAGGCGGCGGAGGCTGGAGTAGGCGGAGAGGCGGGAGAAGGGCCTCGCGCCTCTGCCAGGCTTGCCGCCGGGCCCGCCTTCTCCGCGCCTTTCCTCCGCTCCCATTGGCTAGAGTCGTAGAGAGGCCGAAAGTCTGGTGATCGATTGGACGCTCGAGCTGTCAAATCCCGTCACCTAGAGTTTGGTTGAGACTGCAGGTGGCGGCAGAGGTGCCTTAGAGACTGCTAGCAAGGCAAGGGAAACCTAAGCGCCCCCGTGTGCTCGAAAGTAGAAACTGCAACTTCGGCGCCCGACACCTGCCGGCAGGTTCTGCTAGCTCTGCGTCCCGCATCCCACACACCTGCTGGCGCCCCCAACACTGCACCACGTCAGGACCAAAAGCCAAGCACTGCAATTTCCCAAACTCCTCCGGCAGGAGCAACAGAAACTCTCCAAAATGAGCTTCCTTTGGAACCACCTCGTACTCAGTCCCTCTCTACTTAACGCTGAATGACATGCTCACACAGCTCACAGATATCCTTCACAGAGGATATAGCCAGAAAACTCTTAACAATCTACCAGAATAAAGCGTGGTTTAGATATTCAATACTCTGCAGAAAAGGCCCGCTTGGGCACAGGCTTCCAAGAAAGCAAGAGATATGTTTAATTGCCACGAAGGAAAAAACAACACTGAAAACAATTGATGCCATAACTAAAAGCAGTGTGTTCCACTTTGAAGGGCCTGAATAGAACTGATCCCTGAGTGTATGCTAATCGTCCTGGGATACTGCAGATGATTGTTAAGTTCTACACCAGTTAATCAATTAAAATAAATTTCACTGCATTTTGGTTGTTGACAGACTACCAGCACAGAAACACAGTTACCTTTCCACTTCTACTTTAACGAGGCGGTCCTTGAAAATGACATAGCTCATAAACATATTACAAAATTATTCCTTCAGCCTCTCGATTCCTTGTGTACACTTTTTGTTTGGTAGATCCTTGGCATCTATTCGAAGCTGGGAGGAGGCATAAAACTTTCTCTTAAGCTACTTCCATTTTATTAGAACGTATTTTTATACGTCAATAATGTGACACCAACAGGTTGGAGATAAATCTCTCACTAATCTTCACAAATGGCAAAAATGAGGATACTAATGTTTCACAAAACCAATTTTATGGCTGCCTTTATGCAAAGATGGTTTTTTCTACATCTCTGATGTTAAAAATGACCTTCGTTGTATGAAACGATGGTAAATTATGAAGGGATTTTTTAAATGGCTATGACAAAAAATGTCAAAAATCTGTTGCTTTCCTAAATTAATATTTTATGTAATCCCCAAATCACAGAACCACAAACCACTTCAATCCCAATCAACAGTATCCACCCGTATTATCAACATGCCAGAAAGGGTAAAGAACCCCAGAATAATCTCAGACAAGATCAGAAGAGGTGGGGTAGCAGTACTTCTGGATCATCAACTCACTAGGAGTCTAATCTTGAAATAGCACTCGTTATGTTTCTTAAAATATGGATTAAAATTTTCTGTCTGGTTTCAAGGTCTTTCAATGCCTCTCTGATACATGGAAGATATTAGATAGTAGAGCTGAGGCTAGTCATTTCTTATGCCTTCTCAAGAAGTACTCTCAAGTTGTATCTGAGTCATGTCCAAGTTCTAGTAACCTCTGTGGCTGTGCTTTTACTATATAAGAAATGCACATCCCATCAACCTAGTTCACATTTAATTCATATTTTCAGTTAAGCCTTCCCCAATTGCTTCATTCTACATCAAACATGTCTTCTCCAAATTTGTCTTACATAAACTATGTCAGCAATTACATATTGCCTTGGGTTATTCTTCCCAACTACATTGAATTTGGGCAAATGGTGTATCTTAGTAAGTACTCAATAAATAGCAGCTTTGGGCCAAGGACTGGGTGCTTCATGAGTGCTATTTTTTAATCGTTATCAAGCCTGTATGGCAGTCTCTTATTTTAGACACAAAATTTCAAAATTCAGAGAATCCAGCTAGCTCAGGGTCACACAGCTACAACAACCACTACTGTTCAAAATTGCTTAAGGGAGCTTAAGACTTACTCTGGTATGCCCTACAGGGGTTCGAATTCGAGTCCTCCTGTGCAACCTTGGGCAAGTTACTACCCTCTTTAAGTCTGTTTTCTTGACTGGAGGAAAAAAACGGGTAATGGAGTCATAGAGACATAGTAAGGGTACCACAAGATAGGGCACGGATAGCATTTACTTAAGTGTGCTCAATACAGGTTAGATGCTATTACTGTCTGGCACAGCTGGGGTTTTTACCTAGATCTGATCCCAAAGCCTGTATTCTTTCCACTATTCCATAATGCCTCCATACAGTCCTTTCTATCCCACTCCCATTTACATACAAAAGCAGAGTGTTGAAAACATGGGTGCCCAGGGGTTAAGTGGCATATACTTATGTAATAAGTATTTTTGCTGACACATGCGAAAATAATCTTCATAAATTTCATGCATTTTTGAATTAAGAAAACATCTGAATGATCCAAGCCAGCATAAGCGTACCCTCATGAGGGTAAAAAAGGCACATATTCATCAACTGATTGACAAGGAAGTAGAAAACTAATGAGAGGAATGAGGAACCAACCTTCCCCAAGCATCTACTGTGTTTGGTCTCATGGCAGGAGACTTTCCAAATGCTTTTTGGTGTTGTACTACTGTATATTTTTTCAGCACGACTGCACATTGTAAGTACACAATTGAAAGAGTTGTGACAATCTCATGAAGCATGGTTCTGGGCACCGGATCCAAGATGTAACAGTGGATATTGCCTTTAAAGAACTGAACACTTAGTTCAGTCAAATGCAGAAGAAAAAGTTTCACTTCTGTTTACTAGTCAAGCAACCAAGTGAAGGAATAAGCATTTTTTTAATTTAAAATGTGTTATATATAATGCTAACTTATTGTTGGGACATACTACAGACTATGTATTACATAAAATTTTCTGACAAACTTCCTATAATATTTTTATTAATTTACACTGAGAGAATATAGCACCTTTCATCCAAAGAACTGAAGGTGCTTTACAAACATTAGCATTTAAAAAACAATTACATTTAAAAATCTGGATTCTTGCTGTTAAATCTCTTCGACTCCAGATACACAATTTTTGGAGGCTGAAGGAAAGCAATTCTATTTCTCACAATGAAAGAGGCTCAGAAAGAGTTTAGATTTGCTTTCATAATACAGGCATCTTCCAAAACCTGGTGCTGGGCTTACAAAGCAAAAATACACAAATCTTAATGCTGTCAACAATATTTCAAACCTTATTTCAAAAGCAAAATCCAGGGTTTAAGATGTCAAAATCTTCCAACAGTTATAGATATCCAGATGCAGTAGGAGCTGATGCAGGTCGCATATTAGATGTGCTCTCGATCCAGGCTTTTTAGGATCACACCCAAACGAACACATTGAAAGTGGTGAGATTTTTCAGGAAAAAGCATGAACTATAAAAAGCTAGCCAAGAGCGTATTAAGCAAAAAAGGAAAGGGAGTGATTGGCAATTAAAAATAGACAGTTCTCACTAGAGCCTAGGACACTTTATTAGAAACCAAGCATATCATATGCAAATAAAAATAGTTATTACCCCCATTAATACAACATAAGGGATTTTACATTCAGCCTAGACACAGGGAGTAACAGAGCCTCCTGCCTACAAACCTATAACTTGCAAGTATCCTCCACCACATGATTACTCTGTATAGTACATAGCCCTTATTTAGTAGAGGAATCCGAATATTCCTTTTAGGCTTACAAAGTCCAACACATTCACTCTCTCTTCCCTTTACATGTCTAATAGTAAAAACTATTTTTTTTTTTCATGCAAAAAGCCATCATTCAGTTTCAGAGAAAAAAATCAGGCAGAACAGAGATGGGAGTTAAGGAATGGACAGAATATTATTGGCACATGCCCAACTAGTGACAAACAAATGCAATACACCATGACTTAAAAATAAAAGTCACATTACAGGGATAACTAAAATAACTACATCAATCTAAGCTGGGGAGTGTCAAATGGAGAGGGCTGGGGGTTATCAGTTTTATTGGTACAACTTAAGAGCAAGCACTTAAATACAATTTATGGTAACAAAAAAATACTGCAGAGAGCTGTTCAAAGACCATACCAAGTTGTCTGCATCATTAATTTCCAGTGTTTCACAATTAGTAAAATACATAGCTACATATCCCTGCAAGATTAATACCTTTCCCCCTGAATTACACTGGGGTCAGGGCAGTGACACAAAGCTACTGACCCAACAGTTCAAGTGTGTGCAGCAAATGTCTTAGCCACTTCTTTCATATAGCTATACAATTAAAAACGATACGAGTAGCTGGGTGGTTAGGAAAAAGAAATCAAAACAGTATTGTGCTCATTTAATAAAAGAAAACCCTGATGAAAAATTATGTGCCAAGAAGTGTAGACTATAAAGATTTTTATTGCATTTTTAGGTTACCTGGAGTTCTTATCCTGAAGGGGAGAAGTTGGTTTTCAAAACTACCTGAACAGATGCTAAAGTGCTTTATTAATCAGCTGGCTTCACAAAGATTCCTAAAAAGACAAAACTTAATTGTGGTGGTAAAGGGATACCAACTATTTCACAAAATGGTAAGTTCCAACATCATTTGTGACCATAGTCATAAGAGATATTGGAACACCTGTCCTTATTAAGTGGACATTGCATATCAAGAATTGATCATCACAACCCTTTGGATATTTAAATTACTTACACAAAGCCAAAACATGGTATCACAGACCTTTACAAAAAAGGACAATTTGTTTCTTTCTACATTTTTTAAAACCTGCTTCAGATTACAGTTCACAAATACAAGAGTCCTGACTTTTCAACCTTTCCAGTTGCAGTTAAAAAATGAACACTTTCTTAAAAGTTAAGGTCAAGTGTTACAGCAAGAGAATGATTCCTATTGAAAAGTACATAGATTTTACTTAATGATATTCGTGATAGATTGTAAACTGGATTGATCACATTCTACTCAACTGGTGTCAAATGAACACATCAGCATTACAAGTATTAAATGTTTTTCTATTACTATAGAGGATATAAACCAAAACATTAATATGGCAGTTATGTTCTTTAGGCACAGTTTAGTGATTTTTTTAAAAAATAAATAGTACTGAATTTCAGTTGAAGTTTTAAACTCAATAACCAAAGGGTCAAGAACTCTAAGAAAAAAGAAAAGAATAACTTTAAACTAACAATGTAAGCTGCTTAAAATTTCTAACACTTTAACCTGTCTGGGTTTTATTTAAGATTACTTTATTAAAAAATACAAGGAATCTGAAAAAAGATCAATACAATTATCTTAATGTACAAAGTCATAAGTTGTAGCAGTTTTTAACTAAAATTTAAAAACACAACAAGGAGGGCAGCCCTTTAGACCAATTTATTTTATATCCATTTAAAATATCATCCAACAAAGGACAATGAAGTTTACAGCTGGGACAAGTATACATAACTCGAGGCATTTGCAGTCCATCATGCCCACTGAATAACAACTTTGCTGCTGAAATTTCTTAAAACTTACCAAACTAAAACAAAAGGCTGAATGATACAAAAGGAGTATTTCAGTGTAGTCTGTTCTGTCAATTGGCTTTTTAAAAAAAGGAAACACATCTTGTTTCCCCCAGACCAGTAAATAAGCAAGAGCTACATGCAGCAGTATGAATATTAAGACATTTCTCAAGTCTTCTCAGATGAGTCCAAGGTGGGAAGGGATGGGGGAGAAAACTGATAGAAAAACATTGCTATAGACACCATAACAAACAATAAATTTAGATAATTTAAAATTAAAAAAAAAAAAGGCAAGAGGCAGCATTTCAGCAGCAAAGTGCTCAATAAAAAGTATATTGTATGGGGTAATACACGAAAGTTGGGGTAAGAAGAGGGCAGAAAAATGGGTCAGCAGGATGGGCGAAGGCCTCAAAGGAAATACGGCGTCGTCGTTCTGGGAGGAATAACACGTTCTGAATCTGGAACTGCCCGGAATAACTTTGGTTCTCTTGTATTTACGTCTTTGAAGACCATGATTGAAGCAATATTTCCACAACGATAGCAGTAATTAGGTGCAGACCACACTGTTACCAGCTTCTCATCAAACATAAACTTATAGCCTTCGTGCACTAGTTGGTGTGCTCTGCAGATGAGTTTTAAGTTGTTGATATGAACAAACTGTAATTTAGAAAGGTTTTGTTAAGTATCCAGCATGTTTTTTAAAAAATCAACCTCCATATATAAGAAAATAAACATTTAAATACAAATCCTGTTACTAAATACAGTTCTCGTGATTATAAACCCATTCTACAGTTACCCCAAGTAATTTCAATAAGTTATAGGCAAATAGAGACACTTCGGCCTGAGTCTATAGAAATCTATATAAAAGAGTTATATAGCCACATAATTAGAAGTTTCTGGAAGAAAAGCATTTTACAAGTACTATCAGATATGAAAACAAAGCTTTTTAAGATTTAATAATAAACATTTTGCTATCAATATCTATCATTTACTGAGGGTTTAGTATGAGTCTTTCAAAATTTCTGAGAGATTTATTACCCTTCTTTTGAAATTTAAGTAAACAGAGATTCAGTCAGGATAAATAATTTACCTAAGTTATACTGAACTGAACTCTCTGACTCCGTGCTGGATTACTTCCCAATGTATGTATGTATGTATGTATGTATGTATGTATGTATGTATGTATGTATGTGTGTGTGTGTAACTAAAAATAGCTGAACCTCAAAAAGTTGCCTATTCACAATATATATATATAATTCATTATGTTGTATATCTAAAACTAATACAATGTCATATGTCAACTGTACTGCAACTAAAAATATATATTAAAAATATTTTTGTTTTTTAAAAGTTGCCTATCTTGCCCTTGCTATCTCATTACTTATCTGCAATATTTGAAAGAAAAGGAACATTTTATACATATTACCAAGGAGATGCTGAAGGAGGTGCTTTCATCATGTCATCTCATCAAACCATTGAGTAATAAAAGATGATAAACTAGATGAGAAATTTGACATCCACAGCCACCACAGTTTGAATAAACTAGACTAGAATTTTGTTATCTATAGCCACCATATTTCTTTATGTAGTCCATTAGCAACCACAAACCACTTTTCTGAAAATGTTGGCTTTACCTCATTTGTGACCTTTGCGCCAAAAAGCCAGCCTGCTCCTCGGGGACTGATAGCCCAAGTATCCACATCTTCAGGATCTGACCAAACCAGATCACAAAATGCTCCTTTATGAGGAATTTCCTGATTCCGTTCAATGGTTCGAATTTGATCCAGTGTTTTGATATCGGGAGATAAACCACCATGAACACACAAAATCTGCTCATCTATTAACTAGCAAAAAAAGATAACAAAGAGCTGAACAGACATATAATAATAAACCCAGTCACATTTAAATTCATCAATGAATGCTAATGATATCAATATAACTGAGACAGCAATTAGATAAAAACATGCAGAGTGTTATTGGCAAGAAAATACTTGAGGTTTAAAAAAGATTTATATCAACTTACAGCTGCTACTGTGAGCATGTCGAAAACTTTGGTACAATATCTCCAGGCATTAGCATTACCATATTTGGTTTGGCACTCATCTAGAAAAGAAATGAAAGAGCTCTCATTCACGAAGTTCTGAATCTGCCCATAAAAAAAGATTACATCCAATTGTGGTACAACAGAAATTCAGCTTAAACTAGTAAGAGAGTAAGAGGGTTCAGCTTATCTTTATAATGACAAAAGATAATGCAAAATATAAAATCTAAAACTAAAGGGTTATAAAATTAATATTTTTAAATTTCTCAATATCTGCCTTAATTTTGCTCAAGGAAAATTCATATTAATAATCTCAATGGGAGGGGGGAGGGGAAAGTAAAGGGGGGAATATTTTAAATCATTTCTTCAATTAAAATACTGAAATAATTAATTTTTAAAAATCTCAATAGTTCTGCTGTCTATCTCCTTCAAAGAACTTCTTAACCTCATTTTTTAAAACTTTCGACCATATAAAAGTTTTATAGAAGCAGATATTTTGCTTTGAATGCTGAGTTTTGTTTCTAATCCCTGAGGGTCCTTGGATTCTCTGGAATAAGCACAGATTTTTTATATATATATATGTACACATAAATATCTTTTATATATATATATATATATATATATACACACACACACACATATATGTAAAAGGATATCCATATATCTTTGGTATATCATATATATGAATATATATGTAAAAGGATATTCATTCAGCTATGTGTATAGCTATGTGTATCAGCAACTTAGAAATAACTCCAATGTCCAGTGTTAAAGGGACTGGTTAAATCAATTAGCAGGGGTCCCCAAGCCCCAGGCCAAGAGCCGGTACCAGCCCGTGGCCTGTTAGGAACCAGGTCACAAAACAAGAGTTGAGTGGTGGGCGAGCAAGCGAAGCTTCATCTGTGTCTGCAGCCACTCTCCAGCGCTGGCATCGCCACCTCAGCTCCACCTCAGATAACTGGGCATTAGATTCTCATAGGAGCACCAGTCTCTGGTGCCAAAAAAGTGGGGACTGCTGAATTATAGGACACCCATACAGTATAATACAATGCAGTTATAAAAATAACATCAATGAAGTAAAAAGGCAGGTCATAATACTAAATGAAAAAAGCAGGTATGATCCCATATTAGTATGGTGTGTGCATGCACACGTGTATGTATACAACATATGAACAAATATATACATACATGTAGAATAGATTATCAAACTTGAGTATGCAGGACATTCACCTTCATTAGATTCAAGGGTCCCACCCCAAAAGATCTGCAGGGGGATCCAGAAATCTTCATTTTTAATAAGCACCCCAGATAATTCCAATGAGATAAACTGAGAACAATACTTTGAGGCCCTGATCTAGAAAGATGTACACCAAAAAGTTAAGAATGGTTCTCTCTCCATGGTAGTAAGACTTGAGGAAGAGGGGGAATTAAAAGGTGAGAAAGTAGAAAAAGATTATCTGTATTTTCTAATTTTATTATAAAGCAAATGTATGACTTGTGTGGCTTTTATTCCCAAAGAAGAAAGTAAAACAATGTTCAGAATCAGAGAAATAGAAGATCTTACCATAAAATCCATACACTTGTGTTATCTGTCTACTCTCATGATTTCCTCGCAAAAGTGTAATACGATCAGGCCATTTAGCCTTTAGTGCAAGAAGGTAAGTGAAGGTCTCCAAACTATAGTAACCTCTGTCTACAAAATCACCCTGTAAAGTAAAAGTTTATAGTTACAAACAATACGATAGCAATAATATTTTTAAAAACTTTTATCAAAGTGCACAAACTCAGAGACACAGCCCAAAATAACAAAAATGAAGAGTTACACATACTGAATTATTTAGAAATTGTGTTTTAATAAAAAATTCAAGTTGGAGTAAATAAGCTGTTTTTACTACGTGTCTGTGCTAGTCTGTGACCCAGGAGGCCTATGGGACCCTGCAGTGCAATTCTCTCAATGATATTGCCTGCAAATCCACCATTTTTTTTCCAATTCTCTAGATATGCTACACTAACAGATATTTCTAAAAGGTCAATGTGTGACTCAAAAAAAGTTTAATGAATTTCAAAAAACATTTTAACTGTATCAGAAAAGCTGCCAACTTGAAGAAAATAGTTTTTTTTTTTGTAAAAGCAAATACTATAATTATACCTGTCTCAACAGGTATAACCTCCCAGTAATGTTTTACTTGGACTAATATTAGACAAATTGGAAAAGTGCTAAAGAATAATAGGAAAGTAACCCAGAAATTTTCAGAAGGAACATGACAAAGGATTCAGAAAAAGTTCAACAGTAACATTACATTCCAAAAGAAAAGCAAATATGCACCTTAATAGCAAATATGTATGTGTGTATATTCACCAATCCACAGATTAATAACAGATAAAGATGAATACTCAAAAAAGTCTCATAAAACAATAAATTAACAATTTATGCCTTAACCTATGGTTTTAGGCTATTTTTTCTACCCAACTATTACTGAGGGCTATAACCCAGTCTTATGTATACAGCAGTTTACTAAAGCAATTCTCAACTAGAGGACATAGCAAAATATAGAAAAGTACAGAATCACTTTTTCAAATATTTAAATAGTGATTATCATATGAGAATCAAATTATGTAATTTACATGTAATAAGACAGATCCTTCCCATTTTAAATAAGTACCAGTGTCAATGGTGTTTACATACCATAAATATGTAGTTTGTGTCAGGAACCTGACCACCGGTTCTGAATAGCTCACAAAGATCATAAAACTATAAAAGAAATTCAATATATGTTGATTACAAATTCCTGTGGAGGAGTAAAATAATAACACTGACAGCAAAACATGTAAAGAAGCAGTTAATTCAGAAGACTTCAAGTATCTACATTAATACAAAGAAATGAAGTATAAGCAAAACTGCCAAGTGCCCACCACCCAATCCTGAAAAAAGCATTATAGTAAAGCTCACAGTTACCACTGATGTTGTTCTTGGATCATTAATGCTATAGGTAGCCCCTCTCAACTTACTTTCACTTGAGAATTTAAAATCATTTACTAGTTACCTAACTTGTCAATAAGCTTGTCAGTAAGCTAACCTAACCACCCCACCCCATATTCAGCATCTAAAATGAGGTAAAAGATAAAAACACAAGTAGATAAGAGTTTTTTCGAAGAATAAATTTATATGACACTTTATAATGTCATGAAGAACCTTCCTACCCGCCACTGCTGGAGCTGTGTACCCTTAGGCTCCACAGCTGTGAAGTGTCTTTTCAAAAATCAATAAAGAATTGCATATTTCACCATATTCTATTTAACTGGAAATTGGTAACTGACAAATTATACACTTGGTAACTTCAGTCAACTAGATTAACCTCATTTAATTCATAAAGAAAACTTCACAGTTTTTCTGAAAAAGAATTTTGGATTCAAAGAATTGACTGTAGTATACTGTACCAACTACAACAATTTATCTTTTAACTACAACAATTTATCATTTATCTTTTACACTTGAAAATAAAATTACTACTAAATTTCTAATACTTAAAACAGTATAGGAATCTTAGTCACAGTGAACAAAACTGAAATTTAATTGTTAACTTCTGAAATAAAGCACTACCCTTTATAACAATGTTTCTTAAATCTAGAGTTATTACTTGCTTAGGTTAAAACAAATTTAGAAAATTTAAAATTTTCCTATATTCTTAAAATTAGCAAATAAGTGAAACAAATGTTCAGTCTCACTGAAGTGGTAAACTATTATTTTTTCAAAATATTTGCTGTCCATTTCTATTATGTAGTCTCTCCCTTTGAAAGGAGTATAATTCCAATTTCCCACATCACAGATGTATACATGATGTTTGCATGTGTATCATGTCACTTACACTTTTTATATATTTACATATACATACACACAGTATGAACAGTAAAAAAGAAATACCTATCTAATACACACACATGTATATATACATGCATATACATACATATGCGTGTTATTCTAGTCTAGTAATTCTACTTCTTTTACTATACCCTAAGGCAAAAAAAAAAAAAAATCAAATGCCATGTAAACATATACAAAATGTGTTACAACATCATTTATAATAACAAAAGAAAAAACTTTCATACTAACATAAGGAAATATTTTAATATGATCAACTCAAGGACTTGGACCTTATGCAGTCATGAATAATGATTATAATGGAAACTGTAGCAAAATGGAAAAATGATTAGGAAAAGAATGGAACACAAAACTATACTTATAACTACATAATTTTATTATGTAAAAAACTGAGCATATATACACCCAAAGTCAGGAAGGAAACACTAAAAAGTTTTATAAAACAGTTGCTTTTATAAAAATGTGGCAGAAGAGTGAACTTAAACTTTTCTACTGATGTTTATAGAAATACGTTCTTGAATAAAAATTTATAAGTTTCAGAGACCACCTAGGAAGACCAGGTGCTGCAGGTGTAAAAAATAAAAAATAAGGGATTGTAAGTTGGCAAGGTCTTGCAATCTGTGAGGTCAACCAAAGGTTGTCTCATCTTAAAAAAAAAAAAAATTATAAGTTTCCATTTGCCCTATGTACATTTGACAGACAATCAAAAATTCTGCTTTGGGGACACATAGTTCCTACTCCATATTGGAAGTTTTTCCAAAAGTACTTAATATAATAAACATTTACTGAGAACATGTGCAGGTAATTAACCCTGTCCTACATTACTGGAAGCCCACCTCATCATTTCACAAATAATATCGACCATGTACTGTATGTTTTTCATATCACAGACACTCTGTAAATATTCTCATTTTAAAACAAAGCCAATCCTGAGAAGTGGATTTTATTTCATCATTAGAGGCAAGGAAACAGTTGGCTTACTCAGTTGTTTTAAATTTTTTGGTTTCAAAACCCATTCAGTCTTAAAAATTAGAAGTCTCTGAAAAGTTTTTGTTTATGTAGGTTATATCAATCAGTATTTACATTATTTACATTAAAATGGATCATTTTTAAAAATTCATTTTAAAAATAAATAACTCATTAAATAGTAATATATACATATTTTTAATGAAAAATAAACCGTTTCTCAAAACAAATTCAAAGAGAAGAGTGGCACTGTTTTATAGTTTCATAAATCTCTTTAATGCCTGGCTAAATACTTCACAGCTGGACTCGCATAACCTGCCTCTGCATTCAAGCTGTTGGGATAGAATGATTAAAGTATAGGAGGAAAATCCAGCTTTCACAGAGGTATGTGTTACAAAAGGAAGGAGTATTTTAATTACCTTTAGAGATAATGGTGCATATTCTTCTTTTAATATATCAAAACTCGACAAGTGGTCTTATCATACTAAGGTAAATTGGTCTAACACATTGAGTGGATACCACACTGGTCATTTGGAAAATGGAAATGGCATTTCATTATATATTATCAAAAACTCATATTCATAAATACATTAATATTACCATTCATCTCATTAGAAAACTCTTTAAATATCAGAAGCTGTTAGCCTCATGGTGGTGTACTCAAATTTTCTAAAATTCCAATTTTTCATTTGAAAACTCAAATTTTGGCATCGGTAACAAAAACTGTCAATCGTGTTCTTTGAAGTAACAGGCTCCCTTTCCTTTGCTTTTGCAAAAATGGTTGCCAAATACCCCATAGTTAGTCATTCATTCTCAAGTAAAAATAGCGTTCCATAAAAAAAAAAGGCTACTCAGCTCATGATGCAAAGAACTGTACAAGCACTTTTGCTTGAGCAAACCATCTTTCTTTGGTAGGCAGCAGATGTGCTTTATGCATACTTCCTAGTTTATCACATTCAAAAGTATCTACTCAGGGTTGAGAGTTACAATTAATAACGCTGCTTCATCAGGGATATTCTTAAGTGATACTGGCATTTTATTTTACTGTGCATGGATGCTGGTGAAGACAATGACAACCAGCATAGTCTGGTGCTGCTCCCTTGATTTGTGCTGAGGCACCACAGTTTTACCCTCACTTGATTTTGTACCACTTGAAGGACGCTCAAGGATCCACAGGCCACACTTAAAGAACTTGTGAGCTAGCTTAAGTGGTTTCTTAAACAGATGGTATGTAGCCAAGCCAGGACTTGAACCAAGCTCTGCCTGACACTGAAGTCTACCATCTCCTCACTAGATTACACTGTTTCAGTGCTTCTCAGTACTACAGTTGGCCCTCCTTATCTGCGGATTGCACACCCTTGAATGTACTGAAAATGTTCTATTGGGCAGAGTCGGGGGTGGGGGAGCAATGTTACGTTCCTGCTGACGTGTACCATGTAGTTAGGCCTACAATGACTGTCTGTACTGAACAAGTACAGACCTTTGTCTTCTAGTCATTATTCCCTAAACAATACACTATAACAACTATCTACATAGTATTTACACTGTATTAGGTATTATAAGTAATCTAGAGTTAAAGTATATGGGAAGATGTGCATAGGCTAAATGCAATACTATGCCATTTCATATAAGAGAATTGAGCATCCCAGGATTTTGGTATCTGCGGGAGGTCCTGAAACCAATCATCTGAGGATACCAAGGGACAGTTGTATATGTTTACCAACATGTTTATTTATACTCATAACCCAATCTGTAATTCCAGAACTAGTCCAAGGAAAGACAACTGTACAAGTCCTAAAGGACACATCTTACATTTGATTTAATCAGTAAGCAGGCCTTTAGAAGCTCCTCAAGTCCTATGCTTTTGAGGAGCAATTGTTTAAAGAGTCAGCTACAAGAGAAACAATGTTCACAGTTTGGTGGTAGTCTTAATACACGGGCTACAGGGCACCCAAATGAGTTTTAAATCTCTGTTCTGTCACTTAATAGCTGTGAGAGTTGGGGCTAATTCTTCAGTCTTTCAGCCTGTTTCTTTCTCTACAAAATGATTCAATCTTGTAGGACTCCTGAAAAAAATTTTACATGGAACATTTGCAAAAGCACTTTGTTAACCTCAAAACACAAGATAAACTATTAGCGAGGCTGAAGGTATGTATATAATATAGAAGTACAATTTTATGATTTTAATTAATTTTAGTAATTTTAAGTTGTCTCTAACTTCCTGACCTTTGACCATAATTATAATTCATATATTGAAAAGTTCTTGATAACACAGGTAACCCCTCAGTTTTAACATTATAATTAGAGGAAAACATTACTTGGTTTATTCCAGCTTTTAAGAATGTGTTAAGAAACTGCTTATATTAATATCCTTTATATTAGTAAAATACAAATGTTTATTATACATTTGTAGAGAACTTAACATGGAAATTTCAAGAAATTCATTCCTAAAATCTATTCTAGATAACTAAAATTTTAACAAATCACGGATAACATAATGAGGGCTTCTACTTAGACACTGATAACATGCAGATGTCAGATATATTATAATTCCAACCATTCAGAGAACAGATTGAAAAAACAAAAAGAAAAGAGCCCTCTAAATAGTCAAAATAGGACTTTACTCATTGAGCAGCCCTCAATCACAACTAATTACCCATATTCCTGCTCCTTTAGGCCGTCATATTTAAGGCAGAGGACATGCACAGAAGACAGTAAGTCCTGTTAGCACTCATAAATACTACATTGTTCACAATGTATTACGTCTTATAGCCCCAACGCCACTGTATACATACAGCAAGCTATGAGTGTTCTGGTCACCTTTTATTTCCCTGTTAAAAATAAATAACTAAAAAAAAAAACCTCTACAAATACACAGAAGTTTTCCAGCTAGGCTAAACACTGACAGAGGTGTGCTCCTCCTTGAAATCTTTAAAAATAAACAAACAAAAACCCAGGAGATGAAAAAATGAACTAAATCTTAAAAAAAAAAAAAAATGAACTAAATCTCTCTTATCCCATTCTAGCAGTGACTTGCTGAAATCGTGCACCAACAATTTTATGTCTGAACCTTTGCTATTCTCATTCCCACTAAGGAAATAAGTTTTCAACAAAATATGACATAACTGAATAGAATGAACAGAAAATTAGTGCCTAAAACCAAAGCATCTCCTATTAATCATAATAATTATGAGCAGTCTACATTTGTTTTATATCTCCCCCTTTCCACAGAGCATAGTGCTGCATTCCATTTGCTTTGCAAGTACAATTTCAATATACTCTGTGAATAACTTGACCACTGCTTTTATTCACTGTAACAGTAACCAGGAATCATTAGTGTCATACAGACTGAGGTAACCTAGCTAACCACTAGCTTGTTTTTTTGTTTGCAGAAATGGAAACATACATGGACTATGGACAGTACAAAGCTAAAAATCTGCTCATGAAATTTTACCTGTCCGTGTATGTCTCCACACACTGTTACTGGTGTCGATACTGGCTGGACATTTGACTCTTCCAAGAGGAGATCACAAACATAGTCACATAGCCGCTGTAAGAAGAAAAGATAAACGCAGTGTTTTACTACAATATTATAACTAAGGATCAGATGCCAAAAAGACAAGAACTAATACTTATATTGCTTAATAGGAAACGAAACTACCCTTTGATGATTCTGGGATTAGATTTCTGTTGGCTTCACTTTCATCTCATAATGCCTAAGGATGATACAATGAGTATTTCAAAATGTGAACTCCCTGGCTACACAGACAACAGATTCTAGAAGACAGATAGCTTTCCAAGAACTATAAAAAGATGCCTTTCATCAAAAAGTATGAGTAAATAATTTTAACAAGAAAAGGTTCTTATCTGCTAATTTTTTTAAGTAAATGGCAAATCATGCACTTACCACATGACCCAGCAATTGCACTCTTGGCAGAGAAAATTTATGATCATAAAAATCTGTACTCAAAAGTCCACAGAAGCTTAATTTATAATAGCCAAAAACTGGAAATAAATCAGGGACCTTTCAACAAATGAAGAGCTGAGCAAATTGTGGTCCACCCACAGCATGGTAAACTACTCAGCAATAAAAAGAAATAAACTATTAACACACAACGACATGGATGAATTTCAAGGGATTTACTTTACCCTGAGTGAAACAAAAACCTATCTCAAAAGGTTACATACTGTATGATTCTATTTTGTAACATTCTTGAAATGGCAAATTTATAGAAATGGAAACCAGATTAGTAGTTGCCAGGGGTCCAGGAGTTAGAGGCAGAAGGGAAGTAGGTGTGGTCATAAAAGGACAACATGAGGAATCATTCTGGTGATAGAACTGTGTCTTGAATGTGCTATTGGATACATGAGACTGTAGATGTGATAAAATTGCATATGCCTAAACACACACATACGTGAATAGAAATAAAACTGGAAAAATCTGAACAAGACTGTGGATGGTATCCACGTCACTATCTTGTTGTGGTGTTTATACTAGAGCTCTACACAATGTTACTACTAGGGAAAACCTGGGTAAAGGGTAACATGGGCTCTCTCCGTATTATTTCTTATGACTACATGTAAATCCTCAAGCATCTCCAAATAAAAAAGTTAAAATTAATTACAAAATGCATATCTAAAGTTCAAGAGTCACTCTTTTTAAAAATGACTCTAAACATTTTTACTTTTAAAATATTTGTCCTCTGAAAGTACTCAAAAGGTTTCACAGAAAGAAAATGATTCTCACAACAGAGTTCTAGGGATGGAAGTGTACAGTCCTGCTATACACAGAAAACTAGAGGGGAACCTTCCTCCCATCTGAGACCAGCTTACACTACGGCCGGGGGCCTTAGTGGATTTTATGATAGGTCTGCCAAGAAAGGAGAAATTAAACTACACAAGCATAATGAAATGATTTTAAACATTAAGAATCTAAATGCTACAACTTATTGAGATAAATGAGACATACACTTTAACAGTTAGACAGCTACAACACTTTACTTGGAGTTCAAGAAATGAGCCTTAACTACTTCCTTTAGAAGTTAGGGAAAAAATGAGGAACTAGAAAAAGAGACTGCTTGGTGAGGCACAAAGGAAACCATGGGAGACGGTGGTACTTTGGAAGACCAGTGAAAAAAAATGTTTCAAAATAAAAATGATCGACTGTGTTCAATGTTGCTGGAAGGTCAAATTTTGGAGAAATCCAGTATAGGACAGAGAGGGAATATCCCTTTATTCGTAAATCAACAAGTACCAATAGCAGAATACCTTATACTCTAAAACAGAAAAGTGGAATACCAAGTAATATCATAGCATATTTCAGAAGTTAGGAGCATAGCTTTTGAAGTCAAAGAGATCAGAGAACAAATATTGGCTTTACCTCTTAACTATCTAAGTATATTGTCTGCTACTTAGCTGTGTAAGCCTGAGCAAGTTACTTGATCTCTCTGTGCCTCAGTTTCCTCATCCACAAAATAGAGATACTTACCTGGGGATATTCTGAAGATTAAATAAGATAGTGCATGCAAGTGCTCTGCAAAGTTTTATACACACACACACACACACACACACACTCAATTTATTATGTATAAGCATACCCTGAATTATAAAATATGACCTAGAAGGATATACATCAAATCTTAACAGCAATTGCTCAAGATGGCAAACAAAAGGAATTCCGCTATTATCTTTATTTCTTTTAATTTTTAAAAAAGCATGAAAAAAAATTATTCTTGGAGGAAGATGACATAGATGTGTTAGTAAGTTATTCTACATATTTTTCTGTAGTTACTGCATTTCTTAAAAAAAAAATGTTATTTTGAAACTAGCAAACAGCCTTAATTGAAAAAATACAAGATGCAGAATAGTGTATGTGTTACTTCTTGTACTACACACACACACACACACGCGCGCGCGCGCGCGCGCTTGTATTTACTTGTACATACTTAAACTGTTGTTTCTAGAAGAATCCATAAGAAATATAACACTGGCTACCAATATGAGGAAGGGAACTGGGTAAAGAAAGACTTAACATTTGTAGCCTTTTATACTTTTTAAGTTCCAAACCATATGAATGTGATACCTATACAAAAAATTTATTTAAAATATATTACCAGAAATAGTCCTTCCAACAGATGGTACTGGGATATCTGGATTTCACATGCAAAAGGATGAAACTGGACCCCTACCTCATAGCATATACAAAAATCATCTCAAAATGGATTAATGGCCTAAAAGTAAGAGCTAAAACTATACAACTCTTAGGAGAAAACATAAGGTAAGCCCTTATGACCTTGGATTTGGCAAGGCAATCTTAGATATACCAAAAGCATAAGCAATAAAAGAAAAAAATAGATAAACTGGACTTTATCAAAATTAAAAACTTGAGTTCATCAATAAAGTGAAGCAACAACCTGCAGAATGAGAGAAAATATTTAGAAATTATATATTTGATAGAGGCTTAATATCCAGAATATATAAAGAACTATAACTCAACCACAAAAAAAAGGCAAATAACTCAACTAAACAATAGGCAAAAGCCTTCAATAGCCCTATCTCCAAAGAAGATATATAAATGGCCAACAAGCAAATGAAAAGATACTGAATATCATTAGTCATTAGAGAAATAAATGCAAATCAAAACCACCATAGGATACCACTTTACACATACTAAGATGGCTATAATTTTTTTAAAAACAGAAAATAAGTGTTGCCAATAAGGTAGAGAAATTGAAACTCTCATATATTGCTGGTAGGGATATAAATGATGTGGTCACTTTAAAAAAAAACAGTTTAGCAGTTCCTCAAATGCTGAACACAGAATTACCATATGACCCAGCAATTCCACTTCTGGGTATATACCCCAAATAATTGAAAGCAGTGAAAGTATAGAACAGATACTTCTACACCAATGTTCTCTGCAGCATTATTCACAATAGCCAAAAACTGAAAACAATCCAAGTGTCTATCAACAGGTGAATGGATAAACAAAACATAGTACATCCATATGAGGAAGTATGATTCCACCATAAAAGGAATGAAGGACTGATACATGTTACAATGGAGACGAACTTTAAAAACATGCTGCTGAGTAAAATAAGCCAGTCGCAAAAGGCCACATAATACACAAGTCAATTTATACAAAATGTCCTAAATGGGCAAATCCATAGAGATAGAAAGGAGGTTAGTGGTTGCCTAGGGCTGTGCTTATGGGGAGGGAGAGATGAGGAGTTACTGCTAAGTTTCTCTTTGGTGTAATGAAAATGTTCTTACATTTATTATGGTGATGGTTACACAACTCTGAATACATTAAAAACTTACTGAATTGCACACTTTAGAAGTGAATTTTATGATAAGTGAATAATATTCCAATAAAGTTGTTGCTTTTAAAAAATAAATAATATAGATAACCAATTAAAAATAATAATTACCACCTTGACCACAATCACTCAAATCTACTCCTTGTGGATAAACTGCTCTTCCAGTCAATTTCAAAAGATCAATGTTGTACAGCATCCCATTATAATCCATTACACCTGTCATATGTAATTTCATTATTATTTTTAGAGTAATTAGCTCCCAAAGTTTACAACCTACTGCTTGAATTATTTTAAACCCTAACTCACTTCCACATAGCTAGGGTTAGTTCCAAAGAACAAAAATGGCATGTTTGGCCTGTATTTTTTTAGCCTTTCATTACCACATTCCTTCTCCTCATCTTGCCAGAATAAAGAGCACTACTCTTTTTAGGTTAGCTTTATCAGGCAGCAATTAATATTTTGAAATTTTTTTCTGATACTGTACAATTTTTAAAATATAACAATATAGTAATGTTTCAAAGTATCTATCTCAGGACTTTACTCACCTTTCTTAGGTATAATGCCTTGCTCAAATAATATTTGGAATTTATTTTCAGGTATACTCACCAAACCTTCTCAAAGACAATTCCACTAAAGGTATTTGGATACGTGCTTTGCTGTAATTTGTACAAGAGTAGGCAAAGTTTTCTGTTTGTTGCCATGAGGACTGTATGTTGTCACGCATTTGTTCCATCCATACTCCCTTTCAGATTTCACATCTTTTAAGAGGAGGTCTAACTTCCATCAGTGAAGGTCAGAGCCCATACCATGAATATAATTTGAATGCTTCTCCCAAGACATCCTCTGACACAAGCTGCCAAAGAAGCTCGTCTCCCATTCTTCTTTCCACAATGCATGGGATAGAAAAGTTCTCAGTTTCCTACAATGTTGATCCTTCTACATACTTAGGAAACTGTTGGTTACTTGTAAATCTGGAGCCTCCATTGTTTATACTCCTCTAAAGATCAATTATTAAAATGTTACCTAAACAAATCTCCTATAAACTCACTCTGATCTGTACTGCCCTCCTTTTCCAATTGCTTTTTCCCAAATTGCACTTGGATGTCATGCCATCAACCTGTAGTAAGGGATGTTACAGGAAAGTCCTCTACACAGCTTGTCATTAGACTACAAACAAGGTGCATAGGATGCTGTGATTAAACAGTTGCTTTCAAAGAGGACCCAGGGGAGAAATAGATGTGATTTCCCTGAGAAGCTTGTTTTTATCATCTTACGGACTGTGAATTTTTTAATTGATCAGTTTCCATCTTTCAGTAGGCTCCTAGAAAGCTTAAGGCCTAATCTCAAAGAAGTAATCTGGTCATCATAGCTTTTATTTCACATACTATTCTTACTTTTACTGTTGGCTCAATCTTGGTATCCTATCTTTACTTTCTCTTTGTCTCATTTTTCTTACTTATTCTGAATATAATTTATCTTACTATACTGAATGCATCTCTGTAAACCACTCTATATCCTTTTAGAACAAAGTGAGTTATCATTGAATTAAAATTTGAAACTAACCACAGCAGATTCCTAAGGGACTCCATGGTTCCCATATTTGAATGTGCCAGAATTTGCACCCACATATGACTGGCTCTCCTAACCCATAATACCTCCTGAACTGTAAGTCACCCCTGGTGATTGGCCCATGCCACCATTACTGATCTGAAAGTAACAAATTATAAATTAAAGAGCATCACTGTGAAACCCCACCAATGTCAAAGGCCACTGAGTGTCTAGAGAACACATGTAAACTACTCAGGCAGCATCTTTAACCTGAGGCCACTAACCTGAGTAAAGTAACAGCTGACTCCTGTAACTGCGACTTCTGCAGTCCCAAATAAGGATTTAGAGCTAAGTCTCTAAGACAAAGCCACTGCCTCCCATCTTTCCAATTCAGCAGTAGCTTACAAGTTCATATCAAACAGACACAAAAATAAGAAGTCTATGAAATCTCAGCACAAACTCTATGTAAGTCAGCCAACTATACACACACAGTGGCCTCACAGAGATGGGAGAGGCTCCTCCAAGCCCCTCACAGCTTTGTTTTGCTGCTTGGTTTGTAGGAAGTGTGGTTTCTCTAACTGCTCCGAAACAGGCACTAAGGCAAGATTCTCACTCTTATTCCAAAATTGAGGGCAGACTACATCCATCTTTACCCACAGTGCCCAACTAATTCCTAATCCTTAAATAAGTAGGGGTTCATGGCCCCCACTCTTAAGAGACCCTATTTCCCTTCCCTACCTTTTCCTTAACATATTTGCTCATGGTTCTTTTCTAGTCTGTTCCTATCCTCCTGTTCTCTCTTTATCCCTCAAATACACTGGGTTTTAAAGTTTTGTAATTCTTTGTTTAGATGACCTTGCTATCTAAAACATACTATTTCCTTTGTTTACTTTTACACTAGTATTTATAAAATACTCTTATCTTAAATAAAAATGTTTCCAAAATTACATTTTATGTAACTGTTGTATAGAGTCACTACTATAATACAAATTACAGAGAACAGTAGAAATCCAAGATGACAATAATATTTACACCCTTACAGTACAGAAGGAAATATTTGTATCTTCAGTCTAAACTACAGTTTCTCAACCACAGCACTACTGCTGATAATTCTCTGTTGTGGGGGCTTCTGTCCTGTGCATTATAGGATGTTTAGCAACATCTCTGGCCTCTACATCCACCAGATACCCAGAGCAACCCTCCAGCTGTGACAATCAAAAATGTCTCCAGACACTACCAAATATCCTCTTGAGGGCACGATCGTCCCCAGTTGAGAACTTGAGTTTAATACTATTAGAACAGTGCTGGAGCACAATTAACAATAAATATTTAACTGACTGGTCTGTGGATCCAAGCCTTCTGAACATCTCTACCTCAATGTTGACCTGACAGCACCTCAAACTCGGTATGGCCCAAACCAAATTCTCTTGCATTCCTTAATCTAGTTATAATATTTACTAAGTAATCCATGTAAGAAACTAAGAGATTACACTGAACTCTCTCTTCTTCCTCATTATCTAGACTACTCTGTCAACAGGTCCTATTATACCTTCTTCATTTCCTTTTAAACACCAGAATTACTTGTTACTTCAAGCTCTCATGTCACTTGGCCTACTGCTTCTATAACATTTTTGTCCCATTCCAATCCATGGGCCACAATGCTGCCACAATAATATTTCTAAAACTTGTCACTGTCCTCCATAAAAATCTCTCAAGGACACTCCTCTGTCTATGGCAGTATTTCTCAAACTCCATTTAGATACCATCATCCTTCATGATTTCGTCATGTTCCTATCACATACAACAGTGTATCCCTATAACAGTTTTCTTTGAATCTACTTCTTTTTAGCCACATTTTAAACAAAGTCAGGATGTGTTTTTCTCTAAAATATAAAAACATTCCAAAGTGTTTATCCATGTACCACCTAAAAGATAAACAGTCAAGTTTATCAGCCTAGCCTTCCATGATCTGTCCTCTGCCTATCTTCCCCACACCACCTCCAGCCATACCAAACTGCCTCAAGTTCCCTAAATTAGCCATGTTCGTTCAGATTAAGCTATACCATTACACACGGTATTTATTCTGCTTGCATGTTCTTTCCTTTCTATTTTGTCTACCTAAACAAACTGCTCACCCTCTCATTGTTTCTCCTTTGTGAAACCATCTCTGGCTCCAGAGTTAGATGCTGCTTCTTCTGTTTCCTAGTACTGAGCCCTCTATTTCAGGAAAAAAGGGAGATAGAGGTAAACAAATGATCATTGCATGGCACCTATCGCACCATGCAATGATCATTTGTTTACCTCTATCTCCCTTACTATAGAGTTCCTCGAAGGCAGAGAGAAGTATGGGATTCTACTTATGGACCCAAAGGGAACAGTATTTGACATAGGAAACATTTAAAGAAATGTCTGTTGTAAAGCAGTATGCAGTATGATTCAACAACCTTCAATGACTGTCCATCACCTACAAGGCAGTGCTCTAAGACTGTGGAGAATACAAACATAAATATGATCCTGAACCTCAAGAAGCTTAAAGACAGACATACTTGCTGTCGTACAAGACAGAACACTGTTAGTAGTAAAATGGAGCAAAAAGTGCTATGAGGCAAAGGTCAGTATAGAAAAGAAAAAATGAGGATTTTTTTTTCTTAATGAAATCTATGGCATTTTATTTATTTTTTAAATTAAAAATGTTTTTTCAACTACAGTTGACTTTCAATATTATATTAGTTTCAGGTGTACAGCATTGTGGTTAAGACATTTATATAACTTATGAAGCGATTTCCCTTCTCCCCACTATAAGTGTAGTATCAACCTGGTACCAACCATAGCTATTGACTATATTCCTTATGCTGTACCTTACATCCCCCTGACAACTTTGTAACTGCCAATTTGTACTTCTTAACCCCTTCAGCTTTTTTGCCCAGTCCCCTAACCTCCCTCGCATCTGACAACCATCAGTTTGTTCTCTATATGAGTTTGTTTTGTTTATTTATTTTTTTTTTTAGATTCCACATATAAGTGAAATCATATGGTATTTATCTTTGTCTGATTTATTTTGTTTAGCATAATATCCTCTAGGTCCATCCATGTTGTTGAAACTAACAAAATTTCATTCTTTTTTATGGCTGAGTAACATTCCACTGTATATATGTACCACTTCTTCTATATCTGATCATCTATCGACGGACACTTAGGCTGCTTCCAAATCTTGGCTATTGTATATGAAATGTCCTTCTTTGTCTTGTATTATAGCCTTTGTTTTAAAATCTATTTTGTCTGCTATAAGTATTGTTACCTTAGCTTTTTTTT
Source organism: Pteropus medius (assembly GCF_902729225.1). NCBI lineage: Eukaryota > Metazoa > Chordata > Mammalia > Chiroptera > Pteropodidae > Pteropus > Pteropus medius. The sequence goes on from NW_024356335.1 coordinate 1,825,608, forward strand.
TTTCATTTCCATTTGCATGAAATATCTTTTTCCATCCCTTTACTTTCAGTCTGTGTGTGTCTTTTGATCTGAAGCAGTTCTCATGTAGACAGCATATGTATGGGTCTTGTTTTCTTCTCCTTTCAGCTACCTTATGTCTTTTGATTGGAGCAGTTAATCCATTTACATTTAAAGTAATTATTATAGGTATGTAGTTATTGTCATTTTATTATTTATACTTTTTATCTTTTTTTTCCCTTCTTCTTAAAGAATTCCCTTTAACATTTTTTGTAGTACTGGTTTGGTGATGATGAACTCCCTTAGCTTTTTCTTGCCTGCGAAGAATGGGAAATTTCAATAGCAAATAAATTTAGGCATGTACTCTGTTGAGTCACTATGGCAAAAAATCATTTAAACTTCATCAAGTCCTGGCTTTGATATATATTCTGCCTGTCACAAGGATTGTGTAAATTATAGAATAGACATGAAGGTGCTCTGAAAACCATAAGGAGCTATGTAAATTCTAGCCATTGCTAGTAATCCTGACTATGGAATCCATAGAGAAAGTGGCATCTGAACTAGATAGAGTTCAAAAGGGGCTTGGAGAGTATTGTATATAGGAAGCATAAGTGGTAGTTAAGGATGTGAATCCTGGAGCCAGACTGCCTATATTTGAATCCCAGCTCCTCCACCAATTTACCAGCTATATAACTTTGGAAAGTTACTTAATCTGTCTGTTCTTCAGTTACCTGTCTGTAAAATGAGGCAAATATTAGTACCCAACTCACAGAGTATTAAATAATTTAATATCTGTGCTACGTACATATTAAATAAATAGGTGAAGAAAAGGACTGGCCAGAAGCAAAGAAGCAGGGAAGTACAGGGCATGTTATCAGAAGACTGCAGTCCGATGTGCTTAGAATGGAAGGTATAAAGAAAGGTGAGACATATCTAAAAATGCATGCTACTCAAATGCAAATCGGCCTGTGTACTCAAAAATAATAAATCAATGAATTTCGATGATAAAAATAGATAAATAAATAAAAATAAAAATGCATGCTATTTGCTATCCTGTAAAGGCTATTAATTGTATCCAAGAGAGCTCTGCCCAAGGTTTTCCAACCTAATTCATGGATTAGCTGGACATCCTCAGGCAGATCATAAACTCTACAAGGCTCAGTTTCTCTCTCAGTAAAGAAAGAAGGGTGCAGAAATAGGTGAACCCTGACTCTCTCTCAGATTTGAAATTCTAGGAAATGGGCTAGGGAGTCATTAGAGGTATGCACTGTCCCATCTGATACCTACAGCCACATGTAGCTACTGAGCACCTAAAATGTGACTGGCCCGAATTGGGATGTGTCATAAATATAAAATATACACTATGTTTCATAGACTTAGTACAAAAAAGGGCAAATATAACACTAGTAATTTTATATTGATTACATGTTAAAATTAGGTTAAATAAAATATTACTAAAATTATTTTCCTGTTTCTTTTTACTTTTTTAAAATGTGACAATTTGAGGCTCACATTTCTGAGTATTTTATTCCTACTGGGCAGCACTATTAAAGACTAGTTTCAGAAGACATAGGAGAATGTGATTCTGTGGCCAAAGAGGCAAACAAACACAAGGCGTTATCAGAAAGACTTGCAAAAACGCAAAAACACTCTTAGGGCCCTATACAAAGCCCTGATGGATCCCTAAGTTCTGAACTGTGTTCAATTTTCCTTGTAGTACCTGAAGAAAGATACAATGCAAAACCAAACAACTCAAGTAAACACTATGATGATCAATAAGACAGGCAATAGGTGAGCAACAAGACTAATAGGGATATACGGAAAGATACAATATGGAAGGTTAAAGACTACAAGATATGATAAGAATCTATAAAATCAGATAGAGGCTGAATGAGAAAGAATAAAAGGCTGTTTAACAAATGTCAGAATAAAGGAAGGGAGAATTCTTTGAAGCTTTATGGAGGCATTTCAGACAGACGTATGACTTTGCAGAGCAGGTAGCCTTATACGAAAAACTCAGGGATGTCTAGACTAAACATGAAGGTGAGTTCCAAAAAGATTACATTAACCATTAATCCATAAAAGTGGAATTACACAATTCCTTGTGTTGTACCTCTGAGACAGACATTAGTATTCTCCCCACCATTATCACAGTAACTATCTTTGATTCCTCAGTTAAAAAAAAAGAACTCCATATGCAATTTTTTTGCTCACATGTCACCTTTAAAGACTGAGAGATCAGACAATCTCCAAGGTATAGAAACCATCTCCCTGCCAAAGTACTTAAGTATTCAGTAAACCTGACTTTTAACATTCATTCTTCCACTTGGCCAGATATGGAATATGTAACTTCTATGATCAGCTCCGAAAGCTTTATCGTTGATGAGAATCACATGAGCTCTTTTTAAACCAAGGTTATGCGTTGGTCCATTCACTTTTATATTTCATCTTTATTCCTTCAAAACAGTTAGATTCCATCCAGTACTCGTGATTTGACTATTTCTAATTTAGGTATAAAGAAATCATGATTAGATCTAGAACATCTTTTACATTTATTATTTTATTTAGTACCTCCAACTTCTAGTCAACTTTAAACACCATGAATTTCTGTCTTTTCTACCAGAACTAATCTTTTCCATAATGACTACTCAGTGGCCTCAATGATTTCTTTTCTTCCTCTGATAAAGAATCTTTTATTTTAGCTTTAAAGCCTCAGCAAAGGTGCTCCCAGAATATTTTCTTGGACTGCTTAATTTTAGTTTGCACTTCATGTCAAAAAGTAGAAACAAAATTAAATTTCTTTAAGTACACCAGAGATGAGCATGCATCACAAGCAAATTAATCTGATAAAAACATTTCCATAACAAAGAAAAAAGCCTCTACCTATAAATAAAAATTTTCCCCAGGAGTTGCCTAGATTTGTTTTTAAAGTATATTAATAATAGGTACATTCTAAGTACCGTCCAGTTGTGTTGCAAGGGGGAAATCAAATGGTTTAATAATTATATTTCTTTATGGTAGGGAGGAAATCTAATGTTTTTCAAACTACGAGGTCTAAAAAAAATCCAACTGATTATCATCCAAATAATTTCAATATCAATTTCAAGTTACTATCAAGATATTTTTTCATAATAAGCAACTTTATTAATTATAAATACAAAGCCTTAAACAGCTTTACATATGTTAAAGAATAGAAAATTTCATATCAGTTCGCTGACATGCAAAAAATGGCTTCACCCATGGGATTAATAACACTACCCAAAGACGTCTGGTTAGATTTTCATGAACTGGACACCACTGTTGGTTGTATCCTTGTTTTCTAAAAAAGCATAGAGCAGAAAGAAACCATGAAGAACTCGGGTGAGCACGAAAGCTGCATTTTTACTAACATTGGCTTTGCCCTCATTTTAATTAAATTAATTCTATTAAGTGAGAAATGCACAAGAATGACTCCCCTATCACACAGCACATAAAATTTACCTATAAGTGCAAATAAGTTACAATCACAACAGCTCCTTTGGCCTCCCACATTTTGCATACTTGTTGACTGACGTTAAATATCAACTTCCTGCACCAAAAGAGACAGCAAAAGAAAAAACCAGTAACACCTTCCTTAAGAGAAAAAAATTTCACGAACAAAGATAAACTGCTTTAAATCCACAACTTAAAGAATGAAAAGGACTCAAAACTATCGACAGTTTACCCACTTACCACACAGCGAATCAAAGCTAACTGAACAAATAAAACAGACGGTAGCACTAACCGCTAGACCCTGCTAGACACCTAAGCACTGGTTTTAAACGCACGGGAATGGAAAGACTTGTCAAAGACACATTCATTCCTTTACTCGCGCGTACATTTACTGTTACTTGGACTCGGCAGTAACAACAAACAAACAAACAAACAAACAAACAAACCTCTTTTAGTAAACCAAGAAAATAAAACCTTGAGTTAAGAAGGGATTATGGGGAAACAACTTAAAAGGACAGAAAGGTTTTCGTATTTATTGAGGGCCTACTAAATTATCCACTTAAATTAGCTTCATCCACTTAAATTAGCTCAACAACATACTGGAAAACCGGATTCACATCCGAATTAGCAGAAGAAAACGAACACTCCCGAAAAGCAACCCGGAGGAGCGGTAGGCAAAGAGGGACGACTTGACGTTCTCTCACATCCCGTCCAAACCGCTCTGGCCCACCGTGTCCCCAGTCCTCAAGAACCTAAACACACTGGGGCCGCGCTGTTCCGGGGACCGGCGGCAACTCCTGTCAGACGCTGTCCACCCCGCGCTCCTGTCACCGCCTCGGGGGGGAACACCGATCCCGAGGGCGCTGCACGCTGGGGCTCGGTTCGGACTCCAGGAGACCGGAGATCGGATCCGGGGAGGGGAGTCTTCTAAGCACAGGTGTTAGGGGTCGGAGTCCCGGGGCACCCGAAAGCCCAGAGGGGCAACCCTGGAGTAGAGGCCGCGACATCCCCCGGGATGCCGGCTACGGAACTGGGACAGCATTCTGGGGACTCCAGCTCCTCCTTCCCGCACTCCGCGAGACGCCAAGTCGGACTGGGTCGCTTGGCACCGCGCCAGGCGCTCCACTGTGACAGGACGGGATGCTGGCGGGGGTCCCGCGGAGAGAAGGGCGGGCCGGCGGGCAACCCACTGACGGAAGGGGCGAGCCTCGCCAGCAGCGCTCCCGCCCCGGCCCGGCTCACCTTCAGGTCGTTCTCCGGTAGGTATTTGCACAGCCGCGCTATCTCCACATACTTGTCCAAGTCTAGGGGCGCCATTTTAGAAATAAGAAGCCCCGACGGCGGCGGCGGCAGCAGCAGCGGCGGCGGCGGCGGCGGCGGCGGCAGCTGGAGTAGCGGCGGCAGCGGCAGAGGCCGAAGCCGGAACTCTTCCTACGTCACGTCCGGCCCGTGAGAGGCGTCTGCGCAGCGGCGTAAAGCTTGACCCGATTCTCCCCGCTGTCTCCGCACACCCCACGCCTTCTGCCGCCGAACTCAGACCCCCACCCTTGGTCCCGCAGTGAAACCTCCTGGGACCCGTAGTTGTGTGCCGCGGTGGGGCTGGGATTTGTAGTTTTCAGTAGTAACCCGATTCTCTCTCCCCGTTTTTTTTTTTAAAAAATTTCCCTCTCCTTTTCTTTCTCAAGACTTTCAACTCTGGGCGCCCAGCGAGGCTTTTCTGATGCAAAATGGCGAAGTAGGTGACCCTAGTCATTCCCTGGTTTCTCACTGCGACCCATTTAAGCATTCTCTCACGAGAACATCTTCAGTGAAAAATTAGGTAAGCCTGGACGTGGTAACCTGTTGTCACCCTTCCAAAGCCTTGTGAAAACCTTGCCTAAATCTGTGGCAGAGATGTCAGGCTACCCATCTTTCAGCCTGAAAGGAAGAGAAACAAATTTTAAGGCGTTTCTTATGCTAAATGCTATATAAATGCTGTTTTTCTGTTTAATCCTCATAACGATTGATAGGAAAGCAAGGCTCGGAGAGGTTAAATAACTTTCCCCAAATCTCAAAGAGAACAGGCAGGGGAGCCAAGATTGGTTTAAGTATGCTTCAGTGGGAGTCCCACGAAAGCAGGGAGTTTTTGTCGTACACTCAGAGTCAAGAACGGGACCTGGCATGTAGTATGCCTTCAACATTCATTCATTCATTCAACAGCTTTTATGAACATCAACTATGGGCCAGGTACAGTTGTAGGCACTTGAGATATTCAGCAAACAAAATAGATAAAGATCCCCATCCTCAACACATAGCTACATGCTAGTAGAGGAGACAAGAACATAACCAATAAAGATAATAAATAACTATAGCATATTGGAAAAAGATAAGTGCTGGGAGCGGGGAACTCCAGCAGAATAAGGGAGATGGGGTGATGCATTTTTAAGAACCAACAGAGACTGGGGGAGTTAGCCATGCAGATAACTAGAGGGGAGTTAAAGAGCTGATCAGAGGCCCTATGATGGAAGCATTTCTAGAATCTTGGAAATGGCAAAGTTAGTGTAGTTTGAGCAAGATGAGAGGAGTAGGAGAGGAGATGAGAAAAAAGATTTTCTTTTTTTACTAATTTTTACTTTTAATGTAATAGGGAGTTATTGCGGAGTTTTGTGCAGAAGAGTAACATGATCTAATTCATATCTGGTGCTGTATGAGACTAGGAGGCAATGCTTGCAGCTGAAAGATAAGTTAGGAGACTGTTATGTAATACAATAGTAGCAGGTTCTCAATAAATATCTATTGATATTGGACTGGATCCTCTTACTCTAAAAGGTATTTTGAGGACATTTGGCTAAAATTTAATGAAGTCTCTGGGTAAAATGCTTTGTATTATTCTTGTAACTATTCTGTAAGTCTAATGTTGTTTTAAAGTAAAATTAACTTTTAATTTTGTTGCAGAATGAATGATGCCCACAAACATACATTTCTTCATTTATTCAACAAGTTATATTAAATGAGCAATTAATTAAATGCAAAGTATAATTAGTGCTAAAAAGGGAGAGAAGGGGTACTGGGAGTTAAAAATGGAGTAGAAGAAGACTAATTTAGGTAGGCAATATAGTGGAAGTAAGTGTGCAGATTCCAGCACCAGGTAGCCAGAGTTCAAGTGTATTACTAACCACATGACTTTGGTGAAGTTATTTATCCTTTCTGTGCTCCAGTTTTCTCAGCTACAATATGGAGATAGTAATAAAAATGCCGACTTCATATGGAGATGATAATAATGCTTACCTTATAGTCTTGTACTAAAGTTTAATAGACTTAATATATGAAAAGGGCTTAAAATAATGTCATTTACAGAATGAGCGCAATGTGAATGTTAGCTCTGAGTATTGAGTGGGCGTGAAAGACCTTTCTGAAGAGGTAACAGTTAAGATTTTTGCGGGGAAAGTATAGGGAGAATATGCCCAGAATTTCTTGGAGAAAAAATTCCAAGGAAAAAAATGCTACTGTTGTTTAACTTTTTTTTCTTTTTTCTTTTTTTTTTAAATTATAGTCCTTTTTGGAAATCTGGCAATTCACCTTTTATCTCTGAACCTCAGTAACTGGGAATGAATCCTACTGAAGATACCATTTCAGAATTGGGAAGGAGGACAAATAAAGCTCTTAAAAGGAAGGTGTCACTTATCTTTGCTGATAAGTCAGTGAACAGGTAGGTAATGACAGCAGATGGTATCCTCTTCCAATGAAAATAGGTGGCAGGCCTCATATTACCAAACTGTTTGGCAGTAAGAAGCTCCATCCTGCAGACGCACCTCATTGGGTGAACCTCACTGTTGATATCCAGAGCAGAAGGAAAGGAGGGAAGCATCCCCGAGTGTTCAGCGAGTTCTTAGAAGAGGTGATGGACACGTTTGATGGTTCATTACAGAGACAGTGTGCAGAGCTTGCCGACTGGAATATATTAGTCTTTCTTGCACAAAGCAGAAAATCTAGGCTCCTGGTCCTGCCATTTATGTGAGTTAGTCATTTTAACTTCTCTGGGCCTTGACTTCCATTTTAAAAATAGATCTCAAAAGTTCCTTCTAGCACTTTCTGAAATGTGATTTCTATCTAAAAGCATAGGTCTCACAGTGAAAACCGGTTGCTATGTTGCTCATGAACCTCTTCCAGTTTTTTCTGTATATGCACAACTCTTGCATGGCACCTTGAAATGGATCTAGCCAAAAGACACGGGACATCAGAGCATTCTGCAGCTCCAAACAGGAATCTAGATGCACATGGACATATGGCAGAGCCAACCTGGTCTTTGTTTTCTCTCCAGAAGGAAAGCAGAATGACTGACTCCTACACTCCTCTTTGGCAGTCAGTGGAGAGTTTCTCATTAATATGGGAACTCACACAAACCCCAGGTGTTTGAAATAGGATGTTTGAGCAGTGAGGAAAGCTGCAGACCTCAAATTCCATCTTGTTAATAAATTTTCATTATGGTTTCAAGTAGCTAAAAGATTTACCAAGTTGGCCTTTCACCTGTACTATCCAGTCCTCTCAACTACTCCAAGGAGTAGGTATCACTATTCCCATCCTAGAGATGAGGAAAGTAGAGCTCGGAGATAAACTTGCCAAATGTCAGGGTTAGATGGTTAATGCTGGAGCCTGGATTTGAACCCAAGTGTGTCTTTCTGCTTCCCACTCTACTATCATAGCTCTGTACTCCAGGAGCACCTGTGTTTCCTTCTGTAGCTGTTTCCTGTATTTCCTAGGCTACAACACCTGGCCTCAGCCCTCCTAAGTGATGGTGGGGTTCTCCAAAACATAAGCATAGGTGAGCTCTCTCTCTATTTTGAGGAAAGCCACAAGGAACATATGGTTATAGAGACCAGAAGTAATGCAGGTGAATACTTCTAACTCAAGACTTGTGTCTAGAGTTGGATTTTAGCAAGGAATAGCATCACACTTTACAGAGGACCAGCTCTGGATCAGTGGCTGGGCACCGAGCACTTTATATTCCTGAGCTCATGTATCCCCCACCATAACCTTGTGACAAATCTTAGCCCATCTTACAGGCGACACTGCAGCCCAAAGAAAAGTAACTTCCCCAAGAATATACTCTCATTGATGAACTTTTGACAAATGTACCTAGTTATCTGTTTTTCTGTTTACTCTCTCTCTCTCTAGTTCGCTGTAGACTCCGGGAGGCCAGGGACCTTCTGTTTGGTTCAGCATAGAGCCTGCCATAGTTACACAAGCTAACTCTGGAATGAGTCAGCCGTTTAAGGCGGCAAAGCTTGAATCGGCCTAAAGACACCCAGGAAAGCACCCTTAACTCTCCCTTTCAAAACCATTCCTAAAAGCCGCTGGAACTGAAAATATCATAGCCCCTTAAGATAACAGCCCAGCTGCCTAAAGAACTGGGTCATCCAAGTGGATGCACAACCCCCGGCTTTTCGCTTGTTAATCTTTTCCAGAGAGCCCTAGTTTTATTGACTCCGGCAGCAGGTGAGGTCCAGGGAACGGCCCGGCATGTTTGATCCCGAAACGCACAGTCTGGCCTACATCCCTTTAAGCGAGCGCGGTGGCAGGCGGGGCGGGCCCTGGGGCGGGGAGGAGCGGAGCGGTTGGCCGCCTCGCTCTTCCGGGGTCTGGGATGGGGCGAAGGCCCAAGCATCCTCCCTCATTGGGGCGGAGCCACAGTCCCGGACCGGCCTAAGCCGCCGCAGGTAATGCGGTCCGGGCCTGGGGGGTCGCAGGACCCAGGGTATGACGCGGTTCTCAGCGGGGCAGCAGCATCCATTAGGAGAGTGGGCTCCAGAGCGGGTGGAAAGCGCCGGAGAGGGCCTCCTCGGGCTCTGGCCGGGCCACATTGACAGGAGCCAGCCTGTTCTCTCTGGACCTTCTTTCCTATCTCCCATCGCTGCCACGCGGGGATGGGACTGGGGAATGGGACTGGCAGGCAGGGCTGCGGCAAGTCCCTGCCTATGCAAAGTTTATCCCAGGGCTTTGGGAACAGCAATCAGTGGCTTTGGCCAACGGTTGGATTCATCCATTCATCTCCCAGAAATCTTATCCATTTTCTTTCTTCATCCACTCATCCCTCACTTCTACTCTATGCCGGGCCCATTGGTGGGTTCTCTGAATGAACCTGACGGGCCCAACTCTCTCGGAATTCAGTCTGGAATCTAGTCTATTGACTTTTAAGTAATTACATTCAGGTGATCCCAGCAATGATGGTGGTTTAATAGATGCCTTCAGAGGAAGAAGGAAGTAACTTGACGATCTAAGTGGAAAACAACAAATCAGTGAAGGTTTTACTGGAGGGCTTATTTGAACTGGGCTTTGGAGGTTGACTAGAAGTTTCCTAGTTGACAAGAAAAGAAGGAACGTTTCAAGTAAGGGAAGCAGCACAGGATACAGGTTACTAAAGGGCTTGCCATGTTAGAGGAACAGCAAATGTAGCAAGAACAACTGAATATAGCAAGAAGTTGTGGAGATGAGGTCCTGGAAAGAAGGTTGAGACCAGAAGACTCTGAATGTGATGCTGAGGCCAGGACTTATCCTAGAGTTCGGTATTTCTCAGCCTTTTAAAATGTTTTATCTTTCGATAAACATAAACATGACCTCTGAAAATTTATTTTTTTATATACTCTTCCCCACAAAAATAACAGACACACAGGAAACTTTAGCCAAAGTTGTATTATATTTGCTCCTAAATATAAGTTTATATCAAGGTTGGTAATGCTTATTCACATTAATCAGGTCCTAGAAATCGGTACATTAATAGGAAAGATTTTAAAGAGGGCAGTGACCTGATTTGTTCTGTGTTTTAGAAGATAATCATAAATGTCTAAAAAATACCTTTCTTTCTTGTGCATAGGACACTATGAAGCAGCTCCCCGTCTTGGAGCCTGGAGACAAGCCCAGGAAAGCAACATGGTCTGTAAGGAATGATTCAGACAGAGAAAAACATAAGTTTTTGTTTCATTTATAAGTAGTTTACTAACATATTTAAACATCTATGAAAAAGGGTAGAGATGAAACTGTCTGCAGTTTCTGGTAATTAGACTCAGATTGTTTGAGGTCTTCAGAGGAATGATAGTTGGGCAATAATTATCATAGAGCAGATGTTGATTTTATTAAAATCCATTTACCAGGAAGAGTAAGGCGCTGACCATCTGGCATCCTCAGCTCCAACACCGTCTTTCCCCGCAAGCTGTGACTCATTTTTAAGAATTTCAGGGAATCGGATTTGGATTAAACTGCCTTCACTGTTTCTTGGCTACTTGCTCAACCAGCTTTTCATTCAACAACCAACACTGGCCCGACAGGGGCAGCTGCTGTGTAGGTGCTGAAGGTACAAAGGTGAATAGTCTCAGTGTAGTGGGGGTTACAGACTAAGCAGATGATGGCGATGAAATGTGATCAGTGCTGAAGAAGCGGGACCCACACAAGGCTGTAGAGAGGAGGCACTACTTCTGCAGGACCTTGAAGGAGAGTCTCCGATCTGGCTTCCCTGTGTCCATTCTTGCTCACTCTGCAACATAAATCAGGTCATGGCTTTCCCTAGTTTAAAACCCTTTTTTCCTATCCTATTGGTCTAAGAATCAAAACCAGAGTCCTTAAAATGGCCCACTAGGCCCTGCATGGCCTGTCCCTGCCTGTCTTTCCAACCTCAAATCCCCTTACTCCTCCTTTGTTCTCTTTCTCTTCCTTAACATGCCTTGCACTGTCCTCAGAAACTAGATGTATTGGTCTCTCTACCTGGATCACTCTTTCCCTCCATCTTTTGTCCTTCACTTTGCCCAACTAACTTCTACTCATACATCAGACCTCAGTTCAACTGGCGCTTCTTTAAGAAGCCTCTGCCCACTCGCCTCCCCCACCACTCCTTACAGGGCGAGATGCCCCTATGCTATGTTCTCATGCTAGATACCCTGTACTCCTCTATAGTGCAGTTGAAATGCAACAGATGTTTGTGAAATCATCTGTTAATGTTTCTCTTCTCAACTAATCAGTAAGGGCTATGAAGCCAAGGACTTTTTTTTGTCTTATTCACCATGTATCTGGATGGCTATGTGCTTTTGGGTAACTTATTTAACCTTTCTAAGCCTTGGTCCTCAGTCACAAAACTCAGATGATAATAGTACTGTCCTCGAAGGGGTTTTGTGCAGATCAAGTGAAACCAGGGTTGTTGCAAAGTTAGGAACATGTATGGTACATTGTTCAGGTGGCAATAGGATCTGTGAGTCTAGACATTAGAAGAGAGTCTGGAAAAGAAATAGAGATTTGGAAATCACTGATGGACGGTAATTATAGCCATCAGTACAGATTAAAAAAGACCAGGTAAGCAAATGTAGGCTGAGAAGAGAATATAGAGATGCTGAGGGTTAGGAGAAGGCTGGTGGGAAAGGAGTCAGAGAAGGAAACAGAAAAAGCAGCCAGAAAGAGGATGGAGAACCAAAAGGGAGCAGTGCAGGGCAGCCAAGTAAAGAGAAAGGTACGAGGAGGAAGGAAAAGTCAGGAGTACCGGATGCCAGAGAGGTCAGATAAGACAGGGCCTGAAAAATAGCTATAGAATTTTCTTTTCCAACTAGGAAGCTTGAAGTATGTTTTCTCCTGCAGCATTCAGAATAAGTTTAGAGAGTGAGATGACTGGATCCTGTATTCGACTTTGCAAAGTCCTAGCTTTGGCTTCTTTCAGGTCCAGCTTTATGAATAATCCAGAAGAGCTCTTTGAATCAATAAGTTCTGGAGAATATACGTGACAGGGAAGCATCACTTGCTAGTGGCAAGAGCATTGGGGCTGTAGGTTCCTGTGTGGTTGCAGATAAAACTCTAGCCACCATGTATTGAATCCTTTCCTGCACTGTTATAAGACTTCATCTTACTCTTCAAGAACTATTGCTATCCTCATATTACAGTTTTACAAACAGAGAAACGAAGGTTTAGGAAGGTTAAGTGACTTCCTAAAGGTCACACATCTAGAAAGCACCTGAACTCGGACTTGAACTAATTCTATCTGAATTCACAAATGGTGCCAGGACACAGCGCTGAACATTTCTGGGTGTCAGTTTCCCTGTCTACCAGATGGGGACAATTACTACCCCAGTGCATCCCCATTAGGTTAATGTGAGATGAAAGTAATGACAAAATTGAAAAATCAAAGATTATGTGCAAATGGAAGGTTCTATTGTTAGTCAGGGAAATACTGCTTTGCTGGATACGATTTAAAGTGTCTATACATATAAGCCCCTTCATTCTGGTGATCATTTCATGAGGAATGGAAAGAACACACTTCTGCATTTATTCTCTGCTCAGGCCTCCTAAATACATCCTTCCTTTGGCAGGTACACCTTGACCCCCGCTGGAGACAGCCCCTGCGCTCGGGTTGGCCACAGCTGCACATATTTACCCCCAGTTGGTGATGCCAAGAGAGGGAAGGTCTTCATTGTTGGGGGAGCAGATCCAAACAGGAGCTTCTCAGATGTGCACACCATGGATCTGGGTAAGACCAGCACGAGCCCCAGGGCCAGAGAGCAGGGCTTCGTGCGACAGTGACCAGAGTATTCCTTAGGAACACCAGTTCAGTTTTCCTCTAAGAAAATGAACATTGTCTACGGCTATGCCACCCTGAACGTGCCTGATTTCGTGCCCGATTCTCAGAAGCTAAGCAGGCCAGGCCTGGTTGTACTTTGATGGGAGACCACCTAGGAATACCAGCTACTGTAGGCATTTTAAAAAAAAAAAAAAGAAAATGAACATCCCTGAGAGGTCCCTAAGGTCTCAGCAGAGCCCTGGAACACAGCCACACAGCCAGTACCTTCTTTTTTGGGCGGAAGAAGTCCACATGGAGCCCTGGACATCCAACCATTCACTCATCACATATTCCTCTGAGAGACACCTCCTCTTCCATCCACATACCCAGTTACTCACCAGGTCTTAAATATTTCTCTTTTCATCCATGTCTTTCCATTTCTGCTATTACTACTGTAGTCTAAGAATTGTTCTCTCTCAACTGGATATTACAACCTCCTGTCCAGTCTCCCTGCTTCCAAGTTTACCCCCTGTACAGAGCATTTTTCATACCTAGCCAGAGAGTATTGTCTAATACACAAATCTGGCCATGTCACTCTTCATTTCAAGCATTTCCCAGCTTCATTCTCTGGCTCTCCCGAACTCAAATTTGCTACACTGAGCATCCTTCAGTTCCTTGATCACATCTTGAACTCTGGTCTCCAAACCTTTGTACATAATTCCTCTGCTTGAAGGCTCTTCACTTTCCTTCTCTGTCTACTCTCCATCTTTCAGGTTTGTGATATTGTGATTTATAAGAAATATATACTGGTCTTTGTCCATGGTTCTTGGCTCACAGCTCCCAAAACCCTTGGACTTTTTTAAGTATTGAGAGTGATAAAGGTGTTCTTTGTTACATTAACGAGGTGACTTTTGGAAAGCACCTAAGGTTGGGAGTTGGTCACCAGGAGAGACCCATCCAGGTGATAAGAGGGTTGGAACTTTCAGTCCTACACACACCTTTGGAGAGGAAAGAGGGGCTGGAAGTCGAATCAATTGCCGGTAGGCAATGATTTAATCAATCATGACTATGTAATGAAGCCTTCATAAAAACCCAAAAGGACAGGGTTCTGAGCACTTCGAGGTCAGTGAACACATGGAGATATGGGGAGAGCATGTACCTCTGCACCATTCCCACATACCTTGCCCGAGGCATCTCTTCCATCTGGCTATTGCTTAGTCATATCCTTTTAAAATAAATGATGATCAAGTAAATAACATTTCTCTGAATTTTGTGACCTGTTCTAACAAATTAATCAAATCCAAGGCGAGGGGGTAATGGGAACCTCTGATTTATAGCCAGCCAGTCAGAAGGACAGGTGAAAAACCAGATGGGGAAGGGGCTGGCCTGAAAGTTCCAACCCTCTCACCATAGGGTTGGTTCCCTTGGCAACCAGCCTCATCCTTAAGAGACTTTCTAAAAGTTACCTCATTAACATAAACTCAATAGTGATTGACAGGGCTTGTTACAAAAGACACCTTTATCAGTCTTATCACTTAGGAAGTTCCAAGGGTTTTAGGCTCTGTTCCCGGAATTGATGAAGATCAAATATATATTTCTGTATATAAATCACCATGTCACAACCACCCTCCATATTTTCATAGTATCTTATGCTTTCCTATCCTTATCCTCCTTCACAGCCCTTATCTCATATTGTTATTTCTTGTCTGTTGTCCCCAAAAGCGTATAAGTGTCTTAGAAACAGGGAACATGGTTATATTACTCATTGTTGGATCCCCAGCCACTACCATAGCACTGGGCACAGAGTAGGTGCTTTATAAGTATTTGGATGGGTGGATGATTGGATGGATGGATAGATAGATGGATGGATGAATGGATGGAGTGGGTGGATGGATGGGTGGGTGGATGGACGGACGGACAGCGGACAAATGAACAAATAGTTACTACTATGTACTATGCACAATGGCAGAAGAAAACTGGTGACTCACATCATGTTTTGTTAGGTCATGTACTATTGCTGCTATTGTTTTAATCTAAGTTACCAACTAAATGTGAAGGAATATACGTATAAAAATTAAAATGGTTCAGCTTCTCTTGATAATTTTGGAAGGTCTGACATTAGTAGGCCTTTGTGTCTATATGGCAGCAATTATTTGGAGCTGAGCTGCCACCTATCAGTGGGGCTCTAAATTTGCCACATTCCCTCCACTCCTGTGTAGGCATTTGAATTTCTACACCCTGTACTAGGAAATCAAAGGTAAATTAAATCTCTTCCAACCCTCAAGAAACCTATTATCTAGATCAGTTACATCTGTGTTGTCACCTCTTACTAGCTTTGTGACTCTGGCTAACCTGTCTAAGTCATCTGGGCTTCAGTGTTCTGTAAAATGGGCATAATAACTTGCTTCACTTGGTAGTTGTAATGCTCTAACAAGATAATGCTTGCGAAGGTCTTATGTAAGTGATTTACTAACTAAAATAACTAATGGATTAGGTATTATTATTATTCAGTGTATTTTAGCCAGAAATCATTTAGTTGCAGGAAACAAACTTTTAAACGAGCAAAAAAAAAAAAAAAAAAAGTAAGGAGCCAAGGGTAGGAAATACAGCCTTGCCGTGGGAGAGAGGGAAAGCAGGAAGTGTTAAGCTGTCAAAAACCATCTGCTTTCTCCCTCACTCTCTCTGGGGAGATCTGATTGTTTATGTAGATGTTTCATTCTTTTCTTCTCCATGCTTTAGCTTTCTCTGCTTCTCCACACATGGTAGAAGATGGCCACCCAAATCCAAGAATCTGTGTGAATTTCAGATTCTTGGGAGAGAGGATCTGATTGGCCCATTTGGAGTCAAGTGGCTACATTTGACTCAATCAGCTAGAGCGAGAAAGTCAAGGTGTGTAGTACAAACAGGTCTTCCTGTGGTTGGAAGAGGGGGGATAGTTTCCACAGAAGAGGTTTCATGGACTTGGCAGGTAGTCCCCCGAGTGTCTACTATAGAACTTTTTGGAGTTTGACCACATTCCATTTAAGTGATCCGATGGTTGTTCGCTTATGCTTTTGACCCTCTTCTCCTCACTACCCTCTCCCGAGTTGCCAGGCAATCTAAGCAGTTGGCAGCCCCAGTCTAAGAACTGGGTGAAATGTTTTCTAGGAGCACACCGATGGGATTTAGCCACCTCGGAGGGTCTCTTGCCCCGGTACGAGCATGCCAGCTTCATTCCCTCTTGCACACCTCACAGCATCTGGGTGTTTGGTGGTGCCGACCAGTCAGGAAACCGAAATTGCCTGCAGGTTCTGAATCTTGGTAAGTAGCCAAAGGTTATTTTATTTACATACATACACTCATACATAAATCCAATTCCAATTTCATTACTTGTGCCAAGAACCCATTTGGACCGTACTGAATTATCTGTTTAACTTTGCTGACTTCGTAGAAAACAGGAATTTTAAATTCTAGCAGAATCTTAAGATAACAGAATTACATTTTGTTTTTCTGATAATGTATACAATTATCAGCGTCTTAAAAGCCGAATCTGGAAGAGACTTAGAGAGTAGCTATGCCAAATGGGTGACCGAGGTCCAGGAGAAGTGACTTTCCTAAAGTCGCGAGGGAGTCAGTGACTGACCTGGGCTAGAACCCAAGTCACCTAGCTCATATGGCGATGATCGTGCCTCCCAGGGGACATTTGACCAAGTCCAGAAACATTTTTGGTTTTCACAACTCAGAGCAATGAGGGAGCAGTTTGCTACTGGCATCTAGTGGATAGAGGCCGGAGATGCTGCTGTATATCACATAATGCACAGGAAAGTGCCCACAAGAACAAATTATCTAGTCTACAATGTCAGTAGTGCTAAAGGTAAGAAACTCTGACTTAGATCCTCCTAGTATATTTTTTTAGCCAAAAAGTTCAAAGTCTCTGACCAGTCTTATTGGCAGTTTTATCACACAGGAGGCAGTTTAGGGGCATCACTGCTGAGAGGATGTTGCTGAATCACCAATGGGAGGTGGACTTGTCTTTTCTCTTTATAAACATAATTTATATTCATTGTAAAATATTCGAAGAGTCTAAGTGGACAAAAGCCATCCACAATCCTATGACATTAAGGCTGTTTACATTTCTGTGTACTTCCTTTCTGTCTTTTCTCTGCATTTTTATAAGCCTGAGATCATACTATTTCACCACTATGCCATTGTACCTTTTTCATTTTAATTTCACAGTTACTACATAAATGATGGCCTGGTAACAACAGTGCTTTGTTAACATCATTTTTAAAGGCTGCATAATATTCCATTTCTGACAATACCACAAATCACTTGTTTTTTTAACATTTTAACATTTAGGTTGTTTTTAGATTCTTCTCAGTATAAATAACAAAGCAGCGAACCTCTTCGTTTAGAAGTTATTGACTGTATTTCAAATTATTGTCTTAGAATTCATGCTCAGAAATAAAAGGACTAGTTAAAATACCGTCAACTTTAAGATTTTTGATACATGCTACCAAATTACTCTTCAGAAAGATTTTTTCAACTTATCCTCTCTCTGTGTTTCATAGTACTTGTTTCACTCCTGACCAGCATGGAATTGATTATTTTTAAATATTGCTTATTTGATAGGCAAATCTGGTAGGCATATCTAATTGTGTAAATATGCATTTTGTTGATTACTAGAACTTGGACATTTTTCACATGACATTAGCTCTTGCCCAGTTCCTTCTATTAACAATAGATTTATTTGCACAACAGTTGGTCTTCTTTGTCACTTTGGGATAGTCGTAGTTCCGGCCTTGTTAAATTTGACAGGGATTTAAATTAACTCAGTATCTGGTGCATAGTTAATGCTCAGTAATGGTGGTTGTGGTTGACATAGCTACAGTTTGGCAGATTGAAATCCATCTGGAACGTTGGCCTTTTGATTTTCACCGATAGCATTTATTTAAATAAAATAAAGTGAAAATTTTGAAAGCCGCTATCAAAGGAATTGATTTTCCACTGGATCCTTTTTCTCTCCTAGAAAGTATAATTTGACACAGTGCCCAGGAAATATGAAAAATGTAAGTGAACTATAGGTTGCTTTTGTTACTAAGGCAAATCCATCAAATGGCTAAGTAATCCTTTGTGATTATTTGCGCTGGCGTTTGACTTGGCAGCAACACAATCCCAGGATCCTGTGATCCCGGAGGCCATGTACCTTCTAGCTCCCCCGAAGATCCAAAAAGCTCCCCAAGGTCTGTAGCTACAGAGACAATTTTATTTTGCTTTGGATAGAGGCTGAGACTTGTTTGGTTTCTAGGTTCATATTTGAGTTCCACACATATTACAAATGCTTCATGGGACATTTAATGAAGACGTTAATATATTTAATGAAGACGTTTCCAAAAGGCACAGAATTTGCCCGGCAAGAAATAATTCTTGGTGTGTTGTGATGGAGCGAGTGTGGCAGCCTTGGCAGATCTGAGTTCAACGCCTGCTCTGCTACTCACAAGTACTGTGACCTGAGGAAAGCATTTAAATTTTCTGAGCTTCAGTTCCCTCATCTGCAAAGTGGGGATACTTTCTACCCACCTCCTGAGGTCGAGTGAGGATAGTGGGAAGAGCAGAGTGCTCAGGGCTATGATTCTGCACAAGGAAGGTTCTTAATTAATGCATCCATTTCTATAAAATTCATGCTTCATTCTAAAATAAATAATAAATAAATAAATAAGCTACTCTACACCTACCCAGGTGGTGAAATTTTATTCCTAAGTCAGAAGAGTGGAAACTACATAGATTTTGGTGTTCAAAAGAATTTGAACCCCAACTCGGCCTTTTATTAGCCACCCTAAATAAGTGACTATATCTATCTCTGCTTAATTCTCTTATCTGTAAAAGGAGAAACTAATATTTATATGGCATTTTCTTTTTAGTAGAGACTAATTGCTACTACTGAAACTGTAATAACATTGTCTACTTTAAGAGCCATATATCCAGGGAAATTTGGCACATTTGGTTTCTATCATCTAGTAGGAGTGACATTTAGCAAATGTTAGGCTCCTCTGAATAGCACAGGGCAGGAGTCGGCAAAGTGGAAGACGGTTCAGAGAGGATGTTTGAAGCCCTCCAAAAACAAATTGACCTCATTCTTAATTGCACTTGTGGCTTTTCAGTCTCGGGAGTTTGGGTATATCTGGGCAAATTCTAAGGATCGCCCCTACCCATCCTTGACTTTGGTGGCCTAAGATCACTGCCTTGACCTACACTGTCCCCTTTAAGGACTGGGGTTTGGAAGGTGATCCTGCCGAGCCTCAGAGTCAACGTCAGAGGCCCCTCAGCGTAGGTGTTTTAGGTGCCTCCCTTCTGTCTGGACCAGAAACCAGGACTTGGACCACGCCAGAGGTGACCACCCCATCACCAGCCCCAAGAACATTCCACACATCATCAGCAGCCATTGGAAACCAACTGTATGTCTTTGGGGGCGGAGAGAGAGGCGCCCAGCCCGTCCAGGATGTGAAGCTTCATGTGTTTGACGCAAGTATGAATTAGTGGCACCTTGGGGCTGCCATTTACCTGGTCAGGGCCACCCCAGCCCACAGCTTACCTGATATAGGAGGCAGAGGTTAGAAAATGATACCCTGGCTGAATGTCTCTGTGCTAGACTTCCTTAGTGTATCCCTCAGCTGATATCTTCTTCCCACAGCAAAATTTGCATTTAAAAAGGTGTAAATGATCAAAACCATTTGAACAGTATAGTTTATAAAGTAAAAAAGTAAAGGTTTCCCCTTTAGCCTTTCTTTCCTGCTCCCCAGATAGAACTGTTGGCAGTTCCTAATGTCTCCTTCCAGACTTTCCTATGCATTTTTAAATCATGTGTACATGTATATGAACATGTATGAACATGTATGAACTTTGAAACTTAGAATACACACATGGAATCAAATTAGAAATACTGTCCTGCGGCTTTTTTTAATAGGGGTAAGGGCAGATCATAGTAGTTGAAAGCATGAACCACACGATCTGCACTCAAGACCAGGTCTGACATATTACTTCTGTATTACTTTAGACTAGTTACTTAATCTCTCTAAGCCTTAGTTTGCTGATCTGTAAAATAAACATATTAATAGTGCCTACCACAAAGAGTTGGAAAGATTCTATGAGATAATGTGATATAGTGCATAGCACAGTACCTGGCACATAGGAAGCACCTAATGAGTATTAACATTATTATTATTGTTACTATTACTATAATTATTCCTTCATTTAATCACACATCATGGATGTCTTCTTAGTCAGCACCAATTTCCTTGCAAAGCCTATCCTTTTATGGGTATCCTTTATTCACTCAGTCATTTTCCAATTGATTGACTTTTTGCTGACAGCATTACAGTGGCCATATATATTAAGTTTTGTACATGTTACATGTTACTATGAAATAGATGCTGAGAAATGAAATTACTGGGTCAAAATGGTATGAACATTTAAAATTCTGAGACCTCTTGCCAAATTGTTGTCTGAGGAGTACTTATTTACATTTCTTCCTTTAGTGGTGGGTATTTATGAATAACACTTTACAGACAACATGAGACAAAAATAATTTTTACGTGTGTTTTTCAAGAAAGATGTAACCTTTTTTGAAATGCAATAAGCAAGATTTCAAACTTAAAAGTATAATTGGAAGAATTAAGACACATCACAGTATGACTTTTCTTTTTCAGAAAGAATGGGCTTTGTGATTCTTTTAAAGCCCTTTTAAAATTTTTAAATAATGCTGTTTTCGAATATATGAAACTAAGGAAAGGAGAAAAAATAATGTATGTGTGTGGTGTCTGTGTATATAAAATACTATGACTCCAAAATTATTAAAATCTCAATACATTTCCAGTCTTTTTATTTTAAGTAGCAGAGATAATTTTATATGAAATACTTGTATCCTGTATTTTTCACTTAAGCGTTTTTCCTATAATCACTAAGTCTTCAACATTCTAAGAAATTCATAATATTCTGTCATGACTGTGGCAGTAACAACCATTCACCTGTTGGACTTAGATAATTTACAGTTTTCTCTATTACAGTGCTGTGATAGGCATATTTATACATAAACCATTTTAGATTATTTCAAATTGTATTCCTTGGAATTCTAGGGGTTGCTTGTACAACCTGCAAGCATTGCCACAAACAGTAATTCAAAGTTAAGTTGTTTGGAAGGCCTGTGTCTCAAATAGTTTTTGCAGCATTCCTTTAAGGCTTTTCTGGCATGTTGAAATGATTCCTGTTTCCAAATTCTGTATGTGTACAATTTTGAAGATATGAAGGGCTGCCAACAGGCAGAACACGTCTGCACTATTAGGATAATAACCGTATTGATAATTCTCATGTGTCAAGTACTTTCTCTGTGCCTGTCTTTTATGTATGTTGTCTCCTTTAATCCATACTTCAACCCTGAGAGGTAGGTATTGTCAGGTATTGTCTTTATTCCCATTTTACACCTGTAGAAACTGAAGCTTAGAGAATTAATTGATGCAAGGCCACACAGTTATTCAGTGAAATAACCTAGTTTTAACTCCAAATCTCATGTTCTAACTATTACCCTGTACTGCCACTTCAGCAGCCTCTGCTAATGTTAAAAGTAGTCTATCTTTTCCCCCTATGCTTCCAGCAAATCAGTTAAGGATATTACCTTGAAAAAATAAGGCTCTGAAGGCCTGCCATTGAAGAAGCAGTGTTCTTTTGAACTCTGAAGCAGAAGTTTTAGGGAGGTCTTTTTTAATTCAAAGCAAGGAATGGTTTCCTAATGCCCAGTAGAAGGGCAGGCATGTCAGTTAATTCTCAAACCTTGGAAATGTCCAAGCAGAGGCCAGACAGGCTGTAGAGAAAGGGAAGCCTGGATTAGGTTGGCGAGTTGGAGTGAATGACTCCAAGGTCACTTTCTGCTTGGACTGTCTCTCCTTGCTGGTACGTGAGGCTTGGACATATTTTTTAGGTTTTTGCTTCATAGCTTTGTCATTTGATGTCAATGAATTTACTTTTATAGACACTCTGACCTGGTCACAGCCAGAGACACTTGGGAAACCTCCATCGCCCCGGCATGGTCATGTGATGGTGGCAGTAGGGACAAAGCTCTTCATCCACGGAGGCTTGGCAGGGGACAAGTTCTACGATGATCTATATTGCATTGATATAAGTAAGTAGGGCAGAAGGCATGGGGGTTTTGTCTCCTCAAAATTAAATTAAATGTGCTTTGATAAAATATAGCCTAGTTCTTAGGTGTGGGTAACTTGACCAGCTAGCAGACTATTCACTTGATTCTGTCAATAATAATATAAGCCATCATTTCCTGAGCATTTTATATGTACCTAGCCATTAATTATCTCTTCTCCTTCCAACAACCCTGCTCTTTCATTAAAATTCATTATACTTTGTGTTCCCCAAGTAGATTTCTTTCAGGCATTAGCCATTAATTCCATGCCTATGAGAGGCATGGACAATTCTAGAGTGGGTCTGAAGGTGAGCAACTGGAAATATCATGCTAAAATAGTTAAAGACACTGAGAAGAGGAAAGTTAGGAAGAACATGAGAATTATCTTTAGGTGTCTGAAGGGCAGATGTGCCCTAGAGAGCCTGGACTCATTCTGGGCCATTCTTTCAGACCATGAGCTCCCTTAGGACAGGGACTTTGTCTCTTTTGTTCCCCAGGGTATTTCCAGCACTTAGCACAGTGTCTGGCAGATCAGGTGATGAGTGCATATCTGTTAACGGGTGGATAGATGAACAAATAAACATATTCTAGGTTGATCCGGAATACAGGAATTGAAACAGTGGGCAGAAGGCATGAGAACTGCCGTGCAGTGTATCTGGCTACCCTGCCGAATAATGGGTTCTCTGGCTGAGTGACATCTGATGCCAGGTGACCCTGGCTAGGATTCCTGCTCTAGCTAGAATTTTGGCCATATTGGGTGATTCTTCCTTCCAGCTCTGGACCCCTGCCTTGAATTGACAGATGGAAAATATCGTCACAGAAGCATTTCTTGCAGGCACTCAAAAGGGGTTTCGATATTTATTTTTAAAAAGAAAGTCCTTTTGTCTTGTGCTGAGGAACTACTTCTTTTTCTGTTCTTATCCAGGTAGTTCTCTAAACCTAAAATCCAGGATGTGACATCCTGCCTCATTTAAATGCTTGTTTGAAAAGATACAGATATCCCTGCAGAAATGGGTTGGGGATAGGTGCTGAGGCAGCGAATTACACTATAGAGAACGCAGGTTTTGGAGTCAGACCTGACTAAAATTCTTGCTCTGCCATTTGCTAGCTGTGGGATTTCGGCCAAGTCTTTCCCTCTCCTGTTTCCTCATCTGTAAGAAGGCAGGAGCAATAGCAATTCCATAGAGCTGTTAGAAGAATTCAGCAAGATATTTAAAGTGTCTAGACAGCAATCAAAGCTGTCACACACACACACTTGGAACCTCACCTACTTCTGGGATCCAAAATAGTTAACGGTGACGGTCATTTTTCTGTGTTCTGAAGACCACCTACATCAGAATCACCCGAGATGCTTGTTAAAACTATAGATTACTCCCTCCCTGGACAACCCAGACAGCATTTCAAGATCTCCCAAATAATTTTTACGTACATTAAACCTTGCTATATTATCTCAGGGCTCCTACTCAATGACATTTAGGTTTGTAAACTGACAGTTAAGTTTGAAACCACGTTCCAGGATTGTTGTGTCCAAATTCTTTCTCTTGGCAGGTGACATGAAGTGGCAGAAGCTAAGTCCCAGTGGGACAGCTCCCACAGGCTGTGCTGCCCATTCAGCTGTGGCTGTGGGGAAACACCTGTATGTCTTCGGTGGTATGACTCCCACGGGAGCACTGGATACAATGTACCAATATCACATAGGTGAGCAGGTGTTCCCTATGGGTGTTTAAGCAAATGTGACCGTTTTTTGGAAAGTACCAGTGCTTTGGTTTTTCAATTTGATCCCTCCACATCTAAAGTCAAAGGAATGAAAATCAGACTTTTAGGGAATTACATCACCATTAGTTTTTTTCCTCCTTTTATTTCCTATTTGTTAGGGCTCAAGAGATGCAGCAAAGCACTGAACGTATCTGAAAATTTCTTAACACTGAGCCTTTGTTTTTTTTCTCCCTAATATAGAAAAGCAGCATTGGACCTTACTTAAATTTGATACGTTTCTACCCGCTGGACGATTGGACCATTCCATGTGTATCATTCCATGGCCAGTGATATGTACCTCAGAGAAAGAAAATTCAAATTCTGTTGATCTAAACTGTGATACTGAGAAAGGGGATTCCAGTGACAAAGGAGTGACCCAAGGCGGTGACTCGCATGAGGAGAGTCAGACTGACTCACTGCTCTGTTTTGTGTTTGGTGGGATGAATACAGAAGGGGAAATCTATAATGATTGTATTGTGACTGTAGTTGACTAATAAAACCCACATTTTTATTACTTTTAAATGTCAGTTACTTTCAGAAAAGTTAAATGACGTCTTAGCTTTTATACCTCCAAAGTATTTTTTGCGCTACATATCCCTTTTGCTGTCCTCTACTTTTGTAGGTGAAGAGATGAACCTGGATAGCCCAGTGCAAAAACCTCTATTACATAAAGTATTTTGCCAGCAATACAAGTTCAGTGACATTGGTTGTTACTAATCACAAAAACGTTGAAGAATCGTAATTGCTAGATACAACATAAGCTGTAGAAATTGGGGAGTGGACATTTACAGATGGAAATGTCTTTAATATTCAGTAGCTGCTCCTCATAAAGAGGTACAGACTGTTGGCATTTGGTAGTGACAGCCATTGGGGACAGGGAAAACTGGCCCTTGTCTTGCCCAACTATCCCCTAACCCCCACTGCACAGGGCACTGCAGAGGACTGTCTTTGATCCACAATTGCAATGGGGCTTAAAGTAGTTTCAAGGTCACCATTCTAGATGCCACTCCAATACCACTAATGAGAAATTTCAGAGATGGGGATTCAGACATAGCTAAGTTTCAAAATAGACCTTTATATCCTAAAATTATGAATTGCTCCAAGTATGTAAAGTTAACATTAGTGATCCATCTATCAAGCCTTAGATTCCAAAGCAGGTATAAAGCATCATTAGTAATAAAAAGCCACCAAAAAAAGTTTTAGAAAGGAGAAATAGAAAATTTCAAACATGTTCATGAAAACTCTACTCTTGCACATTGTGAAATGGCCCACCTCCCACCTCTTTTCTTTAAAGTTAGGCAAGTTCCCTGAAAGTATTGAATAAAAATGTTTCCTTACCTTAAAAGCCCAACCTCCCCACCGTGAGAATCTAAACTCAAAATGGTTGACCTACTTAGAAAGGTTATCACAAAAATTAGACCAGTGTAAATAACAAACATTTATTGATGTCACTTACGGTAGAAAATAAAGTTCCTACACCAGATGCACATGACCCAAATGTTAAATAGAACATTTTTCCATGGTGAACACATGCCGTAACCCAACCTTTTTACCCACTTTTTAAGATAGCCAATTCTTCCTCTCCCCCCACCCCAGGACATGTGAGCAACTGCTAACGAAAAGCAGTAAACAGCCACTTGGGCTATAGCATTTTCAACTCCACTCCAAGGTGAAGATTCCAATTACATTCGAGACTTAAGTTCTCTCAATTTTCTCCTAACGAAAGTTCCTGAGTCCAGTATTTACAACATCATAGCACTAGCAGAGCAGTGTCTACAACTCATCTTTGTCTACTGGTTCCTCATCTCCAGTTGGGGGAGGGCCTGCACTTCCATAGAGTTTGCTGATAATTGGCTGAACAATTTCTTCTAGTTCCTTCTTTTTAGCTTTGAAATCTTCAATGTCAGCATCTTGGTGACTTTCCAGCCATTCAATCTTTTCCTCTACGGCTTTTTCCATGGTCTCCTTATCTTCAGAGGAAAGTTTGCCCCCCAGCTTTTCTTTATCTCCAATCTGATTCTTTAGAGAATAGGCATAACTTTCTAATTCATTTCTAGTATCAATGCGCTCCTTGAGCTTTTTATCTTCCTCTGCAAACTTTTCAGCATCATTAACCATCCTTTCAATCTCTTCGGGTGTCAGGCGATTTTGGTCATTGGTAATTGTGATCTTATTTTTGTTGCCTGTACCTTTGTCTTCAGCTGTCACTCGAAGAATGCCATTCACATCTATCTCAAAAGTGACTTCAATCTGTGGGACTCCACGGGGAGCAGGAGGGATTCCAGTCAGATCAAAAGTTCCCAGAAGATGATTGTCTTTTGTCAGGGGTCGTTCACCTACAAGTTACACATAAATATCTTTGTTAGTTGTTAGTGACAAACATTAGTACATCTGGAACCCTACATTTCCATCTGTTAGAGCCTACAGTGGCAGGGGCACTCTATCAAGCTAGAAGTGGATCATTGTTCTTTAAGGAGCAACGAATGGGACCAACAGTGAGTTAACTACCAACTCTTAAAGGTGAATTCCATCTACATCATCATGAACCTGTTTTTTGTTCTTGTATTCTAGAGCCAGCTCAAAAAAAAATTTTTTTTTAAATTATTTCTAATGGGAAAGAATGCTAGATAAAAACTAGATTTTAGTGCTCTTAACAAACTCAACACTAGTTAAATTAGGGACTTCCCCATCTGAAAACAGCAGATATTTCTTTCCTTAGTCTTTTCAATAGAGTATATTAAGAAGTTATGCTATTCAAAAACATTCCATGGTATTAAAATAAGCAATCACCTTCATAAACTTTGATTGTAACAGTTGGTTGATTATCGGAAGCTGTAGAAAAGATCTGTGACTTCTTGGTGGGCACCACAGTGTTCCTGGGAATCAGTTTGGTCATGACACCTCCCACAGTTTCAATACCAAGTGTAAGCGGACATACATCAAGCAGTACCAGATCACCTGCGAAAGTAATATAGAATTAAGTTCTAATTAAAGTCATAGGAACACTACCAATCTCCCCATGAACAGTACTTTACCTTCTTCACCTTGCTATCTGGTCAAGTTCTATGCAAAAGCATTTTAGAAGCAATGAACTAAATATAAATATGGTTGCTAAGGATCTTGAAACTGTACCAGGCCCTGTCCTCACTGTACCTTTTATTAGCTGCGTGACTTTATAATGCTCATATTCTACTGCTTTCTAAAGCAACACTAATTATACTCTGCCCATCAAGCTGCTGAAGCACTGTGAAACATGCTTGTAACAATGACCTACCTGTATCTTGATCACCAGACAGTACACCAGCCTGGACAGCAGCACCATACGCCACAGCCTCATCTGGGTTTATGCCACGGGATGGCTCCTTGCCATTGAAGAACTCTTTAACCAGTTGTTGGATCTTTGGGATTCGAGTAGAGCCACCAACAAGAACAATTTCATCAATATCAGATTTCTTCAAATCAGAATCTTCCAGCACTTTCTGGACAGGCTTCATGGTAGAACGGAACAGGTCCTAGAGCAAGAGACATAATTACTGTGATGATGCCTGTTTACCCAGATATTGTCTAGATATCTAATGCATTGTCCCAAACTCAGAGTCTAATTAGATCTCATTAGTGAAGCAAAAAACAAGGAACATACCATGTTTAGTTCTTCAAATTTGGCTCGAGTCAAGGTCTCAGAGAAGTCTTCTCCTTCAAAGAAGGACTCAATTTCAATTCTTGCTTGATGTTGAGAAGACAGGGCCCGTTTGGCCTTTTCTACCTCCCGCCGGAGCTTCTGCACAGCTCTGTTGTCTTTCCTAACATCTTTGCCAGTCTTCTTTTTGTAGAGCTTGATGAAGTGTTCCATGACACGCTGGTCAAAGTCTTCTCCACCCAGATGGGTATCTCCATTAGTAGCCACAACTTCGAAGACACCATTATCAATGGTGAGAAGAGACACATCGAAGGTTCCACCACCCAGGTCGAACACCAAGATGTTCTTCTCCCCTTCCCTCTTATCTAGGCCATAAGCAATAGCAGCTGCTGTACTGTTAAGAGAATAAGGGGGGAAAAAGTTAAGTTTACATTTTCCCTATTTAGCAAACACGTCTTATCTGTGAATTTAACACTTACGGCTCATTGATGATTCTCATAACATTCAATCCAGCAATAGTTCCAGCATCTTTGGTTGCCTGGCGTTGGGCATCATTGAAATAGGCCGGTACAGTAACAACTGCATGAGTAACCTAAAAAGATAAAAGGTAATTAAGCATATTTTATCATGTGGTGTAACCCTATTTAAGTTACAGTCAAACTTTCCTTTCTAAGCCAATTTATTTGTAAAATGGGCATAAAATATACATTTTTATACCCAGAGATTTATAAGCATCAAGTGAAGAGTTCCTATTATTTTCTTTGGCCTAAAGCACACAAGTAATTATAACTGATATGGATGTAATTCAGATTCAAATCATCAAACTGATGAAAGCGTCTATACAACACAATCAAATATAGTAGTAATAACATTGTTCTAGGAATACTTACCTTCTTTCCCAAATAAGCCTCAGCAGTTTCCTTCATTTTAGTGAGAACCATGGCAGAAATTTCCTCAGGAGCAAATGTCTTTGTTTGGCCACCTCCAATATCAACTTGAATGTATGGTTTAGTTTTCTTTTCAACGACCTATTTTAAAGAATGATTATTATATGCAGGCACAGAAGCAATAACATTTCAAACTTTAAGAAGATTGTCTGAGAGTCACTTCCTTCCCCATAGTTTGGTTTACTTTGATCCCTTGGAGCTCAATATTGACTAAAAATACTTCTCTTAATCCTAAACTGTGGATGGAGTAGCTGTGTGTGAAGTTTCCTTGTCTACCAACTTTAATAAGTTTTGTAACATACCAAAATTATTAAATACAAATTAATACATATACCATGTATCCTTTTCTGTTGTCTTAACACCGTTTCTCAACCTCTCAATCTTAAATACTCCCACCGCCACCACCCATTTTCTATCCGGTGAAAAAACCCAGTCGAACCTTGAAAGGCAAAAACTTGATGTCCTGCTGCACAGACGGGTCGTTCCAAGTACGGCCGATGAGCCGCTTGGCGTCGAAGACCGTATTCTCAGGGTTGGACGTGAGCTGGTTCTTGGCTGCATCCCCGATGAGACGCTCCCCTTCGGGAGTGAAGGCCACATAAGACGGCGTGATGCGGTTGCCCTGATCGTTGGCGATGATCTCCACGCGGCCATTCTTGAACACCCCGACGCTGGCGGAAAAACCGAAGCGAAGGAATCAGCACCACGATCATCACCGCAGCCCAGGAGGCCACGCCCCATTCCCCCTTTCCACAAACCCCACTTACCAGGAGTAGGTGGTCCCCAGGTCGATGCCGACCACCGTGCCCACGTCCTCTTTCTTGTCCTCCTCCTCGGCCCGCGCCGCGCCGAGCAGCAGCAGCACCGCAGCCACCAGGGAGAGCTTCATCTTGCCGGAGCTGTCGGCCAGTCAGTCAGCAGGCAGGTAGGTAGGACGTCGCAAGCAATCCAGCCACAGGCCGAAGGACGGGAACGCACCGAGATTACTGACCTGAGGGAGACAGGGCCAGCGGTCAGGAGGCGCAGCGGACAAAACGAAGGGCAGATCCAAAAGACAGGCCGCAGCGCTTACAGTTCTCACTCACGAAATCCTGAATTCAGTAGGTCTCTGATGTCTGGGCCAGCGTCAACCGCGCTGTCCCCGACTCCGTTTATATACCCTCCCCCCAGCCCCGTCGTGGAGGCCTCCGATTGGCCAAAGCTCTGCTAGTTGGAGGCCACTGATTGGTCCAGACGACCAAGCTGGCCGCCGCGGATTCGAAGCGGTCTCCTCCGCAACTAACGTCACTGCTACGCCCCCTGGATGGGCTCATTGGCTGCTGGTTGGGCCCAACAACCACCAATGGGAGGCAACAAACGGCCCGTGAGCTGATCCCATTGGTTCAGCAGCTGTCCGTCCCCCCGTGCGACCTCTGACCCGGAGGCAGTTTCCGCCTGTAACTCCTCCATGTTGGGCCCTCTGGGGCAAGAGCTAGTCTATCGTACTCGATTCCCCCGAGGCCGTGGGACTTGAGTCCTTTACTTCCCCACTGCCCACTCGCTGGCCCCTCCTCTGTCCCTCGTCCCGAAGTGGAAAGCGGCTCTTCCTCCACTCTGTGCGGGTCTCAGCGTAGATTCTATGATCACCTCAGAACAAATTTCTCTGCCCTTCATAGCTACTACCGGTACTAGGGTGTCCTACCCTCAGAGCATCTTGTTGCTCACCGGCCCTCAGCCCTGGAGCCGGGGTCTTGGTTTGGGCACCGTCGAACCGCGAATCATGGCTTCTAGCCAGTGTGTGGCCCCTGCACCCCCTCGCCCAACTATCTTTGTCTATACCGGGCTTCCCCACAGGGCCCTGCCCCACGGTAAGTCCCTGGCAACAGTAATTGTCTCCCATCCCCGAGTTCCTTCCCCACAATGGGAACTCTCCCGAAGAGCTTACTAATGACATCGCTCCCACCTTGGGATGTGTCATTTTTCTAATGTGCTACCTCCCTTCCCTTCCACACCCCGTCCGTGGATTCCCTTTGTGGTTCAGGTTATAATTTACAAGGACTTCCTTATCCTTTATTCTTGATACCTTCCTACCTTCACTTTTTTTTTTTTTTAATTGGTCTGATTGTGCTTAAACGCATTTGATACACAAAGACTTCTTGATAATGTCTTACTCTCGTACATCACCCCAGTAGCAAAAAAGTAATAGAGGCTACTATTTACTTCAGGTTTACTATGTGCCAAACATTATGTTTCCTATGTTCCTATGTCTTTACTGTTCAATATTTGGCATTTCCCATTTTCCAGATGAGAACATCGAGACAGAAAGATTAATTACCTTAACAGTCATAGAGCTGGTAAAGAATGGAGTTAGGATTGATATCCAGGTCAGCATGACTCCGTAGCCAGTACTCTTAACAATTTTTTTAAATTAATGAATTCATTTAAATGTGGATGCTTCAAACCATGGACAGGCCAAAGACTTCATAACAGTATTTTGAGATGCTTCCAGAAAATGCATGGGACGGTGTCTTAAGAACTGATGAAGCCAGTATTTTTCCCACTAAATGTATTTTTGAGATTCATGGGTAGGGGCAATACTGTGTCCAAACAGCAGTGAAATAACTTATAATTTACTAATGCTGAATGAGTCAGTACTCAAGAATTTTCCTCTCTCCTTTAGTGTTCTTCAAAGACTACACTGGTGACTCAGAGTTGACTCCATTCTTGCTGTAGAAGTTGCATCATCCATCTCTTTCAACAGGGCTTGTAATACTGCAGTAACACTGACCCTTTAGGTTGCATCAGTCCATTATCAAGATAGAAATCACCATTCAGCCACATTACAGCTTCATATCAATTTAAGCAAATTTCCTGTATATATCACAATCTACTTCCATTAACAACAAAGCTCTCAATTTCAGCCTCACCCTTGATTGATCCAGTAACCGTTTCCAGCTCCCCTTTTTCTAAGGTGTAGGAAAGTTATATCTGGCTAACTTCTGAAGAGAATTGAGTGTATTGGTTGTAGTATCTTAAAAACCAACATATTAGGTGTATGTTACAGTGTATTTCAAAGTGTGGTCATATATGAATTGAATGGTAAAATGGGTAGATATATCTTGTCTGCTGAATGTTAAATGCCGATGATAGTACCAAGTTATCAATATTTAAGTGCTAGACACTAAACTAAATGCTTTGTGTGCATTATCTCTTAATCTTTAGGAAAACATTTTTTAACCCCTATTTTAGAGCTAAGGAATCTGAAGCCCCAAGAGATAACGAAACGCCCGGGAGATCACACAGCTAAGAAGATAATAGAGCCAGGACTTGAGCCTTGGCAGTTTGATTTTTAATTTCTGCAGTCTAGGTTGTCACCCTGAGCTTTGGGTTTATAAGACTTCTCATTTTAGGTTATAGAGTAGTTAACACAGTTTGCAAATATTTTGATAATAGGTCATAGACAAGTGAAATTTTATTCAGTAATTGGTTGTTTCACTTGTGCTACTAGGGGTAAGAAAATTTGTATTTCCCATCCGATTTGACAAAGGTAAGCAGAGTTAGGACTGATTAGGATTGGATGTCATCTAGCTCCTAAATCTTCCTTTCTGAAAGAGAATTAAAGGCAGAGTGGAAAAGGAAAAAGCCTATGTAATTGACAAGTTGAATCTTTAGACCTTGATAATTGGGGAATTTTTCAAATTCTTTTGAAAAATTTGTCAGATTCAACTAAAAGATAGGGCACATAACTGAAGGAAAAAAAAAAAATCCAGAGCCTCAGTTTCTTCATCAATTGAATGTCAGATTTCTGTCTTGCCTGTCTTAGTGGCTTGTTGCAAGAACAAAATGAGATATTATATGTGAAAATACTTGGATAATTGTAGAATAGTGGTAAAATTATTAATCACATAAATACACTATGAAAAGGAATTTCAGAAGCTTTCCAAGAAAACCACCTCTTGAGAATCAATTATCAAAATTTTTTTAAGTGAGACTAAGACATTGTTACCTAGTTGTCCCAGCATCATTTTTCATATTAGTATATTTGTTAGCATCTGTCTTAATTACTATAGATATCTAATAAGTCTTGATCTCCCGTAAAACCCTACCACATTGCAATATTGCTCGTTCTTCAGTAGTGTCTTTGGCTATTCTTGGCACTTTGTATTTCCATATAAATTTTGGAATTAGCCTATCAAGTTAGCAAAAAAAAAAAAACAAAAAAAACCCAAACAGATTACTCAACAATATACTACTCTATCATGTATTTTTAAATAAGCTTTAAAAAATCTTAAATTTCTATTTCAGTATACTATAATTTTTAAAAATTCGCATGAATTTAGTACTTAAAAACTTTATCAGAAATGAACAATTTGCATTCTGAAATGACAAATTATGATACATCAGTATGATAAAATATGTAGCCATCAAAATTGTTGATACTTACGTTTTTCAAAGAGTAAATTGTATGTTATTTTTTGTCTCTATTTTCTTGCTTTTTAAAAATATGTTTATCAGGAACTTATCAAGTTTGGAAAACTTTAAGAACTTAACACTAAATACAAGAGAGCAAAAAAGGTTGTCAGTGAAAAATTTCTAAGATATGAGTCCATTAAAGATATTTCATATAATTAGTCATGGTTAAATTCAAATATAGGTAATGCACCAAAGTCTTGTGTTTCATTAACTTACAGCTCCTATCAGTCTGAATGTCCCTGGTACTGGTAGAAAAATAAGGTTTATAGTAGATTTCATTGGGCTAAAGTGTGAGTTGCAAGATTTATGACCCTATTCTACAGGAGTCACTTTCCTCATTTTTAGTATTCCCAAGTTTTAGGCTTTTATCTGCTGTCCTCAACTTGTTTAAAATTTAAAATTAAAACATTTTTAAAAATTGAATAATTTAAAATTCCATGGCAAAATGTTACAAAACCATATGATCATGTGAATACATTGCTCTAGACTTGGAGGGGTCCGCAGGCAGGTGAGGGGTCCTAAATTATAAGGTCCATTGGTTTCTTACTAAATTGACCTCTGAGTACAACTATTTCTGAGCCTGCCAGTTGGGGCCAGTACAGGACAACCAAGAGGCCTGAACATGGAGTAAGACTGTAACATAACTGGAGTCTTGTCCTTTACTTTTCAATTGGATTATTCCAAAGTGCAAAAAGGATTTTATGAGAGAATACTTTCTGCCACCTGTGTGTAAAACAGCTTCCATGCATGTCTTTCTGGATTTTTTTTTTTTTTTTTACTAATTCCCAGAGCTTTAGAAAGAAATTTCCCATTAAAACAACATAGTTAATGCACATGTATTTTTTGTTATTCAAAATAATGAGTTCAACCTAAATGCCCATTGATAAAGAATGCTAAATAGACAATGATAGATTATGCTATGGAAATATTGTGCAAAGTTTCAAAACAATGAGGTAGATTTTTATCTGTTGATAATGGAAAATGCCCAGGATTTATTATTAAATGAAAAAGGCAAGTAACAGAACACAGAACAGTATGCACAATGCGATCCTATTTGTGTTATGCGTGCGCATGCACACACACACACACCCACCCACCCACCCAAAATCTGGGCAGATACTTATTGACAGGAGTGTCTCCCTCTGGGTGGAATTGGATGGGAATCAAGAGGAACTTTTGACTTGTATACATTTTTTTAAGAACAAGAATGAATTCCAGTATTACCTGTTTGAACATAAATTTTAGGAAAGAAATGTGAATGAAAAATAGCTAAGTTAGCCTTCAGCATTGAATGTCTTAAATGTTTGCTGTTTTGAGTTTGAACTATATTATAGTAGAACAGCTTACGTTTGTGTTTTGCTTTATGGTAAACAAAGCTTTGCCCTGAATCCTTCAGTTTTATCCTCATAACAACTAGAAGGGATAGATAGGGTTGGTGACATCTCTATTTTCTAGTTGAAAATACAGTCTCAGTTCATAGTAAAATTATGAATTCTCTGCTGTATTGGTTTCTTCTCGTGATATTGCTGTATATACTTATCACCTAGTTTATAGTTTAATCCTTTTAGGTGAGACAGTAAGATTAATCTTTCCACCTGCTATGGCTTTCTGCTGCCAAGTGTATACTACTGCTTCAAAGTAACTTATTTCCTAGCTATGTGCCAAATAAATCTATTTCATAAGTGAAGTCCTTGTTTCTTCCCTTTCATCTTGCTCTCTGTCTTCCTAATCTTTCTTTCTTTCTGGATATGACCCTCTTTTTTCTTTCTGGTATAGTTTGCTCTCACTCATATTTCTT
The DNA here is from genome assembly GCF_902729225.1 of Pteropus medius. NCBI lineage: Eukaryota > Metazoa > Chordata > Mammalia > Chiroptera > Pteropodidae > Pteropus > Pteropus medius. Next base: position 1,860,339 of record NW_024356335.1, read on the forward strand.
CCCTATGTATAGATGCATAATAACTTAAAATGTTACTTTTCCCAGGGGCATATACTTTTTAATTAGGATCTCTTGAGGAACAGCCTCCTAATTCAAACAATTGAAGGTGTTGGACTAGATGACCTTTGAGACTCAGTTCTAACATCTGTAATTCAGTGTATCTATCACTAATTATGACATTGCAGGGCCATTCACAGACCTGAGGATAAAATATTTTTGTTCAGAAATACTTGCCAAAGGACCCTCACATAACTTGCCATAGCATCTACTTTTACCTCTAAGACTGTGCACAAATAGAAGGAAATAACTTTTTCTTTCTTTCTTTCTTTCTTTCTTTCTTTCTTTCTTTCTTTCTTTCTTTCTTTCTTTCTTTCTTTCTTTCTTTCTTTCTTTTTTAATTCTGAGTTCGTCACTGCTATCTGATTCTATGGCAGAGTAGTCTAATGGAGAGTATGAGGCTGGGAGTCTGAAGAACACTCTAATCGACATCCAGTATGAATTTTGTAACTACATAAATGCATGTCAGGGAAGGCTGAGTGATGAACTGAAAGAAAAGGGCTTTGGCCAGGGCTCACTATTTGCTCATCCCATTCATTTAAGGAGAAAAAAAAGGTAAACAGGTATTACATCCTAGGCCGTGTGCCAGGTTCCAAAGAGAGAGTGGTGACTAAAATGGGGTACTGAGCCCTCAGGGAGTACTATTTACTGATTCTGCGCTTCTTTTCACCTCTCGAATTCTTTTTCCCATGTATAAAAGGTATTGAGAATAATACATACTCATATTCCGCAAGAATTACTGTTGTAATGATTCATTGTTCTAATGTGCGGGGTTGTATCCCTTGGGCATGCTGGGTGGAAAAAAGACTGAAAACTGCTGATCTAGTTCAAGCTCTTCATTTGCGGGTGACGGAATAGGGATCGGAACAATTAATTGATGATCCCAGTGCTCTTTACTCACCACATACAGTTTCTTCAGGACCCTCAAGAACTTTTTGCAGTCTTTGCGTTACTGTCTTTCCCCTCTTTGGCCTGTGTGAGCCAGCACATCTAGAGTATTCGGTGTTAAGTGAAAGCAAACAATGCATTCCTTTACGTGTTCATTTTGCTTAGGCTGCATTCTTCCTTAGCAATCCTCACCTGCCATTTCCCTTCTTGAAATTCAGCCATCCAGTAACTCCCAAGTGCCACCTCATTCTTAAGGTCATGGCCCCTCAACTTCTTGAAGACTTTCTCTGGGAATCTCATAGCACTTTGTACCTTAGAGTATTATTATCCTTAATCTGTGTGAGCTATCCTGTAACCCCAGAGCGTGAATGGTATCCTTTTGCTTTTTTCATTCCCCTGGTGCTTAGGGCAATGCTTTTTAACAGCCGATAAATAAAATTTTTGATCAAATAAAATTCTTGAATCAGTTTAATGGCAATATGATAGCAACAATACTTGACCAGCTTACCATAGAATGCTATTGTAGTAATAAAACGGGGCAATAAATATGAAGCAAATTTTGACAGTTTTTAAAGGTAATACATGAGGAGGATAACTAAATGGAAAGCAGTCTGGGAGTTGATTCATACTTGAAATAGTTGAAAAAGTGATTTTCACTTTTTTTTTTAACCTGGAGACTCCGAGTGTTGGATGACATAATCATTGTTTTCAATTTTTTGAAAGGCTGTCAGATGGGAAACATTCCTACATTCCTTCAGATAGCATAACTACTAGCGATGGAAGGAAGTAAAAGGGAAGCAGATTTCAGTTCAGCAGGTGGCAGAACTGTTCTAACATTTAGAGCTGTACAAAAAATGGAGCAGGATGCCTTACTTAAAGCAGTGAGCTCTCTGAAATTTGAACTGTGGAAGTACAAGTTGGAAGACCATTCTGCTGAAAAGTACAAGAGGGAATTCCTGCCCGCGCGAGAATTGGACTAATGACCTTTAAGGTGCCTTCCAGTTTTAAGGTTTCTGTGACTGTTGAGCTCAGTTAACTAGAGATTTGAATATCTGAATTGCTTTTGTAAACAAGTTTTTATTAGATAAATTGTCAATCCACTTAAAACCTGTGTGGTCATGTTGACAATAAATAAAATTTGATAAAATGAGGAGTGGGAAGTCATGTTTAAAAGTGAAAGTCCAGAGACCACTAAAGGCAATTAGAGAAACTTTTAACAGAGCATGAGTGTGTGTATTTCGAATGATGTGTCCTGGGCAAGTGACAGTTATCAAAAACATAAACGCTCTGAATTGTTTTACTTTACACGAATATTTTGCTCAGGCGGGTTTTTCACATAGAGCAGTACAGTACGCGGAAGCGAGGGCCAGTGTGTGGGGAAGCACAATTTTCCAGAAGGCGCTTGGTGGTATTGCGGGCGCCCAGGACCGCCCAAGTCGGTAGCTGACCTGACCCGCCACGGCGTGTGAGGCCCCCGGGCCCGCGGGGCCGAACTACCAGTCCCAGGGGCCCTTGCGGCTCCGCGCACGCGCGGTGGCGTGGCGGCAGCGCCACCGCAGGACGCAGGGAAGCCAGCTAGCGAGTGGCGGCGGTAGCGGCGGCGGTGGCAGTTCGCGGCTAGGGCGACGGCTCCGAGGCCGAGTGGCGCTCGGGCGGTGGTCTCGGTTCCCTCTTCGGTATGATCGTCGTGGTGAGTGCGCGTCCCCCGTTAACCCGCGCCAGGCGCACGGCTCCTCGTCTGGCGACCGCGCTGCTCCGGCCTAGGGCCGCAGCCTGCGCCTGATGGCCGGCCGGGCGGCCGGGTCCAGCTGACCCCTGGCCCTTCCCTCCAGTGTCGGGGGAAGTGGTTGTGGAGGGAGTCACGGTTAGGCCGAGGGGAGAGGTGTGGCGGCGCGCAGGGGCCGGGGCGGCCTGGGGCGGACCAGCGGGTGGGACGCGTGGGGGATGGGATGAGGAGGGACCGCCGGGCTGCTTCGGCTGTGAGCCAGAGGCGAGGCAGGTAGAGAACCGGAGTAGAAGAGGCGAGAATGAGGTGGAAATGTCTTGAGTGCCGCTGGTGAAGATGTCGTGCTGTGAGGACTCTTGATAAGCTGGATTCGCAGGTCTGGGGGTCAGCCCACCTCCCACAGACACACACTGTACTTGGTATCTTTCCACTTGCTGTTGGAGATCTGGAAGTGAGGGACTGTTGGTTTCTTCGATTTCCTTTCCTTCAATCTCACCTTTTATTGACTGGCAAAATTTAAATGGGTGCTGTCCAGGCAAACCGTAGAAATAAACAGGGTGCGGTGTATAAATCTGCGTAAAAACAGGGAGGCATGATGATTTGTTCAGATAAGAGGTAGGTCAAAGGAGGATTCAGTGCTTTTATTTTGAAATTTGTGACAAAAATCAGTTTGAGCAAGGCTTTGAATAGAAAGGGTTTTTAACTTGGGATAGAATTGGAGAGGGGGTCCTCGAACTATAATGGGGATAAAACACATTTTTATTTTTATTATCCGATAACTGTAATTTATTATTTCCTTCAATTATGAATGTAGGCAACAAACCACAGTAGATTAGCAATGCTTGTGACTTCGTCACAAATAAAACTTACAGATATTGTTGTATCATGTTTACAGTTGTTGCAAATATCTCAAAATATCCCTTATGCCAATAATTTTTTCAAATTTATGGTATTATTAGACCCACTGTTAGCTTTTGTTATTTAATGTGTTAAAGCTGCACATATATTACTATATCAGGGTTTTAAAAATTGTTTTGCTAATAGTTCAGTATAATTGGTTTCCTTTGTAATCTCATGTATTTAATTATGCATTTAAAAGCAATCTGAGAAGGGGTCCATAGGCTTCACCAGACTACTGAAGAGATCCAGGGCACAAAAAGATTAAGAACTTTTTTGGAATCTGTAAGTCTGCCTGGACGAATAGTTGAATCATTAGATGAGAAAGAAGACAAGCAGATAGGATGTAAGTGTATATGAAAGAGGGAATTTTTTAATCAGGGAAGTAAAAGAGATGTGGCTGAGATCAGAGTAATAGTTTTGAAAGACAGAATAGACCACACAGATAGATATTTCATTCATGGTACTGGGGAATCAACAAAATAATCTGAGGAAGAAAGAAAAGTGAATACTTTGACTCTAAAATTTTCATATTAAGGCACTTCCTAGTTCCAGGTGGTTGAAGCCCTCCCAGCTCTTGTGTAAGCCTGTGATAGGAAATTGTAGTGCGTGCTGGTTTTCTTTAAATCATGTAGGTAGTGTTGCTTTTAACGAATTTTCTATCCTTAAGTGAAAAAACACAGGATCTCTTTTCAAATATAGCTTCCTATGGCTATTATCATCTTTTCATATATGATAGAAAGTAAACATGGAAATTATAGAGTTGGAGAGTTGGTAAGTCACTTTCCTGAAATTTCATTAAAAATTTTTGTAGTTCAACTTCATTTTGGCATCAGACTTCTTACTGATAAATCATTTGTAACATTTTTTTTTCCCAGACTATGTGTGACTTGAAATTTGCATCTGTTTGTAAAGCACTGTCAATATCTTGTGTGAGATTTTTTTCCCATCTAAAATAATGGCAATAATGGAAAACCACTGCAGCAAACTTTTTCTGGAAAAATGAAGGGGGCAGTATGAAAAAGTGAAGAATATTTTTTGAAACAAATGTTGGTACTGAAATAGTTTATGTTGAATCGAACACATTATATTACAAATTACTGCCTTGGAGAAGTTTTGCCTGGTACATCTGTGTCCTTACACTGCCTTTTTTGTCATCCTTTGTCCCCTGTCCCTTTATTTTATTTATAGCATCTACCTATCTGATATCATATTATTTGCATGTTTATTTAGTATTTTAATCTTTGTCTCCCAATTAGAATGTCAACTCTGTGAGAATAGGGACTTTGTCTTCATCACTGTGGTGGAATAGTGGCTGGCACATAATAGGTACTCAGTAAATATTTGCTGAGTAAGTAAATGAATGAGTTAATTTATAAGAGCTAGGTTTTTTACTTCTGGGAATAAAACATCCATTTTTAAATCTTGCAAATAGTATTATACATGCTGGGTCGAATTTGAACTTTTTCATCTTAATATTTTATAAAAGACAGGAAATTATTTCCCAAACACTATGTGGTCCCTTGTGAGAATTTGGTTTCATATAGGACTAATCATTCTTAGTACATGCTGCTATGTAAGTTTGATTATCCTTAACTTTCTGTATGAATGTAAAAGAAGGGTATGTGGGTGAAGTTCTTATTTTACTAAGGCTCTTTTACTGTGTGATCCTGCGTTGGTATAAGTGACTCTGAATTTTTCACATGAGATTGATAAAAAATTTTAATGTCTGACTATCAAATATTAATGAAGATGTGTTTGAAATTGGTAATGTAGAAACTGCTGGTGGAGTTTAAACGTATTGCTATGTTGAGGGACAATATGTGCAGTATTCAGTAAAGTTGAAAATGGTCATGCTTACTTTATAATTTCACAACTTCTGGAAGGCAGTAAGAATAATGGGAGGTGCTGACAAAGGGAATGATGATATCTGTCATTTTTATTTAAAGACTAGAAGCAACTATGACAGTGTTAACAGTTCTGGGAGACAGAATACAAGTGCTGAATCATTTATACCTTTCCCTATTTTCTGTTGTTTTTTTTTTCAATGCATAACTTTTAAATATTGTTTCCCAACTCTTTGAAAAATTGTAAGCCTATGGAAGAGTTGAAAGAGTAGCATAATAAACACTCATACACTCTTCACCTAGATTCGACAGTTGTTAACGTTTGGCATGATTGCTTCAAGAACAGGTGTAGACCTATATTTTGCTGAACCATATGCAAGTTAGGTATAGATACCATCAGGACACCTTTCCCCCAGATACTTTAGGATGTATTTCCCAAGAAAAGGGATTTTCTCCTACATATCTACAGTTCAGTTGTCACCCTCAAGAAATTTAACATGAATGTAATATTACTTAATAGTATATAACCAGATGTCCCCAGTTGTGCCAATACTGTTCTTAGTTTTTCGGTTTTCGTTTTTGACCCACAATTCAATTAAGGAGCTTCATGTAGTTGCCTACTTGAATCTAGAATCATTTTTCAGCCTTTTTTTAGGGGGGTCTCTCGTGACAGTAAACATCCAGATCAGGTTTTGTAAGTTGCCCCTCAATTGGGATTAAACGTTTCTTCACAATTAGATTTGCGTAAACATTATTGCTTGGAATACTATATAGGCGATTTTAGGTCTCTCACATCAAAGTGTATCACATCAAAGGCATGAAGATGTCAGTTTCATTATTGATGTAAATTTGATCATTTGAATAAGGTAATGCCTACTAGATTTATATTGTAAAGGCAGGCACCCTTTTTTCCTTTGTAATTAGTAATCTGTGGAGTGATAATTTTTTGAAACTTTCTCAAAGTCATGATTTCTTAATAGACGTGCCAGTATAAAGGGTCAAGAAAGTTTAGATTGGAGATACTTCTTCTAAATAGGAGAGTGGGAGATTAGGGGATGGCTGGCTGTGTGGAGGAGATGACATTTGAACTAGACCTTAAATCATAGATGCAGTTGGCTATAGGGGTGTTGGAGAAGGGCTCCAGGTGAAGAGAACAATGTGAACAATGACAGTGACAGATTTGTAAATTAAATAGATCATCTAGGTCTTTTCTTCTACTTCTCTCCCTCTCTCCTCTCTCTTCCTTTCTCCCTCTCTTTTCTTTCTCTACTCCGCCTCCCCCCTCCCCCATGAAATTGCTCACAGGGAATCTGAAGTCAATATACTGGGGAAGAACCAGAGAGCAGAGAAATCTAGTTTTGAATTCCTTCTTTGTCAAATAATAGCTGAATGATTAGGCAGTAAGTTATTTGACTTTTCTAAACTTGTTTTCACATTCGTAAAATGGAGGTGATAAATACCTATCACTTAGGATTAAATCTAATAATAATACAGTATAAAAAGCATCAGCAACATGGCTTTTACTGAGTAATTGCTAGTTATCTTTTGGTGTCCAGCTCTCAGTCTACTTTCACTTTTTTACACCTCGATACCACATTCTTGAATTTAAAACATGCCCTACTCTTTGGTGCCTTCTTGGCCACCATCACTGCCCACTTCGCCCAGTTGGCTCCACTGTCAGTTTGTGAGCTGCTTTCCAGTGATGGCACACAGCACTAAGCACCTCACAAGGTGATGCTATCTGAGAATGGCATTCTGGAAATTGCAACAATATGTATTAACTTTTTGGGGTTCAGTTCACAATACAACATTTGCCATTCTTTAAATGTGATATACTTCAGTTTAAATTAGTTTATTTGGAAAAATCATCTGTAATATTTGTAGAAAATTGAAGAGGGAAAGTTGATATATCCCAATGGTAAGACATTTCACTTTGTTTATTTATTTATTTATTTACTTTTTTTTAGGAATGAGTGTATTGGGGAGAGTTGGTTACACATTACACTAGGATTCTCCAAGGTAAAGTATGATTTTTTTTTTTTCTTTTTTTTTGGTTAAAGCCCAATATAGGTGGGATCCTTCTTACTTGCTTTGGAAAGATCAGTACTTGAAAAAAATTTCTCAAATGATTAATTCAGTTTTTTTTCCTTTTAACTTTCTGTTTTTTTACCACACATATTTTCTTCTCTCGAGTTCATTTTTTCTTAGGCAAGAATTTCAGCCATGTATTTTTTTTAAAAAACTTGAACAAGCTGCCTAAACTTGTGTTTGCATAGAATTATTTGCAGCTTTAACTCTTTAAGTAATCCTAATCAAGATATTTTCATTTGTGAAGGAACTAAAATCACTAATCCTTGCGTCATGTATACATTTTAGAGGAGGCTTTAGGCACCGAGCTATTTGATTTGTGGTTATTAAAAAATTATAGATAGTTAAAATTTCCTTCTTTATGCATATGTATATTTTCTGATTTTTCAGAATGTTTTAGTATATGTTATGATTTTGTAAAAACATTTTCAGAAGGGCAGTTCTTAATTGTTCCTAAGCCGAAACCCGGTTTTGAACTCTGCAGTGCCATGGTTTAAAGAAATAGTAACTATTTCTTGATGCTGCATGTTCTGTTATTTAATATATATAAATGAATGTTTGAGCAACTGTTTAAAAAAATCTTACAGACTTTCTAGGGGTTTCTATGTCTTTTTTCTTTTTATTTTATAAGTTTGGAGATGAAAATTCAACGTGTACACCTTTTTTGTAAACCATTTTTTAAATGTAAGGCTTTAGGCATGCTGTTGTAACTGTAAAAACAGGCAAGATGTCTGCTCATTAATCTAAGATGTCTGTCCAAAAGGTGCTTGCTTGGTCTTGCTGTCATGTAATGCCAGTACACCCACGCTGCAGACTAGTGGGGAAAGAGCATGTCATCAGACGTGTTCAGTTCTTCTTTTTTTTCCTTACTAATTTTTCAGTTTATTTTCTGTGAGTCTTGGAAATAATTAAACTGGTTTTTCTATTAGAAATTTTAAAAGACAAAAACGTTAGTCAAGGGATATTAGCCTGTTTTTCTTTCTTCAGGATCAGAGTCAAATTATCTTCTTAAGCAATCTTACTTTTATGGAATTGTATTTTTAAAGTTTTTAGGACTTAAGCTAAATTAATATATTTTCAACCCACTTTGAACTGTCTCCTTTCACTGTTCATATAGGACTCTGACCCATATCTTGATTTTGCTTCCATTATTTATAAATCCTGACTACTTGACAAAAATACATTAGGTCTAAAAGTCATAGCACTTAAGACAAAATTGCAAAGTGTTTACAGATACTGGTTTCTGTACCGGAAAAGCTTGGGAAAGAATAGATGAATTAGTTTTGCAAAATTATCTTATTTTTCCACCTACTTTAGAACACAAGGAATCTTTGATTCCTTTACAACAAAGTGCCTTTTAACATCTAACTATTCAAGGTTGTGATGGGTTTTGGATTCAATGGAAAGTGACTTATTAAGCCTCTCTATGAGTAAGTTTCTGTTCCATGATTTCAAAATATCATCATAGTAATAGTAATGATAATAGCCAACATTTATCAAGTTCTTTTTCTAGGCATTATGTGACCTATTTAAAATTATGAATTCTGTTATTCTATGGAGGCATCTTAATGGTTGATTTCTTTTTGAAAAATTATTTTAACTAACTAGATAATTTTTCGTGTGTGGTTCAGGAAGTTCCTTTTAGGTTAGCACAGTCAGTAATAGTAATATTGTTTGAAATCTGATGATAAATACTTTTATGAAATACCATTCTCATAAATGCGGTGAAACAGACGTGACAGCTTGCTGTTTATGAGCTTCTGGGGTGGACTCTTGGGTTTTGAAACAGGCTTTACCAGTATTACAGCTCAGCAAAAATGCAGCTGAAGCTCAAAGTTCTCTTTCTGCTCCCCCATTTTGTTGTTTTGTACACCCACTGGGTTTATGGAAGAAGCTAAGTTTATCCAGAGACCAGAGCTTCCTCAAAGCATGTGGGTGGTGAACTCTTCCTTTCAAAAGTTCACAGAGTGTTCTGAAGGTTTTAGGTTTTTCTTTAGTTAATTGGTTTGTCTTGATCTCCAGATTTATATGTCTTGGTGAGTTTCCATTAGAGATTGTTGAATAGGAGGAAATTAGACTTAGTGGTATTTAATTTCAGATGAATAAAATTAATGGAGCCTTATTCAATTGTGAAAGTTTCTGATACCCATTCCTGGACTGGACAGACATTTGTATCATTTATTGCCTCTGGGAAATAAAGGGATATATTTAATGCCATTGCACTTCTGCTTATTGGCGTGTAGCTTATTATTGTAGAACTATGTCTAGAAATTACATACTGTGTTCTTTTGGTTGCACTTGAAATTTTTCACATTTAGACATATTATCATTCATAGAATTTGTCTAGTCTCAATTGTTTAAAGTAATTGGACTACCAGATTTTTCAGCAGGAAAGATTTTAGTGCCAAGTTTTTATATTTTTCTTCCCCTTTTTAATTACTAAAGTAATAAATGTTCTTCATTAAAAAAAATAAAATAAAATGCAAAAAGAGAGAAAGCTTTTCTTCCCCACATATACCTACGTACCTGTACTATGTGCTTTGCATTTCTTCTTTTTCACTCCCAAATTATAGTTGATACTGTGCTTAAGTGCTTTACATATATTAACCCGTTAAATCCTCACAATCCTGTGAACGTACCTTAAGAAATTAGTTCTATTTACATCCATTTGCAAATGAGGAAACTGAGGCATGGAGAAGTAACTAGCCAATGGTTGCCTAGCTAGTAAGTGGGTAACACTGAGTTTTGGACCTAGGTAGTCCTGCTCCATGGTTTGTATTTTAATCCCTGTACTAGGTCTTACCATGTGTATCTTTCTACGGTTTGCTTTTTTTCACTTAATGATTCATGATGGACATCTTTCCATGGACCTCCACCTCCTCTTAATAATCATGTAGTATTCCAGTATAGGGGAGTACCATAACTTTTTTAAATTAATGTATTTCAAACTTATTCTTCTTTAATATTGCCAATCCCATTAGTAATAATTTCAAGTAGTATTTTTAAAAGTCGAGGTTTTTGAACTGGAATGGTGAGGATACGTTAGTATTTATAAGTAATGCATATTAACTGTTCAGATGTTTTGATATTCTTTCACTTGAGTCGAATAAAATCTGGCTTAACCCACAAGCCTTTTGTTATGCAGAGATTCATTATTTTTGTGATTCGTCTGTGTTCTTTCACTCTGGAAAATTAGTAGAATATTGGGGGTAAAATCAACATCTATTTAGATTTTATTTACTTTTGGTAGGGTCTGGAATTTTGATGTCATGACAAGAAGTCTGTGTAATGTTAATTTGAATTCTGAGTACTATTCGGCTTTATATTGCGTCTTCAAAGTAGTGTACCTTTCAATTCCCTGTACTTGTGCCGGGAATAATTAGTACTAAGTTATTCTTTCTTCTGCAATGTTTTACTCTTGTTTCAAATATAGCAACGAAAGGTATTAAAGTATAACTCGTTTCCATTTTTGTCCTCATTGATAATGCATTTCTAGTCCTGAGGAAATATCTTTTTGGTCCATTAATAATTGTTTCAAACATGCTCATTGGAAAGTTTGTAGATATTTTCAACTTAAATTTAGTTACTATTCTTAATCATTTTGGAACTGAGTTAGCAGCAGCCTGGCCGATTCCTAACTGGAGCATTGCTCTTAATCATTCAGTCACTTATTAATTATTTATAAATTCAGACATTGATTCAGCACCTGCTAAATGCCAGTCCCTCTGCTAAGTAAGGGGTATTCCAAGAGGACTTCATCCCTACTTCAGGGAACTTGAAATTTTGTTGCAAAATTTGTTGCAGTGTAAAATGCTATGATAGAGATGAGCCCAAATGAAAAAGAGTTTGAGTCAGGAGAATGGACAGTAAAGCCTCCTTGGATCGCATTGGGCCCTGGTACCTAAGTGGGATGTAACTGGCCAGTGAAAGGAGTGGCAAAGGATTCTAAATAGAGGGTGTGTAGAAATCTGGTCTGTGGAAACCACTCGAAATTATCATTAGAATGTCATGCTTCCTATATTGAGGGCCCTCAAGAGCAACCTTACCTGTCTTGTTCATCAGTGCCTAGCACATCATAGGTCTTTAAGCATTTGTTGCAGGAAATATGTTTGATAAAGCTGACTGTGCTTGTCTGCTCATTTTTTTTGGAAAGAAATGCGCTCATTATTTTTAATATCTGACAATTTTTAGATCATGTGGCTTAACAAAACATTATAAAATGAGTAAGAAACTGTTTCTATGCTGAAGGAGCTAAGTCTTATAAGGGAAAACACATGCAGACAAATCCTTGTAAAGCAACATGATGATTTATATTTACAAAAAATACTTGCAGGAGACACCCATCTCTTGTATGGATTGGTTAGATCATTGAAAAGTGGTGGGTAATATAAATCCTCAAAATTATTTGATTGATAAAATACAGGAGCTAACATTGTAGTAGGTTATTTAAAAATAGCAGTCATGTCCTTTTTTGCCCTATCACATTAATATGAATATTACATAAATACTATGAGGAAAAGAACCTGTATAACGAACAAAAAAAATTACTGACAGTTCTGTCAAGGTGTAGTCATCAGTATATAAAAATGTTTCCTATACTTAATCCTTGAGTAAGATCATGATTTTTCCTAAATCTGCATACCACTTGTACTATTATTTATTTAATGTTTTTTATGGACACACTTCAAAAATATTTTTAAAGAAGCTTTATGTTATTACCATAATGAAAGACTAATATCTCTTACCTGTGTAGAAAGCAGCTAAAAAACAAAAACAAACAAAAAGAACAATGTTGTAAAACCTGGCTAGCTACTGTTTGCAAAAGGTGCTGAGTTCGATGCCTGCTATCCTTTAATTAAAAGGAGAGATTAGCCAAGTGGTAGGGAAGTGTTGAAGACAAATTGGCACCTTGCTTAGATTTTCTCCATGATGTAAGCAAGACTAAAAGAGACTTGAAAATGGAGTAACTTTCCGTCTTGGTGATTTAGTGTCATAGGGGAGGAAGGGACACACTCTGTTGGCGGGAGCAGTTCCCCAGAGCTTCGCAGAGGGAAGAGATTTGGAGGTTGGGTCTGAAAGGATAAATCTGAGTTCACTTGAAAATAGGGAGGGTATGACCTCTTAGGCCTGTATAACAGCATCTGCAAATGTTGAAGACTTTAGGATGTAGTAGGGCAGCAACATGTGATTTGGGGAACTGGAGAAATGTTGAGAGATGATGTAGGAGATGGGAAAAGAAGCATGTATGGGGTTAATCCCTAATAGCTTTTTCTAAGCTTTCATATATCCTTTCTTTCATAGGATTTAAGAGAATTTAGGTTAATTGTTTAGTCCTGAAGTCTAACTAAACCTGATTTTGTCAGGCAGTTTGAAACTTTCAGAGAAAGAGGGAGTTGTCCAGATACCAATTTACATATTAATAGTTGTTGAAAGAGTGGATGTTTAGAAGAAGTGACCTTGACCATAGATTAAAGCTGGTGAGCCAGATAGATAGACCTGGATAAATTCTAGTCCCAGCTTTGTCACTTACTAATTTGAGCATGGGCAAATTATTTAATTTTCTCAGTTTCCTCTTCTTGGAAATGTGCATAAGAATACTTAGCTTTTAGGAGTGTTACACAGATTAAATGAGAATATCCATGTAAAGCACTTAGTTGGCACCTATAGTACACGATGAGCCTGTAGTATGTGGTCATTATTGTTCTTTTTATTTCCTAAGCACCTGTATATTTTACTCCCAACAGTCAATTAAAATTCAGGTTCAACCATTACTATTTATAATGGCTTTTTAAAAAAGTTTGTTATTAAGTGGAAATTAATCTAAAAACTGGCTTTTCTTAAACAATTCAGGCTAGGGAATATATTTGCCTTGCTTCAGTTGATCAGGAATTAGTGCAAAATGTAATGTACCCATGGAAATTTCATGTTATTATGAAGTTTCTGTATTTCATTTCTGATGACAGTGAACTGAAGGAAAAAATATTTTTAGTCTGATCGTTTAAAAATTACAGCGTATTGCCAGATGTTACATCATATGATAGATGGGAATCCTTTTTCTAAATGGTGGTTGTTGGAGGTTGTTCAAATGTTTTCTCAAGTTTGTATACTTTTTTCTTATTGAATAATGTTTGCTAAACTGGATGCTTGCCTTTAGAAGTGTATTATTTGTGTAGTTTTAAAAATTTAAATAGACTTTTTTAGAACAGTTTAAGATTAACAGAAAAATTGAGACGATAGTACAGGGAGTTCCCATGTAGCCAGCACCAAGTTGCCCCTGTAATTAACATCTTACATTTGAATGGTGTATTTGTTAAAATGAGTGAACCAATATTTGATATAACGTTATTAACTAAAGTTCACACTTTATTCAGATTTCCATAGTTTTTACCCAAGGTCCTTTTTTTGTCCCAGTCAGGATATATTACCTTTAGTAACGTGGTAAGGACATGTCATTATTTGTGTTATTTTTAATTGGATAATCTTAAATTAGACACATTAATTTATTTGCAAAGGATGCTTTATTCTCAAATTTCAAAGCCATACTTCTATATAGCATATTTTGTTACTAAAAATGATCTTAGATTGCAGATAGTTGGCCTTTATTTCACTTTCAATAAGCCTTTTACAAGTGTAGGTTTCATAATGTTAGCAAGCAGTCTATCTTACCTTTTTAGTTATGACTTTGATGTGTCCCATTTATTTTCACGATAAGGTTCATTTTGGTAAATTCAGTCATGTGATGAACATGGAGTCTGTCTCATTGTGTCCTAATGAAATGATAAAAATTACCCTACCTTTTAAAATTTAATTTGTTATTAGTTTCAAGTATATAGTACATTGGGTAGACATTTATACAGTTTATAAAACGATCCCCCTAATTGCTCTTTCTTACCTCTGGCTCTCCACCTCGCCATTACATTAATGCTGACTGCATTCCCTATGTTGTGCTCCTGAATTACCCTGCCTTTCAACTGACGAGAATACCGAGGTCCTACACTCTGCAGTCATTTCCACTTTACAGTCATCTCGCATGAACTGTACACTGTAGAGAGTGAAGTAGATAAGGACATTATTCCAGTTTTGAAGATGAGGGAACGGAAACTTAGGTGAAATGACTGTGTAACAGATGACATTGCCAGTAGGTGTCAGAGCCCAGTCTTAAATGCCAGCTCTTCAGACCGCAGTTTTGGTGTCCTACCACTGACTTGCTTGAAGTAGTTACTCTGTATAAAATAAGAAAGTAGCAGATGGTCTTATTGAGTTTCTTACAAAGTTATTCCTGAATTTATTAGATGAATAAAGAGATGATTAGTTTGTTTACTTGAAGTCTAGCTGTTACTTAGAGTTTAGAACTATTAGATACATATTAACTCGGAATGGCTTTAATTAGGAATTTTCAAGAGAGAACACATAAAACGTGATTCTCATTCCGTAAAACATTTCAAATAATTTTTTCCTACTTTAGAGTCCTCCTCTTGAGTCACAACGTTTGTTCAGGCATCATTGCTAATATTTTTTATATGTGTATGGTCTTTGGAACTTCTGCCTTTTCTAATTCACACATTTCACCTTATCCGGCTGTGCTTCCTCTTCGTGCTCTGCGTTCGAGTAGGTATGATTGCTTATCAGGAGTTGGCAGACCTTTTCTGTAAAGGGTCAGAGAGTAAATATTTTAGGCTTCGTGGGCCATATAGACTGTGGTAACTATTCATTTCTGCCACTGCAGCATGAAAGCAGTCATAGATGCTATATAAACAAGTAGGCACGACTCTGTTCCAGTAAAACTTTACACAAAAAGGCAGCTCGCTGAACTTGGCCCACAGGCAGGAGTTTGCCAGCCCCTACTCTACACCATTGTGAAGGATGCAGAAACCCAGTGTGCTTCACTCCTTTAGCTAAAATCTCCCCACTGGGCTCTCAATGATATCTTCATAACATGAACTGATAAGCTTAAAATCTGATTTAGCGTGCATGGGTGTAATTGATTTTATTTTGTAGAAATGTGATAAGTGGAACTGAACTTAATATAGATTTTCCAAGTCTAATTTTTGACCGCTCCAAAAAGAAATTATCTAACTTGGAAAATGCTTGCAAGTTTCTGGAAAAAAATCTTGTTGTGATTGACATGAACAGAAAAACAGGGCAGGCTAAATTAAAACCCGGTGGTCTAGGATAGATTTTGATGGAGTTGGCTGTAAGGGTTGAGGAAAGGGAGAGGAGAGGATCTTCTTACCAAATACCTGAATTTTCTGGGGCTTCCATTTGACTCCTGCTGTTGTTTTTAAGTAGTGACGTGTTAGATATTATTATTTGTATGTGTTTGGTATTATTTTTTTTTCAAAATGTATCAGCCAGTAGACTTGGTGGCACCTGAATTAAGTTCTGTTAACATGTTTGAGCTTCTGCCTGCCTGCCATCAACTATGCCAGGATGCAGAGTCCAGTGAGTTCTTTCCCTCAGTGTTTACCATCTAATGGGAGAGACATATATAATATCATTATGCTCGGGCATGTGCTACATGTTATATAAAATAGTATTCAGAATATGAATTTAATTTAGGTGAACTGTGGGAAAAAATATAGGTCAGAGTTAATTCATATTTTAAATCTCTTGCATTTTACCCAGTATTTAGCTGACACTTTCCCATGTGTGGTAATAAGAGGATTATACATTTATTCCATGATTTTTTTTTTAAGCATTGTTTTGGAGAGTAAGCCACTACCTGTTATTTGTCAGCATTCTGGCCATCTTACTCTAGAAAGGAAAGCAATACAGCTTATAATTCTTGAATATGATTAAAGAAAAAAGTTCTTAGCAAGTTTGTCTAGTGTTCTAGGTTTATTTAAAAATCCCTTTACAAAAATGTCTTTTGAAGACATTTGGGACTGTCGAAGGGTTTAGAAGGTGAGTTCTCGTTCAGATTAGTGGAGCATTACTTTCAAGTGTTAATTTTTTTAAGTGAAACTACATTTACTTAGAAAATTTTCTTTTCTAAATTGCATAACTTGGTTCATATTTTGCTGTGTGATTGGAAACTTATACAGCGTTCTATCTTGAACAGTATTTTGGTTGTAATTAGACTGTCAGCTCCTTGAGATTAGGGGACCTGGGTAGGCGCCAGCAAAACTCAATAATCTAGTTGTTGAATTAAGTTGTATTAAAGTGGTGAGAAGACCACAGTTTGATAATTTCTGAAATACTTTTTCCTATCTTTTTATTATGAAACATTTCTAACATACAGAAACCGTTGAAGCACAGTACAGCGATCACCATATAGCATCACTCACAGTGCCCAGTTGTTTACATTTCGCTGCATTTTTTAATCTCTTTTGATTTTTTTCTGAACCATGTACAAGTAAGTTGCAGACATCCTAACACTTGCTGCATACTTGAGCATGCACCTCTTAAAAATAGGATATTATCCTGTTCAACCACAGGATTTCTGAATCGTTTCTGTAGAGTTCAGGGTAATAATTAATAATAATAATGTACTGGCTCTGTTACCTTTCACTCACGTGGCCTTGTGCAAGTTATTTACTGTCCCTGAACTCAGTTTCCTTAGCTGCAAAGTACCTATCTCAGCGGGATATTAGGAAGATTTAAGTATGTAAAGTTCTCAGAACCATACCAGGCACAATTTTCAGTTTATAAAGTGGTGGAGAACAGCACTCCCACCCTTGTCCCCAGAGTTGGAAACTTCGACCTCACCTTCCCTATATGGAGGTGGCAAGAAATCTCTTATTTTCTGCCTCCTAACATCTCTCAAATTTGCCCTGTTCTTTCCATTGCTACTACATTTCTGGCCTATCAACAATTTCTTAATCTTTCATCTAGTTCCATCCCCGCCTCCTCATCCTTTTCCTTACTTTCCTTATGTTCTCAAATACAAATTTAGTCGTATTCATTCCCTGTTTAAAACTCTTTTCCCATCACCTACAGTGTAAAGTCCAAGTTTCTTAACTCTGACTTCTGTGTACCTTCTGTCTCTGTAGCCTTATCTCTCATTATACGCTTCCTCCCCTACCCTACCTCACTCTTAACACATACAAACACATGTGCCCCAATCCGTAACAAGCCATGGCTAGTTCTCTAAATATACTGTGTCACACACCTCTGTGCCTTTGCTGGTTGGCTTCTTCTCTCTGGAATCCTGCCCCTGTCTCTGGAATTCTACCCCCACCTACCGTCTTCTTTATGTGGCAAATACTTGTTTTTTTTAAGACGAGGTACAAGTATCTAACTCATCAGTCATTCTTTCTTGCCCCTACTCTACATTGTAGTCTTAGCGATAGCATATCACTCATAACTCTTCTGGGCTGCCATTTGCTTGCATGTCTGCCCCATCCTCCTAGATGAAAAAGCCCTTGAAGGCACACGCTAGGTTTTATTCTTTTTTGTATTCCTAGTACCTAATATGTTGCTTGTACAAAATAAGTGTAGATACTGTGTCCACATTTTGTGGATGAAAAGAAAACCCTGAGGTTCAGAGAATATTTATTATGTACCCAAGGTAACAGAACTAATTAATGAAGCTTACAGATCTTTAAGAGTCCATTTCAGTCCATTTTCATTAACTATAATACTTCTCATAATTACATCTATTTGTTCAGTAATTTTGTCCTTAGTCTATGGACTTAGAGCCCCCTAGAGGATTTTAGAGTTTCCACATAGAAGTCTACAAACTCATACATGCGTTTTCTATAGACAGTTATTAATAAGATTATACGTGTGTGTGTGTATAAATATATATGGCATCATTTTTTTTAATGTACACAGATGTGTTTGTGACTAATAGTAAATCATCTTGGTAAAGTAGACATATCTTTTGAGAGAAAAGTATGAGGGCCTTAACCATGTAGGAGATTTGGAATAACACTTTTGCCTAGTTTGCTAGGAAATTGATAAGGTACAAGAAAGCATTTTTTGAAAGCAATTAAATTCAGATTAAATGTTAACATCTGAAATTTTCCTAGTCATCAGTAGTTCATTAAAATAAAAGAAAGTTTAATATTTTCTAAAATCAGACAATTAAAAATTAAATCGATTTCTTTAAATAAGGTAGCTTTAGATATACTTTCAGCTGCTACCATAATGTTTCTTTTTTGTGCGTTAGCCCCATAATTATTTACATATATATATATATATGTATGTATGTATGTATGTATTTATGAACATGTTTTTATTGGCTCTCTAGGTCGTCTTCCCTTTTAGAATTTGAATTCACTGCAAATTGTATTTTATCAATTTTAAATAGATCCATTAGGTAACTTATGAATCTGATTGGAACAAGTTTTTTTTTCATCTCTATTGAGATGTAATTGAAATATAGCATATATTTAGGGCATATTATGTGATGATTTGATACACATATATATTGCAAAACATTTAGCGCAGTAAGGTTAATTAACACATCCTTCACCTCACATAATTATCATTTTCTTGTTGTGTTATTATGGTGAGAATATTAAAGTTCTATTCTATAGCAGCTTTCAAGTTTGCAATCATAATGTTTAATTCTTAATGAGAAGTATTTTTCTAATTTAATGACTGAACACAACAATGTATTTTGTTATCTTGGCCACAGGCACTTCTGTTGTTGATATAAAATATTTGTGGTCTGGCAGGCATTCTAGGTTCAAGGGTATAGCTTAAATAATAATGCTTTAAAATATGTGTGCAATTTTAATCAGTTTGCTTAACTACTAGATAAATAAGAATTGTGTGATTCATTCATTCCTTTGGTAAATATTTATTCAGCTCCTGTTGTGAACCAGGCCCTCTCTTCAGCCCTGAAATTACAGCTATGAGTGAACAAAACAGACAAGCCCCGGCCCTGGCGGCCCTTACCTTTCAGTGGGGGAGTCACAATCTTAGTGTGATGAACATGCAAGTAGATATCTGTAATAAGATGCCAGATAGGGGCAAGTGCTTTAAAAAAAAAAAAAAAAGTCGGAAGAAGGGATAGGAAGTGATATTTTCTATTTTACAGTTACCTGAAAAGGCCTTCCTAAGTAAACATTTGAGCAGAGAGACCTGAATGAAGTCAAGGAGCTAGCCTTGGGAAGAAATCTGGAAGAATAGCCTTCTAGACAGAGGGGTTGGCAAATGCAGAGGCTTTGGACAATTTCTAGTAGGGGCTGACAGTGACCTGACTGAAGTTTAAAGGATATTGCATGCCTTGTAGAGCAGTGGTCCCCAACTGTTTTGGCACCAGAGACGGGTGCTCCTATGAGAATCTAATGCCTGATGATCTGAGGTGGAGCTGAGGCGGCGATGCTGGCACTGGGGAGCGGCTGCAAATACAGATGAAACTTCACTCGCTCACCCGCCACTCACCTCCTGCTGTGCGACCCGGTTCCTAACAGGCCACAGACTGGTACCGGGTCAGCGGCCCACCGGGTTGCTGACACCGAATGGAGAGAACAGATCCTAGTAGTGTAAGAAAGGAAGCAGGGAAGTCAGTTAGGAAATGGTAATTAGAGACCTTCAGGTGAGCGGTGATAATAGATGTGGGGAGAAATAGTCAGATTTGAGGTGTATTGAAGATCGAGTCAACAGAATATGCTGATTGACTGCAATGTGACAGGAGAGCAGTCGGGGACTCTCCAATGTTAATAGGCACTGGACTTGAAGGGTAAACACAAGGTTTTTTGCAGTGGCTATCTCTGAGTGGCCTTATTAGGAGCTTTTCGTTTTTTCTTTTTGCTCATCTGTATTTACCAATTTTTCTATACTGAATCTGTGATGCTTCTGTAATAAAAAAATATAGATTACTTTAAAATTAGAGTTAACCATGCTGCTAAATATAGCTTAATTCTTAATGTGTTCTCTTATCCTTTTTGATTTTAGAAAACAATTTCAGTAACAAAATTTTTTAATTTGTCTTTTTAGTGATCAGCCTTTGTACCATTTCCACATTTGAAAATGGTGAAGCTAGATATTCATACTCTGGCCCATCACCTCAAGCAGGAACGCTTATATGTAAACTCTGAGAAACAGCTCATTCAGAGGCTCAATGCAGATGTACTTAAGACAGCTGAAAAGTTGTATCGGACAGCATGGATTGCTAAGCAACAGAGAATTAATTTGGATCGGCTTATCATAACCAGGTAAAGAAAAGATTTTGAGGTCTTAAATTTATAAACCACCGTGATTCTGTGCTAACTGTAAATGGATCTGTTTCAACAAAGTGCCTGGTTTAAGATAGTTTAAATTAACATTAAGGTGAGTCTTTGCTTATTTTGTTTATTAAATCATTTAAGCACTGTTATAGAGAATTACAACTTAAGCACTGATATTTTGTACCACACCAATCAATTTTGTATCTTCGTACACACACATTTTACTGTTAGAGAGTAAATTTTCTTGCACTCTATTTTTCTCCTAATATAATTTAATATATACATTTCTGTGTTTTGCTGTTGTATATCTACTTTTCAGTTTTAGAAGCCTCATTTTTCACTGTGTTCATACCTCATTGGTCTGTCATTCCAAGAAGCAGTTTTTAACTGTAAGAGTAGTAGTAGTGCTGAAGTATAATGTTGAGAAAAGGAGCCAGACACAGCAGAGTACGTATTGTATGATTCTATTTATGTGAAGTTCAAAAAAAAGAGGCAGGACTAATCTTTGATGCTAGAAATCACAGTAATGGTTACCTCTTGATACTTTTCATTGAAACTGATTTAATGTGAGAAATCTCTCGTTGTTTGTACTTTCTGGTTTTTTCTTTCTTTACACATTCAGATGCTAAAAGATTTTAGCAATTTAGTCATCTCATTGCTGGGACTATGCTCAGGTTATGGTTCATGTTACAGTATGGTATATGCGTTAAGTATTGCTAAGTTTGTTATGTTGCTTGTTTGTTCATTTCGTAGTGCTGAAGCTTCCCCTGCTGAATGTTGCCAGCATGCCAAGATTTTGGAAGATACACAATTTGTCGATGGATATAAGCAATTGGGATTTCAGGAGACTGCTTATGGAGAATTCTTGAGTCGATTAAGGGAAAATCCTCGTCTTATTGCCTCCTCTCTGGTTGCTGGAGAGAAACTTAATCAGGAGAACACACAAAGTGTTATTTACACAGTTTTTACCTCTCTCTATGGCAACTGCATTATGCAAGAAGATGAAAGCTACCTCCTTCAGGTTTTGCGATACTTGATTGAATTTGAACTTAAAGAAAATGACAACCCTAGGCGACTTTTGAGGAGAGGAACTTGTGCCTTCAGCATCTTATTTAAACTTTTTTCTGAAGGATTGTTTTCTGCCAAACTTTTCCTCACAGCTACTTTACATGAGCCAATTATGCAACTGCTTGTGGAAGATGAAGATCATCTGGAAACAGATCCAAATAAGCTGATCGAGAGGTTCTCCCCTTCTCAGCAGGAAAAACTCTTTGGAGAGAAAGGCTCAGATAGATTCAGGCAAAAGGTTCAAGAGATGGTAGATTCCAATGAGGCCAAACTAGTGGCTTTGGTGAACAAATTTATTGGTTATCTCAAACAGAACACCTATTGCTTTCCACATAGTTTGAGATGGATCGTGTCACAGATGTACAAGACCCTGTCCTGTGTAGATAGACTGGAAGTTGGGGAAGTCAGGGCAATGTGTACCGACCTCCTATTAGCTTGCTTCATTTGTCCTGCAGTTGTCAATCCAGAACAGTATGGAATAATTTCCGATGCTCCTATTAATGAGGTGGCAAGATTCAATCTGATGCAGGTATGCCTTGCTGTTGTCGTTATCGTGGCATTCGGTCTGAAATCAGTTGATTAGGCAATAGGGGCGGGATCAGAAAATCCGATGACAATATTCATAGATTCTTACCAATCATTCCTTTTCCTTAGACTGTCCTAAATATTTGCTGCCTAAGGTATAAAAGCAGTCATATTGGGACTTTAAAATATTGTTGTCATAAAACATTTTGTATTAGTTTTTAAACGAAATCCTTACACCTCCTAATGTATAGTTGATTAGATTTTCCAGAACAAGCCCACCGTCCCCTTCCCATGATTTCAAAATCTGGAATGATTGAAAACTGAGTCTTTTGTACTTTATTTGGTAGCAAAACCTAGTCTGAACAATCGTGTGGCTATTTATAATTGTTCATTATTCCATTTAGCACTAATGAATACTCATGTTTGCTGCAGAAATGTTCCTGTGTTTGATTGTAGGATGCTACCCTAAATACTGGACATCTTACACACTAACCAACCTTTTTAAAATCTCCAAATCTTGAAATATGAAATTCTTCTAGACCCAAGAGTTTTAGAAAGAGGATTTGGGGATTTACATTAACACTTTTTTTTCTTTCTAATTATCTGAACTACTGAAATCATGTTATTTCTTAAGGGAATCTTTTAATCACATGTCTCAGGAATACTGTGAAGAGGAGACTGAGTTTATTTGGAATAGGATATATCTTTGGATGATTCTTTTTAATCATACACTTTTTTTTCATGATCGGTTCCATTACACTAGGGTACTTAGCAATTAACTATAGAAATCTCTGAAATAAAATTTTTTTATCATCTATGAAATACTAAGTTTGTTCTTATGATAATGTAGCTGTAGTTTTTATTTTTGTCATTCTAACAGAAATTGAATCACATATTTTCAAAATGATAAAAAGGGGGTATTGTCCTAGATATTAAGAAGACGATGCTATATGATGTTAACTTTCAGCAAAGTATCTTTAAAGAGAGTGGATTAACAGTTCACTTTTGTCAATAAGGAACTTGTTCCGTGAATTAATATTTACTTTTCAAACAGCATACATTTTTTTAGGAATTGTTTGCTTTTCAGTCTGGTGGGAAAAAGATCTACCATGAGTACTTTGTGAACTATATAGGGAAAAGTACTTAGCATTAACTTGAAATAGTTTGAGTCAGCTTTTACAAATTAATTTTAAAATTTCTAAGCACATGAAAAGTACAACATCAGAAACAAAGGTGTATTTTTATTACCTAATGTCGATATCATTCGTTGAAGAGAAGTCAAAGCAAAATTTTCTACTTATTCTTTATAACTCTAACTACAATAAAACCTGATGTTGGCAAGATACACATTGGGGACCCTCTTTTGTCTGTCTGGTCAGGTGGTGTGAATATTACTATGAAAGAGATTTTAGAGGAGAAGTGGGTAAGTACTTTCACAGAGAACTTTGTACGTTACAGCCTGTGTCTCCCCACTGCTTTGGGTTGCAGGTCGGCCGCCTTTTGCAGCAGTTAGCAATGACTGGCTCTGAGGAGGGAGACCCTCGGACGAAGAGCAGCCTTGGAAAATTTGACAAAGTAAGAATGAACGCTATATCAAGTGGAATACTGTTCATAGTGGCAAACCTAACTATTGTCTTTGTTAAATCTTGTCCTTAGGTGGTGTATAAATTAAATGTGCTTTTCAATTACCCTTGGTTTAGCTAGAGAGCATGCAATGTTGGGTCAGCAGCATTTAGAGGAAGATGTCACTAAAAATTACTAATTCTCACTTATAGAAGTGTCGAGAGGCCATCGTAATGAGAACCAAAGAGCTATTAAGATTATTTTATTTTGAAAAGTTTAATTTAAAAAAATTGTCACTAAATCAAATTGGCAATAATTGTATAATTTTACGTGTATTTCATAAGTTAATATTTATGGCATTGTTCAATTAGTTTAATTAAATAAAATTTTAATCATATTTGAGTAGGCTATATTCAATCTAGTTCAAAATTCATAGGCTTTACAGTGAAATTTCCCTTCCACCTCTGATCTCTAGCCTTTATTTCCTCCCCCGCCAAATTTCTTGATGTTATCAGTTTTTTGTGTGTGCTTCAAGAGATCCGTGTGTATACAAGCAAATTCCTACATATATTTTCCCAATTACCCTAATCCTCCCTTTTCACAAAAGATAGGATAGCGAGCACTGTTCTGCAGTATGTTTGTTTCACGACCCGAAATATCTTGAAGATCATTCTATATCAGTTCATAAAGAGTTTAATTTTTTTTTAAATGTTGGGTTTAATAATATTTTCAAGAAGAAAAACTTTGCATGCTTGTCTACCTTAATCAGAAATTTTGTTCTCTTATTTTAGAGAAGTACTTCACTGTGATCTTTTCCTGTTTTAACAGAGCTGCGTTGCTGCTTTCCTCGATGTTGTAATTGGGGGCCGTGCAGTGGAGACCCCTCCACTGTCCTCCGTTAATCTTCTGGAAGGGCTGAGCAGAACCGTGGTTTATATAACCTACAGTCAGCTTATCACCCTGGTAATGGCTTGATTCTTTAATAGAATTTTCTTGGGAGTCATTTATCTGAGCACGGACAGAATCATAGATGAGTACATTGCGTGAGGAATATATATTGTGTTTGAAAAATTTATTTCACTAGCTAATGTCCATTTACTTTTGCCAGGTGAATTTCATGAAGAGCGTGATGTCTGGAGATCAGCTGAGAGAAGATAGAATGGCTCTTGACAATCTGTTGGCAAACCTGCCCCAGGCGAAGCCAGGGAAAAGCAGCAGTTTGGAAATGACTCCGTACAATACCCCGCAGCTGTCTCCAGCAACCACGCCAGCAAATAAAAAGAATCGCTTGCCTATAGGTAAAGAGACTTTTCTTGTGGGGCTTTCCCTTAAATTTAATGGTTTTTTTTATTAGCATTTGTTATTGCTCGGTGTTTCTGAAATACAGTTTTAAATAATTTGGAAATGTCTTTCTCTTCACATTTACTGGTAGTAATTCAGTTTTTTATAGTTGTACCAGATTAGTTAAAGTTTAGCAGTAGGCTTTAGCTTTATCTAGACCACGATTTTCATAATCAATTGAAATCATGCTACCTGCAGTATACTTTGCTTATATTTTAATGTCTTTTTTTGGGAAACTTTAAAAGTGTCATTTGTTATAAGTAGTCATTATTTGAATTATGTAGCCCTTTCCTTTCTACAAAATTCTAAATAATATAATAAAATAATAGTTTAGAAGTTCCGATCAGTAAAGTTGAAAATACAGTTATTATTTTTCCATTATTGTTACTAATAGTCTTTTATCAACTGAGCTAAGATATCTTTGTTATTTTATAAAGTAAAACAAAATTTCCAATTTATTTTGTTATTCATTAAGAATTAGGCTTAATTAAGCTTTATTCACTTAATAAACATCTATTATCCATAGATATATACCAAAAAATTAATTGAGCATATACTGTGTACCAGACACTGGGTAATCACTTTATAAATGTTTCATTTAATCCATGCAAAAAATCCATGCAAAACAGGTAGGCATTATAAGGTAGGCATTATAATCACTACCCTGCAGGTAGGGCACTGTGTTAGACACTAGGGATACAAAGACCTTAGGATGTGCCCTTATTCGAAGCCAGCTGCCAATAGTCTGATTGTAGAGAACAGGAAGAGTCCAAGACCCTTCGGTGTACTAAGTGTTTGATGGACATAAGCATAGAGGATTATCAGGACATCTAACTTAGCTGGGTGGTGATCCTGGAGCAGGTGAAGCCTGCACTTTCTCTTGAAGGATGAATGAGAGTTGCACAAAGTGAATAAGACAACAAAAGAGTGTTTAGGCCAAGAGAGCAGAGTAGGTTAGGGCTAATTTTTTAATAATAACGAAGACCTTAGTAATAATTAGTGAAAATAAACAGTTAATTATATTTTTTACATTTTGAAGAATGAGATTTTATTTTTAAACATACATGAGCTGATTTGTTAAAAACCATCAGTTTCTTAAAATTAATCTACCTTATATTTAACATAATATGAAATAATATCATCAACAGGAATGCGATATCATAATCTTTAAGTCAGGGCTCCCCAACCCCGGGGCCGTGGGCTGGTACCGGTCCGTGGCCTGTTAGGAACTGGGCTGCACAGCAG
Source organism: Pteropus medius (assembly GCF_902729225.1). Taxonomy (NCBI): domain Eukaryota; kingdom Metazoa; phylum Chordata; class Mammalia; order Chiroptera; family Pteropodidae; genus Pteropus; species Pteropus medius. The sequence goes on from NW_024356335.1 coordinate 1,886,705, forward strand.
GAGGTGGGTGGCAGGAGAGCGAGTGAAGCTTCATCTGTATCTGCAGCTGCTCCCCCATGGTAGCATCACCACCTCAGCACCAGCTCAGATCATCAGGCATTAGATTCTCATAGGAGCACCGGTCCCTGGTGCCAAAATGGTTGGGGACCACTGCTTTAAGTCTTTAGCTTTCACCATCCCAAATGTCAATTTTCAGAATTAAAAATAGGAAAAAAATGAAGTTTGACACTCAATGATTTTTAATATAGGCTATTTGCACTTTTTTTTTTGCATCAAGAAATAAATGATTTGGTAAATTAGAGATAAAAATGTTCATTATTCACTCCTGTACATTAGTTTTTTCATTTCTTGTCATCCAGAAGTATCATTAAATATGGGGATAATGGAAAGTAAATTTCAAGTGTTTTCCCAGTATTATTTTGTATAGTCTATGTGACCTGGTAATTGAATTTATTTCATATTTTAAAAAATGTGTCCATTATTCAGAGGGTTGATTTTCTTTCTGTTTAATGCTTTCGCAACCCAGGACAACAGTTAGCAGCCATCACTGCCTGGGATTCCTCAGCCACCAATCTTACTGCTCATATAGCTCTAGTAACCCCATTTGGTGGGTAATAGGCTGTTCTTCCTCTTCTTGTACAACTTTTATTTAAGAAACAGTTTATAAAAGTGTGCTCCACGTGCATGTTGCTTTTGCTTTGTGTACATTGCTACATGAATTTTGATTACTTGCATTTTTATAAATTATAACGTTTGTTGTTTAAGATTCATGTAGTTGTTCCTGAAGTTGAATTTAAGTTCACAATTCAGTAGAAGATAGTGAAGGTCAGCAAAAAAAGGTGTGGGTGCACCTGACTTTTGGAAGTTGATGTGTGCTCTGAATTTTGAAAGTAAGAGTTATTAATGAACAGATCTATAGCATTGTGGAGAGGAGATGATTCTCTATATTTCTGTCTTTAGATCAGTTTCACTCAAAGTGAAGTTGAAAGACTTGATACTATAGAATATTTTTGCTTTAGGTCTGTACTTTTGATTATTTTGCCCTGCAATAAAATTTCTAGTAGTATTCAGATTGTATTGAATTTTACTGACCTCTGAAAGAAAATTGAAACTGATCACAGAAGACCGAAACTCATAAATTGTCACCAACTATCTAGATCTTTCAGATATTCTTGTAAGATCTATAGGCTGGATTATTTTAGATAAAAGTATTAGGTAGGGGAAAAAACACCCCAAAATAATTAATCCTGTATTAATTTAGAATGTTTCCAGTAAGCAGAAGGGAAACTTGTATTCAACATAGGGAAATCTCCATCTTTGGGAAGAGGTTAATTCATTTTAGGAAAGACAAACTTTCTGGTTTTGTCAGCATTTGCCTGATTAATGTATATTACTTTATATGGCAATCAGATTTCTATATGAAATTTTCTAATGCTTATAAATTCAGTTCTTAGTATGGGAGACCCTTGGCAGTTATTTATAGGTGAAATAGTTGAAGTATCTTGAAAAGATAAGAAATAGGGTAATGCTTTTCCTGTCATCCCGAGTCTTAAATTGATTGGGACGTATTTGCTGTCCTACAGATGTGGTCATCTGTGTGTCATTCTCTGTCAGGTGAACATGGATCATTGTTTCTGCTTATCAGTTTTGAAGGAGAAACTATATTAGTCATCAGTAGAGTAACTGGGAAGATATAGGGGTTTTTTTTCTTATTCATATTTTCACCACTCTTTTTTTGTGTATGCATGCGCAAATGTTCTACATTAATAGAAAATATATATTTGTATTTAGTGTGCCACTTTCTTTATCTTTTTTTATAAATTGTGTTATTTGAAATTTTTTTATTAGCAACTCGGAGTAGAAGTCGCACCAATGTGCTAATGGACCTACATATGGACCATGAAGGATCATCTCAAGAAACCATCCAGGAGATACAGCCAGAAGAAGTCTTGGTCATTTCCTTAGGGACAGGTCCCCAACTTACTCCAGGGATGATGTCAGAAAATGAGGTATGACTGTATTGTTACATTTAACTTGTAGCCATCAATGTTAAGAAATTTAGATTCCATTCTAATTAATGGTCACTTCTATAAATCAGTATGCATTTAATGAATATTTTTCATTATCTTCAGAGGGCCTGCCATGACACACCATCAAATGCTAAATTTCTTGTCAGCAGTTCTGGAAGCCCTGCACATTAATATGTCTATGGCACTGTAGTTGGTGACCAGGTCCACACCAAAAGGAATTTTCCTAATAGTGAAAGAGACAGAAAGCCAGGAAATTGTGATGTGGAAGTTGAGACTTTTCCAGTGACCTGTAGAAAGTGTTTTGTGTTTTTTTTTTTTCTTTCTAATCATATACTAGTGGCATTCCTGCTTTAAGGAGCCAAACATTCTTTAGAAATATATTTTTTCACTTGGCTATTTAGGAAGAAATGGAAGAGATAACTGAAAAGAAAACTAAGAAAGTAAAATATTTTGGAGAAATGGGATTGGGGGTATGGGAATCTGTTTTAAAATATTTGTAAACAGAAGAGCTTGGGATAAAAGGAAAGAAGAAATCTTGACTCTAAAGATAGGAGGAGCCTTTTCTCATAGATCGTGACCTCCTGAAAAAGCAGCAGCATCTTATATTCAACAGCGACTGCTTATTATTTAAGAAAACCTAGTCCTGGCTGGGAAGAAGGGACCAGTTATAGCGGTTGTTAAGGTGGTGATGGTGGTTGGCTGTGTTTGGAATTGTGGCAGCACTTCTAAGAGAGAGGGCTGTCAAACTCTCAAACTTTTCACACACACACACACACACACACACACACACAATGAATAAGCTGGCAAAAACAGTCAGAATCGACTTTTAGGAACTCTAGAATGTAATCACAAACGTATAACAACCAAGGGAATGCTTAATGAGGAAGAAAACTGGTGAACGTCAACCAGAGAGCTCTGTGGAATTACCTTCCCCTGTTACCGTCCCCCAGTCCCCAGCTCAGTGGCAGCCTTGATCATAGTAGTCTGCATTCCTGTGCAGGAAAATGTCTTCATTATGGCACGATCTTTTGTTTTCTGTTCATTTGTTCCACCCTCTAGGCTTTTAGATTTTGCCTGAAGATTTTTTGCCTTTTATTCATTATGAGTTTAAAGGTCTGAGTTATTATTTTTATTATCTTAAAAAATACAAAATGTAAAAATTTTATGTCTGCATTTAATTTCAAGCAAATAGGAAGAAATTCTATTTTTAAATAACGTTTTAATAGCATCGCATGAGTAAATATATAGAGCCATTAAAAACCCTTTATTTTCCTTATTTACCTGTAGGGTAGAAATAGTACATTGAGGTGTTTTTGTTTGTTTTTGTTTTGTTTTTTTTTCTTTTAAGTACATAAAAATTCTTCATATCCCAGCACTAATAGCCTAGGAGCTCAGTGGCTGTGAGTTCAAGTTCAAGGTGTCCTTAAAACATGCTGTGTGCCTTCCAGTAAAGCAGTAATTATGTTATTTGGGAATCAACATATAGAACAAATAGAAAACAAAAACGGCCATCCAGCTCTAAGCTAGGTGTGGCTGTGAAGTCACACTTCAGCTTCTGGTATTGACTTTTATGGCCATGTATATGGTGATCCGGTGCAAGTTCAGACTAGACTGATTAAATTCTGATACCTACAAGATAATTTGTTTATGTTTTCTTTTTTCCTTCCCATTGGCTTAGTTTATTAACTTTTGTAAAAATGTTCTGCAAATTTAATATGTCAATTTACCATGCTAGGTGCTTTATGTGCATCTTTTTATTTAATCCTCAACTCCATGGCATACATACTAGTATCACCATTTTAGAGGTGAAGAAACAAAGGTTTAGGGAGTTTAAATAACTTATCCAAGATTACACAGTTGGCACATGGCAGAACCAGGAGGACTGGCTTCCTGACTCCAAAGCCTTCTTGATTGCCTTTCCAGTTTCCAACACCAGTATGGGAGGCATAAGTTCAGTTCTCACTGATGGTCGTACTTCTCAAGGCACTTAAAAGCTCGATCAGAATAACAGAGAAATGGGTTTTTTAGTTAAAAATGATAGTTTACGATTAAAAAAGAACTTAAACATGTATTTGCTGTGGTTTGTCTTCTTGTCAGTAATCTTCAGTTGTGATGCACCAATGGCATTTTATTTTTTAGGTCCTAAACATGCAGCTTTCGGATGGAGGACAAGGAGATGTCCCTGTTGATGAAAACAAACTCCACGGTAAACCTGATAAAACCTTGCGCTTTTCCCTGTGCAGTGATAATCTGGAAGGCATATCTGAAGGTGAAGGGTTACTTCATTCAAGGAGTTGTGTGGTTCAAGTAATATTTTGTTTTGTGTTCTTTAAAGGAGCCTTATAAATTATAATTATACCATCTGTGCCCCTCACGGAGGAGAGTAATGAAGTTTTCCTCTAATGATCTTGAACAGTTGGCTAAAGATTGTTTCTTGAATAAAATTAAGAATACAAGAAAAAAAAAGATTGCAAGAGACCTTTGGTCATATAAAATGGAAAAGATATGTGTTCATTGAGACTCAAATAATACAAAGTTTTGTTTCTCTAGTGTCGATATATACTAAAGCTTATAGAGCTCCTTTAGAGGGATATAATGCATGTCTAAATGGGAAAAAAATGGACTCACTAGTATTTCAGGATGTTGTGTATACTTTTAATATTCTGTATTTTTTCATTCACACACTCACACACTTCACCTTTATGAAGCACAAAGATAAAATGGAAATAGGAATTAAAAAGACAATTAAAAGCCAAGACTGTGAAGTGAGACTGTGTCAACCTTTGTACTAGGATAAACTTTTAATGAAAAAAGTTTAAGTTTACTAACATTTTAACATAAACATAAAATATAATAACCTTTCCTCTAACTATATAAAGTAACATATGTTCATTCTAGAAAATGCTGAAAATGAATCATCTGTGATCTCACCATTCTATTAATAACAGTTAACTTTTTGGTTTATTTATAGCAAGATTAGGTTTAGGCTGTTTTGTAACCTTTTTTGTTTAGCGATATAACAGTAACATTTCCTTTTATAATTTAATATTCTTAAGTAACTTGGTTTTTAATGGCATGGCTGTCTTCTTTAATTTTCAATGGGCGTATCATGATTTATTTAAACATTCTTCTGTGATTAAACATGTAGATTGCTTCCACTTTTCAGACATTATAAGAAGCCCTGAAACAAGCAATGAATTTTTGAATTGTTCCTTAGGACAATTTTTTAGAAGCAGAATTGCTGACTTAACAGTCATGTATACGTTTAAGGAATAAATGCAGCATTAAAAACACTTTAATCAGTCTTTAGTCTCTTATCCAGGCATGAAAAGTTGCATGGTGCCTCCCGACTGTTTTCTAAAGCTACTCACAGTGGAAACATTTCTCTAGGTCCTTCAAATCGCTCCAATTCAGTATCCTCTCTAGACCTGGAGGGAGAGTCTGTATCCGAACTCGGAGCAGGACCTTCTGGGAGTAATGGAGTCGAAGCTCTGCAGCTGTTAGAGCATGAGCAAGGTAAAGTGACGTTGGACACAGTTGCTCAAGTAGCAAAGAACTTACCTGGTTTCAGGATAAACAGTGTGTCTCCATGTAAGTTGGCTCTGTTCAGGAAGAGAATAAATTTAAGTTGATTATATAATGACTATTAAACTCACATTTATTCATAGTTCCTTCATTTCTTAAAAATGTGTTCAGTTGGTGAGTGAATTGTTTAGGCTTAAATTACATGCTTGAATTCTGTAATATTTGATATTTTAATTCTGTAATATTAAAATTTTAAGGGATACAAAGATAAAACTCAGGGCTCAAGGAACTTAGAATAGGACGAGAATGGTACACAAATGATTAAAAGTGTCATAAGAGTGCTTTGACAGTTCTGAGTGAGAGAGACAGTGGTTGAAAGTATAGGGAAAAGCTTATTGGAATAAAATACTAGCCTTAAAGCCTGGCTGGCATCGCCTTGGCAAAAACTGGAGATAGGGCATTGTAGGTGAAGGAACGTGTAAGCAAGTCAGAGAGATGGGAAACCATAGTACTTACTCAGGAACTACCAAGTAGGGAAGAAGCACCAGCTAAGGATTGAAAAATAAATGGATCCCTATTGTGCTTTAGGGAGATTAATTTGAAAAAGGTCTTTGGATTTGTTTATTTAAAGATCACTAGAGGCCTTCAAGAGAGTGTTGAGGGCAAATACCCTCAACTGGGTTCGAGGCAGTGATTTTTAGACTTTAGTATGCATAAAAATTACCTGATAAGTTAAAAAAAAAAAAAAAGCTATTTCCCATGTCTCATTTCTAGAAATCCTGGTTCAGTCAGTCCATTTTAGAAAGGAAAAGGGCATTGCCAATTGGAGTATGTGTGGCTTCAATAAAAGTAATGCTATATTTTAATGGTTTGTTCTTGTTATCAATTAGGATTAAATTTTCTAAAATCACAGAATAGTATTAGCTTAAGAGAAAAGTCAAAAGAATATCATTTCCTTAACAAGCCCTCTAGATCATTCTGATGTAGGTGGTTGGTAGTCTGTAGTTTGTGAATATCACTTCCTTAACAAGCCCTCTAGATCATTCTGATGTAGGTGGTTGACATTCTGTAGTTTGTGAACACTAGGTAAAGAAGTGAATTGAGTTAAATTGCAGACTCTTTTTTATCAGTCAATGGAAGACAGTAAACTCCAGATTTAAGGGGTGTATCCAAGTCAGATAAAAATTTTTTTTTTAGTATGAGTTTATTAGTTAATTATTGCCACAATGCTATATAATAAACCACCTCAAAACTTAGTGACTTAAAACAATAAACATTTATTTTTGCTCTCAAGTCTGTGAGTCAACTGGGTGGTGGTTTTGATTTAGACTGGACTCACTCATGCATCTGTGGTCACCAGTAGTCAAGTAGGGAGCTCCACTCATCTTAGCTGCTGGTCTAGAGTGACCTGTGCTTTGTGTCATGTGGTCCCTCATCTTCCAACAGGCTCGTTCTCATGGGAAAAGCAAGGGTGAGAAAGAGCAGATGTCTATAAGAGTTCTTAATGCCTAGCCTCACAGCTGGCACACTTCCTCCTCACCCTTTTAGCCAAAGCAAGCAACATGGCCTGTGCAAATTCAGAGAGAGTGGAATGTGTCCCAATTATTGATCAGAGTCACACTGCAGAGATTATGGGTACAGGGAGACAGTTGATCGCATCTATGGCCCCAGTTAATCCATGAGGGGAGATCAGTTCAGGGAGAGACTACATCCATGAGGGAATAACTCAGTGTTTTGGTCCTGTGTGCTCAGTGTTAATTATAAAATATGTAACATGAAGTTCAAGACAAAGTTTTTTAAAGTTAATTTAAGAAATCATAGCTGTACTACCATTTTTCAAGTGTTTAATTTTGTTTTCGATAGCTACAACACAAGATAATCTTGATGATAAGCTGAGGAAGTTTGAAATTCGTGACATGATGGGACTGACAGATGATAGAGATATATCAGAAACAGTGAGTGAGACCTGGAGTACGGATGTCTTGGGAAGTGATTTTGACCCTAACATTGATGAAGATCGCTTGCAAGAAATTGCAGGTAAATGCTCTCTGATGTATCTGGAAGATTGCTCTGTGGTTATTCACATCTACCCCCTCTTTGTGGGAAGAGCGTCAGTGGTCTGACAGACGTGGTGTGTATGTTAGCACAACCTGGGAAACATAACTGTAGGGAACAAGGCATCTGCGTATTTTGTTTCTTTACTTAAATAGAGATATGTTTTCCTTGTCTACATTTATTTAACTCCCTTCCTCACCTCACCCCTCGGAAAAAAAAAAAAGTCTTTTGAATTAGCTTCTCATCAAGTCTTATTTACAAGGCATAGTATATGTTCTTAGTCTGTGTTTAGGATGATGTTCTTCTGAGACTAAACACCTTAAGATGAAAATTCTTACAGATCATAGCCATAAAATCTTTCAGAATAATATGATACTGAGATTCTCTAAAAATTGAATTTACTTCTGGAAGGATTAATCTAGTTCTAAAAAGTATCCAGTTTTTTTTTCTTTTTTTATATCAAGTGTATCGATGTACAATTTACATACATTAAAATTCACCCTTCTTAGCATACTGTTCTGTGAGTTCTGAAAGATTCATATGGTCTTGTAAACATCTTTATTTTTATTTTAAATCATGGAACCATTCAAACACATTGAAGTATAATAGTATAATGAACTCCATGTACCCACCATTCAGCTTCAACAAGTGTACATGCACACATGGCCAGATTGTTCTATCTCTTTTTCCTACCCACTACTGGTACTTTTGTTATCCCCTCCCACTGTTATGTTTAGGTAAGTTAAAGACATTTTTTTTGTAATTATTTCATGACATATCTTTAAAATGTAACTTTTACCAGTAATCTTTTTCCAAAAGTTTTTTCATTTTCATGCACTAGAGTAGAATTGCTCTTTTATTAGGTTTAATCAGAAGTAGTAGAGCATTTTGAGTATTTTTAACACAGGTGTATAATAAATAATGTTGAATCCTTTCTATTTGTATTTTGAAGTAGTGTAAATAGATTTTTTAATTGATTTTGCATTACTTCGTTCCAGATGCTAAAGTAGTATTTTTCCTGGCAGTAAGCTCTATTTGAACAGTAAGTTGTATTTTGCAGTTGAATGAGTACTACAGAGACAAAGCATATTTTCCTGCAAATTTTATTGCTCTGAATACATGGCTGATGTGCCAGAATAAAACACATTTGGCCAGCATAACTTTCTGTGGTTAAATGTTTCTGAGTATTTTTAATCCCTGTAGGACTATAAATTTTAGAAAGATAATAGGGACACACGTAAAATTTGCCGAAAACCAAAGTGAAAGCTAGTTGAAATGACCTCCTCTAAAAATGGGTTTTCTCTGTGGAGAACCCAAGGTGAACAGGAGGCAACCAATGAAAAGGAGCCTGTGTCATTGTGACCAGAGTGGGAAATTTGAATTTTCAGTGGTGTTATTGATTGAAATTACTCTTACCTTGGCTTCTTTCTTGTGGGTAGAGTAGAGAGATTTTGTTAGCTTAGTGTTTGGCCTTTCTCCATTATCACTGCTCTTTCCATCAGGATCTCTGTTAATCCTTTGCTCCCCACTGGTTATACAGGTGCAGCAGCAGAGAACATGTTAGGCAGTTTACTGTGCCTGCCAGGTTCAGGGTCAGTGCTGCTTGACCCCTGCACTGGTTCTACCATATCAGAGACAACAAGCGAAGCTTGGAGTGTAGAGGTATTGCCAAGTGACTCAGGTTAGTATGCTGTCATTATTTGCTTTTTGATTTGCACAGAAGTTTTCAATGTAAGGTATCCTGATTTCTGTATTATGGACATTTTGCCAAATAGACATTTGACAAATGTGAAATAATCACATTGCTAAGAATTTCAAATGGAAAATTAGTTCGGGGCATTTTCTGTCCATCAAGAATAAAATGCAGTGTTGAATGGCAGTAGGCTAAGATGGCAGGTGATTTCAGACTGTTCAGTTCTTTTGGAAGCAACTGTTAGTAACTCATCAGGGTTTTGTGTGGGGCTTTGAGTCCAGGATTTCCCACTAATTCATCACAAAGTAGGTATAGCAACACAAATCAAACCCTGAGTGCTTGGATCCCTGGTAAGCATGTTTAGATATATCCCTGGGGAGAACTTGAAGAGCACTGAAAGTGAGACTGGAGTCCTGAGAATTATTTTGTGCAGGAAATAACAAATGTATGTAGAGTGTTTAGTACTTTCTCTTATGTATTACACCGATGCTTTTTTTTTCTGCTTATAAAGATAAACCTTTGCCTTTAAATAAATGTCAACTACCAGAATGTAAATATAAGTAACTGTATGTCTGAATTACCTTCTATGGGATGTGCTTGGCTCAAGAATTATTAAGTGATCCTGACCTGATAGGTGTTTTATGATGTTAACACATTCAATCATGCTAACTTTTACTTAAGGAAACAGTAGGATTAACTCACTGTCTGTTAAGCATCCATAGGAGTTAATTTTTTAGAAAGTGGTTGATTTCATGCCAGCTTGCTCCGTATTCTCTTGTTCAGTTTACTTGTTAACCAACAGCACACTCTATGAGATTAGTGATCTGAAAGCAAAATTTTCATCTTTGCACAATGAACTGGCCTATATGGGGATGAAAACACAACCTTGATTTCTTTAACACTTGATGATCTAACTAACTTTGCTTAACTAGTCCAGACTTAGAAATCTATTTACGCTGATTTCATTCATGCCCTGGTAGCTTTTGTCATCTGGGTCACAGAAGCCGAAACTGTGGTGTGCTAACAGAATCACTAATGTGACACCTCATGTCTTCTATTTAGAGGCCCCAGATTTAAAGCAGGAGGAGCGTCTACAGGAACTGGAGAGCTGTTCTGGACTGGGCAGCACATCTGATGATACGGATGTCAGGGAGGTCAGTTCCCGCCCCAGCACGCCAGGCCTCAGTGTTGTGTCGGGTATGTCTGTCTTGTTTTAAGGAATAAGGATTTCAAGGTGTGTTCCCGCCTCCTCATTTATAAAGTTGATAACAGAGATAGATTTTATTTAAGACCTGAGTAATTTCCAGGAAACAAAATTATCTCTATGGGACTTTACATCTATGAGAGTTTAATGTTAGGCTATTATAGAGTCTGCTGAAATAATTGGCAGTCTGTATGTGTTCCCTTTGTAACTCGGTATCTGTTCTTGTTAGCCTCTGCTACTTGTATTTAGAAATGACATGATAATTCTGATTATGTTGAACAAATCAAGGTAAATGTATTTAAGCAATAGTATACAATAAGGGACATAATACCTAACAGCTCACACGTATGGAACTGGGACACACAAAAAAATTGAGACTATTTACATTTACCCAAACCTCATATTACTTTTTGTGTGGTTATTTTGTTCTTCTTGCTGTTTATTTTTATTATTTATTTATTCACTTTTTTTTTTTAAGGCATAAGTGCCACCTCTGAGGATATTCCCAATAAAATTGAAGACTTGAGATCTGAATGCAGCTCTGATTTTGGGGGTAAAGATTCTGTCACTAGTCCAGACATGGATGAAGTAACTCATGGTAAGAGGGGGGAATGAGAATGACTATTTAGATAAACAATCACATTTGTGGGTGAAATCGGTAGTCTTACACATTGCCGATGGAAATATCAGTTGTTACAGCACTTTGGGGTATAATTTGGCAATACATATCTAAGGCCTTAAAAGTTCACATACTGAATTTGGTCCAATTATTCCACTCTAGCAATCAATCATAAGGAACAGTTCTATTTATAGAGAAAGTTTTATGCACAAAGATATTCTTCATAACATTGGCAGACAATTAGAAACAACCTAAGAATTGAAAAACAGAATGGCTAAGTGAATTTTGATGTAGCTACTTATTAGAATTTATACTGCTGCTTTTTGACAGCTTTAAAGAATATGAAATAACTTAGAGAAATACCTACAACATAATATCACCTGGAAAACTTAAAGAATTTTGTTATATATACGGTAAAAATGTTAAAACTAAAACAAACAAAAAACAACCCTATCATAGAGAACGCACCGGAAAGAAATACTAAAATGCAACTTAATTAAAAAAAAAAAAAAAGAAATGAAGAAAGAAATACCAAAATGTTAGCAATGTTTTATATATTGGGTACTAAAATTTTTCTTTTTTTTTTGTGTGTGTGTGTATATATATATATTTTTTTTTTTTTTTTTTTTTGCTTGTTCTAAACCAGGTTTCTCATCCTCAGCACTACTGACATTTGGGGCCAGATCATTGTTGTGGGGGCCTGTCCTGTGCATTGTAGGATGTTTAGCAGCATCCCCAGCCTCTACCAGGAGCCAACACTTCCCTCCCTCCCCTGCAGCTGTGACAGCCCAAAATGTCTGCAGACATTGCCAGACGAGCCCTTGTCAGGGCAGTCACCCCAGCTGAAAAACACTGTTCTAAACTAACCAGCAGTTTTCAAAGTGTAGTCTCCATGGACCAGGGAGGGTCCTTAAGACTCTTTCGGAGGTGGGGAAAGAGTGTGAGGTCAAAGCTATTTTCATAATAACAAAAGATTATTATTATTTTCCCTGTATTGACATTTGCACTGATGGTGCACAAGCAAAGGTGGGTAAATTTGCTGGGACCTTAGCATGAAACAAGGCAGTGGCAACCAAACTGCTCACAGTCATCATATTCTTCTTTCACAGTTAAAAAAAAGAAAAAGTTTTACTTACGAATGTCTTTGATGAAGCAGTAAAAATTATTTAATTACATCTCAACCCTTGAGTGCACATCTTTTTAATATTCTTATGAAGAAATAGGGAGTACCTCTAATGCATTTCTAATGCATTCTGAAATACGAAGAATCTCAAGGAAAAGCACTTATATAATTTTTGAGTTGTGAGCTTATTAACTAGCTGTTCTTTTCTTGTTCATTTTTCATGAAACACCATTTTTACTTGAAAGAATGACTGACAGACAAACATAGTTATTCACACTTGGGTATTTGGCAGACATTTCTCGAAGATCAACAAAGTGAGCCTGTCACTTCAAGGAAAACAACTGATAAAGTAGAGTTTGTTGCCGATGATAAAAATTCAAGCTTTCAGATAAAAATTAGAATTTTGGAAAACTTGTGTCCACTTCCATGAGCTTGACAGCTTCCCACTATTTAGAGACTTTTTTGGTGAGATAGGTGGTGACATTAAGACTTTGATTTTTCTATATGATGTGAGGAAATTTGGCAACATTTGCAAGTTCTGCATATCTAATTAAACCAGTATTTTCTAGATGATCAGTACACGATGTTACAAAATCATGCATGGGTAAAATATCCATTAAAATATAAGACAGACCAATTAATTTTAATGTAATAGAGTACAAAAAGTTCATTGATTTGATTTCAGATTCCAAATTGTAGCACACCTTTAAAAAACTACTTGTCAAGATCTGGTATAGCATCAAAGTGGAATATCCACAGTTATCTGAAAAGGCTGTTAAAACATCGTCCCCTTTCCAGCTACACGTGTCGGGCCAATTTTTCTTTATGTACTTCCACCAGAACAGCACATTGCAACCAATTGAGAACAGAAGCAGACGTGAGAATCCAGCTGTGTTCAGTTTGGCCATACATTAAAGGAATTTGCAAAACTGTGAAAGTGTCACTCCTCTTATTTTTATTTTGGAAAATAGAGTTATTTTTCACTATAAAGAGTTACTTGTATGACCATTTAATGAGTATGTTTAAATAGATTAATAGATAAACATGTATTTCTTTTCAGTTCTAATTTCTAATATGGTAAATTTCAATAGGTATAAATCAGTCAGTAATTTTTAAGAATGTAAAGGTATCCTAAGACCAGAATTTTGAAAACTGTTGATCCAAGCTATCTTTCCTAATAATATGTACTATTTCTATAATTTAAAAAAAAAAGATAAGTAAGATATAGAACAAAAAAAAATCAAAAGGCATAGTAATACTGTCATTCATTTTCAAAATGATAGCTCAGACTCAAAAAGTTTAGAGTAACAAGGCCTTTTGTATATTTTTGAAGTGTTAGTCTCTGCATACTTATCTACTTTAATGTTTCTGAGTTTGGTTGTTTAGACATATGCTTACAGGAGTTCTCTCTTACTCTTTAGCTTTAAATAGTGCACTTTAGAAAATTCGAGTTTGTTTCATGGTAAAATGTAGTAGTATTCATTTTAATATGAGCTATTTTATAAATTGTCATTTGCTGAGAGTAGTAATAGATTCCAAATTTTACAACTTTTTATTTTTACTTCCTCCGTAGATAGTGTTGCCCCTATTTTATAGATGGAAGATGAGGCCCAGGGAATTTGTGACATTCTAAAATTTTTGACGATACACAACTGGTTCTGTGCTCTTTGCATTAACTATGATAGAGTTTGGCTATTAGAATTCATAGGCATGTGGGATGCTAGGCTACTTAAATGTAATTAAAATCCACGTATGTAGAAAAAACATATAATGAATTTAGAGTAATCAGAATTTGGTATTTATTAGATTATCTTTTTCCTGATATGCCCCTCAAGTTCTAATTGATCAAAAAACTTTGAAAGCTGTGCGAAAGTGCCAGACCATTTTCATTGTGCTGGGGATCTCACTGAGTCACGTGTTCTGCTTGCCTGTCCGCTGTAGGCGCCCACCAGCTGACCTCTCCTCCTTCTCAGTCAGAGTCGCTGCTTGCCATGTTCGATCCACTGTCTTCACATGAAGGTAAACTCATCAGATGAACTTTTTTAAAATTGAGATATAATTGATAGATAGCGTTATATTAGTTTCAGGTGTACAACATGGTGTTGATTTGTATTGTGAAATGATCAAGTGAGATTTTTGACTGTCTTATCGTGAGCAGTTTTCAGAAGAATGGAACAAAAACTCTTTGTTAATTAACACTTTGTTCTCCTGTGTACCAGGGGCTTCCGCCGTGGTAAGGCCAAAGGTCCACTATGCCAGGCCGTCACATCCACCGCCAGATCCCCCAATCCTGGAAGGAGCTGTGGGGGGAAATGAGGCCAGATTGCCAAACTTCGGTTCCCATGTCTTAACTCCAGCTGAGATGGAGGCGTTCAGGCAAAGGCATTCTTACCCCGAGAGATTAGTTCGCAGCAGGAGCTCTGATATAGTGTCCTCTGTCCGGCGACCTATGAGTGACCCCAGCTGGAACCGGCGTCCAGGGAATGAGGAGCGAGAACTCCCTCCAGCCGCAGCCATTGGTGCTACTTCTTTGGTGGCTGCACCTCATTCATCATCTTCATCCCCCAGTAAGGACTCATCCAGAGGAGAGGTATGGCACACAGGCCACGTAGAAGAATTTGCTGATTGTGATCACCTTTAGTGTTCTGTCCGCCCGATTCTTTTGACATCTGAAATTAACATGGATTAGGTACATCTAAGGTTAAGGATAGACAGTAGCCATGATTGAAGATGGTTTGTCAATCTGGCATATCCAGAACCATAATCCATAGGAAACCTGTAGTACTTGGTTTTGTGGTAATATAACTTAACATTGTTATTACACTCTTAACTTTCTCCAAGTAATTTTATATCTAATTCCATTTAAACCTCACAGTTTCCTTCTGAGATGGTTAGCTATTTTTTCTTTTTTTCTTCAACAAGGTATAATTTTTTTTATTTTGAAGCAATCACAGAGTTAGAAAGAAGTCAGAAGTAGATTAAAAACAAAAAACCTCCCCCCAACCACATGAGAGTAAGTTGCCAGCCTGATGCTCCCGTGCTCCATCACCTGTGAATACTTAAAGTTTCCTGCAAGTACTTGTACACATAGGACAACCATCTAAGTCTCACACCCCATTCTTGTGTCCCCAATTGTCCCAGTAACATCTTCATAGTGAAAGGATCCCATTCAGTCACATCTTGTATTTAGTTGTCATGTCATTTTAGTCTCAGCCTAGAACATTTCCTCAATTTTTCTTTGACTTGGTGACCTTCACACTCTTGAAAATTACAGGCCAGATTCTAAGATGTTCGTTTAATGTTTTCTCATGACTGTATTCAGATTATTCATCTTTGACAGGAATATCGTAAATGTGACAGTACGTTCCTTTCACTGCATCAGCTGGCACACGATTTTATTTTGTCCCATGCCTGTGGTGGTCATTTGGATTATTTGATGAAGGTGCTGTTTGCCAGGCTTCCCCTCTGTAAAGTTACTTTTTTCTCTTTTGTAATTAATAACTTTGTGGGGGAGGGGGTCCTTTGAAAATAAGTAAATATCCTATTCTACATGAAATTTTTTATTTACTCATTCACATGGTTTTCTATTTTAGTCAGTGGGTTTGTTACTGTCATTTATTTCGAAGCCCAATTGTCCCTGATTTGGCCAGTGGGAGCCCCTTCAAGCTGGCTCCTGGGTTCTTTAGACATACTGCTGTCATTCTTTGAGTATATCTTTGCTTTTTGGCACAAAGTGTTATAAGCTTATATTGTACTGTGTTTGCCCTAGTCTTGGAATCAGCCATTTCTCCAAGGAGCCCTTGTTCGTTTTAGTAGAAAATGGTTTTTAGAAACCAAGATCTGGATGCTAGATGTATTCTTTGCTGTAGGGGTGTTGTTGCTCTCAGGACCTCTCAGTAGACGGAGCTAATGAGTGTGTGCATGTGGATGTGTGTGTGTGCACATGCGGTTGCACACATTTACATATGTATTTGTATATTATTTTTCTCTTTATATGTAGAGAACCATGAGCTCACACCAATGTATTCCATTCCAGTCTAAAAACAACAGAGTTCATTTCATCCTTCTCCCTGTCCATATTTGTAACTCTCTCTCCAACAGCGAGAAAGCTGTTTGCATTATCTTTCGTGTGTGTATGTATTTGATCAGTCCACTGCCCCCACTACTAAACCCTCTCTGGCACAGATGCTCTCACCTCTCCATTCAAGTTCTGATACCCCATGTACTCGGATGCCCTTAGGGAAGATATTTTTAGTTCCAGTTTTGTAGATGAAAAAATCAGAAATTAAATGATTTGTCCAAGGTCACACGATGGGCAAGTAAGAGAATTTCAGTCCCCGTCCTTTGACATGTGATTGTAATGATAACTCCACTAATCGGTGATCAAAACGTGAACTTTGAAGTTAGTCAGGTCTAGGTTTGTGTCCCAGCTGTGCCACATACAGGCTATGTAACTTTTGGGAAGATGAGAGATGACCTTTTTTTAGCCTCATATTTCTCAACTATAAAAGAGACTTAATAATAGTATTTATCTCCTAAGACAACCGTGAGGTTTAAATGAGATAATATGCATCCTTACACTCAGTGTTGGCACACAGTATGTACTTGGTTTTAGTAATAAATACTACAGCTATCATCTCCTACCCCTCTCGACTTTGTTTGCGTTGCATTTGCTCATTCCATAAGTATGTGTTGCGTGCCTACTCTGCACTGGGCTCCATATCGACCTTTCAGTTTACTAACAGTAATGAGAGAGTGCCCATCCTCAAGCAGAGTGCAGTCTGGTGCTTAAACGGTGCACGTCCATGTTCCAGAAGTTGCCCATAAAGCAGCATGAATGGTTTAATTTTAAGACAAACCAGAGTGGCTTTTGTATTTCACAGACTAACTTAAATCCTTTTCATAGTAATTTGTCCTGCTGCCCAACTCCAAATAAAGCATCAAACTTTTTCTACAGACTGAAGAACGCAAAGATAGCGATGATGAGAAATCAGACAGGAACAGACCTTGGTGGAGAAAACGTTTTGTTTCTGCCATGCCTAAAGGTAATTTTATAAAATATTAGAATGCTGTATTGGCAACAGGAAGCAAAGCCCCCATATCTCTTTCAGAGGCCAGTATCTCAGCTCCTGAGGCTTGCTGGGCTTGTTCCTAGCTGTTCTGAGGGCATAGAAAATAGTTTCACACAGGCGAATGCTAAGGCAGAGCTTTAGAAATGACAGTTCTTGCTCCTTCAGGAAGTGGTAGTGGTTTCATAAATGGAAGTCATGCAAGTCATGCTTGCTTCAGTATCATATACCACTGATGTTAAGCATTTAGGACTTTCGACATATGTATTGCCAATGATTATTGCAGAATAAGGAATGCTATTGGTAATTAGATTGAAAATTTGAAATTCATCCTTTACATTCCCAGAATAAACTTAAACTTTTAATGTTTACGTTCACCGAGAATGTTTATAACTTAAACATTGGTGAGTGTTTATTTTGAAAGGCAGTCGTATAAAATTGCCTTTTTTTTTTTTTTTTTTTTTTTTTTGGTGAATAGCCTGGTGCCAAACCAATAGATACTGAGATTTGAGTTTACAAAAGCGTCTCTTCCCAAAAGGAGAGATCATCCAGGATCAAAACTAGGGACTTCTTCAGAAGGCCTCTTCTTGGCGCTGTGGTGCTCAGGAGCTGAGGCGCCCTGCCGTCCCGCCGCGCTCAAGCCCACTGGGTGAGGAGAGGATGAGGCCCAGAGCTCTGAATGTGCTGTTTTTGAGCAGAGGCTGAGAAACTGTGGCTTTGATGTCGTCCCAATAGAGTGCCGTTAAATCCTTCTTCCTGTGACAGACGACCCTCAAGCAGATTCTGAAAGCTGCTTTAAGAACCTGCAATGCTGTTTTAGGAACGATTATCATTTGACACTGGGGATTTCTTAGCTTTTAAACTTTTCACCTTCCTTGCACTTAGAAATGTTGGCACACCAGTTAACTCCAGAATGCCTGCTGTCTTCCGGGTAGTGCAGTATGTTATATGTCACACTACTGACTTTATTTAATTTCCAGCTCCTATACCATTTAGAAAGAAAGAAAAACAAGAAAGAGACAAAGATGATCTGGGGCCTGACAGATTCTCAGCACTCACAGGTTTGTAGACCCATGGGCTTCCTGGCTCCTTCATTCCCAGAGCACATATTTCATAACACTTTTTCTTGGTGCCATAAGCGTTGCCTTTTTAGAAGAGTGTGTCTGTGTGTGTACAGTGGGGAGTATGTTCTTTACAGCCCTGTGGTTTCCAGTTGGCCACAGTGCCCCTCAGTGTGCTCTTCCCGCAGCCCACCACCACCATCATCATCCTCATTATCATAACTTGTTTACAATGAGGCCCCTGCTCCTGAGCCTCTAGGCGCACCCTACAGCTCGACATCTTAGTGGGATGATGACACATATAGTGCCTTTTAGGAAAGTGTGGTGATGGTTTTAGTGCTGCATGCCATATCTTTGAATCATTGATTGAATAGTTTTCTCTAACATTGATCATAGAATTCTAAATTTATTTCCATCTGTAGTTCTTGATTATTCAGGATCACAGTGAAATTCTGTTTTTACCTAATCATTTTCTTTTTTGTGATAAAGTGTTCGTTTAAACAATATCATAAATTTATAAACTTGACCAGTTTTTTACAGCTCAAATCATTTTAACATTGCTATCTGACTCAAGGAAAATACAACTAAGGGTTGGGTTCTTACCTTATTCAGCATTTGTATTTTTACAGCTTCTTTTTGGCACATTGCGAATGAACACCTAACAGGAAGGAGTTTGAGAAGCAGTGTTAATGGCCCAACCTTGAGTTTGGTAGCTGTGTAATGTTTCCAGTGACGATAGAGCATCTAGAGGGAAATTAATTCCTCGCCTCTTTTTGTTTCTATTTTGATTTTAAATTTTGTTATCTTACTAAGTTAAAAATGAAGATTTTTATTTAAAAAGGGGGGAAGTTTCAAAAGAACATCCTTCTCAAAGAGCTCAGCATAGTACAGGTAGAATCCCATTTTAATGCATGTTATTTAATGTCTAATTCTCTGTATTTAGACATAGTTCCTTGTCCTAGCATACATCCCTGCTTTATCTGACGTGTGACGTTCCTGGGATAAAGGGTTTGTGCAGCAGAGGCTGTGCTTCCAGACCACCGTTCCCTGCTGGGAGCAGTCAAGCCTGTCCTATTCAGTCAGCCAATACTTGTTGAACAGCTGACTCATGCCGGGGACTGTGCTAAGTGATGTAGGTATTAAGTCACATCACGCATGATCCCTGTTCTTCAGCAACCCAGAGTCTGATTGAAAGGAGTTGGAAACGCATTCTTTTGGCAAGATTTTTATGTTTCCTTACCATGTTCCCAGTTTTAGAACACCACCAACATTTACAGAGTGAAAATACATTTAACGAAATTTTCTTTTTTGAAAATGCTCAATTGATCAGTTTTTGAGAAATTATAAATTATTTTTTACTTGTCTTTGGGCAATACATATTTTTTGATTCTTAATGCCTAAACTGGAAGGTAGGTAGAATAGAATAAGTTTTTTTCATGAAGTATTTCTTGTTCTTTGTGTTCGATTCAAGCCATTTAACTTCTCTACTGGTGCAGAAACTTCTACCCAGTCCTAATTAATGACCCATTGAAAATTATTGTTAAATCAACTTTAAAAAGCTGTGAACAGAAATTTTTTAACAGTCTGCCTATAATCCCACCACCCTATTGTTTTTTCATGTTCTCTCCCAGTCTTTCCATAGTTGTACATGGCTTTTCATAATTGAATCAGAGTATGTATGTAACTATTCTTTTACCACATTTTATTTCATAAAACCCTCTCCCAGTTTCTACTAGACATAGTTGTTTTTTAAATAATTTTTATTGGCTCTAAGATAATATATTGTATGATTTTACTGCAGTGTGAGTGTTTTCTTACTTCTGGGCATTTAAATTGTATCCAGTTTTTTACTATGAAAATAATGCTCACAGCTTCATATATTTAGCACCTTTTGTTTTTATTATTTTCCTGGGATAAGATTTTTAAGAATGGCATTATAAAAATTATAAGCAACATTATAGCTTTCACTCTTTGTGGGTTTTTTTTGTTTTTTTTTGTTTGTTTTTTAGGCAAAGCAACCCTTGGTTGACCTCACAGATTTCAAGGACCTTGTCAGCTTAGAATCCCTTATTTTTCAATTTTTTTTTTTTGCCTACAGCACCTGGTCTTCCTGGGTGGTCTCCCATCCAAGTACTAACCAGACCCCACCCTGCTTAGCTTCCGAGATCAGATGGGATCGGGCATGGCTGTAGATGGCTTTCACTTTGTTGCACCAAATTTTACTGTCACTTTCTCAGAGCCCTCAACTGCACTCAAAACCAATAGCAAGAAGTTCTCCCTCTCTAAAAAAAGATTTTGTAACGATAAAGGTTTGATCAGTTTCCATTTTGAGTAAGATCAGATTAGGACTCTCTGATCGTGCATTCAAATGACATTATAGCAGAAAGATTAAATTACTTCAGAAATTCTTTCTGCAGTCCGTTACAGTTCTACAGAGACACAAATACTAAATATTTTTTCATGAAAACAAAAGAAGAGCCTCTGAGAATAACCTCTCTGCACCTCGATTTGCTCTTCTACAAATGGGGCAATGGTGGTGCCTCCCTATTAGGGTTGTAGTGACTGAGATCATTCATACAAGGTGCTTAGCACGTTCCCTGGCATGTGGTAAGTGCTCAATAAATGTTAGCTGCTATTAGTTTTAGCTGCTATTAACATACATATATAAAACCTAGTGATTTTTATGTGTTTTTAGACTTTCTAAAAAATGGGATTCTACCAGAATGTGGATATTTATGGCTATTACCTGCTCGACCTAGAACCACCTCCAGAGTTTGCATTTTTCTATGGAACTTAATTTTGTCCCATAGACCTGTAGCAGTTCCTTGCTTTGGTAACTGTTAATTAATGACTGCTGTCTTCGACTCCAGGGACACATTTCGATGTGCTGATTTTGCTGACAGGACAGAGGTCCTGTCAGTAAACAGTGCTGCATCTGTGATTGTGATAAGCTGTTTCTCTGTGCACCCCAGGTACAATTGCAGCACTCCCAACAATGTCTAGGAGTGCCCCTGACATCATTGCCCTGTTCCAGCAGCGGCACTGTCATGGTGAGATCTAGTGAGATAGAATATGAACATCTGAAGTTTTCACATGTGGTGTAGACAGAGAAATCCATGAAGGAAGAATGAAGGAAGGTTCTTCTTATTATTATTATTAAAAGGCTTTAATTCTCAGTTCGAATACTTCTCTTTTTCTTCCTTCAGCATGGAGATGTCTGAATAAGTGAAGTCTGCATATAAAAGTGCACTGTTGGAAATTCTGTTAGCATGGATTGCTAATAACAGTGATTTGAGTGTTAAGCGCTTTAGAAACCCATCATCCATTTAGTCTGCACTGAATTTTTTGACACTGTCATGCAGAATTGTGGCGATGATGAGAAAGTGGAGCTAACACTCCCAATTCCGTGCTTTGGCAAGGCTCAGACCTAGAGATGGGACGAGTAGGCAGCTGCATGGTGCCTCTTAACATTGAGATATGTGCTCTTTTTAAGTCTTACCTCCTAATCAGCCTTTGGGATTATGCTCCTGGTGTCGTACTAACGTCAGAGTTGGTACAAACCGAGGGGAACTAATTCTCTCACTCTCCTTTCCCTGCAGATGATCCCAGCCCCAGACTCAGTGCACAAGCCCAGGTTGCTGAGGATATTCTGGACAAATACAGGAATGCCATTAAACGCACCAGCCCCAGTGAAGGAGGGATGGCAAACTATGAAAGTACAGGTGATAATCATGATAGACATTTGAATAGTAACCTTTGTATCACAGTGATAAAGGTGATCTATAAAAGTAGCCTTTTAGTAGCTACTTTTGAATAGCTGTCAGAGAAATGTGGTAAAATTTCCAGGATAAATTAAGAGGAAACAAAAGTATATGAAAGCATAAACTGCATGTATTTATGCTTGTGTGTGCACAGTGTGTCTCTGGAAGAATTTCCGACAAGCTAATGAGTTGGTTCGGAGGGACTCGTAGGGAGCCTGAGAGGGGAAGCCTGGGGAGAGGTGGACTTCCCATACTTCTCGTTTTGAAAAGTTTTAAAATAACATAAAAGTTGAAAGACTAGTACAATTCAGGTCCATGTTTCCTCTGCCTAGACTTACCGTCTATTAACATTTTGCCACATTTTCTCTCTTTTTTTCCTGAAGCATTTGAAATTATCTCTTAAGAACAATATTTTTCCTACATAATCAGTATCTTTATTATACTAAGGAACTTTTTTATTCTATTTGATTTTATACATGTATGTCTTATCTAAATTGATTAATTTAAAACTTAAAAACAACTGTGGGACTCACAGATCTGTCCTGGCTGCATTTGCGAGTTCGCCCCCAGCTCACTCTTGGGCAGTGGGTGACGGGAGGCCTGAGCGCATGGTCCACTTCATCCACTGGCGAGCCAAGGGGGCTTCAGGCAAGCTCTTTTCTGGTAGCGCAGGATGCTATGTTGATGAAATGAGGGTATTGTGTAAAATGATTTTTGAGGCCCCTTTTAATTCTGTGGTTCAGTGATTCTGTTTATAGAGTATTATCTTCATTAAATTAATAAAGACTTTCATCGTTTTTCTTTTTAGTTAGGGTTGGAATAAGAAGTAAAACCATTCTGTTAATAAGTAGTCTCTTGATATATTATCATTGCTCTCAATAACTTATTTAAATGTTTGGAGTTTTCTTTCTTTTTCAAATAACTTACTGTAAAGCTCAATGCTAATTTATTGTTGATTGGCTCTGAATAACTACGAGTGCCAGAATATTCCAGAAGAACCTTCTTATCCTTTGGGGGGGTTGGGTTTTGTTTAGAGGTTATGGGTGATGGTGAAAGTGCACACGATTCTCCTCGAGATGAAACACTGCAGAACATCTCGGCAGACGATCTCCCAGACTCTGCGAGCCAGGCAGCCCACCCTCAGGATTCCGCTTTCTCTTACAGGTATTTCTTTTACAGTATTTAGGACTTCGGGGTTTGGGCTTTTATTCACCATTGCAGTCATTTCAAGTCAAGTGTTTCATTGAGTCACTTAATAAATGTATGAAACAGAGATAAATTATAATGAAGTGGCTATTTACTAAGAAGGCTGTTCTCGTGTGGATATCTCATAGCAAAGGCTTTCATCCAGGGGTAAAAGAAAACCCCATGTGCTCACAGGCACCACACGGGTAATTAAAATGAAACAAGTGGCAGCGCCTCTGCCCAATTAGAGCTCCCAGGCCTCGCGAGAAGCGTTGGAGGGATAGGGAAGGAGGTAGGAGCAGTTGTGGGGTTGTCGAATAACCCCCCCGTTAAACAGTACATGGCCAGTACTGTTTCATATTTACTCCCCCCCAATTAATGTAAAGCTAACTCTAAACAGTATATCATTATAAATATTGATGCTTTATAATTTTTTTCCTACAGTAAAATTGGGGGGAGGGCATACAAATAAAAATTTTTATTTACCGTTATATATTTTATGCATCTTTGCAAAGTGGGTGAATATTACATTTGATAAGCTTGATTTGTAAGTTGCTCCATTTATCGGAAGCAGACCAATAGGGAAAGGCCCAGCTAGCCAGCCGAGGTGGACAAGCATAGTCCTGCAGGAGGAGCCGGCTCTGGCCTGTGCCCTGAGGCGTTTCAGCTTCTTCCTTTGCATGGCAGTTTGTACATTGTCAGGGTGCTCTGGTTCCTGCCCCATGGGACCAGAAAGGGCCACAGCCACCAGCAGAGGAAAGAACGTTGGTGGCATCTCTCAGCACGAAGAGCTGCATTGTGGAGGAGAGCGACACCTTACTGTAGGGTGCTCTGACCTGGGTGCTGCTAGGCGCTTCAGTAGTTGGAAGTCGAAAAGAAGCAGGTTTTGACTCAACACAAAAAGGTTTCAAGCAGTAGAGCAATAAGAAAGGATTCTGGCTGGGCGGTGAGCTTTCCTAGCGGCGGGATCAGCGTTTGTCAGGAGTCATGGTGATAGGCGTTCCTAGTTCAAGGGGTGAGGTGGTTCCGACGACTTCTGCGGTGCCTCTCGACTTGGGCGCAGTGCGTCTTTCCACCCCTCCTCATGGTGCCTGTCCTGGGTCTCAGCGCACGGCGGAAGGTCAGAAACATTTGTTGTTCGACTGATTCTGGCGACTTCACAGAACGGTCCTTGCCCAGAATACTTTTGCAGCCTTGCTCAGGTAACCTGAGAGCCTGTACCTTTAAGTGAGGTCTCAGTAAGTTAAAAATTACCAACCAGTGTCACCCCAATAAAAAATGTAATAAGAAAAAAAATTTTAATTTACCTTTACTTATGACCCCTTGAAACATTTGGGTCCTGAGTTAGCATATTAATTTATGTAGTAAATGTTCATAAAATGTGACCATATCTGGAAAAAGAAGTTAATGAATTTTCAACTCACTCCTTAGAGATGCAAAAAAGAAACTGAGGCTTGCCCTTTGCTCCGCGGACTCTGTCGCCTTCCCAGTGCTAACCCATTCAACAAGGAACGGCTTACCAGACCACACAGACCCAGAAGGTGAGTTGCTGCCTGGTAGTTTTAGTTTTTCCTGTATTTATAGGTTGAACCATATGAAATCGCCAGTTTCACCTGTAAGCTCAATAGCGATTCCATATGGTTCAGCTTAATGCATTTATATTATCAGCGAAGGGCGTTTTGATGACTGATGGCTCGTTGAAGTGTGGTCTCGTTGAGGGTGGCAGTACAGCCTGGTTCTGCCGATCCCAAAGGCTGAGGCGTGACGTACAGCTCATGTAAGGCCATGGACGTTCTCGCCAGTAAGAGAATTCTTATTTTTTTGTTTAGACAATGAAATTGTGTGCTTCTTAAAAGTTCAAATAGCCGAAGCAATTAATTTACAAGATAAGAACTTAATGGCTCAACTTCAAGAAACAATGCGTTGCGTGTGCCGCTTCGATAACCGGACCTGCAGGAAGCTGCTGGCATCTATTGCTGAGGACTACAGGTGACATGTCTGGCCCGTTCGCGCGAAGCCCTGTTTCCACTGCAAGTGCTTTCTTCATGGTCCTTGTTTCAGAAACCAATCCAGGCTTACAAAGTGCTTGGCTGTGTTCACGGGGACAGAGATCTCTGAGGAATGCATTGGCTGTTCAGCCTGGAAGTGTAGTTCTAAGAGCAGCTCCCTAACGGAAAAGCACGGTTTACGTCAGCCTCGCACAAAAGCTGCTTTAGCAGCGGGGCGGCCAGGATAACTAGGAGATGATGTTCCTTTTTTGCAGGGGACAATAGGAAAGACTAGTTCCCTAGGCTGGGGGAGCAGTTGGCCTAGGAACTGCTGCCCTTCATCTGTTGCCAGTCCCTTGCTCTCAGTTCAGGAGAAAAAAGAAATTGAGATGCTTAGGAAGTGAAGAGACTTGAGAGGTTTAGGGAATGGGTGCTCTAATGATTGTTACGTGTAGACCATAAGCAAATAATTGGTGGTATGTGTAACTGGTGGTATGTTAACCTGCCTTTTGTTATTTTCACTTCCTGTAGCAATCAGTTTCCTGTTAGGTGTGTGGTCCTGCCCGCCTGGAGACTGAGCCCTGATGTAAAATAGATCAGCGATGTAACTTAGTAATGTTGAGTAGCTTAGGTAGCCGAGCGGTCAGCCCAGGAGATGGTGTTCTTCACAGACAGGCCGAATGCTTCTGTTTCTTGAGCGGGCAGCATAATTTGTCCTCAGGACACTTGTTTGCAGCCTGACATGTCAATTTGTAAAACCAAAATCTATGAAGCATCTTTTTCTAAAGAAAAACTAGGATGCTCAGTCTCCAAAGAAAGTGCATATCTGATGTCCTGAAAAACATATTTCCTTTCAGGAAAAGGGCCCCCTATATTGCTTATCTCACCCGTTGTCGACAAGGACTGCAGACCACGCAGGCTCACCTGGAGAGGCTACTGCAAAGGGTTTTGCGGGACAAGGAGGTGGCCAACCGATACTTTACCACTGTGTGCGTGAGGTTGCTGCTTGAGAGCAAAGAAAAGAAGATCCGAGAGTTCATTCAAGGTAACTGAAGACCTTTAGATTAAGCATCTCTCTCCAGCATTTCTCGTTAGGGAGATTTGGAACTTTTTGTTTTGTTCGAGTAGCTACATGTTTAAGAGCAGTTTCTTAAATTCCCAGTTATTTTACGGATTCTTCATCATTAAACCTGGATGTCAAACAATACGTTTTATTTTTATTGGATTGAACAGCTATAGTTTATTTAAAAATTAGGAAAATTGGTAAAGTTTTGGATCCACACAATTATTTTCATTTTTTAAAACAAAGTATATCTTTTTTATAACAAACCCCTTGCTCTTAAACTTTTACATATCTCTTACCTTTCTCCTGATTTTAATGATTCGGCTCCCAAAATAAACCATACCCAAACACTTTAAGCTTTAAGAGCATAGTACCTGCATAGCTAGTGGGTAAAATAATCTTTATAATTTCCTTTTTAAAATTATTCAGGTAGTGTGTTTTAAAAATTATTATTTTGCATTGGAGACTTTCAGAAACTCACAGCAGCTGATGATAAAACTGCTCAGGTAGAAGATTTCCTGCAGTTCCTTTATGGCGTGATGGCCCAGGACGTCATATGGCAAAACGCGAGTGAAGAGCAGCTTCAGGATGCTCAGCTGGCCATTGAACGGAGCGTGATGAATCGGATTTTCAAGCTCGCTTTCTACCCTAATCAGGACGGGGACATACTGCGTGACCAGTGAGTGCCTCTGTGTTTAGTGCCTGTGTTGGACTGTGCAGGGATCCCTCCGCTCGCCCTGTGTTTTAGACGAGCTGTACATGAGACTTGTTGTCTCATCATAAGGGAGGTGCATGTTCTTATCATTTTCACCCACCAGAATTACAACTTCAAAAAGGATGATGTGCCCTGCTTTTGGGGTTGTGGGGAATCAGGCCGGAGGGCACACAGGTCGCTGCGGCCTCTCTGGAAGCCTTGCCGGGTACTCCGCCTCAGCTCTTCTTCCCTTCCTTCTTCTTGCTCGCTGACCCTTCAGGTCTTGACTCAGGTGTCACTTCCTTGAGAAAACTTCTCCGGACCTTCTGAGCCGGTTGACTCCCCCGTCAGGGCTTCCGGGCCCATGCACCTTTCTTCAGCACCTGCCACAGTTGCAGTCTTACATTTGTTTGATTCTCAACCCGGCCCTACTGACATTTGGGGCCAGATGGTCCTTTGATGCAGGAGGCTGTTGTGTGCATGGGAGGAGGTTTAACAGCATCCCTGGCCTTGACACACGAGAGTCAGTACTACCGCACCAGTTGCGAGAACCACAGATATCTCCAGACCTTGCCAGGTGTCCTCGGGGGGCCAGGTCGCCCATCCTCGAGCGCTGGTTTGTGTGGTCATCTGAGGAATGCTGCTGTCCCCTGCGGGATTGTTCCCTTTGTGAGAGCAGAAACATGATTATCCACCACTGTGTCACAGCGCTGCGCATGTAACAGATTGTTTGAATGTTATTTCTAGTATCCATTTACTTATTAGGAAAAGTTATATGTTTGAATATCAAAAAATATCTGGAATGGTGTGATATGTGACTAATATCTCTGTAAAGCTGTTTTTTAAAAAGTAATCCCAAACAAAATTAATCCTGAAGAGAAAAACATCTGGAATAGCAAGTGATTGTTTTTGGTGGTGAGACTATGGATAACTTAGCATTTTTCTTTTTCCTCTTCTGCATTTTCTTGAGCATTGCTTTACAGCCCTGTTTCTGCCCCAGGTGTGTCAAGGTGGTCACCATGCCCCCCAGCCATAATAGCGACTTACTGTGCCAGCGACTCTCAAGGGATCCATGTAATAGGATCTCAGGGTGGGATCTCATTAGTAGTTTTTGTAAGGATTTTTTTTTCATGGAAATTTTAAGGTATTGCATGTGTATCTGAGGGAGTTCACTTTCCGGTGAATGGGTTAGGATCCTTCCAACCTGCCACTGACACTTGTTCATAGTGTCAGAGGCCTTTAGCCCACCCCAGTGCCTCTGTACCCAGTCTGCCAGCTGGGGCGCGTTTTCTCTCCAGAGCTCCCGTTTTCGGCTTCCAGCGTGGGGTGAGGAGTGGGGGCCTTCCAGCTGTTTTTCCTCCAGCGAGCAGACTTGGCAGCAGAGTGTTCGCACCCACTCCTGCGTGGCGTTCCTGTGGGTTGTATAGAGTGGAGAGCTGACAGTGTTCTGGAGAGAACTCCAGAGGCCGGGAAGGCCGGGTTACCAGGCTGCTGCCTCTGTGGCCGTAGGCAAAACCCTCACCTGTTTAAACCTAGTTATTTTCATCTGTGAAGTGAGAGGTTGAGTGTTTTCAGAGTCCCTTCTCCACCTAAGCATCTGTGATCTTTGGGTTCTGACTTTCGATCCCTCTACTTCTTGTCACCCTATTTATGAATTAGTGTGTCCAGGCAGTTTCCGGGCTGAGGGGTCCTCTCTTTTCTCCCTTGGAGTGCTACCCTAGTCTTTCCTGCAAGGCCACCACCAACAAGATCCCCCTCAGCTCACTCTGCATTTCTGAGCAGATCCTAAGTATGACTTTTTTTGACTAGACAAAATACAGCTAAGAGAGAGTCTCAGCTGTAGTTGTGATCTGTATATAGAAATAAGTCTAAAACGTTTTAGATGTTTTGAAAAAAATCAATTATGACTATTTGTGTACTTTATTTTCTGAAATACATATTTACATGTGTGTTTTTGGGTTTTCAGGGTTCTTCATGAACATATCCAGAGACTGTCTAAAGTAGTGACCGCAAATCACAGAGCTCTTCAGATACCTGAGGTAACACACTGGTTTACGTGGCACGTGGGTGGTCCTGTGACCTGACGGCTTTACTAGCGTTCAGGGAAACCATATAATAAAATATGTGGCACTGTTGGCATTAGAGGTAATTCAGTCTCACTGTGAAGTTCTCAAAGATCTCTCCAAGGATTTAAATTCCCCGGTTTGGAAAGGGACCGGGACTTGGTCTGAAAGTGATGCGAAGTTACGTTTTAGTGGTTGACACTAGCATTTTTACCTGCATATAGCTCTTACAATAAAATAGGAAAATTTCAGTTATTTGAGCTTTCTGATTGTTTCATTAAAATCCCCATTAATGGAACAGTGATTAGCATAAAATTTTTAATTGTTTTTGATTTTTTGAATCTATTATTTCTAGAACCGCAGCAAAGGCACATAATTTTTAAATTATTTTTTTAAAAGTAGCTTATTTGTGCTTTTGTAATTAGCTACTACACGTAGAGAAGTTCCATTCTAGCTATTTAAGAAAGTTAGTTGTTTGACATTTTATGAATTCTAGGTTCTTTGTTATTGTATGCCCTTTCCTCTATTAATGGAGTCTAGGTTATTTTAAAGTGCAGATCTTATTACTTAAAAGTTTAAAAGTTAAGCTTTAATCTTTAGTGGAAGAGGAAGGAACCACGATCTGGTTTTACCCAAGAAAAGAAAAGGCAGCATCCTTTCCTCTCTGCCGATGGGGTGGAGGCGGGCTTGGTCGGTTGCTGTGGTCGTTGCCTGTAGTTGCGTTAGAGTCAAGATCTGTCTTCCTGTCTGTGATCTCACTCAGGTTTACCTTCGGGAGGCCCCATGGCCATCCGCACAGTCGGAAATCAGGACAATAAGTGCTTACAAGACCCCCCGGGACAAAGTGCAGTGCATCCTGAGAATGTGCTCCACCATCATGAACCTCCTGAGCCTGGCCAATGAGGACTCCGTCCCAGGAGCAGACGACTTTGTCCCCGTTTTGGTATTTGTGTTGATAAAGGTAGGCGCCTCAGTGCTATTAGCGAAGAGAGTTTATTAGCGTCCTGAGCAGGGTGGCGCAGGGCTTCCCGGGATGTTAGCGACCTTGGCTCTGTGTTATCCAAAGAGAAAGTGTCTGATGTCACGTGTTGTTCTGTCCAGAAGTTAAGGTTTTAAAAAGAAAAGGTAGGAAGACCAGTTTCCTAGAGGGACATTTTTAGCTTACAAAACTGTGTCTGAAGTTCTTGCTCGGGGCTAAGTGTATAATTATCAAATGAATAAATAACTGTGCTTTCACTATTGAGTTCTTCATAGTACTTGTCACATAAACTACTAAGTTTGCCAGTCATCTCTCTTCTCTAGCCTCTTATTTATAATTATACCATATTATTTTAAAAAACACGGACATCTCTTATCCTTTTTTGACTTTCAAATTAAAATTTTATCATTTAAACTGTTAATTTTGAATATTTTGGGGGAGATCAGGTGGTTTGGGTGCACAAAGCCACCAAGTAACTGCATCGCTCATAAGTTCCAGTCAGCTCAGCCCACCTGTTAATGTCTAAAGTATATTTGACACATACTTCACTAATTCTTGATGTTTGCAGTATTTCTGCAGCCTGAACTCTGAGTCAGAAGCCCGTAGGTTCAGTGTGTTATCAGCCTTCATAACGCCTGCTGTTGGCCCCTGCTCTTCTCTCTCCCACACGTGATGTATCTAGTCTTTACCTAGAGCCGGTTTAAGCTACAGGCCTTGGCTTGGCTGCCTACCCACTTAACACACCTGTGTCCTTTTTTTCCACATGAGGAAGGTGAAAAAGCAGATGTTTTGTGTTCCCTCTTGCAGTAGAGGGCATGTTATCTTTTTTAGTTTTTACTCTCTCAGCTGATCCTGCCTGCACTTACTGACCAGATATAACTCAATTTGCCTATGGCATTTATTTTCTTATCTAACATTCTAGAATCTGGGCTGTTGAGTAAGTCCACTGGTATTAGTTCAGCATCCTTAAGGAAGCGGTGGGGTTAAGTGACTTGCAAACAGAGAGTTCTAGATAGTTCAGCCAGGACTGGAACCCGACTTGCCTTTCTAGTATACTGTTGCTACTCAGAGTGGCTAGTGTTTACACACTAGTTCCAAAAAGGGATTTGGTATCCCTTTCACAGAGACATTCGAAGATGTTAACTTAAATGATTTTTGCAAAGCTATACATCTGAGTAATTGACTCCTTTTTTTTTTCCCGTCTCTAGGCAAATCCACCCTGTTTGCTGTCCACTGTTCAGTATATCAGTAGCTTTTATGCCAGCTGTCTGTCTGGAGAGGAGTCCTATTGGTGGATGCAATTCACAGCAGCAGTGGAATTCATTAAAACTATCGATGACCGAAAGTGACCGAGACCAAGAACACCAAGGCGGCAGACTGTTAGGCGGGCAAACAGACCTCTAAGACATGTGCCAGCTGCTTTGAAGGCTGACGATTGTTTTTGTATAATATTGTACAGTATTCAGACATTTTAAAACAGATCTTTACTAAACAGATTAATGAGCTAACAAGCAGGTTCTCTTTTCTTTGGGTTCTTTTCCTTTCTGAGTTGCATATTTTGTTATTCTCTTGGCCCCGAGTAGAGAATAGTACTGCAAAAAGGGACCACGTTTTTCAGGTATTTTGAAATATTACAAAACAAAGCAAAATCTAGAAAATGCCTAGATCTCCATTCATGGATACCCATTCTTTCCTTTTATTTTAAAAAAGAACAGTACACCTCTTTTAAGATGCCGTCTAATCCTCTAGGCATCCAATGGAAGGAAAATACGAGTTGCACTGAGGATTATAATGGTGGTGACATTAGTGGCATTAATTATAAATACACTCACCTAAATCGAAAAGCTAAGAAGGAAATGTAAATATAATATATATTTATATTTGATGTAATATGAACATCTTCAGATTCTAATAAACAAGGAATATTGCTGATAGTAGATTGTGATGTACCCTCTTGTGAAATGGTTTCCTTGACAAGATTTAAGCTGAGCTTAAAAGCAAAAAACAAAAACAAAAAAAGATATTTATTAAAGTATAATACAGTTTATTGAACTTTCTAGGTGTGGAATTCGGGCTGCCTTTGATGAGGGGTGGAAAAGTCACCAAGTTAGGTCCCTCAGACATCTCACCATGGACATCTTTGAGCCTGCAGTAGGAGAAGGACTCTAATAGTAGCGTTGACTACTATTCCTTTGTATGTAACGTTGACTGCGTTACATACAAAGGAATAGTAGATCCCTAATACTTTACTGTGGTACTTCTCACCTGAAATACGAAAGATCACGTAGAAACCCCAAACGGAACTCCTTACAACCCTTTAATTGTAATATATTTTTGATGATTATTCACATTGAATGCACAGACCAGGAATTCAGTGAATGTCATTTTTTAAAAAACTAATTTGTATTGTCTGCTCGTGATACAGGTTTTATTAGTGATGAACTA
Organism: Pteropus medius; assembly: GCF_902729225.1. Lineage (NCBI taxonomy): Eukaryota > Metazoa > Chordata > Mammalia > Chiroptera > Pteropodidae > Pteropus > Pteropus medius. Next base: position 1,919,262 of record NW_024356335.1, read on the forward strand.
TTTTAACCATACTATTCTTATGGGAAAAAAAAATATTTTGGCAGGTTTCTGTGCCTTTATTTCCCTCTTCTGAAAAAAGGTATGTGTTCGAGTATTTTGGTTTGATTGTATGTTGATAATCAGGATGGGTTTTGGTGTCTGAGAAATTGGCCAAGGAGGCTCCCCAGAGCTTCAGGCACATGTCTTGTACGAGGTCACCGCTCACTGGTCTCACTTTGTATATTTCCGAATCACGTTTAGCTTCTGTAGCAAACCCGGTCTTGTACCTTGGGTCCCCTGTTGATGACAGCATCCCCGGGCATTTTTAAGGGAACTGTGACAGCCCTGAGCAGATGAGTGCAGGGGTTGTCATCCTCCCTCCAAGATCTCTGTGTCTCACTGTGTCTAAAGAAGCTGGGTTTCTTTATGCTTCCGCCTCTTCTCATCCCTTTATTTTAAACCACCGACATAAGTTGCCCAGGAGCGCGGGATGTTTCTGCCTTTTAGGGAGAGGTCATAATTAAACTAGTTCTATAAAACACCCTTTTGCATGTTGAGTCAAGAAATCCATGTACAGAGTCATGAGCTTCATGGGTTGTGACTGTTGAACTTGTCTAGGTATTAGAAGTCAAATCCCATGATAAAGACAGACAAACCATCTAACACAATTTCTAAGACCTCGAGGGCATCCATTTACTTCAGCATTTGAGTCAATAAATATTAAGTCAGTAGAAGACTTGGAATAGTTGAAATTCATTGTTATGGATTTAACTTGAAGTCAGTGAGAGTTTTTTCTCCTCCGCAATGGTTGCTAGATCTGTTTCATGTTATCACCCTGGAAATGACTGAAGATGCGGACATTGTACGGGGCTCTTTCCTGTGGAGGGGAAAGTGCAGAGTTTGGGGTGTAGGGCTACACTGGAGGCAGGACGTGGGGCTCTGTGGGGCCTGAGCCAGTGGTGAGAGTGGAACCCCAGAGACTGGTGGAGGCGGGCGCTCGGGTCTTGACCCCCCGTGCTGGCCCAGCTGTTTAAGGGACAGCAAAGTGTCCCTCTGTCAGGAGCGAGGACTACTTCAGCGTTAACCGTCACTGGTCTGATTTCATGACGGGGCTTATGAGCATTGACTTCTGAACGTAGGAGTTGGCAGCTCTCTGCATGGCAGGAGTGAGGTGTGAGGTGGGGAGTCATTTGATTTTGTTCTTTCAGGAAAGAGGAGTAGTTCTTTGAATAGTTTCTTGCTTTACTTCCTCCCAGTACTTATTTTACATGAAGGGTTAGTACAAAAGTACAAAACCACCCGTAGGAAACATTCAGTAGATTATTACCTGGAACTTATAAAGATAACGATTGTTAAATGGGGAGATGGTGGCTCAGTTCACCCAAATCCTGTAGAATTAAATGAACCGTACAGTTCATATTTCGTGTTAATATTCTGCTTCTGGAGAAAGTTAAGTAATGGAAATACAGTCTGAAGATGGTCTTTCCTTGTCAACTCAGTTTTTAAAACCTGGTAAACATTTCGTTTTCTCCACTTTAGGTCAAATCTCAGTCACAGCTACTGCTTTCTTCTGCTTTTTCTTTAAAAAAAAAAAACCTTATGAAAACCTTTTTTACACAGATAATATTAAATTGCTGGAGTAAGAGAAGTAGGCTTTGTGAGGGATCGAAAATAGATATGATGCCTGGGTTCTCTTTTCCTCGTGTACCAGAAGCCCTTGTTGAACGTGAGCTTCCGACACGCACGTTCCTGAAGCGTAAGCAACAGGACAGAACCCGGTCCCAGCGGCACCGGGCCGTGTTCTCACTGTCACAATCTGTAGCTGAGTGCGCATGCCGATTGGCACCGTTTATTGCCTGCCCTGGGAATTATAGTTTGGGCCAAGAAAAGGCCAAGAAGTTGTCTTAGATGAGTGAGGTTTAAAAAGTTCTTTTCTCTGTTGTGATTGGATATAAAAAGGGAAAGCAGTACCAAGCTCTTATTGAGTTGCATGGCAGCGACGTAGATGTGGAGTTAGCTGCTTCCGTTTGTGTGTCCTAGACTGTCTCTCCCTGCTTCTCATTCCTGCTTTGTTTCTTCAAGGACGAAATCTGTATTTGCCTTTTAAAGTTAATTTAAGTCTAGTGAATTTATTCTGTATGCAGTTGCCATAATTTGGGGGTGGGGGAGTCTTCTTGAGGCTCAAAGAATTTTTAATAAGTCAGTTAAAAGTGATAAGATAGAGGTATTTTGAATGCCAAAATGCTTGAGAACTTTGCCAGATTAATTATTACTTAATAGTCTACGGCCATGCCACCCTGAACAAGCCCGATCCCCTCTGATCTTGGAAGCTAAGCAGGGTCAGGACTGCTTAGTACTTGGATGGGAGACCACCTAGGAAGACCAGGTGCTGTAAGTGTAAAAAAATAAAAAATTAGGGATTGTAAGCTGACAAGGTTCTTGCAATCTGAGGTCAACCAAGGGTTGCCTCACCTAAAAAATACATATATATTATTACTTAATATATTTTAGAATGTAGGTTACCCCAGAGGTAGGGTGACCAGGAATAGCTTTATTACTCTTGACAACACTTGGATGAAGGAAGATACAGTTTGCCTCAGTGTCAAGGTTGGTGTGGTTGAGCTCTGGAGTCACTGTGGAGCTGCTGGGTCCCTCAGGCCTGCCCTCAGCGAAGGTTAAGTTCACGAGAGAGGAAATCTTCTCCACTTAGCTGACGACAGGCAGTGTGGACACGGGCCACACGCCTTAAGAATCCACCTCTACTGAGTTGCTATTCTGTCTCGTCTACCGCATTCTTGTGCTTCACCTGTATAAAAAGCCTGTACTGCCTCCTCCTGAAATGGATAAAACCTATGAGCCTCATTAATGAGCTTGTACAATCTTGTATATGAACGGGAAAGCCATCTTGTCTCCTACTGTGATTACTATGATATTCTGTAAAACATTAAAAGGGGAGAGTAGTTGAATTCACTGGGTTTTATGTTTCCATCATCTATTTTGTACTCAGAAGCATTTCTGAAAATTTCTTCAACTTCTCGAATGTTACTAAGGTTCTCCATGAATTCACACTTGACTTTTTCATCTGAACATCTAAGGATATTTGTTAAGTGTGTACAGGAAGGAATTAGAATGACCCAGCAGTTACTAAGGAGATGGTGAACGTTTACTGTTTTAACACTGTCGCTAGCCGACCTGTGTATGTGGTAGATACTCCTCAGCCTTAGTTCTGACAGCAAAGCTGCTAAGCACGGTATTCACTGAAGCCTTTATTAATCTCTTCAGCTGAGGGGAGTTACTGTTAGACAAAAATCCCTTGTCACAGAGGTGAGCTCATTCTTCGCTTCCCTCGGTGGAAAGGTGCTTTCCTGATATTGATTGCACTTAACGTTTAGAAAGAAACATTTAGAAATTCGATTAGGGCTTGGTTTTCATCCAGTCTGTTCTGTATGAAAATTAATGCGAATGACTTGCCTAAAACTAAAAATAGAAATTCAACTTTTCTTGCCAACTTGGAATTACCTGTCTCTTGGACTCCTGTTTATGTTTGTACCCGCTCAACCCGCGCCCCCTCCAAGTAAGAGGCTCTGAAGCTTTTCCCAAAGGATGCCGAGCCAGTGACTGTTTATAGTTGGACCTCCCTGCGGTGCTGCCTGTTAAATGTGTCATGATCCTGGAAAGTGAAGTAGGTCAGAAGCTCCTCTTGCCTGTAAATGTGTCCTCTACAGGCAAGAGGAGATTTAAGTATTCATCGAAGACCTTTCTCTGCAGTCATTTTATCCCAGAAGAATTCGTTTCCATCTTCTTAGGGTACCAAATTGCAGCGCACAGACTCTTTTAAAAATTGACTAGAGTAGTTCGAAAATCTCTGGTTATGGGGATCCGGAAAACATCTTCCACATTTTGTGCTAAAATGGAATTAGCTTTCAGCACCAAGTCACGGAACCTGTTGTAGACGTGAGCATGAGTACCACGGTGATCTTACTTCTGCGAACTAGGAATTCAACATAACGCTGGCCAGAACCATTGCGTTTTATGCTCCCATGAAGAGCATCCATGTTTTCTGCTTTCTTCAGCCTTCCTAATTGCGATTTTGACAGAACTTTTGTAACCAGAGCTGTTGATTCAAATGCATAGCTGCTGAGGTTTGCATCAATAATTCCTGGTGAATTCAGTCAAGGAACTGATCTGACTCGCTGCGACCAAAATGAATTATAATCTCTGGGTGTGGGGCCCCAAACTGGTCCATTTTAAAGTGCCCTGGGGTATTCTATAAACCATTGTTTTCCAAACTACCCTGTTGAGAACCATCTGGTCGTCTTGTTGGTAAATCAGAATCCATATGGGATGGAACCAGGAATCTTCAAACAAGTCCTCTGGGTGACTTAGTTTGAGTCGGAATTTTGAGAAGCACCATGAGGGGTACATTTCACTGACTAGGAACCAGTGGCCCCTCTGCACTGTCCACCTGTGGATGGTCACAAACTGCAGACGCGTGCGTGGTCCCACCCCGTACCCATCGAATCAGAGTTTCTGGGGAAAAGCCAGGTCCTCTGCACTCCTAGCAAGCGGCCCGTCTGACACTGATGCTAAAGTGTGCCGTCTACCTCAGCAGCTGTGCCATTCTTAAAGATGTGGCTCCATCTCCCACAAGGGTGACAGGCATGAACGAGGAGGGCCCTTCTGAAGGATAAGAACTCTTGCCCGACAGCCAGTCGAATTTATCCTCTCAAGATAGCTCTTTTTATTTGCTTAAATCTGTGTTTTCTTTATTCATAATCTGTTGGGTTATGTAAAAGCTGTCTCTCTCCCAAACTTCAAATCGTTAAATAAACATCTCCAGAGGATCGCTGTGTTCAGATTTCTGTCTGGAAAATTTTTTTATGTGTGTGATCTTCCTCTCTGTTTTAGCTTTCAAAATGGCTTTCATTTCTGTTGTGTTTTGTTTCCATTCGTAACCCATGTCCCACGTAAAATCGAAGTATTGGTTCCAGCAGCCGCTGGCTTCTGACGTGACTTTTGCTCCCAGGGTACAGCCTGGCCTGCCCCTGCTGACAGAACTTTTGCTCTCCCCCTCCCCCTATTTCTGGTCCCCTCAGTCAAGATGTGGATTCCAACTCCTGGATTTATTTACCTCCCTTGCACCCACCTCGCTTCTAGATCATCTGTTTTCCTGCTCTTGTGGCTGTGATAGGGACAGATGAGGCTGTGTCTGCTATAGCTTTGGGGTAGCAAGTGGAGAGTGAGCCAGACTGGTGGAGAGGAAGGCAGGAGGAGGTGAGTGTGGAGAAGGTGACGGATGATTGGAAAGGAAGGCGGGAAGCGTGTCCTGCATCCTGTGAGCACAGCGTCATCACTGATGCCCGCCAGCACCTCCCGCACGGCGAATCTGGACCTCGGTATTGAGCCCAAAGAGGTTTTTTTCTCCTCCTGGGTCACTCTTGCCACTTACTGAAAACCACGGGTTTCAAGTGTCATGTTGTCATAGTGCCAGGTCTGGAAGCCTGAAGATACTCTTTCTAATCTTAGCTCTGCCACTAACCGGGCCTCAGGCAAAGTGACACTTTTCTGTCTCTGGCTTTGCCACATGTATACTATGAGATATATATGTGTGTATATATATATCATATATATGTATGTTATATACATGTCATCTTGAAATATGTGTCTCGTGCTAGCATTGAAATGAAGGATGTAACAAAAGTGTAGTGACACTGGATGTTGCCAGAAGCACTGTGAGTGTTTGGAACCCCTGACAGAAGAGGCTTCCCCCTTAGCTGACTCAGGCAAACTTGAGATTCTGCCCAGTGAACCAAGCTGCTGTCTAACCTGGTTTAATGAACTTGAACCAGGACAGAGCTATATATATATATATATATATATATATATATATATATATATTTATTATATATTATATATAAAATATATAAATATACATTTATATATAATATATAAATATATATATTTTGTGTTATATATTATGCTTATATATTATTATATATAAAACATGCATAATATATATTTATATATTATATATTATGCTTATATATTACACAATATATATAATATATATTTATATATAAGGTATATAAGCATAATATATAATATATAAGCATAAGCATAATATATTATATATACATATATAATATATATTTTATATATACATATATAAAATATACATATATATGTATATTTTATATATGTATATATAAAATATATATTATATATGTATATATAATATATATGTATATATATTATATATACATATATAAAATATATATTATGTATATATATATATGTATATATATATGTGTGTGTGTGTATATATATATATATATATATATATATATATATATATATATATATAAAATGCTCGACAACACAGGCCAGGAGATCCTGGAGAGGCAACCCTCCAACATAGGCCAAAAGAGCCATCACTGAAAGGGGCAGCTCTGGCTATGCCTCGTGACATTCCAGGACAACTTGGGAACATAGACATCACTCAACCCATTTTTAACTAACAGGTTCCGTTGTAAATTTGAGTTCTATACTGCTGTAGTGATGAGTAATAACTACGGTGAGACAATTCTGCAAATTACCTCTACCTTTCTGGACGCGGATGCCTGAAATCCTTAAGCACCCCCGCCCATCCCACCTCTGGGAGTCTTCCCTGCCCCCAATCCCGGGATCACCCAAACCTCCAGGGAGCGTCTCCTGAATATCTCCCGAAGGTGCCTCCACTACCATAGCCGGTTTTTTCCACCTCCATGATCACTACTTCGTGATTCGCTTTCATGCCTCTCTCTCACCCTTTCTCCTAGGTGCCGGGAGAACTAATCAAATCTGATCAAATTTCTCTTCTGCCTAAACCTTCTTTTCTATTTTGGTTCCAAGCTATTTCCAGCCTTTCGCCTCTGTCCCTTCTCCTTCCCCTCCGGTTCCCTCTACCCCAGAGTAAAGCAGGCGTTGCGGCCTCTAAGCCTTTGCCCCGCTGACTCCTCTGGTTTCGACCCCTCCCCCCGGCCCCTCCTCCAGCCTCAAACGCCCCTTCCGGGAGGTGGGCTCCCCAGACGCCCCATCCTCCCTCTGTCTCCCACGAGGCCGCCTGTCCAGGCGTCTCCCTGGGGCACACTGGTCGACAAAGTCCTCATCTCCCTGGGGCCTGTGCGCTACTCGGGGACCGTCCGACCCCAGATGGCAGGTGTCCCCGAATGTTTGCAGATGGGGGCGAACGAGGGGGCAGGCAATAGCTCCCGCTGCGGGGATTTCACTATCTTTTCCTCCCAAATTCGACTCCTGCGGGGACAGGGGCTCTCCGTCCCCCACCTTCACGTGGTCCCGGCCGCGGCTCTTCACGTCCTCTGGGAAGAAAGACGCTGCGGCCCCGCGCCCTTGAGCGCACGGGGTAGACCTGGAGGCGGAGGCTCCGCGGCCCCCTCCCGCGCCCCTCTCTCCAGGCGCCACCACCCTGCTCTGGACCCTGCACTCCGGGGCGAAAAAGTTCGGTCACCGAGGTCGCCTCTCCCCCGCTGTCGGAGGGACGGATAAGGAGCCCGGCACCCGGCACCCACCCAAGTGCCCGCACAGCAGCCAAGTCCCGGTCCGCGAGGAGCCCTGGCTGCGCGCTCTGGCCTCCAGGGGTCCGGCCCAGATCTGTGGGTTCTGGAAGATCAGGCTGGGGTCCAGGACGCCCGGTTCTCTGGCTCCAGCTGCTCCTCAAGTCTGGAGACCTGAGGACACTCGGCTGGGCTTCGATGGCTCCTGCTGTGCCACAGCCCAACGCCAGGAGCGGGGTCCCTGGACTCCTTCCGCGCACCGTCTTCTGGTCTGCTGAGGGCCCCAGACTGCCCGCGGGTGGGTGGCAGACCAGGGCCAGGGGCAAGCCCTTACTCCCTCTCTTCGCCGGTCCAGATCCAGGCGCCAGGTGGCCGCCATTCAAAGAATTGGTAAGGGCCCTGCTGGGCCACCTGAGGCCGCCCCAGGGGCAGAGAATATGCCAGCGTCGCCTCTCAGGCTTCTACTCTCCACCCCTATCAGGCACCCTACAACCGCCTGCCCCGGCTGCCGGCCGGATCACCCCGAAGTGTGGTTGTCTGCATGTACCACCTCTCACCCCCGTCTTCCGCAGGCACGGTTTAATACTCTGTGAAGTCAGGATTATTATCCCTATCCATTTATTAATTTAGGTGAGGTCTCCACCTGGTGTCGTCTGGGGACAACGGTGCCATGTTCTGCAGGAAATTCTGGAATTCGAACCAGCCGCAGCATGATTGCCTTTGGGGGCTCTTCCTCTGAGGCACCCCAAAGGTGAGGGCACCCGGAGAGGGTGAAGGCTGGAATTGGTTGTTGCCTAGGTTGAGGTCTGGGCTGGCTAGTTTTCCTGAAGGCCCCTGCTTTGCTGTTCCTTGGGTGACATCTTGTGGCTAAGACAGGTACAAACCATTGGCTGAAAAGGCTGCCAGCGAAGGCCTCTTCTGGAGGAGCAGGTGGGATGCTCAGGGTGGGGGGGGGGCCTCCTGGACACAGAAGCGCCAACCAGCCTCTCTTAATCCCACCTTTCCCTGAACTCTTTACTAGGACAGCTCTAGATGGACCCCGTCCACATCCCCAGCACTAGACACACAAGCACACCCGGTTCCTCTGACGTGCCCCATGTGGTGGCAGATAATAACCACTATTCTCTCCATATAAAGCTTTTCTACAGCAATCTGATGACAAAGTGATTATTCCTATTTACAGATGGGCAGCGGCCCTGAGTCACATAGCCAGCGAGTAACTGAGCCAGGAGTCGAACCCAGCTCCGACAGGCTCGGAGGCTAGGAAACCTCCCCCAACACAGAGCTGAGAACTGTGGGAGCCCTCGCACCCCATTCCCCAGGGAGGTGCAACCAAGGGTGAAAGTGTTGTTAGTCACAATGACACCTCGAGTTCTGGGACCATTTCCACATGTCAGGCACAGAGCTGAGTTCTCCACATACACTCCCTCGCAGGATCCTCACCTGTGAGCTGGAAAGCGGGATGAACCCCGTTTTACAGATGAGAAACCTGAGGCTCAGAGAGGGGAAGTCATTTACCCAAAGCCACACAGAAAATGCATGGCAGAGCCAGGATCTGACCCACGTCTAGGGGACCCCTGCATTCTTTTTAGCTGCAATGGGATCCTGTCTGCCCCTCTGCAAAATGTCAGCCCCTCAGGATTGTGGGGGATCATGGGAGTGGGAGTGGAAGAGCTTTGCAAACTGTAGACGACGGTGCCCTTGATGGTTCAGTATTATCCTGATCCTGGTGTGCACTTCCCCTTGTGCACGTGGACCCCACGAGAGCAGGGCCGGATACCCATGGGCTCCCCAGTGCCCAACACAGAGCCCGACGTCCAATGGGCATCAGCAGATCAGAATGAATTTGAGTCTCTGAAGCAGGGAAAGTCCAGTTCGCCATGTCCCCCCACATGGCCCAGTACCACTTCCTAGTGCCAAGATTATCGCAAGGCTAGATGGACAGACTCCACCTCCTGATTCGCCTTGTTCAGAAGAAGAAGTGACCTTCTCTTCCTTCTTTGTGTAACAGGCTGACACCCGGACTCCCATGGGGGGCCCAGGGATAGAGGGCCTGCTGCTGGAGACCCCTTGCAGACCCCACGAGAAAGCAGCAGGGCAGGCGGAATATAAACGCGGCTGTGGACGCAGAGGAACAGATGAGAGAGCCTCCAGGTGACCGGGTGGCGGGGCCCACCGGGGCAGCCGCCTCCTCTCTGCGCACAGATTGAGCCCATGATGAAGATGAATGGAAACCCCTTTGCTGGAAAACGTGGAGGCAATCAAGCTGGCTACCTGTGCCGAAGGGCCCTCCCACCAGCTCCGCGCAGGGAAATGTTAGGATTCAGAATTCAGCGGCAGCCACGTGGTTAGCACGGAAACCAGGCAAAACTCGTGATAAGCAGCCCCAATTACAGGATAAATGATACAGGATGCCCGTTAGCTTGGCAGGAATTAGTGGACTCAAACGGCGGCTGCGAGTGGGTATCAGGCAGCCCCTGCAAACAGACGACAGCTTGCAGAAAAGAAAGGCAGCCTAGATTAGTAGGGACCCCTGGCCCCAGCCGCAGGCCCCTCAGTGAGGTGGCGGTAATGACCAGAAGCCTTCCATGTGAGCAGCTGTGGGATTTTTAAAGACTGGTTGAGAGGGAAGATGGGAGGTTGTTTGGTGGGCTTTCTAGCGTTTGCTGATGAAAACAAACCTAACTCATACCTTCCAAATCCCACACCGGGAGGCGGGACTGATGAGGACACTGTGTCTTCATCTTTCCAGGCCAAAAAATTCCCGATTTTTCTCAATATGTCCACTGCAGAGCAATATGTGACGATCATTCGGTCGCGGGCACCGTGGACCAAGAAGAAAGGTTTGCTGAGCGAATTAATATTGTCGACAAGCTTGCAGGGGGCATGTTTAACTCACTTCAGGTGCTCTAGTAGCACTCGCACAATGGATAAGCTAATTACAAATCATGCCTATTTATTCATTAAACAGGGCCTGGGGGAAATTCAAAGAGGCAACACTGTCTTAACTTCATTCAATTTGCAGTCTGTGATTAAACGGAACACAGCTGCAAGACTCCAGAAATATGATCTAATATCTGCCTTTTTCCTGGCCCGGACTGACCTCTGCTCTGGAGGCCACTTCTATCCACAAGACGGGTCTTGCCATCCTTATTCAGGCCTTCAGATGCTCACAGGCTACTTGTGACTTTGCGTAAGTCCCTTCACCGGCCCATGTCTCAATTTCCTCATCTGTAAAGTGGGTTCATGCACCTTTGGCTATTGGGGTTCCTGAGAGGAATGACTGAGGAGTTAACTGGGATTTTCAGGACTAAAATTGGGGCAGTTCCAGGCAAACCGGGACAGTTGGTCGCTCTGCTTTTCGAGCCCCATAAAACTCTCCAAGTTCCAGAAAGTAAACTAAAAATAGAACTAACTTTACCTGCCATCCTTGCAAACGTCTGGGAAGCTCAAGGGTTATTTATTATCATCAATAATTTATAAGAACCAAACAGCTAACATTTGCTTAGCATTTTCGAAATCACAAAGTGCTTTTAATTTGCAGGATGAGTGTTTCAGCGTTTTCTTTCCATTTACTCAGCACCCACTGACTGAGCTTTCCAAGCTGACGTGGGAAACAGGAGTCTAGTAGTCCCAGCAGAGCACAGGGCTCTTGTCCCTTGACCCCCGGGAGGCCATGGAATTGGCTGCTCCTTGGATTCTGTGACTCTCAGCTCTGTGAACTGTTTCTGTCCCTCTCTCCTGCCTCTGTTAGAATCTTCTACATCTAGAAAGGGTCCCTAGCCAGGATACATTAAAATATTAATGTATCAGCTTGAACCATATGAAATTACCCTTTTTTTGGTGTGAATTCCAAAGTTGAATATCAGCAATTTCGTGTGATTCAAACTAGTATCGTAGTAGTGAACTTCAAGCCACGGTGCAACTTGAGACAACTTAATCTCTCTGAGCCTCGGTTTCTCATCTGATAAATGGGGATCATGATAGTTTCCGCATCCGAGTGTTGCTGTTGGAGTTATACGAGATCATGTGTGGCACCGATTTAGCATCTTCGGTAGTGCCTACTATGGTACGTAGTAGGTGCTATCTGGATTAGAGCTTTTATTTTCAGCTTTCATCTGTGTATGTCCTTCATTGTTCTGCGTTGCCTGTGGTCGGCTACGCAGCGGGCGCCCGACAAATGTTGGTTGAATCAAAGAGCGGAAGTAAATGCGTTCGTCTGCCCCGCTCTGGTGTTTCCCAAATGACCTTGAACTCCGATAGGCTGCTTCTTCCTCCACCAACTAAGGGGCTCTTCTTTTGCCCTCCATCCCTTGGAGGCCTCTTGGTAAAACACCCTGGTTCCCCCGTGACTCCCCGTGGGGGGCCTGATGGGTTTGGAGACATGTTTCCATCCCCCCTATGGTTTCTAAAACATACAAATCATTCTGGCTGCACTTCTGTGTTTCATTACTAGGAATGCACATTTGAAAACAACAGAGGGTGAGGTTTAAAAGCAACATGCAATTTTTATTACATATATCTCCAAATCTGCCATTAGGCCCGTCCCCGTGGTGTTATTGACCTTGATTCTTTCTCATTTGCATCCTGCATTTTTCATCCTTTGGAATATGGTGTTTTGGGACTTCTCCATCATTAAGTGGATTTACAGCAATTTCCCTGTGTGTTTTCTCCAAGGGATTCTGTTATGAGATGCACATTAAATCTCCATTAATACCTCATTATCCGACTGATAAGATTACCATGATAATGAGGCAGAAATTCTAATTGTTTCACTTCTTATTGTGCCTTCCATTTAATCCTTTACTCTACCTGGAAGTTGGTCATGAGCTGGTGAGCACCAGGCCTGAAAACGGCTTTCCACATGTGGGGCTGGAGGCTGGGATGATTGTGATCAATGGTGATCAGGGGAAGGAAAGGAGGCGGAATCGTGTTTGACTGAATTTCCTGGGCAAAAAGTTTGGCGGTGGACAGCCATCTAGGGTGGGCCTCGTTGGCTTTAGAGAATGCCTCTACTCCGGTCCAGTACACGCTCACACACATGCACGTGGACACACACGCATGCACACACATGTACACACAGATATGCACGTGGACACATGTGCATACACTCACACACTCATGACCACTCACATATGTGCACGCAAGACATGCACACGCACAGGCCCGCACTCCGAGTTCAAGAGAGCCCAGCTTCTTGACCTCAGGCTCTGTTTTCCTCTCTGCCTGGACCCCCTTCCAGACCGTTCCTAGCTCTGGAGCTCTCCATGAACCCGCCTTCCAGATTGATGAGCTCAGCTGACAGTTAGTGGCACCGAGCCAGAAGACACTGGGGGGGCAGAGGAAGGAGGGATAGAGACAGTGGGACAGGAGGCCTCGTCAAGAAAAAGTTTGTGAGGACCCTCTGCGAGGGGTGCCTCCAGCAGGGCATCTCCAGGTCCCCCGGGGGTGCTTGTCTGCTTCAGGTCGGCTCCCTCCATCTGGAGGTCCCTGAGAACTCCCTGTTTGTTGCCTCCTCCCCCTGACCCCTTCCCGCTCCCCGCCCCCATCACGTTCAGAATGCACTGAGCTTTGCACATCACCAGGACATTCCCCAGAAGTGAGTTGCTTGGACAGCAGACGAGAGACAGGCTCCCTCTGGCCTTTATTCTGCCTTTCCGCTTGGGGAGCAGGCTCCCCACCCCGCCGGGGCCCCACCCTGAGGCTGAAAGTGTTTCTAAAGCCTCTGTGGGGATCTGAGGTAGCTGGAAGGGTCTTGGCTGTCAGTGGCAGAGGGTCTGTGGCTGGAGAAACAGCAGGTCAGTGGGTCCTCTGGCACGCTGAGGCCAGGCCCCGCCAGGAAGGCAGGAAGTTGACCCACTTAGCAGATGGGAACGGCAGCACACTGTGGGGCAGGGGAGCTCGATGGTGCCCAGAGATTGTAATATGGTTGTAACAATGTGGTCTTTCTACAGTGATGGTCTTGCTACAGTTCCCTGAGGTTTAATGGCAAACTCCCTGCTCATTTTCCAGTTGCCTTCTGTGTTATTTCCTAGGACTGATGTAACAAAATGCCACAGACTGGGTGGCTTAAAAACAACAGAAATGTATTCCTTCATAGTTTCAGAGGCTAGAAGTCTGAAATTAAGTCTCAGGAGGGTCACGCTCCCTCTGAGATTCTGGGAAGAATCCTTCCTTGCCTCTGAGCTGCGAGAGGTGGCTGTCAATCCCTGACATTCCCTGGCTTGCGGCTGCCTCACTCCAATCTCTGCCTCTGTTGTCACACGTTCATCTCCTCTTTGGGTGTCTCCCTCCTCCTCTGCTAAAGATGCCAGTCACATTGGATTAGAGCCCACCCAAAAGGTGTCATCTTAGTTTTATGACATCTGTAATTCTATGACATAGGTACTGGGGGTTAGGACTTCAACACATCTTTTTAGGGGATACAATTTAACTTGTAATACTTTCTGACATATATCTATGTAATTAAAATATTAATGGTAACATTAGGCAAATATTAATACAATTGGCAGAATTTATGAATGCGTTCTCAGATGTGAGGTTTGGGCCACTGTAATGAGGTGTCTGGGGCTGGCCCAGATGGTCCTTATTGTCCCATTTTCCATGGCGGTTGGAGATTGGCAGGGCTGGAAAGGCTTCCTGAGACCAGTCAGTTCAGTCTCATCATCTTCTTTATTATATTTTAATTATTTTAATTCCCCCCCCCCAAATAATATAAGTACAGTTTTTAAAAGTCAAATAGTACTAAAAATTAACAAAAGCCATCTGTCCTTTGATCCATCCCTACCTCCTGAGTCCCTTTCCCCAAAGGCAATTACTTTAAACAATTTATGGTACTTCCTTCATATTTGTCAATACTATCTTTATATCACTATTTCCCAACTCATCAACTCCAGACCTTGTCTACTGACTTCCTACAACGGAAGAGGAAAATTTAGTCGTCTTACTAGCGTGCCTTCAACTTTCCCTTTTCTATGCTCGCATCGTAGGTATAGAACAATGTCTGTTAAATCGGTATTCAGCATCTACGTAAGGATTCTTCACATCGGAACCACGTAGGAAATTTTGATCACATTTCCTTTCTTGGATCCCATGGGGGCCCAATGGATCCTCACATTTTCATTTGATTTGTTTTCTATGTCCCGATTGTTAATTCTCCTCCAACAGACCCGTAGAACCCCTCTGAGGCCTATTTCCCACGCAGTCTAATAGCACCTTGTTGGCTCACCTCCCCCGCCATCCCCCACCTTGGTGACTTTCTCCTGAAACCCTCTGTCCTTCTCCATCCTGGGCTGATTGCTTCTGAGACCCTCTGCACGGCTGTCACTTCAGATACCCCTCATTTCTCTCCTTTATTGGACCTCCTGTTCTTTGGGGCTGATGTCTTCCACTTTCTCGATATTCTGGCTTTATTCCGTGTACATATGCGATCGATAGTTTGGCTGGGTATGATATTCTAGGCAGGAAGTCATGTTCCCAGATAATTTTGAGGGTTATACGCCATTGTCTTCTCCTTTCCACTATTGCTGTTGAGCTGATAAACAGTGTTTACGCCTGGACATGGGCACTGTTCTTCCTTCACTAGCCTTTCATCTGGGGAGTTGAGTCAGTCTAGCCAGGAGTTGAGCTAAGTCTGGGTTTTGTTGCTATGGTTACCTCTGTGCTTCTTGTTCATCTAGCATTGCCTTGCTCTACTAAGAGTATTGAGCATCATTTCTCGTACTTATTTGCTATACATATATCTTCATTGATGAAGCGTTTATTCAAATCTTTTGCCCATCTTTCTCACTGGGTTGCTTTATATTCCTCCAGCATTTCCATGTGTTTAGGGATGGGCTTGATTTGCCAGAGGATTTTACTCAATGTCTGTTCCACTCTCAGCTTTAAGATTTGCACTTGCTGGATAGAGAACCTCTCTCCATCATCTCGCCCCTCCCCCAGGGGTAGACCTTGTTATTTGTTACTGAGTGTTTTTATGCCTTGCTGGGGGAGGGGCATTCTCTGTTCTGGTTCAGCTTCAGTTCTAGGCAGGAGCTGGGTCTCAGTGGCCCTGCCCTTCCCCCAGTGGCAGGTGTGATCCGATGGCTAGGCCCAGGCTATAATTCTACCCCTCCCTCAGAGTTGGAGGGTTTTTCCGTTTGATCCCCCAGCTGCGATGGATCTTCACCTGCACCCTGGGGGCTTTCTCCTGCCCTGCTCTCAGAGGCTTAAGGCTCTTGTTCCATTGAGAAGACTGGAAAGGAGATATTCGGGGTGCTTCAAGCCTTTCCTACAGTGACTGCAGAAGGCCACTTGCCCTACCTTTCTCATGAACACCCCGAGAGGTCCCTGGAAAAGAGCTTCCAAGCGGGTGGACTTCCCCTTGTGTCTGCAGCTCCTGGGGATTTCAGACCTCACACTAGCTCACACTTCGCCTTTAGCAAGTTGCTCAAATTTTTAGTTAAATTCTTCTTAGCAGCTTGTATGGAGTCTGAGGTGCCGAGTTCCTTAGAGGTTAGTTAGTTGCCCCATGACCTCAGCTCAGAAAAGTTGAGATTTTGCTAATTATCCACCATTGTTGTGGTTTGTGCTTTCACTTAGTGCCTTCATGTGCAATGTTCCACTAGGCGCTTAAGGGACAACACAGCGCAGGCCCTGCCCCCATGGGACCCACGGCCATTCTGGTGGAGCTCACTGGGGCCTGGGGCTGGTGTCTGGGGCAGCAGTGGCTGGACCTGGGCCTGCTTTTCCCTTCCACCTTGCTCACCAACCCATGCCTTCAGCCCCGCAGGAGGGAGACTGGGCCCCATAGTCCATTCTGCGGCTGAGTGTGAGGAATGAGAGGTCAGGCTTGGTTGCCAGGCTCCGAATCCTGGCCCTGTCACTTGTCAGCTAGGCCACCATGGGCAGGCAAATTCCTTCCTCTGAGTCTCAGTTTCCTCATCTGTAAAGTCAGAATAGTTTACCCTACCTTGTGGGTGGTTGTGAGAATAACATGAAGAAATATGTGAGGTGCCCACGGTGCCAGGCCCCTGGCAAGGGCAGAGCTGCTTTGCCCAGACAGAAGCTGCCATGTTGGCCTATCAGGCCCACCATGCTCCACCCGGGTGTGGCTCCAAGGGGGCC
The DNA here is from genome assembly GCF_902729225.1 of Pteropus medius. Classification (NCBI taxonomy): domain Eukaryota; kingdom Metazoa; phylum Chordata; class Mammalia; order Chiroptera; family Pteropodidae; genus Pteropus; species Pteropus medius. Next base: position 1,935,899 of record NW_024356335.1, read on the forward strand.
ACCTGGCCCTCTGCCTTCTGAAGGAACTGAGACCCGCCTGCTGTGAATTTAAGCATGGAATCACTCGGGGGAAGATTTGGGGAGCAGGTCCCCGTTAGCAAATCTGGGCTCTAAGCCGCTGTTACAGGTTGAATTTGTGCCATCTCCTCTTCTTTATGTGTTGAAGTCCTAACCCCCAGCACTCAGAGTGAGACCTGATTTGGAGACAGGGTCTTTACGGTGGTAATTAACGTAATTTAACTTTTGTGTGGGTGAGGGAAGAGTGAGTGAGGGTTTGGATGGAGGGATGAGCTGAGCATGGGGTCAGCCCAGAGAATGGTAAAGGCCTCAGGCACTGTAGCTCCGACCACTCTTCCCAGAGGAAGCCTGATCTCAGGAGATCTTGGATGATCTCAGGGTCGACAGGGGCGTCATGGGGTGAGACACACTTGGGTGCCTGGGTCCCTGAGGCCCCTTCCCCCACACCGGTCAGTAAGGCCTGGCTCACACCACTTAGGGCACAAACCCTCGTGCCTTCCCCAGAGTCACAGTGAGACAGCGCCTCATCCCAAGTTACAACCCTTGATCACCTCTGTAAAGAGCCTATCTCTAAATAGCGCAACCATTAGGGTGGGCCCTACTCCAGTAGGACTGGTGGGTCCTTATAAAGAGGAGGAATTTGGACACAGAGATTGCATAAAGAGAATGCCACATGAAGATGGAGGCGGAGATGGGGTGATCCTTCTACAAGACGAGGGACGCAAAGTTGTCCCCGGACCCCCAGAAGCTAGGGACAGCCCTCAGAAGGAACCTACCCTGATCACACCTGTGAGATGGTAAATTTCAGTTGTTTAAGGCGGCCAGCGGTCCCTAACATTTTTGGCACCAGGGACTGGTGCTCCTATGAGAATCTAATGCCCGATGATCTGAGGTGGAGCTGAGGCGGTGATGCTGGTGCTGGGGAGCGGCTGCAGATACAGATGAAGCTTTGCTCGCTCACCTGCCACTCACCTCCTGCTGTGCGGCCCGGTTCCTAACAGGCCACGGACCTGTACTGGTCCACAGCCCGGGGGTTGGGGGCCCCTGGTTTAAGCCACCCAGTTGGTGGCACTTTGTTGCAGCAGCCTTAGGAAAGTAATACAGCCACTGAGCCACACTGCCTCCACGGGGCAGGGCTAGGAAGCCAGGCAGAACCCGGCTCCTCCACTCCTTACTTCCTGTGGCTCCTTGGCCAAGTTACTCACCTCCCTGAGGCTGGCTTTTCTCATCTGTGTGGGAGATGATTGTCCCTGCCCAGCCACTTCACTGGGGCTGTTACCAATGTCACCAGGCCACATGCCCTGAAATTTGGAGGGAAAATGTTCCCCCTTCTGCTCAGCCCAGGTTCTGCTGTCCACCAGTCATCAGGCAGAGATGTAGGTCAGCAGACACCACTGACGGGGAATCAGAGGGTCAAAGAAAGAGCCTCCACCAGGCAATCTGAGGAGTCATTGTGTCCAGGGCCTACGGGAGCCACTGCCTCTGTGGGTTCTCTGCCAGCCTAGAAGTGAGCCTGGGCCACCAGGGGTCAGCAGGGCCAGCAGGCAGCACCTGGGCACGGAGCTGAGGAGAGCGAGGACAAGCTGGACCTGTGGGGCACTCTGAGTCTGCCCATCCCCATGTCTTGACTACTATGACCTTCAAAGAGTAAAGGTCACTGCTTCACTTCCGCTTTCCAAATCTTATATACAGGAATCGCACGAAAGGCATTCTTGGAAATGTATTTTGGCACCATCGACACATCTCCCTACCTGAATCTCCCCTCCCCTCCCCCAGGCTAGGCTTCTTCCATCCCAGCACCTCCCCAAGGCCTGCCTGATGGCTTCTCCGCCTTCCCCAGAAGTCCGTGAGATCCGACAAGCTGGGCTGGATCTGCACTATTCATCACAGTGTGACCAGCACCTGGCACAAGCTTGGAACAGAGTGGCACTCAATATGTATTTGGCAAACGGATGAGTAAATGAATGAATGAATGATGCCCACTTGGTGCCACGCCCTGTGCTGGGTGCTAGGAACACAGAGAGAAGAGTCAGAGAAGAAGCTAGCTACTGCCTCAATTATTCTCTGCAGGGGCCTGTAGGCTGGGGAGGGGGATGGGGACAGAGATGAGCTGACCCATGAGTGACTGTGACACATTTAACTGAATGTGTTCAGGGCCCTCAGGTGAGCTAGATAAGAGACTTGGCTGAGAACTCGGAAGAAGCAAGGCCATTGTCAGCTAGTGAATCATGGAGGACTTCCTGCAGGAGGTCTCACAGGGGGGAGGACTGAAACAGGTAGAGTTTAGGAGGGGTGGATGCATTCCAGACATAGGGATTGGCTTGTGCAGATGCAAGCCCAGGGCCCACACCTGAAATGTCTTTTACTTGGCTCTCACTTCAGGCTGCGGGCTTGTCCAGGTTTTGATTTCTAGGATGATTCTTACAATTAAGGAGGATGATCTTGTAAGAAATGATTAATCTTCCTGGTGTAAACAGAAGGTATAAACAGGAGATGCAAACAGATACCTAGCTCCTGAGTTCACTCCTGCCTCCAGGCTCAGCCCCTCTGGTCCATTCTCTACAAGGCACTGAGTGTAGCTCCTGAACCCTCCATGGCTCCCCATTGCCCTTGGGATGTGGCTCGGCCTCCTTAGTATGACTGCAGGTTCCTCCGAGCTGTCCTCTCTCACCTCTGGGCCTTCCCACAGGCCTCTGCCCACAGCACTCCTCACTCCTTAAATGCTGCCTCTTCAGAGCAGCCTCTCCTACCGCTGGCCTAGATCAGGGGTCCCCTGAGCTCCCCAACTCAGCACTCATCAGGGTTTGTTGGGTCAGAGGCACTGTCCCTCCATCCGCCCGCCCCGCCCCAATCATCTCTGTGCACCGCTGAATCCTGCTCAGCAGCCGGAGCTGGCCTGCCCGGGGCAGGCCAGTCTCTACGGCCTGGCCAGACTCCACATGGGTGGCTTTACACGGGGGGGAGGGGACGCACAGCTGTGTTTGGCTGAGGAAGGAAAGGAGGGGGCTGCCTCTGAGTCAAGCCCTCCTTCCTCATCATTCCTGATTTAGGGGGTTCCTTTGCTCTGCTTTGGGAACAGTTCCCATGTGAGAAACGCAGGCTCCCATCTTGTGTCCATGGCAGAAGAGAGCCGAGACGTCACCATGTCCTGCCTTTCAGAGCCTGCTGGTGGGGCCTGAAGTGGCATGTGTGGCCTTTCGAAGGGCAGGAGGCTATGTTCACCAAAGGCCTTAAAAATGACTATGCCCTTTGACCCAGCAATCCTACCACTAGAAATTTACTCCTAGAAATCGTGACAAATTCACTCCTAGAAATTTGTGACAAATTCACAAAGACATGCACTGGTGTTGTTAATAAACACGAAGAATCGGAAGTCACCGAAATGACCAACAGCAGGGTTAGGAGGGTGAAGGGTACATAGTGGGGGCTCTAAAAATTCTCGACTAAATGACTGAAATTGTGGTGCTTTCACTTATTTTACTCTCGTGCCATCCTTGCAAGCTTCGAAGTCAATCCTATTACTAGCCCCACTTTTCAGAGGGAAGAGCAGAGGCTCAGAGGAGGGTGCGTGGCCGCGGCGTTGGGGCCAGAACCTGCGCTCAGCTTGGTCTGATCCCAGGGACCGAAAACAAACGAAGCCAGGAGTCTGAGGGAGAGTGAAGGACATCAGGGAGGTGACTCCGGCGAGTGACTCTTTTTTGTTAGGCACGTGCAGCCCTTACGTCAGGGCAGGTTCAGCACTGACAGTGGCAGTGACCCTGTGCCTCCTTGTTCACTTTTCCTGAGAATGAAGAGAGCCAGCTCCTGGGACCAGTCCAGCTGCCGCGACCTAGTCTGAGGGGACCTGTCTGGGGCAGGTGTCATTCTCACGCGTGGCAGGACCTGGGGGTTATGAAGAGGGACTCTGGAGCTAGCGCGCCCCGGCTCAAATCTCAGCCCCACCCTCCACCACAGACCAGCAGCACGACCTTGGACAAGTCACCTTCCTTAGCCTTAGTTTCTCCATCTGTAAAATGGGGGTAATAATAATACCTACTTCACAGGGTTGTTGTGAGGATTCAATCATATTTGTAGAGAACATAGAGCAGTGCCCGGCACAAGTAAGTCCAGCACTTGTTTAAACACACACACAGACACACAACAACATACACACGTAATTGTTAGAAAATGTTTGAGAGTAATTTGAGGACCACGAATCAAATTTTTATATGCGCGGCACCGATTCAGCAATCCTACTTTGTGGACTCTCTCTGATAGACATACGCAAATTCCTAATGATAAATATTTAAGGATGTTTACTGCAGGAGCATTTGTAAGGACAAAAAAATTGGAAACAACCCAGATGTACATCAAAAGGGGAGTGGTTAAACGAGGTATGGTACACCCGCACGTGGAACACAGTCCGGGGGTGAAAAAAAGAGTTATGTATGTTAGGCCGAATCATCTGAAATTGCTAACATTTGACTAGTTTTGACTTACATAGTGGTGAAGTGGCCATTTCAGATGATTCGCTCTAATGCTATGCACTTGGATTAGAATAGGTCGAACTGTGCTGACAAACAGACCTAAAAATGCAACGGATAATCACAACAGAAGTCGTTTTGTTACTAATGTAACAGCCCCGGGGTGTGTGTGGATGAGATAAATGAAGAGAAGTGCTCTCTTCCTGGAGATGGTTCAGGGATCCAGGCTGAGGAAGAGTCTGATACTTGAACAGGTGTTCTTCCAAGGCTGTTGCGTTGAACTCTGTCCCAGCTGGCCAGTAGGGAGAAGGAACATGCAGGAGCATGTCAGGGGTTTTACGGCCCAGGCCTGAAAGGGGCACCCCTTAATGTCACCTCACACCCCACAGCAGAGAACTTAGTCATATGGCCACACCTAACTGCAAGGAGGCTGGGGAGCGTGGTCTAGCCATGTGTTTGGAAAGAGGGAAAAAATGGGTTTTGGTGGATGGACGAGCTGTCTCTGCCCCAGTAGTCTCTAAGCCTCAGTTTCCTCATCTTTAGAATGGGGCAATAATAGTGGCTACTGCACAGTAAATGGCATAACCTCTGTGCACTTAGCACAGCCCCTGGCCTATAGTGAATGCTCAATAAATATCCTAGAGGTCCCTAGTAGAATTGAGTTCCAACTGCCCACAGAGTTAACTTGCCTGGGAACTCCAGCAGATTGTATTTCTCCACATGCTCTTGTTACAAATGGGTCATTGGCATTCCTCCATCCTTGAACCTGAGCAGACCTTTGTAACTGTTGGCGGAAGTGATGGTACATGACTTCTGAGGCAGGTCATAGCAGGTTTCTACCTGGCATGTTCTCTCTCTCTCTCTCTCTCTCTCTCTCTCTCTTGCCTTCTTGGAACTTGTATGTGCCACCATATTTCAGGAACCCAGGCCACCTGGAGAGACTACATGGGGGGTTGGAGCTGACAACCAACTAGGCCCCCAATGGACAGCCAGCATCGACTGTCAGATGGTAAGCGAGAGACCTTCAGATGATTCCAGTCCAGGCTCTGAGTTTTCCAGCCGAGGCCCCAGGCATTGTGCAGCAGAGGCAATTCATCCCTGTCTGCATCCCCGACCCACAGAAATCATGACAGGTAACAAATAACATTGTTGTTTTAGGCTATGGAGTAGTTTGTTATGCAGCAGGAAATGACCGATAATAGTGGTGCACTCCAGGTTCGTCGCTTCCCTTTCCACTCCCTTTCTAGTTTTTCCTGGGATCACCTCCCAGATCACCATCTGCATTCCAGTTCTTATCTCAGGGGCTGCTTTTGGGGGAACCCCAACAAGGCAACATTTGGAAAAGATACACAGAGAAAAAATGACAAATTGAAATTTATTTAGTGCTTCTTTGGAAATGGATTTGAGAGCCAGAAACTTTACATTTTATTCAATGCATGCCTGAACTATTTACATCTTAAACAACTCTTCGTTATAATTTTGAAATATATAAAATTTTCCCATAAAACCCCATTCAGGTCTCATTAGGCCCAATGCGGGACCGAGTGAGTTGCTTTCTGAGAAGGTGAGCCTCAGACTTTTTGCACCGGCTGGCAGCTGAGCTGGGTGGGGTGTGGTGACTTTTTTTTTAATGCTTTAAATAAACGAAAACAATTGTGGTAAAGTATGTGTAAAATTGAGGATTTAAACTGTTTTAAGCAGACAGTTCAGTGGCATTAAGCACATTCGCATTGTCGTACAACCATCGCCACCATCTGTCTCCAGAACTTTTTCATTTTCCTCAGCTGAAACTGCCCCCATTAGACACCAACCCCCCATTCTGTCGAACCCCAGCCCCTGGCCACCGCCATTCTTTCTGTCTCTATGAATTCGACTACTCTAGGTACCTTATACTAGTGGAATGCGTATTTATATTTTTGTGTCTGGCTTATTTTACTTAGTGTGATGATTTCTTAAGGGGTCCCAGGTTAACTCTCCTGGTTGCTGCCATCCGCAGCCGTGCTCCCTGGCCCAAGACCTGTACTCACCCTGCACAGGTGAGGCTGGTGGACATGGCTGTTGGTTGTGGCGGGCGGATGAGGCTGGCAGACATCGCGAGCCTGAGGTGGCTGGCCAGACACTCTGTTCCGGACCAGCTCACGGTGCCTCCCCATCCCCAGTTCCGAGCAGAATTGTTGGGCGAGGGTTAATCAACATTCAGTCATGTTTCCAAGTTTAAATGGAGCATTTGTTTAATTATGTGTAAGTAGCAATACATTGTGGCCATTATCTAAATCACTATTTTATTTCCTGGATGTGGTTTCATAATGCAGGGTTTCTGCTCCAGCCTAGCATCATTAACAGCGAAGAGTTAATGAATATAAAAGCGTAAAGGCTAATTACACTTTAATTTACAATCATGGTCTCATTTTGGGACCACATGAAATCTGTTTTGAAAACAATTAAAAAAAAAAAAACCCACTCTTGCCCTGGTAAGTGGAGGGACCCCGGCCAGGAGCCGGGTTCTGTCTGCCACGTCGTGACTGAGCAGCACTGTCTGGCACCGATGCCCTCCCTGGCGCCATTACTGGGAGGCTGGTGAGGCCAAGTTCAGCGCCCTGTGACTCTGTCTTCTGTTTCCAGCAATTTCCCCCTTGCCTTCAGTGTCTGCTCTTGTGGCTGCTGGGGAGAGCTGGGGACACCCCATCTGGAGCACTGGTGGGCTGACCACGCTGCTCTGACATGGCCTCCCCTAGAGCCAGGCCAGTTGGAACCCCTTGGTGTTTTTAAAAGTGGTGATGATGGAGGTTGCTGGGAGAACACCGATTGTTGTTAAGTCCCTACTGCGTGCCAGGCTTGAGAGGGGCACTTTACATATATTGTTTATTCCTTGAAATGGCTTATTAACGGCAATGAACAGTCTCCCTGAAATTTGAATTAGTCCCTCTGAAATGGAACTATGGAATCATTGGGACTTTTCTTAGGCCTAATAATGGCATTGTAGTTATGTAGAAGAATGACTTATTCTTGGGAGATGAAAATAAGTTTGGAGGTGGAGGGTCATGATGTTTACCACTCTCAAATGGCTCAGGAAAAATATTATATATAATATATATATATATATATAGAGAGAGAGAGAGAGAGAGAGACAAAGAGATAAATGGGCCAAGTATGAATCATTGTCGATGGAGGGTATGCAATTGTTCATTGTGCAATTCTTTGAACTTTCTTCTTTTGAAAAATCTTATAATAAAAATTGGGAAAAGACACTGTCCCCACTGGCTGCCATGAACTGCTTAACCTTTTCTTGTTAAATAAACTTCTTTTCTCTCAATTGAGGTCAAAAGTTCATTTAATGAAGCCCAGCCTTTGTATGAATTTGCATTATGGATTACTGGAGTCTGGAATAATAATGAATCAGATAATCAAATAATAATGAATCAGATAAATATGCAAAAAGTAAAAAAGCAAAAATATAGCTAGAGAGAGGTTGGCCTGCAGTGGGGCGCAGTTGCCTTTTGCTTTTCGAACCCTCAATTCTGGCTCCTCTTGTAAAGAACAATCACTTAAGAAAATCCCACCAGCTCTTGCCCATTTATGTCCAAGGGGGCAGTAAAGGGGTCGGCTCAGCTATGGCCCATGAAGTACAAACGAAGCCACCTCTAGGATTTCATCCTCAGGAAACATGGGGGGAGGGGGGCGCTTGTTGCAGTTAAAAATTTCTATTAAAGGTAACAGTAGGGACGAGCGAAATAGAAAAAACCTGAAAGGAAATAGCAAACATTTCTTTACAATTCAAACGATACACTGCATTTTAAGATTTTCTGCATTTCTACACAGAATTTGCTGAGCCTGCCCAGCTCACAGGTCCAAGGGCTGTGACTCCCAACACACGGGGCCCCGGGGTTGGGCAGCCATGTGACTCCGCCCCCTTGGCCATAGCTGATTGGATGAGGCCAGGCCAAGTCAGGCCAATCAGAATGCCTTCCCCAGGAATTTGGAAAACTCAGCTCTAGGGTGGGCCCTGAAACACAGGCCTCCCATTGGCGAATGGGAGGGAGGCACAAGCGAGACAGGAGGGCGGGGAAGGGAGAAACCAGGGTATTTCTCCCCGGCTTGTCGCTCTGCCTTGGGCAGCCTCTGACATGTGTCTGTGTTCCATCTGCAGCTCCAGCTCCCCCCAGATTCGCCCTCCCTGGTTCCATCTTGCACCCAGTGGCTCCTGTAAATCTCACCTCTTCCCTTTGTGACCCTCGGTCCAGAGAGAAATGTCTTCCTACTGCAGTAAGGTTGGGGTCGCTGCCCCATCCCATTTGGCTTCTCAGCTCTTCTGTGACATATATAGTTTATTCCTGGATCAAATTTCTCCGTTTAAATACTGTTTTCCTATCAGTTAGTTGAACACTAACGGATACACATCCATTATCTCATTTCACTCTCGAAATGCTCCTCTGGGGGAGAGATCAGGATTCCCACTTTGCAGATGAGGAAGCTGATGCTCAGAGAAGCTAAGTAATGTGTCGCAAAGTCATACAGCTTGTCACAAAGCTCAGAAGCTCTTCGTGCAATTATTACTATATCGTACCATACACTTTTTAATAATCACCTGTATTAGAAAAATTATTAAAAACAAAACAAAAAAACAATTCCTAACCTCTAGATCCTTCCAGCCCTGCCCAACTGGGCAAGTGCATGACCGATTGTCAGGCTCTGGGGTGGCCCCACGGGCCTAGGAAACTTCCTCAGGTAAGTCTGGCCTCTCTGAGCCCCTGGACAGCAGGGGCTGGTCCTGGAATCCCACGCCTCAGCTTACTGGCCAACAGCCCTTGGGCTGTAGCCTAACCTCTGAGCCTCTCTCCTCTGGTGCATGAGAGAAGGCACATCCAGAAGGTGAGCTCTTCGAGGGTGTCCCTGACTCCACCTGGAGCCTGAACGCCCACACATAACCTGGAGCAGAGTCACACTCAATAGGCTGCTCAGGTCTTTTGCCAGTGTCCCCTTGTTCTGGGGGTGCAGCCGCCTGTGTGGCAATCCCGAGGAGGGAGGTGGATGCTGCATGTACACACCTGTGGCCCTCCAAGGCCTATGACCAGTGCCACCTGTTCTCATTTACTTATGATTTTTCTTGCTTCGAAAATGTTTATTTTTAATATCCAGGAAATGTTGGGCTTGAAGAGCTGGTTATATTTTTTCCTGACACATATGAAATTAAATGTGTAACTGCTAGAGTGAAAAATGCTCCTGGGAGACCATCCTTTCCACTTAGGTATGGGCTGGGGTGAAACTATGCCCCCTCATCTGTTAGCTGAGTGACACCAGACAGGTGACGTCTCCTCTCTGAGCCTCAGTTTTCTTACCTATAAAATGGGATAATCGTGGTCCCGACCTCAGGGGTTATCGCTAGGGTTCCTTCAGCTAATTCAGAGGCTGGAGGATGGGGCACCACCTGCAATTATTATTATGATGTCGTTTATTGTTATTTTATGATTGTTTTGTTATCATCACCAGCATGTCAGGGCTGAGTGGGTCCCTGTGTGGCTGTGGACTGAGAACCAGCGTCCAGGGGTTTCCAGGTGCCCTCAGGCTGGGCTGGGGTGAGGATGGGTGCCCTCTCTGCTGTGGGGCTGCCACCACTGGTGCTGAGGGATGGACATTCTAGAAAAGCAGATTTATGCACCTGCAGAAGGGAGTGCTCCCCGGGGTGCCGACACAGGCATTTCACGGCACTTACCGAGTGGCCTCTGTCTGGGGAAACTGGGAGGCTCCTGGCTCCTGGCGACTTTCTACCTCTGGTGCCTGGGAACTTCTCCACCCAGGCCTGACCCTTTTTGAGCGTCCAATGCAGATTCCCCCTTCGGAGCCTGTTGGCATCAGAGAAACCCGGGTGCAAATTCTGTCCCGCCACACAGGGGCTGTGTGACCCTGAGCACATTGCTTAACCTCTCTGAGCCTCAGTCTCCTCCAGTGTAAGACGGTGATGATGATGAGACCTGCATACCTTGCAGGTTCAGCCGTGCGAGTCCGTACTGAGCCCCTGGCTGGGGCAGTGAGGCGATGGGGGTGCAGCATGGAGCAGAGAAGCCTGGCAGGCGAGAGAGCGGAGAGGCGCTATCATGACAGTAAGAATGGCCACATTTATTGAGCCCCCACCATGGGCAAGGTGTGGTGCTGGGTGCTGGGTGTTGGCTGACTGTCCCATGTCGAAGCTCACACACCGAGCAGACAAGCAGGGATGCGAACCCAGGCTGGGCTGACTCCAAGCATGCGCATACAGCCCCTCTGTGACAGGTTCCAGTTGCCTTGGTTTCTTCCACTGCACCAAGGACGCATGGTGGTGTCAGTCACTCCTTGAGGTTTGTGGTCCAAACTGGGGGAGCCATCTCGGTACCTTCGAAAGTTCTGAATCCATAATGTTTGGGGATTGGGCACGTCCGCTGACAGGAGGCCCCCTTGTCCTGCCTCAGTCCCTCTCATGGCTGGTGGGACGGGCACCTTCTTGCCCCTTCTGGCTTGGCTGTCCTAGAGCTGGTGCGCAGTAATCGGGTTTGTGTACTGCACAATCCCAGGGGCGCTCACTGTTCACATTATAGACATGGCAGATTTTCTAAAGTTAGGATGGTTTTCTGAAAGATGGGAGTAAAGCGAAAGTAAGGGTGCCTCTTCCTGATTCGCACAGAGATGCCACGTGAACCAGAATCATTTCTACTTTGGTAGAATGACACCTCCACCCAATGACCTCCCATTCAGCCTTCAAAGCCCAGCTCCAGTGATCCCTCCCTGAGAAGCCCCTCTCTGCCAGGCTGTGAGCTCCTGGGGGCAGTGATGGCTGCCTTGGGTGGGACTCCACCCAGCTCCTGGCCTTTGCCTGCCCAAAGAAAGGCTCCATGGGCATCCCAGAAGGCCCACCAGATCCTGAACCAGGAGGCCATATGGAGTTTCACAGGTGCCTAAAAAGTTGGAGCTGAGAGAGCTGGCCAAACTTTCGTCCACCTCCATTTTACAGATAGAAACGCTGAGGCCCAGAGCTGTAAAGGACTTACCCAAGGCCCCACTGTGAGTTAGGAGCTCACATCCTGACTCACTACTGAGGCTGTTTGCATCCACTTCCTCTACGTGGTGGGGAAGCAGCCAAGGACTGCAGGACAGTCTGGCAATGGGGACAAAGACATGGAGATATCCAGGCCACCGTCCAGTGGCTCTGGAAGTCAGTTCCAAGTGCTTCCGAGTGAATTCCTGACATGGAGCCAGGATGTCTCACTCCTTGGAGACTGAAATTCTGGCAGAACCGTAAGGTGCAGATTCTGGGGTCTGGGCTAGGGGTCTGGGGGCTGAAGTGAGAACCCCTCCTGCAGCTGCCTAGGCCCAAAGTGACCCTCCACCCCCTGCCTGCTTGGCCCTCCAGCTCCAGCTCCCCTCCTCATCTGATCCACTTCATCCTTCTGAGATTTATTCCTGGGCCTCAGAGCCTGGAGATAATTTGCTGACAAAGCCCCGTCCTCGGCAGGTGCTTTAATTGGTTTTGTGGGAGCCGGTCTGGGAGCATCTATTTAGAAGGAAATAGAAATTATGGCGGTGCCGCCTGCCCTTTCTCTGTAATGGGGACTGTGGAGTGTGTCTCTGTGTATGGTGGGGGAAGGGCGGCTCTGAGAAAAGCAGAGTCCTGGTCACGGGGAACCCCCGGGTCTATATTTGGGGGTGCAGATGTCTGGAGTGTCTGGGCCAGTGGGAGAAGGGGCTGCAGGCCAGGCCCCTCCCCAACCTTGGAGCAGCCTCAGAATCAGGGCAAGGCAGGTTCTCAGCCTCTCAGAGCTGAGGGTGAGAGAAGGAGCTGGGAATAAGGAGGCCCAGCAGCAAGGGCATGGCTGGCATTAGAGATTGAGGCCTTGTCCCCATCCTTCCTCAAGGGCACCTAGCCCCTGCCTGGTGAGCACCTTCTAAAACACAAATCACATTTGTAACTCCTTGGTTCAAAACCCTTCCATATCTCCCCACTGCCCTCAGAAAGAAGCCGAGTTCCTTAGCTTAACCTTCAAGGTCCCTCACAGTCTGTCTGACTTCCCCAGCCATGTCACTCTTTGCTCCTGTCCCCAACTGCTCATTATCAATAGTCTAGTCTGTGTCCCGCCCTGTGTCCCACCCTGTGCTAACTGTGCCATTGCCCCATGACCGATATCATCATTATCACTCTCATTTTACAGATGAGGAATGGAGATTCAGAAAGGTTGTCACATGCCAGAGGCCACACAGGGCTGGGGCTCGAACCCAGTCCTATCCAGTGCCCGAGCCTGTTCTCTTAACTACCAAGGTATAGATGGAGCCAGGTGAGCTCCCTCAGGCCTCTAAGCCCCGTATCTTCCCCTGAAATACCCCTGCCTGCATTTTTCTACTGGCAAACTCCTACTCACCCTTAAACCAGGTGTGATGTCACTTCTCTGACTGACTCCTCCCATGTCCAGTCTACCCTTTGGGCTTCCCCAAGCCCCAGCCAGGCCCTCATCTCAGTTCTGATCTCTGTGTGTGTCACTGTCTGTGACAGTATCTGTCCCCTCCATTCCATTCCCCTTCCCAAGACTGAGCCCCGGCTGAACAGTTGATTTTACAGAGTGGGGATCACAGCCCTGGAAGCTCAGGTGAGTCAAAGATCCCGGGACCTGGACTTGTCTCACCTGGGCTATTGAGCAGCCTAGACCACAGCTGCTCTGAGTAACCCTGAGCCTCGTGTCTGTGCGGACTCAGTTTGCCCATCTGTAAAACGGGAGGGTCAGCCTAGAGGCATCTGACACTCAAGGACTCTGAGGGCCAGGCTTGGGCTGGAACCTCATACCATGTGACCTGTGCGATTGTGACTCTCGTGAAGAATGTGTGAGTGGGCAGCCACTCCTTGTGCCTGGGCGGGTCACGTCACAAGGCCCGTGCTGATGCCCACCCCAGCCTGGGTTCCTGGTGGTGGCCATAGACTGGGTAGGGGTGGGCCCTGGCAGAGCTCTACAGTGTCTCGGCCAGGGCCGGAACCACAGCTCTGCCACGTGCCTGCTGCTTGTCCCCGCGGACAAGCCTCCTGGCCTTGCCGAGTCTCGGCTTCATCGGTAGGTTGGAACAATAATAATACCACTCTACGGGGTTGATTTGATGTGAGGATTACAGGAGAGGTGCACAGGGTCCAACCCAGAGCATGTGCTCCAAAGGTGACCAATCGTCACTGGTGCAAAAAATGCTGAGTGCCACGTGCCTGCTGGGGGTGGGGGTGGGTGCTGCAGGATCTCAGCCTAGACAGACAACCCGGCTAACTTGCAGAGACCAGGCCAGAGCAAAGGGGTCTGCACAGATCTTTTTTTTTTTCCTGGGGCCCACGGTAGGCAGTGAGGCCCTTTCTACAAGGGTCTTTCCTCATGTGATTTTTCTGACTCCAGGGCCGTGTTACATAGTTCCTGAGAACGGATGGGCAGGGTGTGGGTGGGGGCTCAGAAGGGGGCCGGAGGTGGGCATAGCTTCCTGGATGAGGCGGGAGGTACAGCTTTGGAGGCCACCCTTGCCGGTGGCCCAGGAGGCGGCAGGTGAGATTCAGCTGCCTCAATTCCAGCCGCCCCAGAGTCAAGGTTCTGTCCTGGTTTCCCCACTTTCAGGTTGTGGCCCGAGCCTCAGTTTACCCCTCTGTAAGATGCAGAAACTGCCCTTTCCTGTGGCAGCGGTGGGGCAGGCCAGGGCAGGGTGGGGGACAGGGGCTCTCATGCCACCCTCGGAGCGGAAGAGGCAGACGGTCTGAGAGACAGACAGACCTACCACGGAGGCCAGGGGCGCCCGGGCCCGGCGGCCTGCGCGATCTCGACCGCAGGTGGCGCCACGAGGCTGCGGTTGGGGCTCCCTGGCGGCTCCCGCCGCCGGTGTCTCAGCCGTCCTCGTTCCCGCGTGTCTGTCACCGCGGCCGTTGGTCGGTCCTTCCGCGGAGACGCCCGTGTGTGTTTGGGACGCCAGGGGTTGCACCCCGGCCCTCCGAGGCCAAGGCCCAGACTGAGCGGGCGACCAGGGGCGGGAACGGAGGCGTGCTCTGGGGCTGTGCGTTCCCGGGGATTCCTGCGTGTGGCGCGCGTGGGTGTGAGAGGTGGGGGTGCTGGCAGGCGTGCTCTGCTGGGCTGGGGACTCTTCCTTTGTTCCCCCCACTCCTCCCCCGAAGGCCCCAGGAGGTGGGAATGACTTGCCCCTCTGCAAGCCCTGATTTCCTTGTGTGTAAAAAGGGACAAGTAGTTCCTCTCTCTAGGTAGCTGCGAGGACTCAGTCAGGGCAGGCTGCCTGGAGGGGCAGGCACGGTTGTCCCCGGAGCACTGAGTGGGAGGGTGATGTTGGCTGGGGTTGGAGAGGGAGTGGGGGAGGAGGAGGCCTCCTGACTGGGGAGGCTGGGAGGGCGTGGGGGCTGGGGCAGCGTGGCCACAGTGAGGGCTGCACCAGTGAGGGAGGGCAATGGCAGAGGCGGGGATCCCCATTCTTGTCTTACCCAGATCAAGGGTCGGGGGCTGCAGCTTTCCTGGGGGGCTCAGCCAGGGGCCAGGGAACCAGGAGGGCCGGGCAGGCAAGATTGAGGGAGGAGGCAGACCCCCAGCCCAGGTGCTGCACCCCCTTCCTTCCAGGTGAGGGGAGATGTTTGACAGCTGCAGCTGGGCCCGGAGCCCCTGCCGGCTCAGGTCACCAGGCCGGAGCCCGCCAGCGACAGTGCTGGTCACATCCAGTGAGGTCTGCTGCCCACCCCTCCCTCCTCGCCCCTTCCCTCCCTCTGTGGCCTCGTCCTGTGCTCGCATCCTTCGGTCTCCCTCCTCCTATCCATTCTCCACAGAACAGCTGGGTGGCTCTCAAACCCACACGCGACCATGAGCCTCCTGCTTTAAAACCCAGACACGACACCTTACTGCTGCTGGACCAAGTCCTGAGTCCCTAGTCCACCTTTGGGGCCCCGCCTGCCCCTCAACTTCCCTCTTGCTGCACCCCCTTCCTTCCGCGCTGGGTGAACTGGGCCCATGAACCCCCGAATGCCAGGCCTGGGGCAGCGTGGTGCGGGCCAGGCTTTGGGGTCTGAATCAGGACTCTCCTCTCTCACAGCTGTGCCCCTGTGGGCAAACCCCACCCTCTCTGCGTCCTAGGTTCCTGATCTGCAGGATGAAAAGTACCCACGTCACCAGGGAGCTGTGTCAGCACAAGGCCTGACACCCGGACAGGGCTAGACGCATGTAAGCCATGATTTTATTATCATCAGTGCCTGTCCAAGGAGGTTTCATCCAGCCTCTTAACCCAGCGCTCCAGGAAGCTGGCACCCCCCCACCCTCTCTCCCCACCCTCACTCCCCACCCGCCCGCTCCCCGCCCCACATGAGACAAATGCCCCTCTTCTCTCTTCCCTCAAGGCTTTGTTCCCACAAGTGTGGGGTGGGGCTGTCGTCACCAGCTAGGGCTGTTCCAGTCTTCAGCGACCCTTCTCAGAAACTGACCCAGACAGGGAGAGTGAGCGGGGCACCTGGCCATTATGGAGAGAGAGGCAGGAGCCCCCCTGAGAGAGACTTGGAGAAAAAGAGACACTGGAGGTTTTGACATCATTTTCAGATAATCGAAACGATCAAGAAAGACTCACTTTCTACCCTGGACAAAGGGAGGAAGACATCTGAGACCTGAGGGAGGCAAAATTTGACCTGAGCAAATTATGTTGGGCAGGGAGCTGAGCACACACCACCAGCGGGAGAAAGGTGACTTGATTAAAGGGCCGTTGTTAACTAAATTCTTTCCAAGTGCTTGCGTTTTCGTTGTTTTTGTTGTCTAGGTTGAAGAAAAATGTACTCTTTCCCATCATCAGAGAATGAGAGCGATGACTTCCGTTCACCACATACCTGCTTCTCCTCCTGCCTGTGACCCTGTTGCTGACAATTGTCAGATGTTGCTGCTTCGGGAGGGAATGAGAGGAAGGGGCGCCAGCCCCCACCCCTTCATCTGAGGTTTCCTCTCCATCAGCTCTGTGCTCTCTGGGCGGTCTGTCTGGTTCTTTCCCTGGCCCCTGACCCCCAGCAGGACTGGACACAGAGGACTGGCATTGGGAAGGGTTTGAGGGACCCTGAAGGGCTAGGGGCTGGGGCTTTTTTTTTTGCTAAAAATCATTATTTATTGAGAACCTACTGTTTGCTGGGATCCAGGCTGAGCACTGGGGGCCCTGCCTCCAGGAAGCCCCAAGTCTACCATGGGCTGGACACTTAATTATGCATTATTTGATTTCAAGAAGTTTGAGGGCTCATAGCAGGGCGTGGTCTCCCCCGGAGGTGCGAGAGCTGAGACCTCAAGAGAGAGAGACACAAAGGGACAATTTAAACAGAGAAGCCAGCCCGGGAAGTGCCGTTCCTGAAGCAGGAAGGAGGTCATTTTTTTGAGGACAGGAAGGCAAGGCATGGAGCCAGGGCTCCAAGATGGGGTGAGTAGTGGGGACCGAGGCAGGTGTGGCCTGCAGAAGACGGCATGCAAGACCTTAGACCATGGGAAGGAATTTGAGCTTTGTCTTCAAAGGGAGAGGAAGGGTCTAGGGAAGAGGGAGGGCCAGGCCATGTGGGTTTTCCCAGGCTCCAGTCCCCTTGGCGTCTTGGTCAGGAGAAGGGACCTGTATTCAAAGCCCGCTGGTCCCGCAGAAGATGGGCCAGTAGGGCCAGCCTGGATCTGGTCTAGGGGCGTAGGAGTGTGGTGGGCAAAGAGCATTGTCTCTGGAGTCAGAGAGACCTGCCTTTAAATTCTGACTCTCCCTCATACCGGCTCTATGTTGGGCTGCTGGGCCTCTCTGAGCCTTAGTCTCTTCATCTGTAAAATGGGAATAATGATAATTCCTGTCTCCTTGTAGGGTCATTGGAAAGACTGAAATTACAGAACATATGGGAAGTACTTGACACGGCACATAGTGAGTGCTCAGTAAATTTGAACTGTTATTACTATTATAGATCTTGGAGGTACCAGAAAAAGTTCTACCTCCAGACCTTTGCATATGATGGATCCTCCACTCAGAATGTCCTGGTCCAGCCGCTGTGTGTACCCCTCCTCATCCTTCAATGCCCATATGAGGGGTCTTATCTGGATACCCCTCTGCAGGCACCCTAGCACACAGCTGACTTGATTCATCCCTTTGTATGCCACCCCTTCCACTGCAATTACTCACCGATGGCTGTCCCGCCATCCTGGACTGGCCACCAGGGGTGCTGGGCCAGTTCTTTTTCTGCGTCTGCAGGGCCCAGCCAGAGGCTCAGGGCCCCCAAGACCATGCTTTCTATGTCCCAGATCTCTTTCTCCTCAGATGAGCAGAGCCTGGGCCAAGCTCAGCATCTTGAGGGCCCAGCGGTGGGTGGTGGAATGCCAGATAGCTTAGGGGGCAGCCAGATCCACACCGGCCTGGGGCGGGCTAGGTGTGAGGAAGGGGCCTGGTGGCCCAAGGAGGACTGAGGCACCTGTGGTGGAGGTCGAGTCCACGTGAGAGGTGGTGGCCATTTTTGTTGAGGGCATCCTTGAGCACAAATATAAGTAATGGGGGAACAAGAAATGTGGGGGTCCCTCTTGGGGCCAAGGTCCAGGCGGGCCAATGTCTAGGCCCAAGGGCGCATACAGTCCAGCCAGGCCTGGAGTTTGGGTCAGTTCCAGCCCAAATGGGAGACCCGGGAGGCCCGGCGCTGGGTTTTGAGTGGAGAGGAGGGGTTTTATGTCCTCAGTGAGGGGAAGTGGCAGACAGGCAGGGGGTAGATGGCTTTCCCGGAATCCCAGATCACGCTTTAATAATTTGTTTCAGAATTAATGTCCATTCACGCCATCTTCACAGTTCCAGCTCATTGGAAGATTAAATAAAAACCCGCACCCCTCCCCCAAATGGAGGAAAGACCGACCAGCCCTGTTCTTTCTGGCTGGGCTGGCTGCCTGAAGCCAGCGCAGGAAATAAATCTCTCAGAGAAAACCACTTTGCTCACACAATTTCAATCCAACAGGGCATAGTGGCCCCAGTCACTTCTTGTTTTATTTAGCTGATAATCTTTTATTGTATTGGGAGACCCTCGCAGAAGCATCGCGTCCTTACAGCCCGAGCCTGCCCCCCCATCCCCCCCAAAATAGCTGGGCCGCCCAGGCTGGGCCTCTCTAGTGCAGCACATTCTCTCCCCCTTGCCCGAGGGTCCCCCCTGGCTGCAGGCAGCAGTGCCAGGAACCCAGAAAGGTAATTGCTCAGGTGCCAGGGCACTGGGAAAGGGACAGGCCGCGGCTGGCCCTGGCTCCAGGGCGCAGGCCACGGCCTCTGTGGAGGTAGAATGCCAACACTTCGCCTTTTGCATGCCAGGCTTAGGGGACTCAACCTGCGGGGGTGCTTACCAGCCAATGAGGCCATGGGCAGAAGTCCAACTGAGGCATCATTCATTCGTTCCCTCAACAAACATGTATTGTGTGCCTTCTCTGAGCTAGACTCTGGGAATAAGGAATGACAAGACAGACAGAGAGGCAGACGGACAGACAGGTTCCTGCCCTCCTGGGGTCACAGCCTCTCCTCCTAGAGGAAGCCCTTGTCCTGCCGAATCACCTGACTAAACTTCCCTGCTCTCGTACCATTTTCTCTGACTCAGCCCTATGCTTTTTTCCAATTGGTTTTTGTTTCATTTGGATTATCAAGTACAGAAGCTAAGGAATTAATTAAAAATATTTAGAAATATTAAAAGCTGATGGAGTATTCTAAACATAAGTAAAAATAAGTCATCACATCAAAGAGGCACATGATTGGCTAATGGAAATGAAAATGCACCATCCTTGGGGTCAGGAGAAAAAATCAGACAGCATTAAGATGTGAGATTACTACTTCATTCAACATTTATGATTTTTTCCTATTATTCTTGTCAATGTGCCTCTTTACACTAGTATGTTAAACTTGCTATGTATTAATAACTTTCCCACACAGACTAAGTTCTTTGAGTTTATAAATCATATCTATCATATCTTTTCTAGTTCAACCTGGATGACTAGAGTATTTTGGATGCTCACTAGGGTTTCATAAATGTTGTATACATAGACATTTGATTCTGATTTCTTGGACACATTTCTTGTTTTTAAATATCCAAAAACCTTTTTATTTTGAAGTTAAGTATAGACTTATAGGAAGTTGCAAAAAAAGCATGGAGGGTTTGGGCTCTCCTTCCCCCCGCTTCCCCCAAAGCAAAGATCTTGCATAGATATGATACAAAATCAAAATCAGGAAATGACAATGATACAACCCTGTTAAGGAAACACGAAGTAATTCAGATTTCACCAGGTTTTACACGCTCTCATTTTTGTGTTTGTGTTTCTATGCAGTTTAATTCTATGTCTAGATTCATGTGACTCAGACACACTTAACGATTATTTCTATTTTCCCAAACTTTTGAATGGAGGCATAACTGTTATGGTGGAAGATGCACAGAGCTTAAGTGTTCGCGTGTGGCCATTCCTCATTCCACGGTGACATCTGGCACCATGGAATAGTTTGGTCTGTTCTTGAGCTTCTGTAACAGTCTGTGTTCTCCTGAGTCTAGTTTCCTTGTGAGGGTGAAGCCTGGGCAGTTCTATGGGCATCTTTGGTCAGGGGTATAATGTGGTTATTTCATAGCTGGCACTAACCACGGGTAGGAAATCTGTGTTGATTCCATTCATTTGACAAAGATCTATGAGCCCTGTTTTGGGGAGAGCCCAAAGAGCCTTTATTGTGGGAAGAAATGGGCAAGACAAGGGTAGGCAAGTTTGAGGAAGTCTAGGACTGGATCGTTTGAATAATTTCAAATTGCCTTTATTTGCCGCCATACCTCTGTGTGCTTCCTTCTTGCTCTGTACTTTGTACCTGGCTTGCAGGGGTCAGAGGACCCCTCGGCATTGTCACGCACAATGGTGAGGTCAGGAAATGGTGTGGGTGACATCTGACAGGGCCCTGATCGAATTATTGTTGTGGGTCTGCTCTGAGCCCAGCACTGAGCAGGTGCTGGGGAACCAGTCAACGGTTCCAGGCAGGCAAGGTCCATGTTGTCACAGGGCTGCCCTCACACATGCCCCAGACTCTGGGACTTTCTGATGGGAGGTGGTGAAACACTCCTTATTGTGGGCTGAGATGTGTGCCCCTAAATCCCTATGTTGAAGCCCTAACCCTCATACCTTAGAATGTGACTATATTTGGAGATAGGGTCTTCAAAGAGATAATTAAGTTTAATGAGGTCAGATAAGTGGGCCTTAATCCAATACGACCGATGTCTTATAAGAAGAAAGACCATGTGAGGACACAGGGAGGAGATAGCTACCTGCAAGTCAAAGAGAGAGACTTCAGAAGAAACCAGGCCTGACAATGTCTTGATCTTGTACTTCTAGTTTGTTATGTTTCGAATCCAGTTGCAGTGGGGCTTTTGATGCCCATTGGACCCATTCTAGCCTCCAGAATGTGAGAAAATAAACTTCTTTTGTTTAAGTCACCCAGTCCACGATACTCTGCTATCGTAGCCCTAGTAAACTAATATACTATTTACTATATTAATCTTCATTTGGGGGAGTGAGTGGGACAGTCCCTAGGAGCTGATACCAGATAAGATACAAGACCACGCAGTTAAATTTGCATTTCAGATAATTTTTCAACGAATATCGAATGGGCCATACTTACAGCAAAAAAACAACAACAAAAACAAAAAAAAAACATTATTTATTGAAATTCAAATTTAACTGAGTGTCCTATATTTTCTTTTGCTAGATCTGACCACCCAACCTGAAAACTGAGGCAGCGGCTCCCACGAGGATGGGGGTTCAAGGACACAGGGACCAGCCCTGGCTGCCCAGAATGGGGTGAGAGCCCCAGGCTGCTTCCCAGGCCTCAGCCACTCTCCCCAAACAGTTTCCATCTCCCACACAAACATATTTATTGGGCTTGATGGCAAACAGATTATGCTTGTCCCGGGAAGGGCAGCTCGAAAGAGAAAACCTTGAAGTCCGGGAAATAATGACGAGGGGAGTTGAATTAAAGTGCATAAAACCCTCCCGAGAGATAACGTCAGGGTGAGTTACAGGCCCGATAAGGGACTGGGGGCTCACGGAGGGGGCTTAGAAAGGTTGCCCAGCAGCGCACGCACGAGCAGGAATCATAAATACGGGGCAAGATGCCCAGCCAGGGTCACCAGGGTGAAAATATTGGGGTCATTCCAAAAACAATTATCCTGCTTGGTTTGCTCTTCAGGTCTTGTAAATCTTTCACCTTTTATAAAAGATTTCTGGGGTAAAGAAGCATTTTGGAAGCTTTAACTGATTTTTGTGGCCGCTTCTTTGTGGTTCTGCTAAAGCAAAAGGACAAAGGGGAAAAAGGCATTACCCGGCGTCCTCAGGGACACAGGGATGGGCTGACTGGTTTCTTCTTATTCCTTCCAGAGTTTAAGCAGCTCTGGGTTTTGACTCACGCCGCTGGGAGTCTGGTCACAGTTTAACAATTAATTCATTCTGTTTTGAATCCAGTTGCAGTGGGGCTTTTGGTGCCCATTGGACCCTGATTTTCGGAGCAGACGGGGAAGCTGTGCGGTGGCCGTCTTGTCTGGTGTGGTGGCCGTATTGACCGTTGAGGCAGCCTTCTTGATCATGTGGTCCTCTGACAGACGAGGCAGCCATCTTACCTGATGTGGCAGTTGTCTCGAAAGGCGTGTACCAAGGCTCATGTACCCACACGGAGCTCCTGAATCTCCTAGATCCTGAGAATGGATCTAGGCTGTGCTTGGCCTCAAGTTCACTGCTCCATTGCATCCCCTGTCTTCCCATTGTGTGTCCAAGGGGCCCCTGGATGGAGCTCTGTGCCTCTGTGCCCTTGTCTGCTTTCCAGGACAGTTGGCAGCATCAGCAGAAGGCACTCGTTCATTCCACAAGTTTATCGAGCACCTGTTGTATATCAGCCACTGTGTTGGGCCCGGATCGCCCAGGCCCAGCCGAGGGCTTTATCCCGGAGGCAGCCATTTCCCAGGTTTCTCTGTCCCTCTGAACATACACGGCCACAAAACCGTCTCTGTCTCAGAAATCTCTCTCCTATCTACGAGCTCATTTAATTTTTACGACCTTTCGGTGGGATTATTAGCTCCATTTTACAGATGCGGAAACGGAGGCCACAGAGGTGAAATTACTGGCCTGGGAGGTGAGGCGGAGCTGGGGTTTCAATCCGGACTCCAGAACCGTGTTCTCCCCCAGGTCCCATGCCACTCAGTCAAGAGCAATGATCAGATCGTGGGACCTGGGTTGGAATTTCTGTCCTGCTTCCCTCTAGCTATGTGACCTTGAGCGAGTCACTGAGCACTCTGAACCTCACTCTCCTCGTCTGTGCAATGGGCACTGTGCTGTTGCCCTGCTGTGGGGTGTAGAGTCCACGAGCTCACGCACCCTGGACGCTGAGCCAGGCCTGGAGCCTCTAGCACCTTCTTGAGGTGGAGGCTATTGTTTCTATGTGTACACAAGAGTTTCTCCCAATCATCTTTTGCCATCTGCCAACTCCTTATAGGATATAACCATTCAGGATGAATAAATGTTTGCTGGGTAGGACTTGGAACTGCTTTAGGTTCAAGCCAGACAGGTGTAGGAGAGAAGGAGGGAGGAGGATTGGGAGAGGGGAATAAAGGGAACAGGTGGCCGTAGGCTGCTTGGCCAGGCCAGGCCTGACACAGACTAAATTCAGTGTTCACACAGGAATACCCATTCATCAATTCATTCATTCGCTCATACATACATTCAACAAATGTTATTTTGTGCCAGGCCTGCTCTGGGTGCTGGGGATGCAGTGAGTGGGGAGTAAGACAGACTTGAGTCCTCTGGACTCAAAGTTCATATTTTGGGGTGGGAGACAGGCGGCAGCCAGAGAGGCCAGGGAGGAGCCTATTACTATGTGTGCGAGGAGGTTGATGATGGGAGCCTGGACGAAGACGGAGCAGCCCTGATGATCTCCATGGAAGTGTATGGGATAAGTGAGGCTCGGAGAGGTAAAGCGACTTGCCCAAGGTCATACAGCTAATAGGTGGTAGAACTGGTTTGCCTGACTCCAGAGATCACGCTCTCAGCCAGGACCTGACACGGCCTCCCTTGGGTAGCCTGAAATAGCATCGCCGCTCTGAGTCCTGAGCTACCCCAGTTCTAGAAATATGAACACATGCTTCGGCAAAAAGGGTGCTTGGGAAATGTACGTGTTACTCTTTTCCTGGAGCACAGGGCACAGTGGCCTGTCGTTAAAGGCTCTGAGGGGTCCTGCATGGGGGAACTGCTTAGCCACATTAACATGGCGTTTCCCAAACCTCTGTGTCCAATGGAACCCTTTTGGGAACCAGAGCATTTTTTAACATTCGTTCTATTCAGTCACAATTATTTGTTGAGCACGTACTAAATGCCAGGCACTGACAGAGCAAAGCAGGTATGGTCCCTGCGCCCAGGGTATTGATAATCGGTACAGGTCACGAGCCTGGGGCCTCAGCTTAAGAGAGAGAGTCTGGGCAAGAGGAGAGTGTAGGTGACTGCATGGTCACCCGCCTCCAACTCCTGACTTCCTGTGGACAGACAGACACTTCCTGCACGAACCCCCTCCATGGCCTGGTCAGGACTGTCATTGCTGACCCACCGCAGCCCTCAGCTGCCCTCTGGGAGTTAGTGCTCAAAGGTGGAGCTGAGACAGTCAGGGTGGTGGTGGGGGTGGGCCTGGGGGGCATGGGTGTCCTCACCAGACAGTGACCAAAAGGAGGCATGGAGGAGAGGTGACCGACAACCCAGCCCTCTGAGAGAGAGAGCGTGGCTTGGTACTTGAGGGCCTGCTCAGTTCCCAGGGCGTGTTATGGGAACCCCTGCCTGCATCCGTCGTGGGCCTCCTTCCGTTCCTGCAGTCAAAGCGCCTTGGCTGAGACCATGACGTCAGGGGGTCAGAGCCACGCAGCTCTGGTGGGCCCCTCCCGGATGCTCTGGAAAGTAGTGGGTAAGAGCCTGAGGGGCCAAGGTGGGCCGTGCCGGCTCTATGG
Source organism: Pteropus medius (assembly GCF_902729225.1). NCBI lineage: Eukaryota > Metazoa > Chordata > Mammalia > Chiroptera > Pteropodidae > Pteropus > Pteropus medius. The sequence goes on from NW_024356335.1 coordinate 1,960,367, forward strand.
GCTTCCTGGAAGAGGAGGTCCTGGAGTCAGGCCAGCAAGGATAGCCCAGCTCAGGCATCTGTAGGGAGGCTGTGGACGTGATGGTGATGAGTAGGGACTTGGGGGGTCAGAGAGGTTCTGTTCAAATCCTAGCTCTGCCCTTAGCAGCTGCGTGACCTTGGGGAAATGACATGACTCCCCTGAGCCTCGATTTTCTCACCTGTAAAATGGGGTAATGGCAGGACCTCAGGGTGATCTTTAAGGCCTTAGCCCAGGGTAGCACAGGAGAAGATTCTACCAGTGAGAATGTCGGCCTGGCAACGGAGGCAGGAGGGCCATTCGCATACTTTTTCTCCTCGGAAGAACTAGAGACTATGGAAAACACTCCTTGACCTGACAAAGCCCCAACTGGACGCTCCTGTGGGTCTGTTATAGACATGACTTTGCAAATCAGATGTGACAGGGAAATGTGTGCCAAGATGGTGGCCAGCTGTTCAGCTGTGGGGAAGGGGCTGCTTAGAGACCAGGCATGGACTCCTCTGAGAGCAGACGGCCACCAGCCTGGTGGTGCCGGATCACAGGTGTGGGAGGGTAGGCGCCTCTGCCCAGGAAGGGGGATGAGCGGGCTGCTTGTGGACTAAACTCACACGCACACATGCACACACGTGCACACACACACACACAATGTACACATACACATATGCATTTGTATTCACACATATACACTAACATATACACACGTACACACGCTCACACACACCAGCACACACACTCATACACTCGCATACCACTATTCCCGGGGGATGTTGAAGCGAGGCTCCCCCTCCTTTGTGCCCTTAGACACACTTGGGTCGGAGTCAGAATCAGGTCCATGTCCCACAAATGACCCTTCCTCGCTGGGCAAGGCTCCTTCACCATTTAGGCGTTGTTATTGTGAAATGATGCTATCGGCTGCTGCTCCTCAGTGATTTTAAGAAAAAACAAAAGAGAATTTAATTTAGCACAGTAGTTGTCACACAATAACCGCTGAAGACGTCCATTGATGTCCCCTGTCCCCTGCCCTTTTTCTGCTCTGGTGACTGGGGAGCCTTCCCCTGGGCCTTGTGGCCTTGTGGGAGCTGCCAATCGCAGTAGCCCAGCCCCAGCCACAGGGATTGGTCCAGGGATGGACATGTGACCCTTGCCAGGCCAATCAGAGACCTGGCCTGGGATGTGTATATGGTATTTAGGGCAGAAGTCCCTCCAGATGCCTGGAAGCTGTGTTCCATGTGGAGGATGTCCTCAGGAGAGGATGAGCCCAGAAATGGGACAGCACTGAGGGGGATTAAGGGGCTGCAGGGTGGCTGCTGGAATCCTTGTCTGCCAGGCGGTGCTCTGACGACAGCTGGTCTCGGTGTTGGCAGGTGTGGGTAGCAGCTGGGAGTTGCTTTGTGAGAGTCCTGTCCCTGAGGGCTCCTCACAGCATCCTAGGCAGGGACAAAGGTAAGTCCCTCCCCTCAACCCAAGCCCTCCTTTCTCAACGTGCATGGGAGAAGCCAAGCATCTGGGAGGAGCTGCCAGGGGGCCCTCTTTCCATACTCAGTGGAGGATTGACTGGGTGACAATGAAGGCCATTCGGCAGGGGTCTTTGTGTTCATTGAGCTCTGGGCCCCTGTAGAACCGCAGCCACGGGCCCTCAGAGAGGCCACCTGAGCCCAGAAGGAGGCTGCAGAACCATCTCTGGTTCACACTCCTCCCATGGATGGGGTTTGGACTTGCCGTGCATGCTCCTTCGTCCCGCTTGGTGAGTTTCCTCGTGGGACTCTTTGCCTCAGAATCTGTCCTCCCCAGGCATCCACCAGCTTGTCACCCTCCATTTAGATCCAGTAGAGCTAGGCAGAATCTTTACCCAGGAGCGTTCTCAGCTCCCAGCTGCAAATGGGTATGTGAGAAGAAGGATGTCTTCACTTCCAGTCCCTGGGCACAGCACTGCCTGTTACAGACATCTGGTCACCCGAGCATAGCGGACAGACCTAGGCCACACGGACCATGAGTTCCCAAAAAGAGGCTCTGAGTCAGGTCATTTCTGTACCTTCAGGGCCTGACCGGGCATTAGAGGACACTAGTTGAATGAATGCTGGGTGCTTTCATTCCTCCAGAGTCGGGGAACTCACTCCCCATCAGGAAACTGCTCTCATCTTATTAGTGGTCGCCTGGGAGAGATTCCTTGGGCTTCTTCTGGGGCAGTCTTCAGAGGGGTCCCTACTTGGTTCCCGGGTTCCCCCAGCACCCCACAGCAGCAGCAGCTCTCTTTCACCCCTGCCTTCCCCTCACCAGGATGACGAGGAGCTTTGTAAACTGAAGTTAACAAGCTTGCTGCTTTAGTCACAGGCACTGGTTGGAGTCCAAACTGTGGCTTGTCTCTGTCAATCAATGCATTATATCACCTGCAGAAGGTGATTAGGAAGCAGAGCTGTCCATCTCACCGGGTTTCCTGTCTCCACGTTGTAGATTTCTTGTTCCGGCTGACGCCTGGTTGGAACGGCAGCGGAGGAGACTTCCACAGCGGCAGCCTGCTGCACCCGTCCCCTCCTGTGCACGGTCTCGCCGGTCCTCCCAGCAGCCCCGCAAGGGAAGCTCCGTTACTTCTGCCCCTATCTCACAGATGGGCCCTCAGAAAGATTGCAGGGTGTGTCACTCAAGGATCATGGTGTTGTGACTCATGGCAGGGAATGAGAGCCCGGGTCAGAGCAGCCTCAGAGCCCCAAGGGGCTGCCGGTGGGCTGAACACCCCAGCTAGGACGCGGACCTCAGCCACGAAGCACCCACTCTCGCCTTCTCCCAAAGGCTGCCGTGAAAGCCCTCCCTGATGTTTTCAGAGCCTTCCCCTGGCGGCCCTTGGCCGAGCCCCAGGGGGAGAACTCGTGGGAGGCTGCATGCAGCCCATGGGCCAATTATGGGGCTTTGTGAACACACCTTGAACTTTGCAAAGTTTCTGCCTTGCTGGGCGATCGACATGTCACTCTAGGCACTGGAGTGGGGATCCAGATCGGTCCCGGGCATCTGCTCTGGCTCACACACGTCATCAACCCAGACTCCTTTGCGGAGCCAGCCAAGGCACCCTGGAGGTCCCCTCCTCTGTGGAGCTGCTAACCTCCCCCTTCCCCGGTATCCACTCAAACATCGCTTGCGCATGAACTTTGACCTTGGCCCCATTTTGGGACCAGGAAACAGACATAGAAGGCAGGCCAATGTCGCCTGCCAGGAAGTGAGAGAACCAGGGCCTGAACCGGGCAGCCTGGCGGCCCCCAGGCCACCCTGGCTCCCTCGGCCTGGGCCGCTGCTGTGGGGAATCTTCCTGGTCCCCATAAAGCCACCAGTCACAGCTGCTCCTTCCAGTAAGGAAACCGGGACTTCCGACACCTCCCCAGGAGTCCAGACATTCTCCAGACCAGAGGAGCAACTCCTAAGGTAAGGGAGGCACAGAGGTTTGGGGGTAACCTTGCTTCTAGAACTTTCTCTCCTAATTTATAGCCTCTGCCAAGCCCTTTTCCCCAACGCACATCAGCTGAGCCCTTGAAAGAGTCAGGGCTTGAAGAATGCTAAAAATTTAATGTATGTTAAAAGGATATTAAATCCTAAAGTAAAATTTACATGGAAATATGACATTAAAATATTTTTAGCTTTCAGGAAGCTGGGGGCTGGAATGCTATAATATAGACAAATTTTATCATTTTAAAAAGAATTAGCTTCACAGTATTTCTTATGTATTCTTAGAATTAATGCATAAAGATGTGAGCCCTGCCTGGGGCTACTCGGCTGAGGCAGGTGGCTGCGGTGTGGGTGAGGCCCGCAGAGGGTGGGCCAAGCCCACAGCTGGACCCTGGGCTCCCCCTGGGGGTGGGACTGGGGCTGCCCCAAGGCCCGAGCTCCTGCCAGCAAGCTCGCGTATTCTCAGTGAGTATGCGACCGGGCACCCTTGTCTCCATGGCTACCAGTTACTGATCTCCTACTATGAGCAGGCCTGTGACATTATCTTATTTACTCCTCACATGACTCTGGAGAAGGTGGGATTTTGTCCAAGTGCAGATGAGAACATGGCTCAGAGAGGTTGAGTCACAGGTCTAAGATCACACAGCAGAGGCAGACGCTCATTCCTCCCGGGCTCTTCGCTCAGTCTTGAGGCCGTTTGAGCATCCACTTAACTGGCCACCCCTTCCGTGGCTGGATCCCTGTGGCTGGAGCGTGGCTTCCTCGGGTCCCAGCCCTGGCCTGGCCCCCACCTCCACCACACTCTGGCTTTCATCTTGCCGGGCTCCTCAGCTGAAGCTGGCCTTCCTGGCCAGGTAAGGGAGCCTGGAAGCCACCATTCCAGGCACTTGCTGTCACCACCCCAATGCCAGGCCCCGGGCTGGTGCTGGGCACCCACATATAACTCAGATCTGACCCCGGGCCTCCAATACTGGAGTTTGCTTTTAGGAAGTCTGTGGCTGAGTCCTTGACAGGAAGGGCCACGGGAGGGGCGTGAAGAGGGTTCTGGGAGATGTGACTGGCTGGGACTTCCACAGCGTGGGGCGTGTGCTGGCCCCAGCACTCAGGGTGCATCATCGGTCAGCACGCCGGCACCATCCTCCGGCCTACCTCTGCTTCAGACATCATCACAACAGACGGGCAGAGCCTCCTTCATCTGCCTGCTCTGTGACCTCGTGACCCAGAAAGTGACCAGCCTGTCTGCAGAGCCGTATGGCACCAGAGTTCATGGTGGAGGGAGGTCCTGGCGCTTGGTGGCCTATTTCCTCCCTGTCTCAGCTGTCCCAGGGAACCCAGAATGGGAGCCGAACACAGCCCCAGCCATGCCTCGAACCCTCCCCGCGGAGACGAGCTCTCTTACTGCCCCCATTTTACAGATGGGGAAACCGAGGCTCAAAGATTTTAAAGGTGTCCTCAATCACCCGGCTAGGCAAGGGCGGGGCTGTGTGACTTCAGGCCCCCAGGAGGCCCCCAGGAGGCCCCCAGCCCCTAGCCCCGTTGTGTGTTGCAGCCGAGAGCCCCGCAGGCAGCCTCCTCCCCTTTGGGTCACAGTCCCCGCCAGGGCGGTGAGGCGAGTGCCTCACCGGCCTGGCAGCCAGCTCTGGTCCCAGGAGAGGGGGGCCGGCGCAGGCGGAAATGACCATTCGCCTGGCGGGCACCTCCGGGAGGTCACTCATTGGCAGTTAAAAATCTATTGTGACTAGTCAGAAAAATGAATAAATGGGCACATTAGTTTTTCATTCCAGACCTCAGCATCTGTTTGTCTAATCAGGGCAGAGAGTGGGGACGTCGGCAAGCGCCCCGTGCACGTTTATGGAAGTTTTCCTCTGTCAGAGGAGTTTAGATGGGTAATGAACAGGCCGCGGTGATTTGAAATATAATCCCATTACGCTGACGAGATTACGGGGCTTCACGACTTCACAAATCACTCTCAGGGCTTTATAGCAAACACCACCCTACTGGGACTTTGCATGTAGGCAGAGGTGTTTGGTGGGAACGCAACATGACAGGCTTAACCCTTTCCCTCTCCTTGGCTGCTTTCCAAACATCGGGGGCCTTTCAGCAGGGCCTCGATGGAGCCTTCAGGATCTCGGGCATTTGGCACATCGGCTGAGATAGAGGCCCAGCAAAGCTGGGGACAGCTTGTGAGGTGGGCATGAGGAGTCCCTGAGAAAATGGTTAATAAAATAATAACTAGCTTTAGTTGAGAGCTTAATGAGGGGCAGGGGCAGGCACTTTATCAGTGCTAACTCATCATACGTCTGCCAGCATGGCAGGCGTAACCGTGGTTGTACGTCAGGGGGACGTCAGGGGGACGTGAATGGATGTTTTTAATTTGAACAGTTATATGTATTTATTTTAATGTGCATCAGAAAACACCAGATCCGTGGCTATTCATGTTTAGGATGAAGTTTCAGGTGGAAAACGTTAGCCTAACTCCATTTAAAGGGAAAACAGGAAATCGTAGAGGAGAGGCCACCTTGGGCAGCCTGTGAATGGTGACGTTTGGGAAGCACAGTGTCATCTCATGGTGGCAGACTTTCGATCCTTGGGTCCTCACACCCCACTGTTCCCTTGAAGTAGGTGTCACCATGGGACCGATTCTGGACAATAAAATGTGAGTGGAGGTGGGAAGTGACACGCGTCGCTTTCGAACCACAGTAGCTTGTTGCTGCTGCTGCTCACTGTCTGGCCCTCTGTGCCCATCCCAGCCTTTGTGGAGCCTGAGCATGGCCGGGCACGTGGCTGACTGTGTGAAGAGAAATAAGCGTTCGCTCTGCTAAGCCACTGAGGCTTCGGGGCTGTTTGTTGCTGTAGCAGAGCCTGACCCATCCTGACCAGCTCACTCGTCCAATCCTCACAGCAGCCCTTTGAAGTAGGTATTACTGTCCCCATTTTGCAGAAGAGGCTCAAAGAAATCAAGTCGCTCATCTGAGGACATAGCAACCAGGAGACAGAGCTGGACTTTGAGTGGCGTCTGCTCTACTCCAGGGTCTGCTTTTTAAGAGGGCGCTCAGTGAGTGTTTGTTTTATAGGATGAGTTGGTGAGAAAAGGCAGGATGGGTAGCGTCCCAGAGGTGGCTCTGGGACTTGGACTGAGTGCAGGCCCACCATGCCAGGCCCCCCAAATCAAGCTGTTCATCCCTCGGGGCAGAGGGCCAAAGCCTGGCTCCTGTGTACCCTCCTTCCTGGGCACTGAGAAGCTGGTCTTGGCAGCTGCCACAGGCAGCTTCTTTGGGCTCTGAAACTCAAGGAGGGGATGGCTTGTCACAGCCGGGTCCTCTTCAGAGAGGGCATATTTGGGGCAGAACATGGCATCCAGGCCACTAGATTAAGTGAGATGACAGACGTCAATGTCATGCTGTCATTTGTGAAGTGTTTATGCACCAGGCGTTGTTCATGTATTGTCTCAATAAATCTTGACTCCAGCCTGGAGAGATGGGCATTTTCATCCCATTTTATAGACAAGGACATTGAGGCACAGAGGAGTTAACCACTTACCTAGAGGTCGTGAGGCCAGGATTCGGGCCTTGGAGCCTGCACACCAGGTGCTGCACCCTGAGGCCTCTGACCTCCAGCTGGGAAGAAGGAAAGAAGCCCCTGCTTCTTCCTTCTCTTCTTCCTGTCCCCCTCCCTGCTGGAAGGAGAGCACCCCATGGCAGAGCTGGCAAGTCATGTGGCAGGAGCCCGTGCCACACGCTGACGTGGGCACCGGGGCACGGGGCACAGGCGGCTGGGCAGGGCTGGCTCAGACAGGAGCACAAACCCCTTCTCTCCACTTCCAGCTCCGCTCCCCAATCTCCGGGTGCCTTCTTCAGCCCACACGGCAGCCACCATCCTTGGCGGTCAGTCCAGCTGGGAAACGGAAGCTGTCGATGCTGTGCCCGGGGTCTCCCTCCTAGGGTGGGGGGGGCCTTACTCTCCCCCTGGGCGCTGCAGCCCCATGCCACCCGCCCCTCATGGCTTTGGCTCAATGCCCAGCCTCATCACAGGTGTCCTGGGGCTCCACAAGGGGGTGGTCATACAGTGTGTGGGGAACATCGAGAAGCTGGGACTGTCCTGCTCCAACAGGGCTGGTAAGGGCCGGACGTGACAGTCCCGGCCGCGGCCCAGCTGTCCTCTCCCACCCCGTCCTCTCCGCCAGGCGCCTTCTAGGCCCACGCTGGTCCCCACAGCGCGGGCACAGCGTTCACTGTGGTGTGGCCTCGGGGTCACTTGCCCACCTCTTGGCCTCGCCAGACTGTGAGCATCTTGGTGGCCGAGTCAGGTCTTTGCTCTCCTCTTGGGCCCTGATATTTTGCATCCCTGACCTGCAGAACGGGAAACCCTAAGAAGCAGCTGGCAGGTTTTCAGGGACACGATAGGGGTGGGGACCATCTTCCAGCTTTTTAACACATGAAGACTCGGGGGGACATCAGTATGGTCTCCCAACAGCTGATGAGCCTTCCAGGGCAGCGGGAACACTAGTCCTGGGGTCCAGGTAGGAGTGTCAGGAAGCAGCTGCCACTCACAGTGGAAAGAGGGACCCGGCATGCAAAGGCTGGCAGCGCCATGCAGAGTGAGTTCTGGCTGTCAACGGAGGTCAGCTGAGGGTGACCAAATGGGCCAGCAAGGGAAAGCGATGACCTGAACGGCAATGAGCACCCCGTTGCTGGAGGTATGCAAGCAGAGGCTCCAAGACTCTGGGAGGGAACATGCACTTAGTGCCCCGAGAGAGGAGGCTGCACTCAATGACCTCACAGTACTTCTCAGCTCTTAGAATTCTTGTTCAGAAGCAGAAAAGCTCCTGCAAGCTTTGGCAAACAGAAACCACTGGAAGGCTGGGTGGGCTCACAGTGATCTGAGGCATTTAAGACATTCTCTAGAAAGGTCTGCAGAGGCTGCCTAATCTAGCACCTTCATTTGCTAACGAGGAAACTGAGGCCCCAAGGAGGTAGTACCCAGCTCAAGCCCACAGAGCCACTCGCCGTGGAGCTGGACAGGGCCCAGCGGCTAAGAGCATGGCTGTAGTGAGTCCCAGATGCAAGGTGACACCCTCCCAAGCCCCAAGTCCTCACCCGGGAATAGAGGTAATGACAGGACCTGCCAGGGGCTGGCTGCGGGCGTCACATGGGCTCACGCATATTTAACAAATGCTGCCACACAGCAGCCCCTCACACCAAGGAGGGCGGTTCTCAGTAGCCAGTTGAGGCCAAGGCTCCAGGGACCACTGCCCAGGCCCGGCAGGCTACCCACCCACACTTGGCGAAGTCCTGGTTGAATTACCATCGTGACTGGTGGGGGCTCACACTCCACACTGCTGGAAATTGGAGTGGGGCCGGTTGGGTCACTTCAGCTTACCTCGGCGTGCTGAGCTCCTGCTGCTCTGTAAAGCCGATCCTTGGGGGCCTCCTTGTCTTATCTCAAAACGCAGGTGTGAGAGAGGGGCCGAGGAGAGACGGACTCTAGACAGTCTTGGTATCTGGGTGACCTGGGCGGTGGTGGCACAGCGTTCCTCTTATGTTATTCCTTCAGGCAGACGTGCATTCCGTGTGAACTGCACATGCGCTACAACTCGCCGGACGAGGACGGCGTGGATTCTGTCACTTAAGGAGGTGATGATTTCAGTGTCACCCTTGAATGAAGGGGGTCATCCTGTCTTGCTCGGTGTTTAAGGAGGCCCACGGCACACTGTACGGTCGTTGGTGCCACCCAGATTGACGCACTGTAGAGTCACACTCTCCCAGATACTGTACTCAAGACTTCAAGAATTCAAAGCAATACACAAAAGATAGTACTTATACGACTTTTATTTTAATATCATTTTAATATTGAATATGTCACAGGATTTAATGACTTAATTAGTCATTCACATTTTTCAAAGATATCTAAATACAAAATTGCTAAAAATTTGAATACAGAGAGCAAACTACAAATAATATTTCTTTTGTTTCTGGGGTGGGTAAGAACGGAAGACATTAGAAAAGGATGCTTCTGTCCGCTGAACAAAGATCAGAATGAAAGAGGAAGTCATTAAAATGAAGTCTGTGAAGAAAGACTCTCGACGCTGAGATGCTGTTTTGTCGCATCTCTTCCTGTACAATTTAAAAACTGTTTGAAATGCAGGTCCTCAGTGAAACGTCTGGTCCTTGACCCTGGCTGGGGACAGTGTGAAAGGACGTCACCCTGGGAGGGACACTGGAGGCTGGTGAGGACCGCAGAGGCATCTGGTGTGGCCAGAGGTGTGGTGTCAGTGGACGCCCGTCCCTTGCCTTCCCACCGTGAACGCAGGTTCCCTGCCTGCAGCGTCTGCTCACCGTTCTCCCCGATATACTGAGAAGCAGCAGCTTCTGGCGGCTCAGACAAGGAGGCTGCTCTGCGAGGGGAGGAGAGGGAGCGAGGCCTTCCAAGCCGGCGGAGAAGCCACACGAGCTCTCAGTGCTGGCGGAAACGGACAGGACCACGCCTGGCCAGGAGCCGAATGTGACCTGAGGTCCCCCCGCTCCCAGCCTCCCCCCCCGTTCTCCCCGCGTCCCGTGACTTACACGTGGTCCTGAGCCTCTGAAATCAGAGGTGTGGGATGAGCTAAGGAGAGGGGGAGGGGCGCAGCCTTGGACACACTTCACTAGGTCCCCCTAACTTCAGTAAGATACTGTCCCCAAAGCAACGCGCTCATTTAAACAAACGGCATAGTTAGAACTATTGACTAAGCCCTAAACGCTTCTGAGAAATCGAGCCATAGCTTTTCCAATCTGTCTGTTCAATACGGGAACAGATTTTAAAGTGAAGGACATAATCAATTCTCTGCCCCAAAGAATGGTCCATCAACGTGGTAAAGAGTACACCTGTTTATTAAAAGGAAGAAAGAAATGTACATTTTTGTTCTTCGTCCGTTTTCAGAAATTGGATCAAGTGGCGAGGAGCGGTCTGGGCATGGCTGTGTCTACCCTCGGGCGGGGCTGCCAGGCAGCAGGTGGCTCCTCCCGTGTCGTCTGGGTCCTGGGCACTGCCGATCAAAGCCACTGCCACTCAGGCTTCGGTCCCATGGAAATGTCCCCACCTCCGTTCCAAGGGGTGCTGCCCACCATTCCTGTGCCCATGAGCCAGGGGCTGGCCTCCCCACGAGGACTGCAGGACACAGGGCGGGCTCCAGGGCGACCTGGCCCTGGCAGGCAGGCTCTGAGCTACGGCAGATGGCAGCTGGAGGCCGGTGTCACTGCTGCCCTGATTTCTTCTCCTTCTGGAAGCTGAAGCTTGTACGTCTGTTCAGTTTTCTCTGTTTTTGAGCAAAATAGTCAGCCCGGGCAGTGCTTGCTCGTGACTCCAAGATGTAGTTAACCTAGAAAGCAAGAGGACACAGCTCGGTCACTCTCCTATCTTGGGTTCTGGTCATCACAGCCAGCTAGCAGGTGGGGGCCGGAGTCCACTTGAGACGGTAGAACAAGGCTTGGAGACACAAGTGGCGGGCCTGGCCGTCCGGTGGGTCAGTGGTGGGCGCTCCTGACCCCAGAGCCCGCGCGCCCCCTCACACAAGCTGCCTCCTGTCTCCGCAACTCGCCTGCTGTGCATCTCTGGGCTCATACTAACTGCCCTGAGCCCCCTCTCTTGGCCTGAAAGAGGAGAACGTCGTAGGAATGAAGAATAGACCACACTAGGCTCCATGTTCGGCCCCCACCAGCGGGTACAGAGCTTCCCGATCACTGAGCACTCACGAGTGCCCACCAGCCAGGGATCAATAAGCAGAGTGAGGCTCAGGGAAGCGGCCGAGCTACCAGCACCGCCAGAGTCGGAGCCCCAGCGGAGGGGGCGTCAGAGCTGAGACGGGGAGCTCAGCCTTCTGCACGCTGCTGCTCCCACCTGCGTCCCCAGGGTCATTTTATATCACGACTCGCGGACCGACCACATGCCTGGTGGCTGCCACACATATAGTCACTGTCCCTGGACCTGCCACGTCTGAGCCTGGCCCCCTGCTTGGGGAAAGGAAGGGACAGAGGGAACAGTGAGACTCGGTCTGTGCCCTGAGGGGCTCAGAGCCAGCAGGTGTCCACCACAGGACAAGCGCCACGACGGATGCACACGGAGCACAGAGGGCTGTGACTGACTCCCGGGGAGGTGTGAGTGTGGGGAGGCCGGTGGGGAAAACGAAAGAGCTGGGTTCTAAGAGGTGAGCAGGAGTCCGGGGTGCAGTGGGGGTGAGGGGGACACAGCAGTGGGGCACAGCGAGGGGTGTCCACGGGCCTGCAAGAGCTCAGTGGCCAGTCGTGGCGGCAGCAGCAGGGCTGGAGTGCTTTCCAGGGCTTGACTCATTTACCCTCACGACAGCCTTAAGGGTTGCCATTATCACCCCCATCGTGCGGATGAGAAAATCGAGGAACAGAATGGTGATGTCATTTACCTGAGGTCACGAAGCTGGTAAGTGTGTGGGCCAGCGTCTGGACCAGGTGGTCAGGCCGTTGACTAACACGCCTTCTGGTTCCCAGGCCCTGGCCTCCTCAGAGGCACCTTCACCCCTTCACCTCCTCAGACCCCACACCTCCCCCTGCCCCCAGCTCCCCTGGCTGGAGCTTTTTGTGAGCAAACATCATTGCTCTTTACTCTCAAATACATAAAAGTTATGAGTAGAAACCTGAATATTTCTGGCTCGAGAAACCAGGCATCACCTCTGCTGATTCTATGCCGAGGGCCACGTGTCCTGTGCCTGAAGCGGGAGAGGCCTCTGGGATGGCACGTCTCGCATGGGGCCAGGCTCTGGCACTGTGTCCCCTCCAAACTTTCTGCTCTGATAGTTGCCAGCAGCAGGCATTAAAGGCTGGTGTGTGAGTACAGAAGGCCTGACACGCTTGGCCCACTGCCACGCCAAGGTGCCAGCTGAGAGCAATAAATCATGAGGGCCGCGGGGCCGGGCTGACGATTTGGGACACCACAGAGAGTGTATGGAAATAAGAGGTTTTATCATTCTCAATGAGAACAATCTTCAGGTCATATTGTTTGCACACTCAGCCAACCTGGTGTTTTCAGTATATTTTTTGGCACATATAACTTGACAAAAGCATTTAAAAAGGATCCTTAATAAGCCAACTCTTTCCTAAATTTATTATCTTCAGTGCTTTGTGATAATCGCATAGATAATTTTAATGGAAGATTAATGTAATAATCAAAAGATAAAAACGCCCTTTGGTCTGCCATTAGCTGGTTAATATGCTGTGGCTTAAAACTTGCACAATTTTATGCACTATAGAGTGTTTCGCTTTCAATGCATTTTACAGCTTGAGGCATAAAAATATAGGGAGTTTTCATGGTCAATAAAGCCTCAGCCTCCATCACTCGATCACGAGAAGAACCCGATTTGAAGAGACCAATGATCCCTCTGAGAGTCCTCTTCGAGCCTGCAGAATTAAGGACCACACATGGCTTAGCTCAATTACATCTCGGGGCGGGAGGAGGTGGCTCTGGAATTCCTCAGGGCTGAGTCCGAGTTGACGCTCCTCCCTTACGCTCTGTGGCCATGGGCCTCTATCTCCTCATCTGTGAGATGGGGATAATAATGTCTACGCTGCGGGACAGTTGGGAAGACCGAATGAGATACTGTACATGAAACGTCTTGTATGCAGTTGGTGCTCAATAAATGGGAGACACTGATGTCTCTGCACAGGAAAAACACGATGAGAAAACAACTAGATGGAGAGCTGTCCGTTCGTCACAGTCTGACGTCATCAGCCTCTGGCCCTTATCTGCTCCCTTCGGTTTCAGTCTACGGTGCTCATTTTATGAAAAACTCCAGAATTCTAGGACCACCGCATGCATTACCTGAGTCTAAGACTGACCCCTGCGGAGCCTCTGAAAGAAACATCTCTGCCAAATTCCAGGACACAGGGGCAGGGTCCTCCGTCACCTGCTGTGGGTACGGAGCTCACAAAGACACCGTGGGAATGGCAGATAAGGCTAAGTATTTAAATTGCTATAAAAATCAGAGACAGGAGAAGTGAAATTTCGTCTTCCACCAGCATCATGATCGTGAGCATCATGATCGTGAGCTAAGTAAATCAGGCCTGGGCACGCTGTGACCCTCCTGGAGTCTTGTGCAAGATGCAATATATCTGCGAACATTTTGCTATGAAAACAGACGTTTTAGGGCCGGCGACAGGCCTCAGGGATTTTGCAGGAAAGCATCTGCTTCGAGGGAGCATTCGGTCCTGCAAGATGATTTCTCAGCGCCTGCTCTTCCACAGCCTCATCCTGAAGTCATAAACCTGTGTTTCTGTCATCAATCTGCTGTTGTGAAAATTATTTTGATGTCAAACACAGGATTATAATTTTACAAGAATCCTTCTCAAGTCTTGAATATTTTAATGCTAGCTATAAAAAAAAAAAAGCCCAGCCCCTGACGGGGTAATAGAATATTTCTTCACCTGGTCCCCAAACACCGCACCAGCTCCCTGTGCTGTCTGGTGACGATCTGGCAAGTAACTCTTCCCTCGCTGGTGTCAAGCACTCCAGGCAGGCACTCTGTGCCCATGGCCTGGTCGGAGTGGGAGGGGCAGCTCTGCTCGGGGTGGGCAACGGCCCTCCCACCTAACTGACCACGCTGCTCCGCCTCCGAGCTGGACTGCTCCCCCCGCAGCTTTGTCCTTTTAATTCCCATCTACCACTTCCGAACATCCTTTGCAGCCTTGGTGACTGCCTCGAAATATTCTGTAACACAATTGCATTTTGTTGAAATCTCCCATTCAATTCCTTAAGGCTTCATGCCTCTAGGGGGCTAGGAGTTCGAGTTCTGGAAGCTGCTGAACCTGGGGTCAAGTTCTGGTTCTGCCAGTCACAGTCCTGACCAAGCTGACTTTTCTTTCTGAGCCTCAGTTTTCATCCAGGAAATGGGAACAATTTTCCATCACTACGTCATGGAAGCCACAAACAGGATGTGTAAAGCGCTTAGCTCAGGTCCTGCATTGTGTGGTCCCTCTGTGTATCTTAGCTACTTTTATTATTACTTGATGACTTCCACTCTTAAGAAGAGAATGAATAATCATCTAAGTAGGTTTATCATATCTCGTTTGTGTTCTAGCAGCTCTGTGGTGAGGTGGGGCAGGTAGCTGCCATGATCCCCATTTTACAGGCAGAGAAACTGAGGCCCTGAGAGGTGATGTGACGAGCCAGCGTCACACAACCAAGGCCCCCTCTGACTCTGAGCCCTGCTCTGCCGAAGCAGCTCTGTTTTTTTCTATCTGATCAATCTACCTAAGATTCGTTTTAAAGAAAGAATTCTCAGTTTGGAAGAGTCCGAAAACCACTAACTAGTCCAGGGCTGCTGAGTGTGGTGTATGGACCAGCAGCCTGGGCAGCACCTGGCAGCATCTCAGAAACGCACAATCTCAGGCCCCGCCCCAGACCACCCGAACCAATGAGATCCTAGGAGAGCTTTTCTCAGCCCGCTACGCTTTGCAACGTTCTGTGTGGCCCGGCACCCCCAACCTTACTCTGCTCCGGCCACACAGGCCGGGGTGCAGCCTCCCAGCCACACTGCTCGGCCCTGCTTCTGCCCCTTCCCAGGCTGCTTGAAATTTTAATATTTAACGCCTGTCTCCTCTGACAAAAGAAAAGCTCTGAGGACAGGGCCTGGGTCTGTCACTGCAGTATCTCAAGTACTGACGCACGAAGAGGCTCGGTGAGCACTGCTGATGTGGTAACATGCATACAGTCGGGTGTGTTTAGAATAGGTCACTAAAACTACCTTGAGTACACTAAGGTGTCTTCGAAAATACCAATAATTTCCTCGGTGTCTATTCCTGGAGCCTCAAGGGGCTCCTGACAATGGATGGAAGGAAAGAAATAGGGCATAAAAAAGGATAAATAAATATGCAAAGAATCAAGATTACTGGGGAGCCGGGAGGAGGCCGCAGGGGGTCCTGCTTTGCTGGTGGGTGCAGAGCAGCTGACCCGTGGTGTGACTCCGGGCGCGGGCCCTCACCAGTGGGTTCTTCCTCTGCCACTCTGGCCCCAGAACCTTGCGCAGTGCTAGGAGGGGGCGCTGCTGCCAGGCCTGAGAACCGAGTGGAAGCCGGCCCTGCACAGCTAGCACCTGGGCCGAGGACACTCACCTTGAGCACGATTTCGTTGATGGTAGCAGCGTCAGACTCGAAGTAGAGGTGTTTATAGTCGTGATTGCTTAGATACGTGAGTTTAAATATTGCGTGACCTGGAGAGAGAGAGAGAAAAGGCCGTGTTGATGGGGTTCTGGTGGGTTCCCTGTGCGGAGGGCCCACACTTATTCTCCTCTTATTCCGAAGAGAGCAAGTGGAGGCGGCGTGGCGACGAACTCTTCACAGGAGGAGTTCGTTTTTCTTAGCACAGGCCGGGGAGCAAATGGACAGTAAAAAAAAAAAAAAAAATCCAACGGCCAGTGAGTGAGGTCCCGTTCCACTCTGGCGCGTTCTTAAGGAGACCATTTCTTTTTCTCTTTAAGCTATTTTAAAGCTGGCCACGTCACATTAGGAAGGCTTTACAGAACACTTCTACACGATAATTATATGGAAAAGGTGGTATTTTTAAGACAGAAGGCCAATTAACTCCAAATTATGACGCTAAAAATAACTTCTTAGAGTCAAATGAGCAACAGGAAGAGGCAAGGCTGGTCGTAAGGCGGTTATGAGCCTTCTCCACGGGCGGCCCTGGCTCCTGCTGGGAGGGGGCGTCCTAGGCTTGTGACCCTGAGTGGAAACTGCTCCGAAGGTTGCTATGGAAGCTGGCACTTCAAAAAGCAGACCGACCTCAGGGGGTCAGATGTCCCCCGAACACACAAATCTCCCCTAGATCCAAATTCTCTCATACCCACTTCCTACCGCCATTTAGAGTGACCTTGTCGTTTCTAGACCGCTTCCTGGTCAGGTGTCACCTCACTCCACTGCCTTCACATGACACGGGCCAGCCCAGAGCACTGTACACCCCCACCTGCCCGTCTGGATCCTAGATGACCGGGCTCATGGCACCTCCCTGGGTGAGTCTTCGTGGCTACGCTTGTAGGCATCCTTCTCGTGTGACCTCCTGCTCCATATCGTGACACCTGCAGCTGTGTCTGCACTCCCTGGGCCTGTCCTGCGGGCCACACGTGCCAGGTTCCTTCTTCTAAACTGAGACGCAGATGCCAGCCTGTCTCAGGCCAATGTGAAGCTGTCCCTGTCCCGTCAGCTGGGCTCTGGGAGACCTCGGTGGCCCCTCCTTCTTAAGGAGAACGTTTCTTTTTCTCTTTAAGCTATTTCAAAGCTGGTTTTCATTACTGGCAACCAAAGGAGCATTGCTCCTGAGGGACAGAGAGTCAGTGCTCAGCAAATGTTCCCAGACAAAGGAGCAGCTGGTGACATCTCTCACCTAGAGGCTACCGGCACACAGCCCCAGAACCAACCTCGCCTAGTCCGCTCTGTGGACCTCAGTGCTTAAGGATTAAAATTCAGAATGTCCTTTCTATTAGGCCTTCTCGTCTGCTGTCCTTTTAATTGAAGCGGCGGCTGGTCACAGTTATTAATTAATAATATATCACCCACATTACTGTAAGTTCACCTCTTTCCCGGAGAAATCTTCTTGGGGACTTTATTTACAGTAGCTAATTCTTCAGATCTCCAAAAATAAACTGATATATGTTGTACATTTGTGGCCAGAAAAGTTGAGCTGCTGGTATTTCATCCTGGAAACATCATTATGATATACTAATTGTGACTATAAATTCCATATCGAAAAAATTAGCTAATAATTTCTGAAAAACCTCACTTTTTAGTCACTTGACAAATTTAGCCTGATTCTAAATTGTGGTACTAAAGTGTCAGAATTCTTAGCTGGGAGCTAATTGTTCTGTTAATACCTGTTTCTGATAAGAAAGGGAATCGCACATAAGCAGAGGTATCTGTGTGGGTTCATTCGTCTGTCTCGGAGCAACAGTTCTGTGGTGTCACCGTGTGGAAGAACAATGCGGATGTATCTGTTGGCCACGCTGTGAGCAAGCAGAACCATCTATGAAGGTCACGGGGCTGTGAAGGACAAACAGAGACACCCCCTCCAGGAGGCCTTACTGCTGACACCTGGCCACGACAGACACAGACTTCGGGGCCTGGGGCTAAAAAGGACCAGAAGGTCTTAGGGAGGCCTGTAGACCTGAAGCTTCGGGGTTCACTGACCACTTAGATAAGTGACCTCATGGACCGTCTACACCACCTGCTCCCGCCTGTCACTGACAAAACCAAACCTCAAGATGCTAGAGCATATTTCGCTTGAACTACTGAGACACCAATAAAAACCCTTCCTGTATGCTTCAGGTAGAGCCAACTCTATACACGGCATATGTGATACACAGCCTGCACGGGCCCGGGTTTCTGGAAGACAGCCTCGACACTGTCCCCCTTGGAGTGTATCAACTGTGGGTTCACTGAGTGGGGGTTCTGCGGTTCATCTGTACAAGTCACATGAAGAAACAAAAAGAAATCACCCCAAGTCTCCTGAAAGCTGCACATGTGGGCCAGGTGACCACAAGCATACCACCTTCTGTATTTTGCTGTGCTGGGGGCTGTGTGTGTCCCTTGCCTGTCCCCAGCGCTCATACCAGAGCCCACGAGGAAGAGAGACAGGAATGAGGAGGTGTCCAGCCCCCCCCCCCAATCCCCGCACCCGCCATCGCTCTGAAGCCTCTGACTTATTCGTCCTCTCCAGCGATGGCATTGACATCACTGAGAGAACACGGAGAATGTTTCCTGGAGGACTTGAATTTGAATTTCACCAAAGCAGCCCTTTGGTGACTAGTATAGATGTTAATGACAGGGTTAAGGTGGTAGGATGGCCACAGCAGACAGCACCCTCTTGCTCCAGGAGGGAGAGCTGCAGTGCATAAGCTCAGGTTACTATCAGCAGCCATGTGTCCCCTATGCTGGAGCCACGAGACCCTGGGTCAACGACTCACGCCAGGAGTTGTTTGCTGTGAGGGTTTCCCCCTCGCTCCGGGGATTCTTCCTTTGCTTGGTGATCACAAAGTTAACATTTTGCTCGGTGGCAGTTTTACTCAGTTCAGGCCCTGCCGGGGGCACAGGTGATTGGTCTGGTGGGGGAGGCGTCATCAGAGACACCAGAGCAATCAGCCATCGTAGAAGAGGAAGGGGAGTCAGCTGGGTTAAGGTGGGGGCTGGAGGAGGAGGCAACAGGGTCCGGATAAAGTGGACAAATGTACAGGGTCACGGGGGCAGCCAGGAGGTGACAGGGGCAGGGCCAAAGGGCTGAGGGAGCCGGGAGTGGGTTGCAAGCTGGGCAGCGACGTGAAAAGGTGGGTTGTGCTTCTGGGCGTTCACCCCGGCTCTCCAGGGCCCGAGGGCAGGGAGACCAGTGCCGCAGTCACCCAGGTCGAAGTGTATTCGGCTTTGAGCTGAAAAGGGGCAAAAAGGATGCTGAGAAGAGGGCTGACTTGAGAACGATAGAGAAGGGAACCCCGGCAGGCTTTGGGGATTCTTTTACAACAGAATAACAGTTAACGGCAGAATTCACACTTGCAGAATTTTACCCCGTCCAAAAGCTATATATTAAAGTGTAACAAGTTAATTGACCTCTTGCTGGAAACGAATCTATCAATAAAGACGAGTAATTTATGCTACGTGGTAAATTTCCACCAGGGGTGTCTGGGAAGAAGGGATCACTGGCATTTCAATATCCAACGAACAAGGGAAGAACATGGGATAAGAAAAGTCTGTTAACACTTTATCGGTCTCAGGCACCTCAAGGCTCCCTTCAGGGAAGGGAGAAGAGGGGTCAAATGACCTCCTCGCTGCAGCTTCCAGGGCGTCTGTCCTGGAGTGTCACAGGGAATCAGAGCTGGGCAGAACACCAGCAGTTTTCATAAAAATGGGGTGGGCCACAGGGGCAAACTGTCTCTGTAAATGTGTCAGCTGAAAAAAACTTAAATATCAGTATGATTGAAAAGAAAACGCAAAGTCTAATATTTCAATTAGCTCAAATTATTTTGCTTGGACTGTTCGGTTCTATTTGGGAAGTAAGGCGTGAGAAAAGCCTGGCGCTGGGGTCAGAGGGAGGACGAAAGCCCAGCCCGGCCGTGTCCTAGCGGCGGCACCTGGGCGAGGCGCTGGTGGCCCTCCAGAAGCCACGTCTGCCCAGCTGTACGGGAGGTGGCGGCACGGGCCAGGCGTCCCACTTCACGCCTGGACACAGCAGCAGGGGCTCAGTGGACGGTGGCGCTCATTCTTTCAACTGATGGAGCTGATATTTGAGGATAAAATCCTCATGAAGGTTTTGTTTTTCACTGGGCCTTCTTTGAGCGGACTTGCTTTTACTGTGCTGTAGGAATAACTGCGGTGTGTTGCGCTATCAAATGTGGCCCCTAAGCACTGGTCACACGCCCGGGACAGACACCACAACTACACATCTGCTCTGAATACTGCCAGGAATCTGGATACGTAAAAATGTATTTACATTTTTTCCCCCAAAGGAAAGCACAGAAGATGGAATGTTAACTCTGAGCAGAAACTAACAAGCAGCACGAATGTCAGAAGTGGAGACGGTCGAGCTTTTGCGCTCTAATTTATCTTCTTAAAAAAGAGGCTGCTGAAAAAAATGGGTTCCCCTGGTCACTTGCAGGGAGTGGCCACTCTGAAGCTGCTATTACCACAAGGGGACGGACAGCTCAGGCCAAGACGGGCAGAAGCGTACACATCTTGCTAGAGGCGCTCCCAGATACACATTGCCAGCGCGACAGAGGTGGCTGCTGGAAAGGAGGCCCCTTCGAACACGGCCCGCGGTTGGGCTCCACGTCGAGCCTGCAGCCCGCCGTGTCTAAAGCCCCCAGGTGTCCCCACTTGCCGAGAAGGCCCGAAATTATCTTTTCTTTTTCAATTAAAAAATTATAAATTACTAGAAATTTAGAAGGCAAGAAGACATAGCAGGGGCTCAATGGACAGTGGTGATCATTCTTACAGCTGACACCAAATACTGACACTCTGGCATGACACCCACGACCTCTTCCCTAGCTATTCTCACACGTGTGTTTTCGCACAGTTGGAATCTGATTGCATACTAAAATCCGGGGCTAAATTTTTTAGTTAACACTCAACCATAGCTCTTTCCTTGTCGCTGCGGTTTCCACAGCCGTTTTTCAATCGTTGCGTTTCATTCCAAGTTGATGCACGCCATGGTTCACCCTACCTCTCTCTCTGTCGGACATTTAGCTGACTTATAAAATTGCCAGCATTACAGTTAATGAAGATCTTTGAAGATTTGGATTCTCTCTCAATTCCTTTATATCAGGCAAGGATACTTTAAAAAATCTGCTTTCGAGGGTCTGACCTTTTCTGTTCGTTCTGGCCCAAAAGGGGGTGGAAAGTTCTCACTGGATTTCTTGGGAGAAACTACTGGGAATGCACGTTCTTTTAGGCAAAGCCATAGCTGTCTGTAGGCCCTGGGGGAGAAGGCTGGGCTGGGGTTCTCTGGCCTGAAACCCCCTCCAGGCCTGGTCGCCACTGTAAGCCTGCAGGAGCTTCAGTTCAATGGCATTCAGCTGGCAAAGGCTGGTGCTCCTTGCCCGGCACCACCCCATCAGTGGCAGAGGCCTGGGGCTCGAGCTCTGGAGCAGGGGCCGAGTCTGACCCACTGACACTTCCGCCAGCATCTTTTAAACCCTCTCTCTCCTTCTCTCTCACTCGCTCTTTGGCTCCCCCCATACACGATTACGGCTCTGATTATCCAAACTCCCATGTATTTCAGTGTATTTCCCTCCTTCCTCTGATTTACTGAAAACACTCTTGCTGAGGTCACCATGACCTCCGTGTTGAGAGATCCATAGACACTTCTCGTCTTTTGTTTCTCAGCTGTGTTTGATATTTCTCCCTGAAGTCTTCTGCTCCCTGGGTTCCCATGGAGCCACAGTGACCGGATGCTTCTGTGGGCTTCTCCAGTCGATCTGTTTCTTGCACTTCCTTTGTGACCGTCTTTGTTCTTCATCTGTCCCTTAAGTGACTGTCTTCCCCAGTGTCCTATCCTTGACCCTTATCTCTTCGAATTCTACATGTCTCCTGTCAGATTTGCCCCTTAGGCTTTCATTACTACTCGTATGTTGATGATCCCGAAGCAGATACGTGGCCCAGAGCTTTCCCCAGGGTTTTAGAGCCAACCAGTGAGTACGGCGGCCATCGTCACATGGCCCCCAGTGCAGCATGTCCACAAATGATGGCAACATTTTCCCTTAAATCAAAAGCTCTATTAGCTCAACTGAAGGCCTCGCCACCCACCAAGCCAAGTTCCAGGCATTTGGTCTCCTACACAGTTGTCACATATTCATCTTCCATCCCCTTCCATCCGGCGAGCACAGCCCTCAGCCACGTCCTGATCATCTTTTGCCTCCTCTGTTTTCCTACTTTCGATGTCTTCTTCAGATCCGAACATCTGCCCACAGGAATCATCCTTTTCTAACACACATCTGGCCACGTCGCTCCCCTCCTTAGAACTCTGCAGTGCTCCTTTTCCCATTGTCTTCAAAGTTCAAGCTTAAGATGACTGAGTCTCTAGATCAGCAGTTCTCAAACTTTTTGGTCTCAGAATCCCTTTACACTCTTAAGCATTACTGAGGAGCCCTCGAAGCAGTATTTACTATATTAGAAACGAAAACTGAGCTTTAAAAATATTTACTAATTCATTAAGATAACAATAAACCCATTACAAGTTAACATGACATTGTGTTTTTTAATGGAAAAAATATTCTGTTTCTCCAGAGTTTAATAAGAGTGACATTATTTTATATTTTTGAAATGTCTTTAATATTTGGTTTAACGGAAAACAGCTAGATTATCCTATCTGCTTCTGCATTTGATCTGGTGTGATATATTGTTTTGGTAGAAGCACATGGAGAAAAGCCAGCCTTGGAGAGAGGTTTCTGGACAAGAGAGGTACACTTTAATACTCTTCTTTTGATACCATACCAGACTTGATAAACAGTAGCCTCTTAAAGATGAGTTGTAATGTGGAACCTAAAACAACATTAATAAACTTGTATCCTGTTACATTAAAATCCATCGGTCTGTCTTGCACTTTGAATGAATCTTTCACGCTTGCGTGATTTTGTAACATCAATGCAGTAGTCTGGAAAATATTAGTTCACTGAGTTATGCGGGTCTTCTAAATGTTGACACGTTTCATTATACAGCATCAAAAAAATCACATCCATTAATATCACTGCTGATCTCATCAGAAAAATCTTTAAGAAATGAAAATCCAAGCTCAGAGATAGATACGAGTTTCCCAAAATTCTAATTGTCACCTGAAAGCTTGAATTTCATCACTAGCATCAAATACTATTACTTGTTTTCCTCGAAGTGACATGACGGGCCCACTTCCTTCATTTTCAAGAAAATGTCTGCTAAATATTGAGTTGAATAACCAGAGTCTGTCAGTTCATTCAGGTAGAAACGGTGTTCCATGAAACGAATGGCTAGTTCGGCTTGCAACTCAGACAATTATCAAGTCCTTTCCCTTGAGACACATATTCTCCTCCCACACTGGGAGGAGATGCATCCTGATTCCCTTGGGACTGCAAAACACTCCATGTCTTGCCACAAGATGGCTGCGCGCTGCCGCACTGCTGTGCTTACTGGGCTCTCGGACCGCTTTTTAAAAGCTTTTGTTTCATTTCTGGTCAACTCTTGTCAGTTTTCACTTCCTACTGTCTTTATTAAGTTGTCATTTCTCTCCTCCTCTACTTTTCTGCATTTAACATCCTTTAGGAAGAGAAATCAGATAACCAAATATGGTTGAAAATTTGTTTTAAAAAAGACTTCACAGACTCTGAGTCCATCAAAAAAAAACCACAGAAGTTTAAGTGCCTTGGCTTCATGTCAGTGACAAAGAATTTAAAGCTCTATCATCATTTATATACGATGTTGGATAAGTTATGTAACTTCTTGAAGCCCGTTTCCCCATTTGTAAAATGGAAATAATATCTGCCTCATGGAGTTGTTGCTAGGATAAAATCAACAGTCATAAAATTCTATAATGAATGTATATAAAACCTCACAGAGTTGTTGTAAGAATTAAGTAGTGCACATAAAGTGCTCGGGACACTACCTGGCATGTGGCAGGCCCCCTTCATTTTTACCTCCATTCTCTAAGACAAACAAACTTTTCCTGTAAAGGGCCAGATATAAATATTTTAGGCTTTGTAGGCCAAGAGCAAAATTAAAGATACTTTGTAGATTCTTATATAACTAGGGAGAAAAAAAAATTCCCTTTTTTTTTTTCGACAAAAGTCAAAATGTAACAATCAAATGCATCTGGGGGGGGGGAGAGGGAGAATAACATTTCGCTTCAATGGAATTCAAAATTAGTATCCCCTACCATCAAATTAATTGCAAATGTTCATCTGTAAAAACCTTAGCTCATTCTTAGCTCACAGGCCATACAAAAACTGGTGGTGCACTAGATTGAGCCCACAGGCCAGAGTTTGCCAATCCCCCCTAAAGAGGTCTGTTTTGCTTATTTCCTTTCCCGGTTTATTCCACACAGTTGGTAATGGTGACATTTTGAGTGCTCTTAATTTCTTTGTGCAGATCTGGGTTTCGATTTGGTATATTTTCCCCCTTCAGCCTTTAACATTTCTTATAGTGAAGGTTTAAAGGCAACACATTCTTTCATCTTTTTAATGTCTGAAAATGTCTTTATTTCGCCTTCATTTCCGAAGGATGTTTTCACTGAATATAGAATTCTAGGTCGACGGACTTTCTTTCAGCACTTTAGAGATGTCACTCCATTGTCTTCTGGATTGCATTATTTCTGACGAGAAGTCAGCAATCATTCTTATCTTGGCTTCTCTGGCTGCTTTTAAGATTTTTCTCTTTATCATTGCTTTTCAGCAATTTGATTATAATGTGCCTTGATGTGGTTTTCTCTGTATTTATCCTATTTGAACTTCACTGGGTTTCCAAGATTAGTGGACTGATATTTTTAATCTAATCTGGAAAAGTTTTCTCCTCCATCCCCGAGACTCCAATTACGTATGTTAGAACACCCGATGTCATTCCACAGTCTTTGCTCTTTTCGTCCATTTTTTGTTTTGGTCTGAATAGTTTCTATTGTCCTGTCTTAAAGTTCACCGATTGTGTAGGGAGATTCTGAAATGGCTCCCAAGGATCCCACCTCCTGTTTTTCGCACCCTTGTGTAATCTCGTCTGTAGGCTTGACCTAGTGACTTACTACTGATGAAAAAAATACAGTGAAAGTTTGAGATGTTACTTCTGAGACTAGGTTACCAACGATTGTGACTTCTTCTCTTGCTCTCGGTTACCTTGACAAAGCCAGCTGCTACCTTATGAGCTTCCCTATAGAGAGGCCCAAGTGACAAGGAACTAAGGGTGTTCACGAGGAAATGAGCTCTGGCAGGAACTCAAGCAACGAAGTGAGCTTGGAAGCAGATCCTGCCCTGAGTGAACCTTGAGATGACTATGGCCCTGGCTGACACCTTGCTGCAGTCTTGTGAGAGACCTTGAGCTAGAAGACCCGGCTAAGCTGTGCGGGATTCCTGACCACAAAACTGCGAGATAATAAATGTTGCTGTTGTTTCAAGCCACCAAGTTTTGGGGCAATTTGTTATGTGGCAATAGATAACTAACGCACTGACTTGTTTAACTAATATTCCTAATCTGCTCCCATCAGTGAATTTTTTGATTCAGGTATTGTAGTTCTCAGTTCTAGAATTTTCATTTGGTTCTTTTGTAATAGTTGCCATTTTTCTTCTTTTTGAGTTCATTTTTCTTTAAATCTTTGAACATATTTATAATACCTTTTTTTAAAGTACAGCAGGTCTTCGAGTAACGTTTTGTTCAACGTTTCACTAACGCTGATGAGAAAAAAACAACTGATTCCTGGCCAGGGCCACCGCCTGTGTGGAGTGTGCACTTTCCCTGTGTCTGCACGGGTTTTCTGCAGGCTCTCTCCCTTCCTTCACATCCGAGATGTGTGAGTGTTAGGTTAACTGGTGTGTCTACATTGTCTCGGCCTGAGTATGGGGGTGAGTGCACCCTGCAATGGAATGCTGTCCTGTCTAGGGTTGCTGTCCACCTTGCGCCCAGAGCTGCCCGGATAGGCTCCAGCCACCATGACCTTGAACCGGAGTAAGTAGGTTGAGAAATAATAATCTTGTTTTTATTGATGTATGTAGAGTTCACATTTATTTCAGTGTTTAATATTAGAGTTGTTTTGGGTTTTTAGAAGTTTAATGATGTTTTTGTGACCACAAATATGCTGTAGAAACTTAACGCTTGTTTAGGTCAATTAGCCGATGCTGAAACTGGTTTTGTTATACGTCGTTTTGCTTAAAGTTACAGTTTCCAAGAACCCATTGATGATGTTAATTGACTTTACTGTACTTATCTGCTAATTCTATCATCTGTGCCTGTGGCTGTTCCTATTGATTGATTTTTCTCCTGGTTATAGGACACATTTTCCTGCTTCTTTCATGTCTAGTAGTTTTTGACTGAATGCTGGACACCATAAACGTTACATTGTGGGGTGTGTGTATTTCGTTGTCATCCTTTAGTATTGGGCTTTGTTCTGGCAGGCAGTTAATTTACTTCTGGATCAGTCTGATCCTTTCAGGACTCCTTTTAAAGCTTTATGAGGTAAAGATTAGAGCAGTCTTTAATACAGGGCCAGTTTATTAGCTTTACTTGTAAGATATGGCCTTAAGTGCCCTGGATGCTCCTCTCTGGTCGGCCAGAGCTCAAGTGTATGGCACCTCAGTAGCTGTGCTCTGACCAGCCTTGTGAGGTCCCACGATAGGCGTGTGCAGCTTAGTACACAGCAGAAGACTCAAGGGCCTCTTGCTGGAGCTCTTTCTCAGTGTAGCCTCCTCCTCTTCATACCTTATTTTGCAAATTTGTCGCTTCAGCCTCTCCCAACTCTGCTGTCTCCCAGCTCACTGAGACTGCCACATGCTCCTTGGGAAACCCTGGCAGAAAGCTGACGTGAGAGCAGGTCCCAGCTCATTTGTGTCTCTTCTCTCAGGGCTCCCAGCCCTGCACTGCCTGTTTTCCAGAGTCTAAAAAGAGTTTCTTCTGGTTTGTGCAGTTTTCCCGTCGTTTATGATAGAAGGGCTGATCTGTTAGCAGTTACCCTGTCCTGGAAGTTGCCTATGGGAGTCTCGTAAGCAATATACACAGTTTGATTTTAATAAAAGAATGGCTTACTTTTTCTATGTCTATAAGAATAACTTAAAATCTAAGCACTCCATTTATTTATTATGAAAACACAATCTGGAGCTTGGCAGGAGGCAAGGGAAGCAGATCTTTCCCTCATTTATGCAGCTGAGAAATCTTTAGCGCAGAGCTTTTCTGTAGGGGACAGTCCCTGCCCTCACCCTTCTTTCGATTAGGGTCTCTTCTGATGTTAAGATCGAGAAAGAATTTGAGGAAATGGTAATCAAAATCTAGGAAAATGCAATGTATGTAAATTTTCCATTGTACCTAGATAACTGTTTTGTTAGTATGGGTCCATAAGCCCAAGTCAACAATTAATAGCGAAAAGAACACTTTCCTAGGAGAAAAAAAAGTCGATATCCCCAAAATGTTTTCTATTCTAACAAATATCAATATTCCAATCAACATAAGTCAATTCTTTCTTGTTATGTTAATAAGTCCTATGGGAAAATGAAGAAAGTTTACAGAGAATGTAAGAAAACCCACCGGCCAGTTTTGATCACAAACACAGACATACCTACATATTACGAAGTTAGCAAACGTGCCCCCAACATCCCCTATGAGCAACTCTAGTACCTGATAATGATTATGGGAGGTAAGGTCTTCTCATCTGTCTGGACCTCAGAGAAAAATCTCCTGCATCCTAAATTCAGAGTGCTGACCCTTCCAGAGACCACACGCCATACCAAAATGCCTCTTTTCCAGGAACCGCAGAGACGGGCTTAAGAGCTGCCTCTGGAATGTGGAATCAGCCAAGAGCAAGCAAGGCTCTTCCATCAAACGCGGAGGGTAAACAGCCGCAGTAGGTTAAGAACGAGGTGCTAGGTTTGCCTTTTCGCTAGAACCTTGAGAAGTTCTCCACTGGGCCTCCACCTCTTTGTTGAAGAGCGTCACTTGACTGATTCTAAATTCCAGAGGCAACTTTTCTGTGATCAGCATGTCCAGGTGGAGTTAGAGAGCCTCCGAGCTCTGACTAGTCCCTGGACAGAAGCTGCTGGATTTCTGGAGGGCGCAGCCGGGAGCATGGTCAGGCACGCCTGGTACAAACGTCGGATGCCAGTTCGTGGCCAGGGTCAGCCAACGGGTCACATGCTGGGCTGGCTCCCATGGGCTAAGTTTGCAGGGGTCTGGCCAATGTTATTCAGCCTCAGAGAAACGGTCCCTGAAACACAGAGATGGACTATTTAACAGCAAGTTGCAGCCTGAGGTTACTGGAAAGCAAACTGAAGTCAGGAAACTTAAGAACGCAGCCTGGCATTGGATGATGCAGACGGGCCCTGTGCTCATCGTTTTTCTCCACCATTATCCTGTGGCACGCTCCAGGTCTTTCCCTCCCATACACTTGGAAAAATTGAGGTGGTCCCGCTGGTTGCCTAAACCCATCTCCCGGCAGCTCCCTTGTTTTGGAAGGAGATGATAAATAAATCAAAATGCACTAAGCAGCACTTCCACAGGCACTCTGCTCCTCCGGTGAAGGCGCACCTCATCAATCACACTATTGTCTGCTTGAAAGGCGAGCCTTGTAAATGTCATATCCACTCAGGCCCAAGGAGAGGCGCATCCAAATGCAGCAAGGAGTTTTAATTGGATAGTGTAATTAAACTAAAAAACCCCAGCAGACTCCCTTTGACAGGAGAGATGAAGACCCCTTTTAATAGGGCTAGGAAACATATCTGTTAAAAGGATGAGGCACTGCCTGCTCCTGATTGCGCTCCAGAGTACTCTTATGAAAAGGCAATTCAATAACTGGGGCATTTAATATGTTAGAGTCCGTTGTGCTCTGTAATCGAGCAGTACTTACCGTATTTGATCTGGAACTTATGAAATAAGTCCTTGTCAGAGAACAGAGACACAACACAGCTTGCCCACCCAACGTGAGAAGTGCCTGGACCTCCTGGAAATCTACAGAGCCTGAGGATGCGCTGTAGTCCTTCTGGGCTACAGGTCTATTTGGGTATAAACGCAAGCGGCTTCCTCACCGGGGCTTAGAACACGCGGACGTGGCCGCGGACGCCCACTCACTGGCCTCGGGTGTAGCGGCGGCTGACGTCACCCTCGTTTCCCTTTCACACATTCTCATGGGCATTTAAAGGATATGACGACATTCCTGGGGACCTCCTCCCTTAGGAACTGGGATACCTGGCACACGAGTGTGTGTGCACATGCGTTTTCTCTGCTAGAAGTACCGTTGTCAAAGAGGGAGAAAAGAAATCGGGTGGCCAGAAGGTTCAGTGTATGGGCTGGGGTGCACCCAGGCCAATTTTAGTGCCAAAACCTGAGTCCTTCTGCCACTCTTTGCTGGGAGAGAGGGTGGAAGATGCACACGCAGGCACACTCAGACACACACACATGCATGCACGGCTTGCACCTCCACAAGCAAGGTAACAGAATTAGTGAGAACATGTGCAGAGGTTCGTATCTGCACAGGGCTGTCTTATGAGCAGACCAGAGCAATCCCTTTCAGATGGAATGCTAGTGTCTCAAGGTCAAAGTCAAGGAACCCAGCTTTCGAGTAGATCAAGAGAACCTCTCAGCTGGGGCTCAGGTGGGGTACAGAGGCAAAATTTCAGACTTCCCCATCCACAGCTTTCCAGAAACAGACTTTTGGCTTTATGTACAAAACCCCGAAAGTCAGATTGCCTGGGTCCTCAGACTGATTTTTCTTTTTTAAGGATGGTGAAGGGTTTGTTTGATGGCTGCTTTTACTCCTCCATAAAGCCTCCTCGGAGCTCTGTCTGCAAACCCGTGAACACTCTTAATACTGGTTTTTTCACTAGGAGCTGATGAACCCATTAAGGACATATAAGTGAATGTTTATAATCCATGAAAACTGGACACCGAATTAAACCATCAAATATCTTTAGAATTAAATGAAAACTACATAAAAGCATTTCAGCCATCAATTTGGCTATCACTTCTAGCCAGTATGAATTCTGCTGGAAAAGCTATTTTCGTGCAGATGTGGAATTCAATGGGAAAGACTGACTCGTGTACCAACATCAATCAAAATGTCGACTTCCCTGGCAGCTCTCAACAGTAAGGCGGGTTCAAAGGTCACAGGATAAAGAAAAAGCCAAGCTCTGGTTCAGCTCTAATATCTCCTCGGTAGAAGTCTTGCAAAAGTACCCCCTTCTGTATTAGCCTTGCTTTCATTAATCTTCTTGCCATCTTCTTTAACTAGTCATGCAGAACCGCTCGATAGCAAGACGTATAATGGGGAAGGCCCTGTGCCTATTACCGCGTTAACATTCTCTTAAGCCCCAGCCCAACAATGGCCCGGGAAGGCAGAGGAAATCGGCAACTGCAGGGAGCAGTGCAGGCAATTCAATTACAGCCCGGGCTTACCTATGTACTTCTGACCTATAAAACACAAGAGGCCTTTGTGTCTAACTGGCTCGGCCATTAAGGTTCCTGAAGATCACAACAATGCTGATCTTTTCTATTTAAGCTAAATCAATGTGGACAAATCATTATTCAGGAGCTTTAATTTAATTAGTAAATTAAATACACTACTTTACAGATCTTGTCAAGTACTTATGAAAAGAAAGATTCATTTAAGCGGGAGGTCACCAATAAGCCCAGCTAATTTAACTCCCGACCTTAACTGAATCTCATCGCGAATATCTAGCAGGCCCTAGTCCCGCGAGGGCTTAACAGTCGCCAGCAGTTGTGGTGCACTCATAACCCCAGCGTTCCCATCCGGGATCCAAACAGTGTTTTGGGCCGAAAACAAAACAAAACAAAAGAAAACAAAACAAAACAAAAAACAAACCTCAAACAAACAACCCCCCACCGACATAACCAGCATCGAGAGAATCAGATTTCCTTGAAATTATACTATTGCAAGAGAACGTAATCAGGTTACCTTTATTATGTTGCTTCCTTAAGATTTTATATTAACTATACTTAATTGAGATACAGAGGTCTTTTCAGCTATAAAGACGACAGCTACTTTATTGAGGTTTAAATCTGATTCCTTAATGATAGGCTGCTTCCTTGAAAGACTCTAAACCTGCACAACCTTCTTACGATAAAACCAGACCTGGCTTGGGTGAGTCTGGTGCTTCACTTAAATACAGCCGAGAGCCTCTGATGGGTGCTAGTTTCACAGAAAGGTCCCTTGCTTTTGTTTCAGTGTCGGAATTCGAGGCTAGTACTTAAAAAGAGAGCCTGCCGCATTCAAAGCCTACGTGTGGACCTGTATTAACGATGGAGAATTATTTCTCTGAGACAATTTAACCCGGGTAGTTTCTGAGACGGAGACATTCTCCATGTGCCACACACATCTTTGTTCAGTTAGAATGAACTAAAATTAATTTATCTTTTAGAGGTCTGTGACATCCTTCAAAACAGCAAAAGAAATCCTAAGGAGTGGCAAAACCAGACGGAGAAATCGCTGATTTGAATTACAATGGCAGCATACACTGGTGGGGTTTTTTTTTTTTGAAGTCTAGAAAGGCAGAGTTTATTCTTAATTTCTCAGGGCTTCTGACACCCAGATGTTCTCAACTAACTCTGGTAAGAGTCCATATTTTTACGTATGGCTTTCTTTATAAGGCATGTATCTATTTAGTCGTTAAGTTCCAGGTTCTTAAACATTCACAGGGACAGGGCAATAAATCTTCCCTCTGAGAACATGGCCTAAGAGGGAGAAGTTCGGGGGAGAAGAGCCGCGGAACTGCTATTTATGGAGCATGGCTTCCCAGTGTGCGTCTTTCTGATTCCACAATATATGTAATTATGGGTTTCGCTGCAGGCGCTCTGATGCTCGGTCCCTCTGCCAAGTCAGCTATTCACACACACTTTTTGGATACGGCATCAATTCAACTTGAGTCGTGCTCCTTATGACGACCAAATTAATGGTTTGACAGCGGCTTTCTCAATAAACACTGCAGACTGGCCGCATTCGAAGGTTTTTAAAAACCATTTCTTTTTTGTTCAAAACTCTGACAAACACGTCTCAAGTAAGACCGGGAACAACTTCATTATCCTCCCGACACTTAATGCCTTTTTGTAAAGAAGGCTGTTTAATAACACGTCCGCTCTGTTTTCACAACTAAATTATTCCAGTTGGTCACACGTTCCCGTCTTCGGCAAGACACTTGTGTTATGAGAGATAAAAACATGAAAAAGGAAATATATTGCAGAAATCAAAAACCTTATCTACTTCTAGACTCTCTCTCTTTGCCATAATTCATTCAAGAAGGCCCCAAGAATAATTTTTGATGTGAACTCAGCTACAAACATACATCACTATGCTGATAAAAATCACGGGCTAAACTTATGAAATATAGTGACTTTCATTTCTTTACTGCTGTTAAAATAACTTTTTTCTAAGGTTCAACAGACACAAAAGATAAAAAGGGTTCATTAATCCTTTAAAAAAAGAAGCAGCCCCGTAGATTAATTCTGAGGTCTGATGATGGTCTCGAAGATGAACTTTTTAGATTAACTCACTGAATTAATTTGATGAAGATACTGGAAATCATAAAAAAAAAAAAAAATAACACAGCATCAAGCCGATTCATTTAATATATCTTTGTTTGGGCACTTTACAACATAAATTATATTGAATAACTTTTGGTTTCTAAATTCTGGCCTTATTAAGTTCAATTTCAAGACAGCGAACATACACTGAGGGCAACTGCAGGCACTGTGCTAGGGGCCGAGCACAAAGAACTCGGCTCCTGGGGCAATCAGCTCGGCATGGAGATGGGCGGAAGAGAGGGAAAGAATCCAGAGAGACATACAGAGCAGTGTGTGAGGTGCTTTACCAGTGGTGTGTACAAACGCCTAGGGGCAAAGTTACAGAGAGAGGCTGCCTGGTGAGCTGGCTCTTGAAAAATGAGTGGGCTGGGCATAGGGAAACAGAGGTGTCCATAAGTTAGAGGGTGGGGGTGAGGTGCAGGCCAGGCAGTGGGAACAGCAGCAGCACAGGCTTTGAGGTGTGTTTGTGTACGAGAAGTTCACAGCGTCCATGGCCCAAGTTCTGGATGGGAAATTTTGGGCTGTGAGCCTGTAGTAGCCAATGTCTGCAAAGGCTATGCTGAGTCTGATTTTTATTCTGTAAGTCTCTATCTTTTAAACCTTTTCTTTTTAAGCAATAAAACAATTTTAAGAGTTGACTTTTTAAATGCAGAATCTCAAAATAGAAAAAGATTGAGCTCCTTTGGTTGAAGGGGAGGCTTTATGTCCACACATGCACGCGTGCACGCACACACGCGTGTGCCCCTAGAGGTCCCCTGAGGAACACGGTTTGAAACAGGGACTTAGGAAGTGTTTCATAGCAGTGCATCTCTTTATTCAGGAAAGTATCATCATTTCTAGGTCTCTGGACCCAGAGACAGAGGGGAAGACACCTCAGTTAGACCCACATGCGCGGTTTTCACCCAGAGCAACCCAGCAGGCCTGAAAAGAAGACAAAGGCTCTCTTGCTGGATTGTCAACACTGAAATGGTGGGGCCCACGTCTGCTCTGCATCCCCAATTCTTGGAACCCGGCCTCACTCACGGTGGGTTGACAATTACCTCCTGAGTGACTGATCCCAAGAGAAAACTGGGAGGTGGTGGCCATGCACCTTTCCGTCGCTCCCCGCTAGGCCGGGCGTGCTACATCCCTCACCTTTCAGAGCCTGAATCAGGGTTTCTTGGTGGTGAGTGTCTTGACGTGAGTGTAAGAGAAACCTGAATCCTGTTCCCAGCTCTTTCTCCAACCTTCCCACCAAGCTGACCCCTCTATGCAACATGTCTGTGATTGTCTTTCATTTCTCAGACACATGGAGATTCATAAATGTTACTTTTCAAAGCATCCTGAGTTCTTGGGAAGAAAGATGCTAGAATAATAACATCTTTATTGGTCGACAAGCTGGAGCGAGAGGGATTAGGAAGAGGGTGTTTATCTAAAGGCACGGGGGATCTGGAAGCCTGGGGACAAGGACCCCAGAGCTGCCAACACCATTCACACCAGCCCCTGCCAGCGGCCACCTCACAGAGTCAAGGCCTCGCGGGATGACAGGAAGGGCGGGGGGTGGGGAGGGCCTGGCCTGACTCCTTTCTCCCTACACCCCGAAGTTCTCCCTTCTTGTCAAGCTGTAGGCCAATGAGTTGAAAGGAGGAGACGACACAGCCTGGCATCGCTGGATCTGACAAAACAATTAAACGCTTGCCCGTAAATGAGACCACGTGGCTCGTGCCCAGTCTGGAGGCCCCGGGGAGCCAGGGGCTCCGTGCTCTTTAGGCCCCTGTTTAGTCAGTATTATCTCAAACACATGAACCATATTATAAACACTTGCTGGACTTTACGTTTCTTATTATTCCTTTTGGGTATGTCGTTCCTTATAATATTTGTCCTCAAATTTAGTGGAAACTGGAAAAAAGCCGATTAACAATAATTTTAGATGCTCGAGAGTCATACTCCAAGTTGCTGAATCGGAACCCAAGGCGGGGGCCGAGGGTGACCGCATGTTAAAGAGTCCACAGGCAACACTGACAGCCTTTGAGGACCACTAGGCGCATAGCCTTCTCCAGGCACCCAACGAATCCTTATACAGTTTAAACTTTTCTCTTCCATGGAGGAATTTCATTGTGATCTGCACCCTTTCTGTCCCTTGATGGGACTGAAGTCCTAAAAATGATTAATCTAACTGCTACACTCAATTACTTAACTGCAAAAATATAATACGTCAAGATATACAACCAGACTGTTATCTACTTTCATAATTTAAACAGAGGAGCGTCGAACCGGCAGCGAGCTCTTCTGCGGGAGCAGGCGGGAGTTTAATTACGAGCTGGTAGGTCGCGCAAATGCCAATAATCTGGAGGGTGCTGACACTTAGGCATGATGGGCATCTAAATCTAGTCTTCAGCTGCCACAGAAAATCCCCCAGCTTCCCTCGGTCTGGCCAGGAAGGAAGGAAGGCAGGTCCAAGTCTAACTGGTCAAGTCCCCCAAACGGGAAGAGGGAGGGTGCACGAAGTGAAATGAGGGCCCTGGTGACTGCCATCCTCAGCAGGAGTTTGTCCCCAGCCTTCCCCCTCCCGCCCCTCCCCCGCACTCCCATCCCCAGTGCCCGGGGGTGGGGCTACTGGGGTCAAGAGCTGTGAGGTTCTCTGCTGACATCAACGCTGAACAGGATGGGGACCCATGTCAGGCTCTGGGCACCATAATACAATCCTGTTTGATTAAAAGAAATTTCTGGTAATGAATTAAACAGACCCAAGGAAAAAAGGACACGGTGGTAATATATTCTCCTGGCACCCAGCACATTGAGGGGAAGAGGGGGAAGAGAGAAAGGAGACATAAATAAAAGGGACTACTCACTGGGGCTTTTTTCTTCAGCAAGGTCACAGGCACAGAGCAGGTCAGAATCGATTGAGATGGGTTTCTGCTTAATCCAAAACTTAGTGCTGGCTTTCTGATTCGTAACAGGGTCTATCTCTACTTTGTCTCCAGAGATACCTGTAAGGCCGGGGGGAGGACAAAAAAAAAAAGAAGCCACAAGAAGTGGAAGGTGTAAGTGATTTCGGTGTAATCATTCGACCTGCTTTGTAAATCCTCTATTGGAGAACATGTGCTATTTCTTGGGGCTCAGGGGAGGGCCACGGGCTTAAGACAGACACAGGGAGATTCCAAATGGCACAAGAAGTTGCACAGTCTGGTTTCCTGGGTGGGTGAGTTGGGGAAGGAGACGCCTTAAAACTATATATAAAAAGGCATTAAGAAATACATCTTAGATATAACACAGATACAATATAGAGTTTACCTACATTGTGTCAATCCTACATTAATTACCTCTATACTGTAATTAAATAACTATACTATAAGATTCGTTTAAAAACCAATTATGATCAGTGGTCTTTTTGTTGTTGTCGTTCTAGAGTAAGATCTGGGTTGGACAGATAAATCTGTAATATAACCTATGCCTAAATAGCTAAGCTACCAATGAAGAGTTTCTGATCTTGAAAAACCTTACAAACTAAAAATAGGGAAAAAAAAAAAATCTAGCTCTTCCCTTCTCTGACACTAAATAATTATCCAAGCTAAATTTAAAGGAAGCCACGGGAGGATCAGAGGGTCCTTTACATAAAATCTTCCAAGTTTAAGTCTTGGAGCCTGGCTTCAGGCTGTGGAGGTCGCTTCTCCACTGAGAGAGAGAGCAGTCGGTGCGAGCTTCATGCAACAAAGACTTTATAACAGGAATCCGGAATGTTAAACCCCGGCCCTTCGGGTTTCATTTTCCGAACTGTGGAAGACGTGACACACGGCGCGGCGACTGGGAGCGAGGGCGTGAGGAGAACAAAGGGAACCCAAGGGCGGATGGCGTCCAGGGATAACCGGACACGCACCGCCACTGCTCTGCTGGCGTCACCAAGCAGTGCGCGCTCAGCCCGACTCACGGGAGCCGGGCTCCGTGCTCCCTCTTTTCTCTTTGGTTGAAGATGGAGAATTTCTGGTCTTGAAATGAGACAAAAATCTTCAATATGCCTTCGAGAGCGGGCCCCAGATGGAATCTTGAAAGTAATTAATTTTTAGGCCAGAGTTTAAAGGTCAGGGTCAAAGTGAAAAGAGCAAAATGAAGTAAAGATATAAGAAATAAAACAATCAAATGTACACAATGCGACAGAAAAAACCGAGTTAATACATTTCACACTTATGACTCACACTTAGAAATTTTTCAATACAATGTGAGAAAACTTAGTAGGCCAAAAGGAAAAGCAGATAAAAGAAACAGATAGAAAAACAAAACAAAACAAAAATGACAAAACACAAAAACGAAAACGAAAAACTCCACAGTGACCATAGTCTGAGAGCAAATTTAAAATTAAAAAAGCAAACAAACACACATACGACTCTGGCGATGAGATCTGCCACACACTTGTTAGGTTCTGTTTTATCTTATGAATAAAGAACGTCAAGCCACAGGCAGACAAAGGCAGGCGACCAGACAGGCTGAGCGAGTCCCGCCTGCCGTCTGCGGAGGGGACAATGCAGTGCGGCCACTTAACCCCGGTCATCGCTCGGTGGTCGTTGGAAAAGACAAACAACTAGTATTTTTTTATTAATCGAATGCTGGAATTTGTCATTAGACATATTTCAGGAACACCATATTTCAATTAGGCACAACGTCATAAGTCCAATTGACTCTGGACGTTCAGGTCCAGATGATTTCAGGAGGGTGAGAATGTATCACTTAAAATAGATTACGACTACCCAGTTACACTCTTCCCTCCAATTTGGTCATTAATTGTTAAAGATCTGGACATTTCTACAGTTCCCTGACAGAGGTAAAGTACTTACGCCACGGTTGTCGGTAGCAAGTGTTTTTTCGTGTGTCCCCCCCGCCCCCGACCCTTCTGCTTCTTATTTTGACATTGATAAAAGTCAAAACGAGCAGAGCAAAATAAATGTGCATATCTCTTATGCGGAATAAACCCTGCCTACACTTCTTTCTCAGAAAGAGAGGGGGAAAAATCATCACCAGAGAGACACGGTTTTAAAATTTTGTTCTACGGCCCTGCAACTCTTGAAGTCGCAGTCAGTCAATATTGTTAATGTGCCTTGTTAATTTGATAGGATTTGTCAGGTAACTCCACTGGAAAATTATATAAAACTGTTCCAGATGAAAAGATGATAGTGACATGAATTAAAGTGATAGAACAATAGTGGAATATAAACCAGAAATGACACCCAAAGTGGCTGTTGATTTATTGCCGTACTGAGTTTGGTTCTGGGCTCCCATGTATATTAGTGCTACAAATCTGGGTCCATTTAGCAGAGGGATGCTCATACATACATCACCAGCTCCTGCTCCAAGCCAAGGTCACTCCCCATTGCATCAATCTTTTCAACAGAGCCTACTTCACAAAGCAGGACTTTTGTAACCATCTCAGATGTAACAGACTCTCGTCCTCCTTCATCTTTCTTTTATCATGTAAAGTACACTTTAACTTCTATTATTTTTATCTGCAAATTGTTACTGTATAGTTCATCCATTACCAGCCGTATCTCTACATCAATTGCCTATGCTCTGCACGGCCACAGGAACACTTTCCCAATGACGCCCTTTCCTGGGTTATGGTGCAGTCGCTGTGCACAGAGGGGAACCCCAAGCCTGGGGTTTGGGGATGAAGACGCGGGAGATGAATGTATTAGGTTCAAGATGGGCAGGCAGGTGGAACACCATTTAAACAATTGGCGTGTTCCAAAAAAGTTGTGTGTAAATCAGATTTTTTTCGAATCAAATCACATTTCCCACTGACTTCTAGTTCCACAGATACTTTGTCTTCATTTTGGATTGATCTGTAATTGGCAGGGGCCCCTAACACTTTATTTTTAAGTTTCTCTGCCCTGCAGGCTTTCAGTCAAATAGTTAATGATCTGTAAAACACTTGCCTGCCTAGAGGAGTCACTATTTAAAGGAACCTGTAGGGGAATCTTTCCTGATGAGAAAAATCCTTTTGTACATTAAATAATTTCACCCTACTTGAGATGCGTGTGAATCTCAGCTTCTTACAGCAGGGCATGTGGCCCCACTGCACCCTCTCTGCTCTGGGTGGAGAAGTGGCAGCCCTCTGCTTCCACTCCAGGCCAGAGCCTGTGTTCCTGAGCACACTCAGACCCCACTGCTGGAGAAAGAGTCCATAGAATCCAGCCTGGGAGCAAACAGAGACCTCTTCTGTCTCTGGCGTGGGAGTCTCAGGTCAACTTGGTTGGAAGGAGGCAGCAGCCTGGGGAGTGGAGACCAGCTGGAGGGCTGGTGCCACAGTCCAGGCCAGGGGCAAGACGGGTGAACAGGTGAACATTAACTGGCACAAACTATGTGCACTGATTCAGGTCTCACGACAACCTCGTGAACTTGGTTACTATGTTTATCCCTATTTTATAGAGGAGGAACCTGAAACACAGGGAGGTTAAGTAACTTGCCTGAGATCACACAGCTAAAAAGTGGCAAAGCTGGAATTTGAAGAAAACTAGGAAATTTGTTCCAGAATCTGTCCTCTCAGCCACTACACTATTCTGCAGGACCTGTGCGGGGTGTTTTCCATAGCACACGTTGGGGCAGGTGAAGGTGCCGTCTGGAGAGACTGTATGTGGAAAAGCCATTCTCACACCCAGAGCCTCCCAGTTCCCCAGTGCGGCGCCTTCCACTGCTCTGCACAGTCTCACTCAGTTGGGTCAAGAAGACATCACAAGGAACTCTGCCCAACTCGTCTTTAGTCTCCGATCTCGACGTTTGCCAAGGAACAAATAAATATGCAAATGTGCCAATAAACACACACCTATTTTTGTTCACACACGGCAAACCAGGACATGAAATCCTTCCTACCTACCTACCTACCTATCATCTATTTTTTGTCCACTTGAGCATGGTTTAATTGCCCTGGTTAAAATTTTTATGTAAAGTCACTGAAAGAAAGGCAGAAGTACCCCTTAAAGTGTTGCTCATACACTATTTTTAAGTAATTCAAATTATAGACATAAATACACTATTTTTAAGTAATTCAAATTATAGACATACAGACGTAAAGAAAACAAGGGAAGCTAGCTTTTACGTTTACATTTCCCCAACTTAAGTGGCCAACAATAGAGGATTAGTCAATCCACTCATGACAGACTACAACCCAACCATGAAAATTATGTGTAAGAAAAACTTCGACTTGGAAAAATGTTTAGGATGTTACGTGAAAAGGACAGAAAAAGTATTTATTGGAAAGAGAGGAAAAGAACACGCTCCAAATTGGAAATGGTGGTCAACTCTGGTGAGTGGGAAATATGTCCTTTCCTTTTCTGTATTTCTTCGAAGTAAAAACGTCGCCAAGAATGAAGACAAATGATTTTAAGAGATGACATTTTTTTTCACTTTCTACTTCAGAATTCAGTACTCCTTTCCAACTTTTAGAATGCAGGAGGGACTATGGTTGAATTCTGTAACTGATAATCACGAAAAGTGACCGTAACTGAAGATTACTTCCTTCCTTTCGGCAGTTCTCAGGGACCCAAGGGATGGCGCTGCTGGGAGGGGCCCAGCCTGGTGCCACCCGGCAGGCTCCACCACAGCCATGGCAGGTAAGGAAAAGAAGAACACGGGGGCTGGCCCCGGGTGGCCAGGGTCAGCCCCTTCCCTCGGAAACAAGGGAGGACGTTTGTCCCCTTTCCCAGCTCTTCCCTCTACCCACTTATCCACAGCCATCTGTCATGACCTTTTCATGCTCCCACTTCTGACAGCTTCCAGATACAGTGAGTCAAACTTCACTGGAAGCAAACTATCACACCAACTGTCAAAGGCAGAAAACACTGCCTGATCGCTGCCCTACATCAACGCCAACATATAAATCCTTCCTTAACAAGACAGCTCAAAATACACAAAAATGCAACTCTAATGTATATACAACTCCCTGGGGAAACTATCCGTCCTAGGCTTTAGAGTTTACAAGGGGTCCCTCGTCTGTTTTAAGTAACCGAAAGATTTCCATACAAGGCAACTAGCACTGTGCACCCGCCCCTGCGAACACAGACCGGGCACCTCCTCTGAGCAGCCCCTGCGCAGAGACGAACCGAGAGCTGACTGCACCTCTACCAGGAGGCAGCAGTGGCCCGTTTCAGACTTAAAGGCAGTAGCGCAGAGAGGTGAGGGGCAGGGACTTTGCAGTCTGAGAGTCGTGAGTTCTAACATTGGCTTTCCTGCTTCCTAACTACGTGACTTAGGCCAGTCGCTATACACTGGTGATGAGGACAGTGCCAAGCTCATGGGCTTGTTGGGAGGATTAAGCGAAATGAGACTTGTAAAGCGACTGGAATAGTGCTTAATACATAGCTGGTGGCCTTTACCACTACTACTCATGACCATTATCATCAGGAGTCAGGCACGGGGCTGTGACACAGACCCAGTGACGAGGGTCAGAACGGGGGAGCTCGAGGAGCCACAGGAAGGATGTGAACGAGGGACCTGCTGGCCCCAGTCTGGGGGACGGGTGAGGGGAATTCTGTCTGGGACCCGCTCCACACCGCAGCCTCGGCAGTACCGGGATCCAGAACGACTGTCCAGCTGGGGAAACCAATGCCCATGAACCCTCACAATCGCCTCCCATCACCGAGTGTCGCTGGGGATTCCTCTTCCCTGTGACCCCCAAGAGTTCAATTCAACATCAGGAGGGACATTCTCACACCCGGAGGTGTGGAAACATTGTGCTGGGGAACCCCCATCCCATGAGGTCTCCATGCTATTAATCTGGAAATCCTGATTTCCTAGCACATTCCACTAGTGTTACCCTGGGCAGTTACTTCTCCCTCGGTGAGTATGACCTTCCACCTTTGTAAAACAGGGAGACAACAGCCCCAGTTCCTGAGGTGTCAGGAAGATAGAATGGCATAAGCATGTAAAAAACTTGGCGGAGTGCCTGGCACATAATAAGGACTCAATTAATTATTACTAAAATTATTATTAAAGTTGAATCTCAGGCGAAAGGGCAAAGCTGGGGCTGACGCCCAATTCCAACTGGGTCTAATGTGTTCCGACCCATCAGCTGTTTCCCAGGGTCCCAGGAGGCACGAACTCCTGTGAGGCATATTTAAAACACCCGTCTCGGAAGCTAAAACACCAATTTGGCAAAAATTAGGGCGTTTGACATTCCATGCCTCAGTGTATTTCCTGAGTTATTGTTTATTTGCTCAAACATCATGAGCTGTGGTTCATTCATCAATATCCTACAACTCGGAATCTAAGACTATCAAAGCCCCTCTGCTGTTAAATCCTGGAGCAGCTCTTTACGCAGAGCTACAATCCTCTACTCTTCAGGTTACCCAGAGCCTACGAAAGCCTGGAAAAGCCCCCTGGGAGGGCCACTGAACAACTCTTGGCCAGAGTGGATTTTGCTGAATCTACACGGCCAATCGATAGCGTCCACAGAGCAGTCACGGAAGTCTTTGAAACTTGCCTGAATTTACACACAGGATCAGACACACAGGCTGTTTGGGCTTAATGAGACCTCAGAGATCACCTAGTCTGGGGCTTTCATTCTCCTATGAAGAAATTGCGGCTCAGGGCAGGGATATGACTTGTCTGATGTCACCCATTAATGACAGAGCTATCATCATAATTCACATCTTCATACTATCTGGCCGGGCTTAAAAAGACCGGCTCTCCTGTCTTGCTATGCATTGTTTATATAGTGGGTATATTCACACGGTGATCAAATGCATTCCAGTATAAAAAGCACAGCCTTGGCAATATGCTAGGAACCCAAAAAAGGTGACGAAATCACATTGTGGGTCACAACTAAAATGAGACCCAGGAGAGCCTTACATTCCTGAGGTCAGGGGGGGTCCTGGGGTCCAACTCGCTGGTTCCATTCGAGGGACTAACCATCTGAAATTGTTTGGGAGACACAGCTAAAAGCTGCCAACTCCAACGTGTGGTTGGTGACTAATCTAAGTGGACCTGACTAGGCCATTATCCTTAGAACGCAAACTAAGGGGCACTGAACACGAATCGGACCGTGACCACACGGCAACACTCGGCACAGCACCTGGTCACAAGGGCGGAGCTTACAACATGGGGCCCGGGACTGTCCAATCCCATACACCTGTCCTCAGAGGAGGGCTGAATTCTCTCTGTAGAGAAGGCAGTTACAAAGATGTTTTGTACTGGGGCAGTTAGGTCCCCAAACTATTCTCCTGGTAAATGGATACCTCGGCTGAGCTTATAATGCGAGTTCGGAAGCAGTAATGCCATTTCCTAAGAGAATTTATAACAGTATCAGTCCAGGGTGGGGAAAAGTCAGCCTTCCTCCCAGTCGGGCCCACGTACACTGTCAGAGCGTGAAGGCAGGCAGGAAAGCACCCAGGGTTCCCGGCATCCCAGCCAGGAGCTCCTCCAGCAACTCCATCCCTGCACTAAGCACCGGCGCAGCAAAGGAACTTTCTGGAACACGTCTCGATAGAACCTGTCCTGCTCTCTCACGACTTCATTAGTATTTGTTAAGCTTGATTACGAATTTTGGTTCAGAACATGTGGCCACAATAGGGACACAAAAATTGTTTCGCACTAGCATTGCCACCCTCAAAGTACTCAGTGGATCCAAGGAGTTTGGAGTTAAGCATGACGCACGTCTCATGATCATTTTGGTGTCTTTGAATGGAGAAGGATTATCTCCTCAGTATTCGAAAAGAAAATGAAACAGAAACGTGGAAGGAAGCTCAATCCTCTTAAGAACACACATTTCCAGATCATGTATTACTTGAACTTGACACCACAGGTACCCCATCGGAAAGTAACGAGGCAAATGTTTTATTCATATAGCCACACAGAACTAGTTTTAGCGTCAGAGTGAGCCTGAGGAGTAGAAGTCCAGGCTACAGCTCTTTGCTTTCACTCACGTAGTCTCGTGCTGTTAATGTGTTTCTTACCTCTGCATATAGTTTACTAAAAAATAACTCTGTAATAAGGTCTTCCTTGAGTGCTGGCTTGTAGGTATCAACTAGGGGGTTAAATATGAACTGCAACAGGACAGATAAACCAGGGAAGACAACAGATGGCAAATATGCTGCCTCTCATCATGCTCAGGCCCAGGGCAGACATTTTTAATCAATCACAGAATTTCTTTATGTTGCCCTCAGACACAGCTCAAGACGCTGCCTCAGCATAATGCTCTGGGCAGCCATTACAAACCTGACCGGAGTCAGTTTATGAGATGAAACTACTCTGCCTTCTCTAAGATGTGTGCTATTATACCTGATAATTCTGATAGATATCTACTGTGATCACGGATATTATTATACATATGGACTGTTTTATGAAGAGATAATGGAAGTAACCTTTCGGCAGAGGTTATTTTATAATATAGTCTTTATCTGTAAATCCTATACAGAATTTGTATATCTATATGGAATTTTGTTAGGCTATATGCGCAATATGACAGATGGAATTCATTATGTATATTACATATTCGTATTATGGGATGAATTCAAGGTGTGTTATGTTTCCCTTTGGTGACGTGGGGACAACTTATATCGACAAATGGTAAGTTGAAGAAATCAAGTTAGCACAAGTGGCATGACTATTAAAGCACTTCTCAGCCTGAGACTGAGTCAGGAAAACCAGGCTGACCTGCCCAGTCAGTAAACTCAAGCCTCGGACAAAGCGATAAGGGGCAGTTAAGCATGACGCACGTCTCATGATCATTTTGGTGTCTTTGAATGGAGAAGGATTATCTCCCTTCGAATGCTGTGAGGCTGGGTTTCCCAGACCTCACAATTGAGGGGAGGTTCTGAGCCAGCAGGTCTGGGGTGGGGTTGGGGGATCTGGTACAGGGTCAGGACAGGAAGCACTGCTTGAGGGTACCGTGTGAAGGAGAGGTGTGCTGTGACATCTCGGCCCCCTCTGCCTTGCTTACATGGGTTTCTGGGCAGCCCCTTGGCGAGTGCGTCAGAATTCAGTTTCTGCCACCAGCCAGCAAATACTTACTAACAGGATACTATAGGCTTTCTAGATCATGGCTGGTACCACCACATGATGCTTTTAGTTTTGATTTTCCCCAAACGTATTTTACCCTGCCAGTCTTGGCTGTTTGGGTAGTACCTATGTCTTAGTGCCTGACTCTGTGGTCAGCCACACAGGATCAGGCACACAGGTGACCAGTTAATGGGAAAAAACCCTCAATTTGGTGTTAGCCCAAGCCAAGGTCTACACTTAAAGAGCATCTGTACTTTTAGGCCAAACACGGATGAAGCAGGCAAGATGAAATATTCCAAGAAGGTTTTCAAGAAACAGAAATGGTCAGACATGACGGCTTTGTTTGGTGACTCTGCAGGCTGGGA
The DNA here is from genome assembly GCF_902729225.1 of Pteropus medius. Lineage (NCBI taxonomy): Eukaryota > Metazoa > Chordata > Mammalia > Chiroptera > Pteropodidae > Pteropus > Pteropus medius. Next base: position 2,004,864 of record NW_024356335.1, read on the forward strand.
GAGCAGGGACGGTAAATCGATTTCAACCGGAGAACCAACTCCAGTGACAGGCGGGGGCTGTGTAGAGGGCTGCGCCGGGGAGGGTTCTGAGGACAGGCGCGGACCCAAAGGGACAAAGTCCAGCGGCTGACCAACGAGGGGAGTGGAGGGAGAAACAGCAGTGCCCACATTACAGGACGGGCAGAGTGACGGGTGTGCGGAAGCTCTAGGACTGGCCGGACGGAAGCAGTCACTTCCTTTGTAAAGGCCAGTTCTGAATGACCAAGGCATCTGTGGCACGATGGGTTGGGTGAAGCGCAGGGATTGGGTTTCGGGCCCAGTCCTCCTGGGACTGGCCATCTCAGTGTATATCTGATGGTTGAGGGTGAGGGAACGAGAGCTAGTGCCTGTTAAGTGGTAGCTGTGTGCCAGTCACCACTAAGTGCTTTATACACATCACGTTATTGCATTAACCGCCCCGAGCCTGCTTCTCAGTCATGAAATGGGAATGTCATCAGCGTGCTGTGTGGATTTAATAAGGTAAGAGGGGTGAAAGTTCACCGCACACCGGAAATTGTCATAGACCCATACGGTACTTGCGCTCAGGGCATAATAGAGTAGTCAGCTGTAGGACTCAGCGTCAGAAGGATGTCGGTTCTGATTCTAGCTTCATTATTACTAGATTTCCCCATATCCCAGTTTCTTCATATAAAATATGGAGATAATATCAGTACTATCTAGTAATAGGGCCAAAACAACAGGAGACGATGCATGTAGAAGAGCGATCAGCAAAATGCTTGGCACACAGTAACTGCTTTTAAAAATCATATTTTTTTGTTAAAATTATTTAAAAAGATCAGATCTTTGCCATAGCCTTCATTAATAGATTCCGATAAACTTTTCAACCATAGGAAAGTCTGGTGGGAAACTGGATCAAGACTGGGTCTTGCAGATCAAAGTCCGACTCTCTCACCCCGATCTCAGAAACAAATGGCAGGAGGTAAAGTGGGGGCGTTGGCCACCACCGCCATCAGAGGGCATGCAGCTGTGGTGGCACCGCGGAGCGCGGGAGTGGACGCTCACAGGCCACTGCCGCGCAGGGGCCAGGTCGTTTCCTGTGGAATCAGCAGGGCTGCCGGGTAAACGCCGTGCACAGACACTCCCTGCTAAGAACGAGCCAGAGCAGGCAGCGAAACCTCCGCTCTGACTGACACAGGACGGACGTGCAGAGGAGCCCATCCATCAGTGTCAGGGAAGACCTGAAGTGCCTGGCTAGTCCGCTGAAATAAAATAAATTATTTACTGATCCCAGGATCTAGTTGCTCAGTTCAATGTTCATAAAGGGTGTGCAATTTGCTGCCCTGTACTTTGCGGTAGATTCTGTTTCAGAAAGAAAGAATTTCTGGATTGCTGTGTGCAGGTTCTTGTTGTCGGAACGAAAGGGTGTCTGTCACCTGCTCTGCAAGGAGGGAAAGAGGGTCTTGGGTTACATATCTGAACTCACCTACGTGGGAACAGGACAGGAGCTTGTTTACTCACTGCACGGTACAGTCCTCGTGGGCAGTTTATCTGACTGCCGCAAAATTCCTTAGGACTAATTAATGAAGTTTCGGCTTATAATGCTAAAGACGGAACTTAAATTCGCAGTCAAAACATTCTGGTATCTGTTTTTTAACAGTTCCTCAGAGCCGTGAGTGACTGTCCACCAGAGGGCGCTGTGTGGACCACCGGAAGCATCTGGAGGTGACCGGGACCTGGCCCGTCACCTCATTTCTGAGAACCACTGCTCTAGGGAGAGACACTTGCATCAATGTCATCATCCATCTCCACCTGACAAGTCTCCACTGTGGCTACAAGTGAAACTGTGCCAACAGAGCCACTACGTAATCTGAGTTAAGTACTTTCAAGATGGTAGACTAGGAGAGAACGCAATAGGCAAAATAAATAATAATGACAACAGTAACAGCAGTAGTAAGACAAGCTGCCCCTGAGAATACAGATCCGATGGGTCAGACACCTTCATACAATCTTGAAAGGTAAACACTGCACTTCCCATTTTATAAGTGACAATGACTAAGGTTGAAAAGGGAAGGGACTTGTCTAAGGTGACAGTGCAGGTAAGTAGTAATGCTGGAATTCGAACCCAGTCCTGACGGCAGAGCTTGGGCTCTTCCCACAGATCCTTTTGTGGACCTTTTCCTTTAAATGAATACACAGGTCAGAATCTGATGAATTCAAGTTTGGTTTTTTGCCTTTGGAAAAAAGTGGGGTGGAGCGGGCGGTGTGGCTTGGGGTGAGCTCGCAATCTTGGTTACCTTCCCAAGGCATTGCTTTGCACCGTGGGGATCGGTGGATCTGCTGATTATGCTCATCTGGGAAAATGCCCGCCTGAACCCTGGACCTTCACCTTGCCTGCGCTCAGGCTGCTCACTGAGCTTCTTAACTGGATGTCTGAGTAAGCATTCTTATCTTAGTCAACTTTTCACTGAAGATATACCAACAGAACGTACAGAAGTCGTTGAGTTTATGACTTGAGTTTCCCACAAAGTCTGCATAAGCACGTAATCAGCACCCAGGCGGGACACAGAACCGCATCAGTGGTCCAGGAGCTCCGCCCAGTTACCCCCACCTCCCAGGATAACTGCCATCCTTACGCTGCACAGACTATGTATTTTTGAATGCTAATCAAATGAAATCATGTTGTATGTAATTTTACCCCCTTTTTTGGATCCAGTTTCTTTCTGAGCAGCCTTATTTTTACTTTTATGAGAGATATCAGGAAAGGTGGCCCCAGGAAAAACAATACTGAAGGTCTCTATGTTTTAAGGATTGACATTAAATAAACATTTTTTTTTTTTTTAATCACTTTGGAGATTTAGCATTTGTGAGGAGAAAGAAACAGTCTAGAGAGGGGAAAGGAAGGTGGGTTCTGGGTTTTGGTTCAGAGCTCCTGGTGCTAATTCACCTACTGAGTCTGTTCGAATCACCACCACCTTAGCAGCTGATGTTCACCGGACACTTGCTATGTGCCAGGCGCCTTCCTAGGCACCACGCGTGTGGTGACATTTCATCCCCATAATTACCCTATCTGTAAGATAGAGACTATTATCTCCATTTACAAATGAGGAAACTGGGACTCTGAATCGCTTGCCTGTGGTGAGACAGCTAATAAACGAGCCAGGGTTTGAACCCAGGCCTCCAACTCCTGAGTCTGTCCTCTACTTTGCCTCTCCACTAACAGCTCTCATTTACAGTTTTACCAAGGGCCCGGCCCTGCGCTAAGTGCTTTACATGGAGTACCTGGCTTGTTCCCCACAGCAACCCTATGAAGTCACGACCACTGGTATTCCCATTTAAGCTGAAAGAAACTGAGGCTCAGCAAGATCAAGGCACTTGCCTGAAGAGCACTGAAAACACTTGTGATTCTGATGCGCATCTCTCAGTTACTAAGCTGTACTGACTGTCGGCATCTTTCAAGCTCTTGTCAGTCAAGTTGGGAAGAAATCTTTGAGAGATTTTGAGAGTTATTACAAATCAGCCACACTAATGCCAACATTAGAAAAGACTTTATGATGAGACACACACAGAGCATTTGCGAGGAACAAAATTAGTGAGCCCTAGAGTTAGAATTTGAACCTTCTCCCTTTACGCATGAGGCAAATGCGGTCTGGGCAGGGGCAGTGTGGCTGATGTTGGTGCAGAGCCAGGGTGCAGCCTGGCCCCCTGACCGAGGAAGCCAGGCGTCCGTACCCACTGCCCTGCCTCCCACCACCCTGTTAGGGAGCAGATGCGCTTGCACTGGCCAGACCAGGGTCCTGCTGACACCACCACCTACCTGCTGTGTGAGTTTGAGCATGAGCCTTTACCTCTCTGCACCTCATCTACCTTCTCTGTTAGACGGGGACAGTAAAAATACCTACGTTTTAGGTAGCTAAGCAGTGCATATAGAGCACTTAGCACAGTGCCTAATGCACAGTGGATGCTATAAATGACAGCCATGACGACGATGATGTATTAATATTATGTTGACTATGATGATACTTTTTCTACTCCTGTGAGGTTTCAGTCAAAACAGAAATTTAGCACTTAACTGGAACAAATTACCCCAAATACTAGTTAAAAGTTAGTTCCAGATTACCTGGTGAGGGTCCAAATACAACTTCTGAGACCATTAAAAAGCTTCCCGAATAAACGCATGAATGAGTCGGCAATGAATGCAGTGAGTATGGAAAGGCAAGTGGCAGCCCTGCACAGCAGTTCCAAGGACAGCACAGAGGAGAAGTACGGAATGGAAAGAACTGTGGCCTTCACACAAGTCAACCAGTTTGAAAAGAGTCTCAAGTCAGTTCTATTTCTAACTTTCTGCTTCATAAAAAAGAGACGAGACAGCACTCAGCTGGGAAAAGGGAGGTACCTTAAATTTCATTGTTTAAACATTTTCTCTGAAAATAAATTACTATTAGTCATTCAGGTCACATAAAAGTTGTACGCTGTTTCTTCCCCTATTTCTAAATTGACCACAGACATAATAGGTTGAGTTCATCATCTGTTCACGCACTTACCTAACTGTACGTCGGTTGTGAATCGTAGTCTGTGGATCATGCTGACTTTGAATGACTTGTAATGGTGGCTGCTAAGCATGTCCTGTACTGTAGCTATGTCAATTTGCGAATCCTCCTCAAAAACCCCGTCTGCCCTTGAACCTGGGGAGGAAAAAGCAGTTTAACACATAAAGATACATGAGGCTTGGCAAATGGTGTCTGCTTAAAATGCTTTGGGATAAATTAAAATAATATGGGCTATTTAATTTGGAGAAGAAAAGGCTGAGCGATGACTTAATAATGCCATTCCAGTAAACAAGAGAATGGTAACATATTAATCATTCAACAATTAATTCCACAAACACTGCCTATTCCATGGCAGGCCCTTGGCTACGCAGCAGGGGTACAGGAGAGGAAAACAGCTCGCCAGTCTCCACAAGACCAAGTTAAAATCGCAGAAGGATGGGAGGTCACACTCTTTTCTTTTTTTTTTCTTTTTAGGCGAGGCAACCCTTGGTTGACCTCACAGAATGCAAGGACCTTGTCAGCTTACGATACCTTATTTATTTTTTAAAAAATTTTTATTTTTTACGCCTATAGCACCTGGTCTTCCTAGGTGGTCTCCCATCCAAGTACTAACCAGGCCCGACCCTGCTTAGCTTCCGAGATCAGATGGAATTGGGCTTGTTCAGGATAGCATGGCTGTAGGCTTGTTTCTTTTTTTGACATTAAGTTGCCCAATCATAAAAGTAATCCATGCTCCTTGAAGAATCTCTGTCTTTTCCAAGATTCTCAAACCATCCGTTTACTAGCTTCCTGCCCCGTGCCCCAGGCCCCACTGGTGCAGGCGTGAGCCTGCTTGTGCTTGGATGTCTGGAACAGTCTCCTCGCTGGCCTGGCCACCAGGCCCCATCTGCAATCCAGCCACCGCATGACTTTCTGATTCATTTTTCTAAAGCTTTGATTATTTATTCACTGATCAAATGTTTAGCGAGAGCTTTATGCATGCTAAGCACTCTGATATGTGACACTAGAGACAACTGAGAAGACTGGTACTCAAAAACTGGCTTCCCATGGCTTCCTGAATGATGTGCACTTTTTTTCAGCCAAGCAATCGAGACTGTCCATAATCCGGGTGAAACATAATTTATCAATTCTCCTTGTCACTCCTCACATATTCCTCCTTTCGGCTCTTCTGAAACACCTCGGATGGCCCTCAGGTTTGGGTTTTTCTACTTCTGGGCCTTTGCTCATATGTCCTTGGCCTAGAACACCATTTCCGCTCTTACCCTGGACCTGTCAAAAGCCCACCCAGGCTAGCTCAAACTCCACCTTCTGCTGAATTAATTCCACCGCAGTTGGTTTGTACCGGACCCTGGAGCCAGGTAGACCTGGGCTCAATTTCTAGCTCTGCTTCTAATATGCTGTATGATCTTGGCCAAGTGACTAGCTCTCTGAACCCCAGTTTTCCACCCACAGAATGTCAAAATGTATTTTAAAAATCAAACATATAATACGTTGAATGTATAGCAGTCATGATTATTTTCATTCTACTGTCATAGAGGATCATCACATTCGGCCTTGCACCAGATGCCTGAGTGGTTGCTCTGTCTTAATTAGGAAGCTGTGTGAGGGCCAGGAGATTCTCATTCATCTCCGTGTCTTCTCCTGCAAGCAGTACAGGTAACTGGCATGCTCTCACTAAATGCTGCTAGAAAGATAGATAAACGAACAAACAGAAGCTACTACGTACGAGTGCACACTGCATATCAGGCACGGTACCAGCACTTGCCACATGCGTTTAAGCCTCACGATAACCCAGCTGTCATTCTCATCCAATGCTTTGGAAATCTGAGGCTTTCGAGGCAAAGTCAGGTGCCCAAGGCCACACTAGGCAAAGCTAAACTGTCTCTCACCCTCCAGAGTTTGAACTGTGGTCGTCTGAGGGTGTAGCTGCTGGTGCCTGTCACCACTGGGAGGGAGCCCCTGTCCAGCAACCAGAGTAGGTGCCCTAGGCCTTGTGTTGAGCACCGGATGGTCCCATGGGACACCCCGAGAGCACTCCTTGGGACAGAGTTGGAGGAGTAAAAGTCTCTAGATTTGGGTATAAAACAGGAAAATTCTGTCACATAACTGGTAGCCTGACAACTACGTGCTTTTCCTTCTCATAATTACTGCTTACAGGACAAGCTTCTAAGTCAAAGCTGGTTCCTGAAGGCTTCACGCAGGATAAAGCAAGTGTTCAATAAAAATTTACTGGATGAGAACCTGGTGCCATGTTTACAGGTAGGTGGGGATCAGAGAGGCTGAGTGACTTAGCGATGTGACATCACATCGCTAGGACTAGCAGAGCTGCACTCAGCATCTGCAAGGGCCATTGAGTAACCCAGTTTCCTTTCTCTGGAACACCTGTGATTTTGAATGAAGATGCCACCATCATGACCACGACTATCTCCTGGTTAATGTCCACATCTCGAACTGAGAAGCTGGCTAGAAATCTGAGTTTTAAATAATCATTCACTTTTCCTGATATGCATTTTACTGACTTGCCAAGATGTGTTTATTTCTATATAGAAACTTTTATATACATGAGAACTGTGGAGAATTCTGGTGAAATATTAAAATCTTTTCATGTTTTAAAAATCATTTAAAGTCCTCTTTTCTGAGAAAATGCCATTATTAGATACAACTTAGCTTAAGAACCTCTGTTTTCTTCACTAATTAGTATTTTCTAAATATTGCAGGTATTTGATTTGGAAAGAGGTAACGGCTCATTATGCTAAAATGCCAATTACTAAAAAAAAACATACTTAAGAGTTTTACATTTTATGATGTTGGATTAAAACCAATTTAAAAATTACTATAACGTGACATATAATTTTTTACTGAGCAATTTCAATGCCAGCTGCTAATAAAGCATCTTAGCTGTAAATGATAATTCAGATGCTTTTAGATAAAGTGGTGCATAAATATGGCTGGAAATTGATTTAGCTTTCTACAGAAGCTACTGAAGAATGACATATTTTGTTTAATACACCAGCTAATGTAGTCCTAAAAGCTCAAACAAGTGCCAGTTTTCACTCCTAAATTTGCTGTGGGAGATTAATGAAAACTTTATATTTTGCTGAAATGTTAATAACGGGCAGATGAGATGATAGGATTTTAGTAGAGGTCTTAAAGCTATGGAATAACCAGCAAGGCTTGTCAATTTCCTTATATTAATTTTGTTCCAGACTTACACAGCCGGAGCTGGCTCAACACACTAATGCTTCTTGCACTGACCTTCTACTCTCTGACGGCGTAAATTCATATCCCATTTGAGGATTTAAGTCCCCTGATACTTGAATGAGTTCTGAGCTGGCCCCAGCTGACAAGGGGCATGTTTGCTTTTATGATGAGAAGGGCAACAGCACCTGGGCGAGCAGAGCGAGAGCAAACAGGCCTGCATGTGCCTCCGATACCTGCTGCTCACCCAAAGCAGGCTACCTGCTTCGGGTCTCGGAGGTCCGGAGCCATTTCTCAAAGCAGGCTCAGGAGCGCTACTGCTTGGAGGGGCACGTCTGCGTGTACAGGTGAGTCAGGTAGGCAACCTGCAGCTAGTCTCCTCACGCTGGCATGGTGCCAGGCTGTGGAGGAATGCCGGTGAGGATAACGAGGGTCCTGATCTTCGGGAGCTTACAAACTCGCTACAGGACACAAAGAAAACAGTACAAGGCACAGTAGCGCTTGACACATGGAGCATGCAACAGACGCTTTATCTAAAGACCAACATCTGAAGTAGAACGTCACATCGAACACATGTTTCTGGACCAGAAAAGTTCTGTGACTTTGCATGTACAGCTTTACTGTTTACATCCTTCTCGAAAGGCACGAATCCAACCACACAGGGAACATGCTTGGCACTGCACTGTATGCACATTAAAATTACTGCTGTACTATAAACTGCACACTTAACAGCCCACCTCTGTTCAAGAGAAGACATTTTTATCTACTCAAAGCAAAAAGTGGAAAGAAACGGAATGCCTTACAAATAAATATAGTAACAAAAAACATTCTTCTGTTAATTTAATTGAAATATAACCCTTTGGTATTTTGTTAAATTAGCAATTAAAAAGGTCACAAGCAATTAAATGAAACAAAAGCCACACTGGGTTCATCTACATTAATGCTGAACTCGGTCTCCCCGTGAATGACAAGACAAATTGTAATGGTGCCTTCAAAGACTTCACAATGTATTTTGTCAAAGTCGGGAGTGTTAATGTCTCTATGTGCCATGGATTACCATAATGTATCGTGTCAAAACGCTCGAGCTGCAATAACTCAAAGATGTACTGTGATAGATCAAATTTTGGGGCGGGGCCTAAAAGTGACTTGAACACTAGCACTCAAATGGATGACAACAGGCTATGGAAGAATGACAGAGAATACATTCGCAATGTAGAAAGGCTGGAGGGACCAGCAGAAAATCCGAGAACGGTAAGAGCTTAACTCTCTAGAGTAAGGAATCAGAGAGGGAGAAAGAAGCAATGGTACCGATCTTAATGGCAAAACCAGGCCTGAGCAGGAGGGGTACAGGGCAGCAGAGATGAGGTGGGAGAGGCAGGTGGCATCCGGGGCCAGCAGCAAAGAAAGGAAGAAAGAAAGAGGATGTGCTGACCGAGGGCCAAGGGCTAGGAAGTGGCCTCGGGACTTAATAACATTGGAAAGAACCCAGAACACAGAGTTCGGAGATGTAGATTGATCCTAACTCTGACACCAAAGGTCAAGACTGGGTCGAAACCTTGTCCAAGATGCCACTGTCGGGCAGAGGCAGAGCTGGAACAGATACGCGGGACTCTAAGTCTCTGCGGGCCATGGATTGCCATGACGTACCCTTGGAGTCCATGTTCCTCCTGCTGTCCTCCCCGCCCCACCCTCACCTCACCACTCTCCTAGGAGCAGCAGCAAGGAGAGAAACTGTGCGGGTACCTGTAGACTCTCCATCAGTGGTTCTCACGTGCAGTCCAGGCCCCACTGGAGAGGGTGAGCCCCAAGAACCCTTTGGGGGTCCATAATTTCAAAAACATTTTCAAAATAACAGTTCGACATCATTAGCCCTTTTCATACCTATCATCTTACAAATGCACAAAGTAATAACAAGTTCATTGACATGGCTCTGATTCCACACTGCAACTAGCCTTTAAGAAACTATCGCTTGAGTTTTGGTATAGTCATAAAAATGAATAACCCTATGACCTGAAAGGCTACTGAAGTACTTTTCTCTTTTCCAACAACATACCTGCGTTAGGCTGAATTTTCTTCATATACTTCAACTAAAACGATGTAATAGACTAAATGCAGAGATGTGAAAATCCAAGAGTCTTCTATAAAGCCAGATATTACAGAAACTTGCAAAAATATACAACAGTGCCAACTGGTTTAGGTAATTAGTCAATAATTTATCTTCCCGATGGAACAAAAATAAATGCTCTTCAGGGAAAGAAAACAAAATTAAGCAGTACCACTCTTCTCATTAAATTTTTAAGGAAAAATAGTTATTTTTCATAAAAATTTACATTAACATGTAATAGATTTATTATTGCTTTTTAAATGAATTCATAAATATTTAAAAATTTCTCAGTTTTTAACTCTAATAAATATATATAACCCAATAAACGAATGCTCTTTGGGGTCCTCAATATTTCTTGAGTGTGAGGCGGTCCTAAGACCAAAGGGTTTGAGAACTGTTGCTTTACTGGTTCCTATGGCATGTTTTCATTGTTCTTGGATGTCCATATGTACACTCAAGATGAGACGTGAAAAGTGCAGTTACAGCTGTGGATCTGTGTACATACGTGACAACACACATCGAAAGAAAGCTTGTATGCACATTACAAGTGTAATAGATTTGTCAGGCGATCAGATAAAAACTAATCATAACTATTATTGTTTTATAGTTTAAAAAGTGTTCTCATTGGAACTGAGGGAGACACAGATACAAACGTGACTTTCAGACAAATGGGTGCTAACCATTAAATCAAAGCTCAGATGAACTCACTGTACGCTACTGGCAGCAGCCTTGTGTTCCTAGATACGAACTACATGGGACTTTAAGCTTTGTGTTATGGTTGGTTCAGACTAAATCTAAAAGCTCTAATCTAGTTATAAGCTAAAGCAACTTCAATCTTTCTTCTCCAAAAAGATCTATGCCAGCTCTAGAACCAACCAGAAGATCAATGGCCACTGTCACATCCTCACCTTTATGCTCTCTGTAGCATGACGACAATGTTGCAAGTTCACAAATGGCCCCCCAGCACCAATCACGTGACAGGGGCCGTGCTCCTGCTTCAGGAACACGGGAAGATGGCAGGATTCCCAGATGATGGGACCGGCAATTCACAGAAGGAATAGTATGGGAAAAACATGAAGTGCACAAAGTGTGAGCACACACACTAGACGACAAGCAAGTGTTTGCATTTGGCTGGAGCAGAGAGTGTATAAAGGGGAGCAGTGAAAAATAAAACGGTGGAGGAGGGAGGGGAGCAGTTCTTTAAAGGTAGGGGCGTGTCCAGCTCAGGACCTGGAACACAGTAAAATCCTGCTGTGCGTATAACTGACTGAACTAAGAGGAAACGAACCATCCTCTACCCCTCTATGCAGAAGGCTTATTGCTACTGCCCCGCAGAACAGTCCCGCCCTCAGCTAACCTGACTTTGCTCAGGTTATACCGGCAGGCCAGAAGGTCCTTCCCACTCTTTAAAATGTATACACTTTAAGGTCTAGTCTAGAATCTTCCCTGAACCCCCTCCTGAGACCTCCAGCCCTGAAGGCTCTTATTATAAGCCTCTTACACAATCGGCATCTGTGCTCCCCTCCTGGACAACGAGCACCTCTGAGGGCTGGACCACTCTCCCCTCAGAGCACAGAGTAGGTGTTCGGTAAATGCTGCTGGTGGCGTGAATGAAGTTTGCTGCAGCACAGTTAACCATGACTCTCTCTGAGTCTGTACACCATCCCCTGTATTTACCTCGAGCCTAACACACCGATGCTAGTTTTCCATTCAGAACCCCCCAACTGGGATCCTGCCTCAGCAAGTGCACTAGCAGTTAACACTTCCTGAGTGTTTACGCCAGACGCTATGCTTAGCACTTTAAATACGTTATCTCATTTAATTTGCTCAATCCTCCTTTAAGTTGGATATTATCCACTCTTTACAAGTGAGAAAAATAAGGCTCAGAATGTCATCCTGCTGGTGTAGCCATATAACAGTATAAGCTGGAGCTAGGAACTGAATCCTGGTCTAAGTCCAAGAACGTGCCCTGAACTACCACATAGCCCCTTGGATAAACATGTTCCTCGGAAGGGCTGGGGCTGAACAAATCCACGGGCCACAAAAATATCGGAGGAGGACACAACCATGCCTGGCCTTGTCAGAACAAAGAATCGGGGATAAAAGCTAACAGTCGCCACTCTTTCCATAAGACTCACGGTTGGATGCCTAAGTGACTCATGGAGAAAAACTCTCCCTTGGCTTTCTACATCCATCACATTTTTTTTTCCAAAGGCCTTTTAAGTCCCCAAAGCCTCATAAGCCCCAAACTTCTCTTCTATTAAACACTTCCCTTTGGCTACTAGTCATTTTTGCTGGTCTCTAAAAAATAATCAATAGGTGATATACTGTAACACGCGCGCGCATCCACGCCTCTCTGCAGTAATCTTTTCAAAGCCATCGAGCTCACACAGTAGGCTGTATTCCTCACGGCATCTGCCGTGCTCCAAGCAGGGTAGGGATCCTTGCTGCCAGTACCTCGCCGATGAAACTCTCCGAATGAGAGCCTTGCACGGGGAAATTGCAGACCTTCCATAAATCAGGGTAATCTTGTTTTATGAGGTGATCAGAAGGAGATGGTTTTAGGTTTGTGGAATTTCTAAAAGGAGCAGATCACGGAAGCGGGGGCTTCAGACCACGTCGCAGACCCTGCCCGAGCCTCAGTCTCTGCTTTCGGCGCTGTCTCCCTTGCGCCCTTCCATGCTGCTTCACTCATTCATTCCCAAATATGCCGACCCCTCCCTGAGGCCGTCCGACGAGCAGTCCCTTGGCCAGGAACATTCTTCCCTCACTCACTGTCTGACTGACTCCTTTTTATTCTCTCTCAGGAGTTCTCTCCTGCTCTCACCAGCTCCAGCCCCCACTATACCCTCGTATCCCCTTCCCAGTACAACTGCGGGCTCCACAATGTGGGGGGGCTCCCTCCACTGTCCCAGCACAATGGCCCAAAGGAGGCCGCCATCCATGTCTGGGGGATGGACGAACGAGTATGTGCCCGGAGTAGAGCCAGCCATCCTTCAGAGGATGAAGCATGACCAGTCAAGGGTCTGAACCACGGGGTCATTAGCGGCTGATGACAGAATTCCCATCACTCCCTCTTCCTCCGACGTGTCTTTGCTACTGTTCAAGACACAGGAAAAGCAATGGGGTCTTCTAAGGAGCCAGGACATTTTGACAATTCACATGTCAAAATACAGTTCACGATAAGACAGTACCTAAGAACTGTTAACATCTGATCAACACTGAGGCGTCTCTCCCTGACTTCGGTCAGAAAGTAAGGGCACGCATGCTGAAAGAACCCCCCACCTCCCATCAGGGCAGTCACTGCAGAGATGTCACCTGATGCATTACCAAACCATTAGTCAGAGGCTGCAGGGCAGATTCTGGGGCCAGGAGCCGACCAGAGGGACACAGATCCCTGTGCTTTCACTTAGAGTCCATATGGGGTTTGTGGCTCGTCAAACATGTTTCCTTACTGCTCTAATGTACCAGAGTATTGCTTAATGAAAGTTCTTAATTGTAATTCAATTAATTACATACACAGAGTCCCCAATTACATTTTCCAATAAGACATTGGCTGTGGTACAGGTCTAAATGCACTTAACCAATTTTAATATATTAAGACCAATTTCCCTTGAATACTAATTACTACCTAATGATAAAATGAAAAGGGGGAATCTTTCAAGAAAGGAGGAGAGTGAAAAATGCAATTGATGTGAAATTTCTCAGCCCACATAGTGCAACTCAGACACTCAGTACGGAAGAAGCAGGTGTGGACAGGGCACGAGTTTGCCTCTCGCACAGGTAGTACTGCCTTTTGCCCGGGTACCGGTAACCTACCCTTGGTGCTGGCCAGTGCACACAGGGGCCGGTGGACAGTGTGAGAGGCCAGAGGGAAAACAGGAATAACAGAGGGTGGAAGGCCAGCACATACGTGAGCAAATCAACTGCGGTGTCTGTGCACAGGCGCTCGCCTTGTGTCGCAGGCACGATGACCGATGACACCAGGAATGGCCAATACTTGCGTCGTGCATGACACTCTTCTATGTGCTTTTAATGTACACGATCTCAATTAACCCTCACAACGGCCCTAAAGGGCAAAGTTTCCCATCGCACTGTACAGACGGGGAAACGAAGCTCACGAAGGAGTTGCCTGAGGTCACACGGTGGCTGCAAACATCTGCCCTTCCTTCCCCCTACCACACGCTGCCACAGCCAGCCCACGTGGACCGGGCAGCAGGAGATAGAGACACGGGTATTCTTACATCGGGGAGACTATTTGTCTCATTTCAATTCTGTCAGCATGCAGCAAGCAGGGAGCTATTATCCAACATCTCCTTGGAAAAAACCCTCACTCATATAGAAAATTCCTGACCGTGAACACTTCCCCACCACAGCCAGACATAATGACGGGCTTTCAGCGGGAACGCAACCTGGATCCTAACCCCACCACCTCGAGTCACTTCCATTTGGAAATAGAGTTGATTTGCATGATCACGTTTTCTTTCGCATTTGAAGACCGCTGTTGCGGTACTATACAAGAGGCTTAGAGTCACATGATAGGAACTGGAGACTTTGGTAATTTGTTACTGAAGAAGGCGCCTCCGGAAGCCACGCGGAGCCACCTGGGAGTCATCGGGGCTGGCACACACAGGAGCAGGGGTCTGCTCGCTACGCATGAGCATCACGAAGAAGAGCTGGAACACACACCCCGAGATAAAGCAAACATGCCCTCACTATCTACACTGCCTTTCCTCTCCACCCTTCTTTATTCAGTAGTATTGGTGGTGGCAGCAGTGATGGGGAAGCCCGAGCACCGCCAGCACCACCATGAAACCCCTACACACAGAGATGCTCCCCTAAACCCCGAGTTCTCTTTAAAAGCCATCCTGCTTGCCTCTTGCAGCCCTAGTGAGAAGCCTGGTCGGGCCAGGGACTCAGGAGACTCGCTCCATCTGGGAGAATGAACCATACCTGGCCACAGGCACCAGATGCAGATGGTTCCTGCTCCGAGCCGGGGGTGGTGGTGACACTCCACTGTGGGGCTGGGCAAATCCATCCGGCGGAATCAGTGATCGGAGAGGGGAAGGAGAGGCACTGTGCCTGAGCTCAAGGAGCTGCAGCCAGATGGCCTGGGCAGGCTTCTAGGAGGAGACAGATGCCTCCTCTTCTGGGTCTTTAAGAGGAAACTTAAAAAAGGTAAAAGAAGGCTCTCACAGACTGAGACCCAGTGATTCTCTTCCCTGCCACTTGCCCTTGAGCTGAGGCCCTACCTCAGTACAGATTTAGGTTAAAAAGATTAAGAATTCAATAAGGTACTGAAATAATGGAAGGTCTCCTTGAAAAGGAAAAGAGATCAAAGGAGGCTGAGTTGATGTTTAAAGAGCTAAAACCTTTTTCTATAGCAACTTCTATTTAGGAAATAAAATAATTAGATTCAGCTGTTTCACTAGACTTAATGGAGAGAAGACGTGGTTTTCTGGGCCCCTAATTCTTATTCACGTCATCATGAGCAAGTCACCCCTCAAAGCCTCTGTTTCTTCTTCTAGAAAATAAAGATTATGACCACAATGGCCTAAAAGGTTATTATATGAGAGTATTTGTATCTCATTTAAACCTAGAACAAAACAAACAAACAAAAAAGCCTTGCAAAATAGATTCAACCACCTCCATTCAGACTAGGGCTTAGAGCGGTGACATAATCTGTCCCATGTCATAGGCGGCAGAGGTTTACCCAAGGTCTACCTGATTCCACAGACTGGGCTTTTAAGCGCCGTGCTGAACTACTTTAGGACGGACTAGTGAGTGGTGAAACAGGGAAAGACACGGTGTCTGACACTTTGTTGGTACTCCATAAAGCCAGTGTAATTCGGGGTCTATTTTAGCCCTGATGATGGGAAATTCCCAAGTTTCTCTCTCAAAGCTGTGCAAAGAAGAAGTTGGTTCGTGCTGCATCTTTCTTCTAAGGACCTGGATGGGCTCCTCACATATGATCAGTGGGTAAGAGAAAAGGTCACAGGCAATATTTGGCAGAAAAGGAAATTGAGGCTCAGTTTGGTGCCAGGATTTACACAGACGTTTGGACAAGAATGGCAGTCTTCTAATGTTACATCCTCTCCATAATGTACTCATGCTTCCTTCTGGGCTGATTCCAGGTTCTAGCAGACAGTTGGCTGAAGGATGTACGAGATTATCAGACAAGAATCCACACTGGAAAGCTCAAGGACTTTGGCTTGTCATTTTCTTATTTAGGCCAAGATCCAAGCACAAATGTTAGCTCTCAGTCCCTAGGCAGAAACTCTCGTCATGTCAGCTTCATTTGCAAGCTTCTCTCTCATAGTATATAAAGACAATTGTCATCATCGTTCTCAGGACTGCACCAATCTCAGGGTGGGCTTTGGAATCAGAGAGTTGACTTAAAATTCTGGTTCTATCATTTACCGGCTGGGCAAGTTATACTTCTCTCCACAATTAGGATAATATCTTGTAGGGTGGTTATGAAAATCCCTACAGAGTATATTTTTAAAGCAACTAGCACAATGCCTTACAACAGAAGGCCTGAATAAATAATTAAAAAAACAACAACACATATTTTGCTGTTGTTGATAGAAAAAGTTATGCCTCATCTCTTCTCAGAAGAAAAACTGAAAGGCCATATTCGCCCTTATGGCTACCTTCTCAAATGGTTTCACTCGAAAGGTATCCATCTCTTCTGGGACGTTTGCTGAGAAGTGCCCTGCTCCTAAGTTCTCAGGTCCCGTGACACCGACTTCCAGCCTTGCCCCGCGCCTCCCTCTTCCTCTCTCCTCCCATCACACACCTCCTCGAGGCCCTGACAGTTCTGATTCTAGACCTTCACGACTGTGGCCCAGCTGCTCTGTCAGCCACAGGATGCTGCTCTTTCATTATTTATTAATTATGGTTAACATTTATTGTTTATTACATGCTAGGCACTGTTCTAAGAGCTTTATGATTATTAAAACTCATTGAATCCTCCTATCAACCTTATGAGGGCAGATAAACTACCCAAGAGGAGTTCAGTTAAATGGGCTAAGGTCACACAGACAGTAAGTGGCAGGGCCAGAATGTGAACTGAGGCAGTCTGGCTTGACAGCATATTCTCTTAAACACTGCATAATAGAAGCTCATAATTTAGTTCACTTTGAAAATGATCTAAGGATAGCAAGCCTGTCTTGATCAAGTATACCAACAGTAGTAAAAAAAAAAAAATTCCATTTCTGAAATATTTTTCTTTGTGTCCAACTTAATAGGTAGCTGGACAACAATACCTGGTTCTTGATTGGAATTTCTATATAAAACTAAAAAAAAATTTTTTTAAACCTTTTCTACAAAAATAATAAACTTTTTATAATTTACTTCTATTTTATAAAGACTAGCTATAATATTCCATTGGTTCCAAACCGCTGACTGCCTTTGTCCCCTGTGTAAGTGCTGGTAAAGGCCTTTTTTTAAAACTAATACAGTGATTTTGACCCAGCACAAGAACTGGAATTTCTTGTGAATCCTTTCAGATGGTGCCGCTGAGGCTCACAGATGTCTCACAAGCTATTTAAGACCATGCTTGTGCTTAGAAGTGTGGTAAGAACAAGTGCCTAGGTTTCAAAGCTTTATCCATCAATCCTCACGGCTTCTCTTTCCTGGCATAAGAAAGTTGGGTCTCGTCTTGAAAACAAATTTGAAATCACAGTATACTGTGGAATACTTTGCAGCAGTTAAAAAAGAAAGGTGAATTTATATGTGAATAATATCTGGATTAATGTAGAATAATCTCTACAATATATTGTGAAAATACAAGAAAAACATAGGACACTGATGAGTCTGTCATTTGGTTTTAAAAAGGAAGAAAATACAAATGTGTGTGTATATTGTACAGTCATCTCCCAGTATCTGTACGGGATTAATTCTAGGACCCTCGGTGGATACCCAAATTCACAGAAGCTCAAGTTCCTTACATAAAATGGTGTAGTATTTGCACATAACCTTCAAACATCCTCTTGTATACTTTAAATCATCCCTAGATTACTTATAATACCTAATAAAATGTAAGTTATAAGTTAATATAACTTACTATGTTAATAGTTATTTTTACAGTTCTATGTTAACAGTTCTTATACTATATTGCTTAGGGAATAATGATAAGAAAAAGTCTGTACATATTCAGCGCAGGTGCAACCACTGTGGGCCTAACTGCATAGTACACGTCAGCAACAACGTAACATTTTTTCTAAATATTTTCAAACCACAGTTGGTTGAATCCGCAGATGCTAAACCCAGGGATAGAGAGGGCTGACGGCCTATGTGTGTGTGGGTATATTCACATACATATATAGAATACTCTCGCATATGCACAGATCAACCCTGGAAAGATACTGAAGATATTGGCAACCACTATTGCTCTGGGAGGGAAATTAGCGGGGAGAGAAGAGAGGCTAAGTTTTCACTCTAGTTTGTTATCTGAAAAATTCTTTTACATGAATAAGTGTTACATATCCAAAAATATTTACCAAGGTGCTAATACATAACATTTTATCTTATTCATATAACAAGGAGTCAACATTCTGAAACAGAATCCACTACAGAGTTTCTATTATGTGACTTAGTTCCCCTACTGTGCTTAAAGAGTGAAAGATAATGACAGGGAGGGAGGGATTACCCACTTACATTAGGCTAAAAAAAATTAGATAAGCAAGTTACAAAGGGGTGTGTTGTTCTGATTCTTCTTTTGGTGAGCCATGGGATGGTACTACAAATGCTCTGAGATTTCGAGCATCGTAAGAGGTATTCTCATTGTGTAATCTTTACGTATGTGACCTTGTCTTTATTGTTTTTTTGCTTTTTTTCCTTAGAAAGTCACGCGTGCTCATTTTAGAAGCTCTAGAAAGTACAAGTATAAAGGGGACAGAAAATTATGCAGAATCTTGCCAGTCAGAGACGACCACTATTAATATTTTGGCATTTTCCTTCCAATTTTTCTTCTATTCTTTTTGTTTTGATATTACACAGTTGATATTAGTCTAGATGTGTTATTTTGTATCTTTGACAATTTTCTCTTTTAATATTATATCAAAGTCATTTCTTTCATAATAAAAACTGTCAGTAAACACAACTTATAATGGCTGAAGGGCATTCAACACTTCCTGAGATGACTGTTCTCCTTTTAATCTGTTATTATGGCAAATTATATTAATTGGGATTTTTTTTTTTTTAAATAAACTAACCTTGTACCCCTAGAATAAAACCAACGGGTTGCTTCATTCTTTTATTATAATGCTGAATTCAGTTTGTTAATATTTTGTTTAGGATATTTGTACCTCAGATTGGTTTGAAAATTTTCTGTTTTGTACGGTCTTTATTAGGGTTTGGTAACAAGATTATAACAGCCTCTTACAATGAACTGGAGAGTGTAATCTTTTCTTCTATTCTTTGGAATAGCTGATATAAGATTGGGGTGGTTTCTTAGGTATTTGGTAGAACTAGCCAGTGAAGTTGCCTGGGGCTGCCTTTTCTTTGTGGGAAGGTTTTTAATCATGAACTCAGTTTTCGAAATAGTTATGGGAGTATTCAAGTTTTCTATTTCTTCTTGTGTCAATTTTGGCAAATTGTTTTTTTCCTTAGGATTTTTTTCCCCTTTCGTTTACATTTTCAAAGTTTTTAGTATGGAGTTTTTCAAAACAACCTTGTATTATCTGTTGTGACTGCAGGTTCATTTTTATTCCTGTTATTATTTGTGTTTCTCTGTTATTTGTTTCTCTTCCATGTTTTTGACCCATTTCATTAGAGGTTTAGCAAGTTTGTTAGACTTTTCTAAGAACCAACGTTTGGTTTTGATGTCCCTAAATCTTCTATTTCATTAATTTCTGCTTTTATCTTTATTGCTTCCTTCCTATTATTCTCTTTACATTTCTAATTTTTTGAGCTGAATGCTTAGCGTATTACTTTTTGGCATTTCTTCTTTTATAATATGTGAATTAAGAGGCTGTTAAATTTCCTTTAAATATTGCAGCTTCCAATACAAACGATATCAGGACAAAAACTGGTCCTAGGTCCTGATCTTACTTCTTTTAGTTCAATCTTCTCCCAGATACTGGCCATTAATTATTTTCTATCTTGTGCTCTCTGGTGACTTTAGAAGAATGATCTGTATATATTAATCAGCTTTTAAAGTTACCTTCAGTGAGAGAATTTGATCAAATTACTTAATCTGCCTTTACCAAAAGGTAGACACTCTGCATAATTTCCCAATATAGGAGTATTACATAGATATTATATACATATATATTATAAGTATTTAATGACTATCATTACACACAAATCTTTATTGTATTTTAGGTTTCTTGATACTTCCAGCTATATTATAGTAACTTACACCATAGTCAACAACTGCTTGAATTTGCCTATTTCCCTGTATTCCCCTCAGCAATGAGGAAGGACCCTTTTTGAAATACCTGTCTTGTTTTATAGGTGAAAAGTATTACATTTTTGCTTTAAAATGTTTGTATCTTAGATTGTTGATAGGGATAAATATTATTATAAATGTTTACTACTTATTCAAATTTTTTGGACCATTCGAGAATCCAAATGATTTTGTGTATTTATATAAACTACTTATAACTGGTTGCAGACTGTGATGGCACCAACCTTCTGCCTTTGAGAATGTGTTGATAAATGCAAAAAAGCACATTTTGCTTTCTTGGTGGACTCTGAGCATGCATCCCCAGACGAGGCCGTGAGGGACTCCGGGCCAAGAGTAGCGGCCTGGGGTCAGTGGCGGGACTAAAAAACTGTCATTCATTCACTCATTTAATCTACATTACTTAGCTCTTGCAGTACATGGCTTATAGTGGGTGATGAGTAAATATCTGGTGAATTAATGAAGGGCAAGCTGGTATGGATCAGGGACACCCTCACAGCCCTGACAATCTAGTGGGAGAAATAGACATCAAATGATCACTCAGAAAAATATATAATTATAAACAGAAATATATGCAATGGATAAAAAGTAGTGTGCTTTATGACGTAATATAATGGGGGATTCGAGTGAGGGATGGATCAGGTGTAGGTGAGGGGGGACAGTGATCACGGACAGCCTCTTTGAAAATGTGACATTTAAACTGAGACGAAGGATGAGAAACAATGAATCAGAGTGGCGGAAAGAGTGTTCCATGCAGAAGAAACAGCCTGTGTAAAAGACCACTATGACCTGTCTTCACATGCCACTTGCCCCTTAAGTCAATGGGAGTGCAGAGGAGGGGATGGCAAAGGTTCACCACTCGGATACTCTAAAGAGAGAATGAAAAGAAATGAACTGAACTTTTAAAGACGCTTACAACACAGCACTAGGAACCACCACACTGACTCCTGCCAAGAGTACGCAAACGATCAGAATTTCCTACAATCTGATGTCTGAACAACGATATAGTGATACTGACCAGGGCCAGTTGCTTTATATACAGAATAGCCTTTGCCTAAGAAAAGGCCTCATTTTTCTAAGCTGTTTCCAGGACTGTTCCTAGCTTAAGAAGATACAGTTTAACAGAAAAATATTAATCACAGAGAGCTAAACAGGAAGCAGACTCGCTACCAAAAAGCACGAAATCAATCATTTCACTTTGGGATATACTTTTGGCACGAAGGCTGAAGTCCGCCTTGGAAAACAGTCACTTCAAATCTGCCCCGGGAAGCCAGACCAGCGCTCCCAGACACATGACGTCTAAGCATGTCTGTAACGGACAAAGCGGGCACAGAGCGAGGTGGCCAACGTACTGTTCTCGCGGACCAGGCAGAACTCCCAGGCGCTCTGGCTCTCCAAAGTGCTCTCCAGGTCCACGGCGACGTTGGGCTCGCTCTGCTTCTCCAGGCGGTACTGAGGGCCTGGAAGATCAAAGGGGCAGGAGGGGGGAAGGAAGGCTGAAACAGTGAACTTAACATTGAGAAAACACCACATACTGGCGAAAAGCTGTTAAAGCACAGGAAAACGCTGAAGCTGTCTCGAGGGCCTGGCTATCCGAGACGGAGGGGTTTAGGGGTTTTCCCCACAAGGTTTCACGCGCTTGTCTGTTCTATTATCAGGTCTGTTTTCGCTCAGTTCCCCCGAAACAAGGTGAGAGGTAGATAGCTTCTGAGTCAGACTGACGCGGATCACAATGTGGCCACACAGACACGAGCAGGTAACGCACCGTTTTCTGAGCCTGCTTCCTAATTAGGAATGTGGGAATATTTATAACCTTAAAGATTATTGTGAACAGAGATGACAGTCTCTAAGAAAATAAGTACCCGTTATTAAGAACCATATAATAATGAAAAATCAGTTATACGCAGGAATTAGGTATGTTTAGAACTCTAATATGACGACGGCCCAAATATTCAAAAAAATTTTTGAAAAATCTGGAGAATCTCAGGTTTCTGGGTCACAGTGATAGAAGGACAGTGGGTGCTGATTCATGGTTTTGCTGACAAAGACACAGGTTCAATAATCCTACAAAGCAGGAATCTAGCTATCCTGCACCACACGGGGTTCTGGTGCATCGTAATAACACACTGGGGCATTTTAGACATTCATTCATGTATTTCTTTGTCAAGCCAAATGACAATCTTATTCTCAGAAAACACCTAATGGGTCCAATGATCAGATTCAAAAGACTGTTCCTGTTGTTAACGGTTATTGAAAAGATTAGAGGTGTAAGAAACTGTCTTATTATTTTGACTATGAAAGGTGTGTTTGGTCAGGCAGAGGCGGAGGCGTGAGGGAGCTGAGGAAAGCATCAGAGGCCTCATGGGGCTCCCAGGCGGAACGTGTATTTTTAGATATGTTCTTAAGCCGTCGTCAGCTTACATCCAGTACTTCCCCTTCATCAGTGTGTGAGGCGCTTCACTCATCTCAAGTCATTCTCCTCTCCCACATTCTGTGTTCGACATCTGTAGCACTGTAGTTTCGTGGTACATTTGATCTTTTCTCTAACTGGTATTTCATTAGCGCTTCTGCCAGTTCTCAGAGTTCTCACATACGTCCAGTCCTTTTCATGATATTTATAGCTTTTAAACCGTTACCAAGTAAAACAATGCTCGAAACACAAACAACTACATATTTAATCCAAATACATGCTCAGAAACCTACACAATTCTTATAAGCTCTAATATACCGTATTCAGGTCAAGAAGGCATTGTAGTTCATCATTATACATGGTTAAATTTAACTTCAAAAATATTAAGCAAACAAAGGTATAGAAATACAGGTAATTCTTAGTTTCCGCTGTTACCTGTCAGTGACATTCATCAATTATTGGGCATATTTGCTGCTGATCGTTGCATGTTACACATTCACTGGTGGATGTAATCACAGAAAAATCATGCCTAGCTAAATTTCAAGAAAACTTAGCTGGTGAGAGCCTCCCACGTCCCCTCCTTTCCTTCCTACAACTACCTTTCGCGGCTGTGGGCATCTTCAGACCACTGGAGGGAAAGAAGTCACCCCTGAACTTGGAGAGCTGCTTTCTAAGACACTGGCCTGTTAGACGATCGTGTGTAAGGCGCCGACATCCACGTCTCTGAATCTACAGGGAAATCTGGGTACCGAGTTTAGCTACAATAATTCATTTTTTTTTTTTTTGAGAGCCAAAATTTGGGAACAACCTAGGTCTAACAAAATATTGTGAATTATCATGAAGATATTCAAAGTGATGTTGCAAAATTTTTACTTTTATGAAACATCTTTTTATGAAAAAGTATAAGTAAAGTCACAGGGTGGGTGGGGGAAGACTGGAAGGTTATTTACAAAATGTGAATAGTAGTTTTACTGGATAGTGGGATAATGAGTGTTTTTATTTTTCCTTAGTGTTATTTTGTATTTTTCACATTCCCTGTAATAAATAAACGTTACTTTTATAATTTCAAAAACATCGTATAAACTTACAAGCCCTCTGATATCTTACTATGCCATTTTTGAGGATACTATAATCACCACGCATTGCAGCATCTCCAGTGGGTCTTGCGCATGCAATAATTTAATCAAAACCAGACATAACCTGTTTACATAGATCAATATTTTTATCTTAAGTAACCCTGCAGCCTGACATGTTTACTCTGACTCTGAGAGCAGTATACAGGGTGCTGGGCTTCTCGTGCTGCCTGCCTTCCTGACAGCTGGGCTGTAAGTAAGCCGCCCCTTTCCTGCTTGCTGGGCGCCAACGCCTGGCTGCATTAAGGTGTGCTTCTGGCTGGTCTCCTTCGTACACGTTTTCCTTCCAGTCACTGTAGCTGCTTGGGAAACGTGAGGGAAGCCAGGACAGGCACGGAGTACTAGGAAGAGTCCCATGTCCCGAAACACAAGTCCCTGTACCACTCTCAAAGCCCAAAATGCCATCATTCAAGATTTACTTCGTCTCTTGGGTCTTGCAGATATTTCTATTAAAATAGTTTATTTCCTGAAAGCAGCTTTAGGACTTTTTCCTTGAAGCCTAGATAATGACTCTCATTTACTGAGTGACCATTATATGCCAGGCACTCTACATTTGTTACCTTATTGAATCCTCAGAGCAACTCTAACAGGCAGATACTGTTATTCCCATTTGCCACACTGGGACTCTGAAGGTTGGCAGGGTGAAGTAACTTGCCCAAGCTCACAAAGGTAGGAATTAGAAATGGAGAAATGAAACCCAAGAGTCTTTGGCTCTAAAGCCTATGTGTTTTGAACCTTTCTTGCTCTTGCAAACTATAAATTACTGGCCAATTATAAAGAGGCCATAGTTTATTCCATAAGTATAGATTTTTGTAGATTTGTGGATTCATTTGGGTTCTGAATCACTTAACTTGTGGTTTCTATAAATTCAAAATGAAAATGATCTGAAATAATTTATTTTAATGAAATCCACACATTCTAAATATCCCATGCTATAAGGCCACCTTATCTTTCCATCCATTCAGGATCTCTCTCCCCGTCTTTCCTTAAGAATATTCCTACGCATGCCCAGTTTTGTCAGCAACTGAAATTCTGAGTGTTACCTGCTCTGGGGACTCCCTGCTCTTCCATAAAAGCTAAAGACCAGCTTGAAAACCCAATTCTGAACTCAGCAAAGGACTGGTGAGTCTCGACTTTGGGGAAGGTAGGGGTGGTTAAACCACAGATGTGACTCGAGCTCTAAACCCAAATGGAAAACTATCTCTTACAAATATCAATTTCTCTCCTAATTCTTGCCAGAACACTGGATAAGTTATCTCACACAGGTCTTCCCCTGAAAATGCCAGACTGATAACTTCAGGCCATACTGTGTAGGCAAGAGGCAGGGTATGGATGAGAAGCAATAGAGCATGATGATGCAGGGCATGGACTTGGCACCAGACTGCCTCGGTTCAGTCCCGCCCGCCTGTACGACTTAGGGCCAGCTTACGTAACCTCTCTGTGTCTTTATTTATAAAATGGCGACAATAATAGCACCTACCTCATAGGCCTGTCTGAGAATTCAGTGAGTTAACAGTTGTAAAGCAGTTAGTAGAGTGTCTGATACATTAATAGTATTATTTAAGTGCCAGCTTCCTGCTTCGTCAACCTTCTCATCAGCAGACTGCAACGATACTACTACAAGACCACAACATACCATAACATGCCTCCTATGTGCCAGGTATTTTATATAGATCGTCTCATTTACTCTGTCCCCTAGGATGTAAAGAGTATGAATTTCATTTTACAGAGGAAGAAACTATGACTTAAAGAGGCTAAATGACTTGCTCGATGTCCCACTGGAACTAGGACTCACACTCAGGACTGCTGAGGCCTGCACTCTCTATATTATTCATAAACCACATGCCTCACCCGTAACTAGTTCTTAATCAATGTCTGTTGATGATAATCAAGATTATGACAACCCGGAGCTACTATTTATCAAGTTATAGTTTCCATCGAATGCTTGTTTAATTTTTAGACAGCTGACATGAGGGGAAAGAAAAAAACCAGCAGCCAAAACCATTTAAAAAAGACAAGCTGTGAGGTCAGTTTCTATTAATATACTTCTGCCAAAGAAATGATTACATAAAATCTAAAAGGCTCTTTCACACTGAACAGGACATAGTTCTCAAGGCAACATCTACCCTTTGGAAAGAGGTTTTAAAATGTCACAGCTGCGCATGAAGCCACCGCCCTCCACTTCGCAGCAGAGGGGGACACAAAAGGAAGATTCTGGAAAGCCGTTCCTCTGCAGCGACAGCAAAATCTGCTTGGGCGTTCCAAGGATGTATTTACTGCAGGAGTACCATGTCACCAAACGGCCTAGGAACAAAATACTGCTCTGGGCACTTTGGGAGGGTTCCAAGTTGTAACACCCAGGCAGGATTTTTATGGGATTTTTGTAAACCCAAGGCGAACATTTCAGCACATACAGTTCAAAGAATATCTGTAGTTATCTGCTGGGTGGTGGACACATACACACGTACTGGCACACTGGTCCCTTCCTCCATCCCGTTAATCCTTGACTGAAACATAAAAGGTTTTAGTATGCAATTCCTTAACAGCTGAGGTCAGCTGAGACTCGACACCCAATGGAGAGCCAAGGGCAGAAGCCCGAGGAGAGAGAAGCCATCCACTGCCCTCGATCATTCTGCATCTTATTTCTAAAGACTCATGGGAGAAACTTCTTTCAGACATCAGGAGCAGAAAAAGTGCACTTCCTCGGAGCCATCAGTGTTAGGCAGTTTGTCACAAATCTTGTAACCGTGTCCCTTTCTCCTTTGTCCATAGGGAAGATCAACACTAAATGTATGACTGACTGTAATGGCTGGACATTCATTTCTGTGTCATTTAATCCTCTGGATCTTTATTTTCCATTTTTCTTTCATGTAGTTTCAATGTATGTATTTTTTTATCCTACTATAATAATGTATGCATTCCAAATGCTTTTTGGGTTGAAGTGGGATATAAACGAATTATCCTATCATTATTACTGCTGAGCATGAGAACAAACGTGAGGACCACCTGTGTGAGGAAAAACGGTAAAGTCACCTCACAGACACACCTTCATGTCAACTGTTTTCCATTCACCAGCTTAAAGAGCTGCTTTAATCTGCAAGAGCTTCTTGTAGCCAGAAAAGGATTACGTGTGAGCAAATAAGAGGTGAGGCTGGGCTTTGAGCAGCAAATTTCTGGTGTTTGTGTCCTCTCGGGGAGTATAACTGCTGGCTATACATTCTGGGGAAGTTATTTAATCTGTGTATTTTCTCGTCTTTAAAACGAAGGTAACAGAACATCCCGCAGAAGGTTGCCGTGAGGATTGAGCCAATCCCTCGGCTCGGTGGGGGTTCGAGGGGAAGCTGAGGCTGGGATGCTTGGCCCAGACTGCTGGACGAGGTTTCGATTCTCTCTTGTACGCAAGTGATGCTAACGGAGCAGGAGAGTGACATGATCAGCTTTATATTTTGGTAAGATTCTTCTGGTGGCACTTTGACAATGGGATGGAGGAGACTGGTGGCAGGGGGACCATTCGAGGCACATCGTGCCAAGCCTCGTCTGCTCTATGGCAGGGGCCGGCTGAATCCCGAGTTCCTCACTGAGCCAAAGCCATCGCTGACACACTGATGTTGTCAACAGCAGAGCTCGGTCAACGTCAGCTACTCTAAAATGTCTGCCTTCAGTGTCAGCCCTATCGCTTATAACTCTTCCTCTAGAGGCGACTATAATCATTTTCTGCTTGATCTTAATATAAGCACTGAATTATCGTCAAGTGATAACCACTACAGCTTATACCCCCTCTGAGGCTCAGGTCGGACAATTTGGAATTTAAATAATAAAAAAGGAACAAGCTGACATGACAATAAGGTCAGACTTTAGCGTCTTCTCTGAGCCAATACACAATTTGCTCTCAGTGAAACAGCTGAATATAATCGAATTAAATACGATGCCTATTACAAAAGAAGAAAGACCAAGGCTGTTCCAATAAACCAATTCTCCCACCTAGTTACACGGCAAAACCTTCAGGAAAGGTTTTGAAAGCATGACCCATCAGTTCTAATTTTTAAAACTTATCCTTTCAGTCAAGACTAGAAAAAGGCCCATTCCAACTTTTATCTTTACTACAAAGTGCTGTTATCTTGGCCTGATGTCAGGAGCTCTATCTCTCTTTCTGCTGACAAGCAGAGACGAGAAAGATAAGATTGGAAACGAATCTCACTTCTCTGAGTAAATAAATAATCAATACTCATCTAAATGTAAATGAGAAGGTAGCCCCTCTGATAACAGCGCCCTTATCAGGGAGCCAATTTTCTTCAGACATTTGGCCTCAACCAAATCACCATCATTCAGCCCCAGCCTAATGGCAAAAAATCGTAACTAAATTGAACCGATCACCAGAGATCAACCAAGTTCGGCCTTGGCCACTTCAGGTTCAAATGTTTGGGAATGCAATTTTGCCCCCATTAACTTTCAATAGCAATGAAGAACAGACTGGTCAAGGGGCCAGTATGTGCAATAAACAAACCCCAGAAAGGGGGCCAGTCGGAGGATGAGAAGGGGGTGGGTTCAAGTGTTTAAACGGGGTAACTGTAGCAAACCCCAAAACTGAAGGGAAGTCCGACACGGTGGGGTGGAGAGAGAACAGTCTTTGCTCTTATCAAAGGCTTGGCTGAAACTGAGAAGACATTTAATTTGCCTGACAATGATGGTTAAAGTTTATTAAGACAAATGTAAATAAAGAAAAAAGATCCTAAAAAGCTACAGTAGCTAAAAATAACCTAAGGCTCAAATGATCAATTTCTTCCAACTAATTTGTACCAGACTTACACCTGACCCAGCAGTGCTGTGCTGACCTGATTTTACTGAAATAAGACGCCGTCCACAAGACAAATCGCTTTCAAACCACTGCACTGGGGCTTCCATTTCTTTGCTGCAAGACTCAATTCACGGCTGATGAGAGTATTGGGGAAATTATGACTATTATTGATAGGACAGCAAAATCATTCTTACACAGTAGTCCTCAAGTCGACAGAAAGCTTGCACTGGACCATTAATGAAGGTGTCAGCTAGAATCAGAAATTAAAGACAAAGGGTGGGAAAGGCCTAATTTTTAGAGCACATTAAGGACACCTTGTGCAGAAGCAGCAGCCATTTATCCTCTTAAGAGTAACAAAGCCTAAATAAGGACCCAGTGAGGAGCAGGCTGCTCTGCCTGCAGTCAGGGAAGGGACGTGCTTCCTTTTTGCTTGGCCTGGGACTCCTGGAGCACAGGCTCTCAACACTGTCGGCTTCCAATCTTCATCAGTCAAAGGAGGCCCTGTCTGGTGAGACAAAATGACTCAAAGTTTTATCATCTTTGCTCCTGATGAGTTTCTAATCCTAGAAGGTGGACATGTGGTGGCTACAGCGTGGGTTCTGGGGTCAAAAAGAGTTGGATAAAAATCTTGGCTCTTTTACAAGCTATGTGACACTGGGCAAAGTTATGGGATCTCAACCTTCATGGAGTAATTGCAAAGATATGTGTAACACAATGCCTAGGATATAATAAACACTCGGCAAATGTCGGTTGTTATACTGCTGTGCAAACTTAGCAAAATCATCAATTTGCCCTTTTTGAAACAAAAGTGACTGACATTGAGGTCTCTCCTGGCCCTTAACAAAGTGCTTGACGTGCATTAGCTCTATGAATCATAAAACTCTCTGAGGTATAATTCCCATTTTACAGGGGAGAAAGAAAATGTGGCGTGGTTTTTAAGTCACGTGCGAGGGTGAGGCCAGGACAAGGATCCAGGTGTGTGACTACAGAGCCTATGCTCTTAACTACACTGCTATGCTGGATCTCAGAAAGAACATTCTATACTCTTCTTAATCTTCAGGTTGAAAAAAAAGAAACTGCAAGATTGAGATGACTTATCAGTTCAGAAAGGATGTTAGGTGGGGACGGAGAGAGAAGAGAGAGGGGATAGTTGGTCTTCAGAGGTCAAAATTGAGGGCCCCCAGCCCTAACAGCAGGTGCCTATTAAGTGATGGGCACTTAATATGAACACCAGCTGCTTGCCCTGATTTTTTTTTTTTTTTCCCGGGGGGAAGAGGACTTTTTTCCTAAGTTAAATGATTTACAGAGTTACTGCTTCAATCCACAGTTCTGAAAGTGTGATTTCTTTAGGGTTTAACTATACCCATTTCTACTCCTGTTACAACTTTTTTATTGCGATAGAAAACATTTACTGGAAATATGTTACTGCTATTACCAGGTCATAAAATAAAAAGAAAAATAGTTTATGTATTGCCATCATTTCCAAGCATCAATCAGAAAGTGCCACGAGGAGGAGAGGAAAGGGCGTGCGGCTGAGATGTCCTTCTTTGTGTAGCAGAAAATGCAGGAGCATCGTAATTCTTTAGAACGCATTTCCTCTTGAATACCCAGCCTCACAGATGGGCTCCTGGGAGGAGAGGAAGGCACACCTCTCGGCACCTCCCCTCCTCCCTGCGGCCTGGCCTGAATCCCTGTCACAATCAAGAACGCTTTCATCCCAGCTTCCTCGGGGCCCTGCTTCTCTCTGCACCGAGCAGGCTGGATTAGAAGCATTTTTGTCTATTTGTCATTGTTTTGCCCCCACCCCCCTCCCATCGGGGTACTCTTTGAAGATGGGGGTGGGGTGGGTGGAGAGGCTTTTTAAACATCCAACCTCATTCCCCGAGGTCCAGCAGAGCAAAAGGCTCTTTGTAGGTGCTCAATAATCACTGTTAAATAGAAGGGCTTCGACAAGGTGGCATTTAAAATTGAACAACCTTGACCCAACAAAGGAATCTATCCTGAGAAACATAACTTCAAGTACACAATGAAACCTGTTCAAAGATGTCTGAATATCAAAACGTGCAGCACTGCTTTAATATCAAAAATTGCACACAATCTAAATATTCTCCAGTAGGAAACTATTAAATAAATTATGGTATATATTGTACAGTGGGATGTTATGTGGCTGTTAAAAAATTAAGCTAAGTTAGAAAGACATGGGAAGATTTCTATGACACAATATTAAATTAAAAAATAAATAGAATGTATAGAGTATGCTCCAGTTTAATAAAGTAAAACCCAGCTATATGTGCATTTATACGCGTGAGTGCATATTTGCTGAATACACGCAGCAACACGATCTGAAAGGAGATGAGCCAAACTGTTCTTAGTCACTCTGTTAACCAGAATTAACTCTGGGTGTGGGAGGCGTAGCAGCAAAGATGAAGGCTTTTGCTTTTTACTCTATAGACTTTCATCTTCTGGATTTTCGACAGTGGGCATATACTGGCATTACTTTTGTCATTAAAAATCCAATTAAAAAAAAATGAGGTTGAACAATTTTTGCGGTGATTCCGGCTAGATCAGATTAGGGCCTGTGGCCTCTGGGGCCTCCTCGCCCCGTCGCTGGCTCCTCACAGATGCTGTGGGCTCAGCAGCGGCTGGGGAGACACCTCAGCAGTGGCGGAGCCAGGAACTAAAATGGCACAGAGCTTGTTCGGGGGTTCTGTGGTCCAAACAAGCCATGAGTTGGATCACAGAGACTTCCAGAGCTGCTCGAAGGAGCAAGGCAGCACAGGTGAAGAGGGCTGGAGCATCTGAGGCTGGCTGCTGGCGTCGAGGCAGCTCACTGAGAGACTGTGACTGCGGACCAAGGCTCAGAGCACCCACCTGCTACTCTCTCGCACCCCGTCTGGATGACTGTGCCTGCCCGGTCCTCCTCATGGATTCCAGATGGGCTGTAGAAAACAAAGGGCGACCGTCTCTCTCTCTGGCCTGCTAGACCTCCCTCTAGGGCAGCCCTGATGCCTCCATTCCGGCGGTCTGTCAGGGGTCCATGCCTGCAGCTCCGTGTGACAGCTGTGTGACCCTGGGTAAGTACCTTAACCCTTCTGTGCCTTACTTTCCCATCTGTAAAAGAGGGATAATGACAGTACCTACCTCTTAAGAGTTGTTCCAAAGATTCAATAAGTCCTACGCTTGGGCTGCTGCTTCTGCAGTAGCACTTTTTTTGTTGGGGGGAGGGGTTGGGGAGGGGGGAAGAGTGGTTTCCAGTTTTCCAGCAGAAGCCAGAACCTCTAGAACTGGTCTCATTCCCTTCTCCTTCTCATCTTCCACCTAGGTGACATAGTAATCGAGAAACATCCTCCAAACTATGCCACTTCAGTCCTCTGTGCCCTTGCTCACACTCATCTGCCAGATTCGCCTTGCCTCGACTGCACTTCTCCAGCACTGTTCTTTCCTGAGAAATCAAAACTCTGCTTCGGACCCACTGCCTCCGGACTTCGCAACCCACGCTAGAAAGACCTCTGAGTGGGCTTGTCTCTCTCGCATCTCTGCATCCCCAGGACGGTCACGGCAGAGTGTGCTCAATGAGTATACTGTGACTAAGCAGAAGCCCAGTCTGTTTGGCTGCCAGCCTGACCCCCTCTTCCTCCAAAGCAGACTTGAAGATCTACCTCCATCTGATTCCGCTGTCTGGGAACTCCAAATAATGCCCCAGTTCTCACCAGTGCGGATCAAGCTGAGACACTGCTGCTGTGGACACTGCCTGGATGACCAACCCTGCTGGGGGCCAGTCCCGCCTCCGGATCAGTTCGGTCCCCTCTCCCGGGCCTGCCTCCTCACGCCACTGCGACCTGTCCCACCGTGCTTCCTCCCAGAGTCCTCTGAGCTCCAATGCACATGAAACCTGCTCCGTACGAGAGCAAGAGGAGGTGAGGCATGGCCAAGCCCAAACTTCCAAGCTTGGGGAAGGCTGGAAGCCGCCAGGCAGGAGCCGCCTCCACACTGTCCCAGGCGGAGAGCGTGTTCAAAGGGACAGACCCTTCACCACCAGGAGGAATGCTAAAAGTCCATATCTTGTCACTAACCTGCCATGAATGCACTTTCCTTTGAAAAAAGGAGGCCTGATATGACTTGTAAGAAAGAAATATTTTTTTTTCCTCCTTCAAATCCAGATATCACTTGTTAGAAAGGATGGAAGCCTTTAACACTGTCCCTTAGCATCTAATTTTTCAATCCAATCTGTTTCTCTTGAGTCGGTGTGACATTACCAAATTTTACATACAGTTATCTGTTGCTCTGTAAAGAAATACAGATGGCTTTTGTGGAAATAAACAGTCATTTATTTTAAACAATTGTAAAATAGTTTATGGAAACCAGTGGGGTAATGCATTCAAATAAATGCCAAAACTGGTTGACGGGGCGCCAGGGTGCTCAATCACACTGCTGAGGAATTCAGCTGTGGGGAGCAGACAGTAAATCCGGAGTGACAGAATTTCCCGTGATGGCAAAGGTTTCTGACATCCAGTCCAGTGCTCAAAAACCACAGCAGTTCAAACCCATTTTCCTTAACACAGCCTTGACAGCCAGTGAAATTAGTGAATTTAGTCACAAGCACCTAAGGACAAAAACAAAAGAAACAAACAAAAAGGAGACTTCATCTGTCTGCAGCCTTTTCTGAGTTACACAAAAGCGGTGACTCTAACCCGAGTCAATGCAGACGAAGCTCGGGGCCAAATGTTTTCAATCATCGGACTTTGTTATGATACGGTGGAGTCTGAAGACTTATATTCAAAGCTGCTTATGCCTGAGACGGACTTGGGTAAACTACACCCTCTCTGAGCCTCGGTCTCCTCCTCCATAAAACGAGGATAACAGTTGCCACGTACTTGACAGGCTGCTGAAGAGATTCGGTGAGGCACCAGGAGTGACAGTTTTCTACACAGAGCAGGTGCCAGTGCCCCTCCGATGGAAGGGAGTCTAGCCCTGGGTGAGACCGCAGGGCCTCGTAGGGGCTTCCATCAACTCGCCAAGGAAGCGCTGCGGACAATGAACAGCAGGAACGGAGAGAACTCCAAACACGCTTTGGCTTTTAATTTTACGGGACAACAGACTATAACCTTTTTAACCTCTCCTTCTCAGATCAGCTCTTTTTCCTTGTAACCGGCTTTCCAACGATGACACTGGGTCTCCCGATGAATCAACCCAGTTGTTCATCAAACATTAACGGAACCCACCATGTGCCACGCACCGTACAAGGCACTATAGATGCGAAGGTGATTAAGACTGATTCTGGCCTCTACGGAGTCAGCGTAGTGAAAAAGGCAATCAGTTTGGAACACTTCTTACTCATCTTCCTCCTTCCTGTGGACATTAAGTCAACTCCCCATCCCGTGGACCCTACCCGCTTCACAAGCCTCCCTTGCATTGCTTATCACCCAGCCCACAGTAACGGTCTCCCCGCCGGTCTCCCCGCCCATCTCGTGGCCTCCAGCCATCCACTACTCTCTGGAGTCAAACTCTAAGAGTTATCATGCCCATGCTTAAAAATCCTTCCGCAACTTCCCGGTGGCCAACTCCTTATTCTACTCTAGACTTTCTATCCATTGCAATTTCTTGTCCTCTATGATCCAAACTGGTGTCCTTGCTGTTCAGTGCATATACTTTGCAGTCTCCTGCCTCCGTGTCACTGCCTGCTCCGCCAGTCTGTCGAAACCACGACCGTCCTCTATGGTTATTCCCCAAGTCTTATTTGGCCTCCGTCGACACTGCGTCTTTTCCTTGACTGACTTCCATGAGAGCTTCAGTCTCTACCAGTTTCCCAGACTGGCTGCTTCCTTTCCCAGCAGTACCCTGCATGGCCCCACCACAGCCATCTGGGCTGCTGCCTCAGTCGCTTCCACTAGCTGAGAAAGACATTAATGCGGGGTTCAAATCCCAGCGACATCGAGCTTTAAGACCTTGGGACATTATGTAAGTGCTCTAAGCATTGTTTTCTTATCTCCAAATTGAAGATGATGATAATTTTTAACTCATGAGACTGTTTTATGGATTAAATGAGGCACTATAGCCTAGCACATAATACTCAATAAATGGCAATTATTTATTGCTGTATTGATACAATTTTGCACATTTCACCACGTTGAACTCTGAATCTGTTAGATGAGAAGCTAAATGACATATCTTGTTTTACTTTAAGCCAACTGTGGCTTCTAAGCCAAGATGTTAAAATATGCTTCTCTTTGTGCTCCACATACAAAACAAAAAGGCAAAAGCAATGGAAAAAGTGGCAGCGGAGCGGGTAGAGCAGTGTGGCTGCCAGCCATTTTCCTTTCTGGGAGTTTTCCTTCTTGTTAGATCTATTATCTGGGAGCTGGGCTGCCCTGCTGGCTTTCCATTTGCCTTGCTAATAACAGTAAATCCAGCAGCTTCCACTGCAGCTCCTGTCTCCTTCAGCTGACTCTGAGGCCAATCAGCATTTCCTCTCTGCTGTCAGATGTTCAATGGGAAGTCCTGCTGAAGAGAAAATTTATGACAAAAGTTTCTCCAGCTTTTAACCCTTCTGCACGTCCAGCCCCAGATGCAGAGTGCTCCAGAGGAATGCTAGGTCACTCCTGCACGTGCGCACCTATGTTCTCCCTGGTGCTCCGCTGCTCTGACAAGGGGCCTCGGACCCCTGGAAAAGCTCGAATGAGCAGCTGGGCGGACAGATGCACATGTTCCGGGCCGCACCTGATGTGGGATAAATGTGCGCTGCGTTCCTTAGCAGCCAGCGTCTCTGTTCAACCATGACTCAAAGCAGTCATACTCATAAACAACGAAGTGTCCTATCACCAAATGGTGAGTATGGCTGCGCCTCAGAGCAGTGAAGCTGAAGGGAGGGGCAGAACTAACACCTATTGAGTAATAAAATTATAGCGGCTATGCGCCCGCTGTCTGACGCAGATTTCTACTTAATTCTCATAATGGTATGAAGATAACATTCTCATTTCTAGATGAGGAAAATGAAGTTCGAACAAGCAAAGAAACTTCCCAGAGAGCTAGAAAGAGTAACAAGGACAAGAGTGGAATCAGGGAGATGTTTTCAGAACCCAGGTATTCAGGTCCAGAGTTAAGGCTAGCAGCCAGCAGCCAGCAGCCTGTGATCTAGTTGTGACCTTACATCGGCATGACCTGAACAAGGCCACCAGTTGGTAGTGGTAGTGTGAGCTTTACGCCAATAGAGGAAGTGTGGTCCTCGGATCCATGACGGCCATCCCTGAGATAAATCCTCCAGGGACTGCAGAGGAGGAGAGAGCACTGGTTCTGGCTTTTGAGAGACAACGGGTGATCCTTCATAATCTCCTCAGCTGGAAGAGCTCGCTGGCCATCAGCAGAGGCTCGGGCTCACTGGCAAAGGTGGCAGTGGTCGGCAGCCAGCACCAGGCCCTTACAGACCTTCTGTTCTTGAGAAGAAGGGTCTCATCGCGGGGCTTTTATTTTAGGTAAGTTCAAGTCTTTTGGGACAGCTACGTTCTAGCTCACTGGGCTTTTCTATGACCTCTTCTCTACCTCTCCACATAAGTTAGACAATATAGTTAACCAGATCAGTAGATTTAGTACGCTAATTTTTGTCCCAATTAAAAAAAGAATGTCAAAATGTACATGTGACAGCTGTTTGGGACTCTAACGTTGTGGAAAAGCAGCTGTGTTCATTTACATTTGAGGCATCAGTCATCCCTAGAATGGGATGGCGTACTTGGCTAAGAGCTTGTACTTTAACCTATGGAAAATACAGATCACAGAGACAAAATGCTGGCAAAAGTCACCATGTAACAGTTATACTTGTATAACATTTTGGTCTTTAAAGGTTTGAAATGTTTATAATGAAAAGCCACTATTTAATAACAACGTTCTCATAGAAAACTGACATCTAACACCATGAAATGGATTGTGGCTTTTAGGAGAAAGTTTCCAAAAAGAGAAAGTCCATGTAAGGGAAAGAAAGAGAAGTATTTCTAAGCTCTAGGATTTGAAAGTAAGCTGTCTTTTCACAAATGTGAAAAACTATTTTTACTTTTATCAAAGTACATGTATATATAGTTTTACAAGTAAATAATAAATACAAGTTCTATAATGAAAACCAGTGAATTCCCTGCCCATCTCTGAGTCCCTTCTCACTGGCCATTAGTTTAACCTTTTTGGGAAGTTCTTTTGGTACCGACCTTCATATTTTTATTAGCATTCCTAGTCAGCTGCTTTAAAAATTATTTCAATGTCACACAGTATCTACTCACTCTCTGGAAGACGAGGATTGAGCATGTGCTTTCTCCCCCACTCGTTCACTCCCTGCCTCCTCCCGTCCCACGATGGGAAGTGAGTGCTTTCATTTTTTTTCTGTAACACAGTGTGTGCAGTAGCTTCCTCCTGCTGGGCACCTGTACTTGATTATCGATGCTTAAAATGTCTGTTTTTGGTACACTCCTCTGACTCTCCAAGAATTCATTAGAGATTCTTGTCATTAAGGGAACCTGGAAAGCAACTAATTTCAACTGATGTACACTGTGTTTCATTTTTAAGACATTTACATTTTTACTTGATGATTTAATTCTGAGGAAGTCTGATCAATAATAATCAAAGTACAGTGAATGGCTTCCTGACTAGACTGGCTTTCACTGCTTCTCCTTAGTTCATTCCACAGAATGTGCCAGCCACCAACTCTGGGCCAGCTTCAGTGCTGGCAAACCAATAAAAAAAACCCGTTCTTCTCCAAACCGTCTCCCAAGGAAAAAGGGGGGTTCTCATCCTTCTCCTCAGTAAGGTTCTCGTCATCATCTGGTGAGATCAACGTATTAGGGACTCACTGGGGCAGGCCATGGTGCCTCTGAGAGGAGGCTGAGCAGCTGAGGGACAGTGTTCTTCCCAGCAGCTTCCAAGCCTGAGATATGGCCCAAACCTCTTCATTTTCACTATTGATCCACATGGAGCCACTCGCTGCTCATGAATTCACGCAGCCATTGCTGCCCTCTGCTTCCTCTGGGGGACACTGAGACTCTTCATGGAGGGATGTGAGGGGCTTCGCATTTCAACTCTGTCTGTAACTTCCATAATCATTCGCTTAAGAACCATGCTGCTGTTTAATTACATTCCCTCTTTCAAATGTTTCCTGATAAGAAGCAATAGACTCCATGAGCTACTCAATGGTTAATACTCAAGTATTTAAAAAATCACTTGTAAACATGTTTGTTACGGGCAAGTGTAGTTTATCCGCTTTACCTCTCAAATCTCTGGCAGAGTGGATTTGCTGATCTAAGCTGTATGATGAATGAGGCTTGCGTTCATTAACCCACGCCTACATATACGTTTTCATGTTAGTCAAAAGTCATTAGAGTTGACTCTCTGGATCTCGTTTTCTCCTTGTTCAAAGTAAAGGGTGCCTCCAGCAGATCCATACCCAAACACAATCCAAAGGCTAGTTCTATCACAGGGTATAAGATTTCTCTAGACTTAATTCATTGGAAAACAAAAGGTGCAGGCAAAGGCCAAGTTGCATGGGTAGAAAAAGAAGTAAATCAAACCCTAAAAAGTCAGGTTTTACGGTGTGCTCGATGTGGCAGTGGCAACAGAGACAAAGGCAGCTGACCTTCACTGAGCACTTACTATGAATTGTTTTACGTGCATTCAGTTAAAATAACCACCCTACAAGGTAGGTATTATTACCCCATTGACAGAAAAGATAACTCAAGGTAGAGGGGTTTGATGACGTGCCTAACTTCACAGCTGTGTGAAAGGTACAAATGGGGTGGGGACCATGGCTAGTTGGGTTCCAGAGTCCAGGCCTTTGCCACTGAATCACGTGCCATATCTAACTGAAGCAGCAGGTGCACTTGGTGTTTCTAGGGAGAAAAGCACAACGGCCTCCCCCGAGCTGTGGATCCTATAACCGTAGCCAGTGGGAGACATACAGCACAGTGGTTAGGACTGTAAACTTTGGCTTCATACATCTAGGTGGCGTCCCAGCTCCCTAACTCACTAGCTGTGTGACTTTGGACAAGTCCTGTATCCTCCTCTCTGACCTTTACTTTTCTTACTTATAAAACAAAAATAACAATCAATTCAAATAGTTGTTTCAGGGATTAAATGACATAATAAAAAATGTCGTTTGGCAGACTGCCTGGAAAATTTTGAACATTCATTAAGTGGTAATAATCATTATTATATTCATAACTCTATGTGCTACTTAAAGCCACAGATCAATGGAAGAAACTACGACCTCGAAGATGTTATTTAACATAAAAAATAACGAAAGATAAAATATCCTACAAATAGAAATAAAGAGTAGTGTTTTCTATGCCATCAGAACATATATTTGTAAGTCCAGAAATTTATACTATATAAGTAGAATCTAAGTTATATATTTTTAATTTTATGAGGTCTTTGCTATTTTATTATGAATATTTTTAAGTCACAGAAAAGCTGAAAGAACTGTACACACTACCTAGATCCTACAACTAACACCTTATTATACTTGCTTTATCATATTTCTATTCACCAGTCCATTTACAAAAATGCATTTCTAAGTAAGGAGCATACAACAGTATATTCACTCTCAACACTTCAGTGTGTATAACATTACCTGGTGTTCAATATTTAAGATTCTTCTACTTTATAGTAAAATTTACATACAGTAATATGTACAAATCTTATAAGTACCATGTAATAGTTCTGACAAATGCATACACCTGTGTGACACCAGCTCCTGTGAATATATAGACTGTTATCTTTACTCCAGAAAGTTCCTCCATCTGCAGTACATCTTGAGTGGGGAAGCTGGGGTACAGGGAAAAAAACATTGGGCTCAAGAATCAAGAGGTCTAGGTTCAAATCTCACCTACATGGCTCATTAGCAACACACACATGTACAACACACACATGCACAACACACACATGTGCAGCCTCAGTTTCTCAACCGTAAAAAAAGAGATAATGCCCATCTCCCACGTTCATTGTGAAGGTTAAATACAAAAACACCTGGAATACAGTAAGTACTCAGTAGCTGTAACCAAAGGGTACTTTCTCTCTACACTCCTCCCCAGCTTGCCCCAATCTGAGGATGTTCCCTTCGAAAAGAAAATAAATGGTAAGGACAAAACCAAAACCGAAACTCAGAAAACCCACGACCCAAATGCAGTTAAATGAGGGGTGAGGGGCAAAGGCCCCTCTCCGCCTCGGCAGTCTTCTCCCAATTTATCCACTCTGACTTCAGCTAATTAAACATCTGTCTCGACGGCCTCCTCGGCAAATTCGTCATCCCCACTTTGTGACACTGATTGTTGGTTGCAGCCTTTTCCCCACTCGCTGCCATTCCCAGAAACTTCTAGGAGTTTACTCACCAGGCACATGGCAAGGATGATGCAGGGTCCCCATTAACCCCCCACAGTTGCCCTTGGTGCCAGTGCTGTTCATAATGCTGCCAGATGTGTCCTTAGATGTGCTCCCGCCCCCCAAAAACAAACCTATTAAGGGACGACTTTTTGGTCTACATTTCTGATTTGCAGATTATGATGAACTTTCTAAGTGTGCCAGACTAAAATAAACTACTTAACAGAAAATCTGTTTTTTAAACTAGTTCTGATGACGAAGTTAAGCAGGTCACAACAGAAGGTCTCAAATGAGGTGAGCTGGAGTCTAGTGAATTACCAGCTGGCTCTCTCTGAACATGAACAAAGCTTTGCCGGTGAAGAAAGGGCCAGTGGGCAAACAAGTGAAATGGCCTGGCCTTTCTCTACATACTGAAGTGTGCATGTGTGCATGTGATGTGTGTGTATGTGTGTGTACGCACATACCTGCTTAAACAGGAAAAGGGGAGGGGAGGTGGACAGAATTAGGCTTCCTCTCAATCGCGGTTCCGACTAAAACAACTGACTGACTTAAGAACTATCTTTTAGAAAGATAAATGCCTAATAGAAATACTCAACAGTGCTTAATTACACTAAAAACCCAGAAATGCAAATTAAAATGAGATACTAACTGCTAACCATCAATATGACAAAAATTAAAGAATGATCATATCCAGTGTTAGTAAAGGGCTGGGGGAAAAGGTCCTCTCCTATAATCTTTGAGTGTCAAAGAATGGGTATAAAATGTTTGAAGAGCAATTTGTTTTTGTCAACATTTTAAATAAGCAACCCCCTAGACAAGCAATCCCATGTTTAAAACCCAGCAGAAATGTGCAATGAATATTCCTACAAGACGGCTCAC
Source organism: Pteropus medius (assembly GCF_902729225.1). Classification (NCBI taxonomy): domain Eukaryota; kingdom Metazoa; phylum Chordata; class Mammalia; order Chiroptera; family Pteropodidae; genus Pteropus; species Pteropus medius. The sequence continues at coordinate 2,045,687 of NW_024356335.1, forward strand.
TGTATGTTTGTGTGAAACTGAAAATCTGGAAAAAATCTAAATCTAAATGTCCTTCAATAGAAAGCCAAGTTAAATAAATTTAACGAGAAAGATAAAAATGCAGCGGTTACTCTAATATAGAATGCTTGTGACATATTGACTAAAAAATTGCAAAATCAGATATCTTCTATGGTATCATTTTAAGAAACCTTTACTCAGATAAATTTTTCACAGGTTCATTTAACAAATGTTTATGTCTATCTGACAGACACTCTGCTAAATGCTAGGTATGTAGTGATTTTTAAAAACCAAAAACCAAAAATCAGGGTCCTGCCCCCACGAACTTTACAGCCTTTATGTGTATCTGCATGAAAATTTTTTTAAAAAAAGTATTTACACCAAAGAAAAACTTTCGCTTTTTACTTCTCCCAACTCCACAATGTTTTTTTCCCCAACAAATATTTAACTTAAAAAAAAATTCTTTAAAAGCCCTTTACCAACAAATATTTAACTTAAAAAAAAATTCTTTAAAAGCCCTTAACCTTCACGTTGTTGTAATATTAACACCAGAACTGGTGGCAGCTCCAAGCTGTTTTAATCCCCCCAAACTGTGCATTCTCTAATGACAGAAATCGGAGTTTACAATGGTGTCCGCCCCTGTTTCCTGGACTGAGCACCCCCCACCTCTCCGCACCTTAGTTCAAGGCTCATCACATTTGGGCAAGGTCCTTAAGAGCCTCCTCACTGCCGTCTCTGCCTCCTGTTTTATGTCCTCTAATCCATTTTTTAAAACACAGATGGTGTTTTCTATAAGAAATTATGACTGTGTTGTTCTCCTTTCAATGGCTCCCCTCTGCCATCAGAATGTAGTTCAAATTCAACAGTTTACAAATATGATCTGGTCTCAAGTGACTTCAGGCTCATCATTCCCCATCCTCGACTCCCACGGTTTCCAGAAGACACAGCGCTTTCACTTCGTTCCTTCATTCCTCCGTTCGTATCCCTCTTCGCCTGAACAGTTTTTACCACTTTTCAGGTCCTGGCTGGATAATTTGCTCAAGACAATCCTCCCTGACTCCCTAAGAGTGGACTAGGGCTCCCCTCCCACAATGTGCTCCCCGAGACTTATTTCTGCTCATCACGTGCGTGGTATGGTAACTGCCTATCTGTTTGTCTCTCCAAGTAAACAATAAGTGTCTTGAGGGTAAGGACCGCTTCCTGCTTAATGAGCCCCCAGGAAATGGGTGCACCTCTTCTAATTTTGAGCACACTACCAGGCCTGGGCCGATCGGATCTGGCCCCTGCCTAACTTCTGCAGCTTATCTTCTGCCTTGTTCCTGCTCCAGCAATTTGGAATGTTTATGTTTTGTGACTACATCTCAACACGTCTCTATCTGGAATGTTCTTCTCACTTACCCATCTGGCAAAGTTCTAATTAATTTTCAAAAAGCTGTCAAAGAAATCACTTACTCCAGAGCATCTTTCCTCAGGTCCCTGCCTCACCCAGTAGTTTTAAATACTCCCTTATCTGTGCTGCTTTAGCAGCTTCAATATTTCTAGCTGTGAACTGACCATATTTCACTGCCCCTTCTTCTGAGTCTGTTTTCTCAATGGGTTGTCCACCTGATTTCTGGTACAGTGGTTACACTGGATGGTGACTGCTGAACTAAACAGGGTGTCTTGAGAGCCATACAGAGCTTTAGAGCACAGGTGGCCCTTTCCTACAGTGTCCTTGATTAATCCTTCCTCAACCTCTCCCACGTTACAGCTAAGAAAAGCGAGGCTCATAGACGTAAATACATGACTGCACATTCAGTTACCACAGTTTCTTATTCTATATATATATTTTTCATTTTTTAACGTTTCCAAGATCAGGATACAGCTAACAATCAATACGTACATTTAATGTAGTATTTTTTTCTTTCTGAAAAGCTATTATTAAATGAGTGCTGCTCTGGAATTGTCCCCAGCAGACCCAGGGAAAGGTCCTCTGACTCCAATGTGTGTGCCCTGCACCACTGCACGGCCTCTCAGGAGTGTACGTCCTTTCTCTTCCTTTCATTCTGCTTTTTCTTAATCTAATCCATCCTGGTGACTGCCCCAGATGGAGTGAATGAATAGACTTCGTGATGAAAAAGGAACTCCTGAAAGATTAGAGACTAGCAAGAAGAGTAAATGCTGGTCAAATGTAGTTTTGGCGAATGATGTATTTCACGGTTTTCTGATACAGCGGTTACGAGAGCTCATAACACCTTTCTAAAATAATTGGGTCTCTAAAGTGGTTCCAAAAGATTTTTGCTTGACATAAATTCTCTAAATTTCCAGGCTTTCTGGATACAATAGTTGACTGCAATGCCATCTTTAACGTGCTCTGCTCTATACCCAAGAAGATCCATCAGGAGCCTCAGAGCACTACGAATGGGGGAGGAGGACTCAGGTGAGATGAAGGGAGAGAGGAGGCGAGGAGGAATATTTAACTGGGAGCTTCCTGACTGGGGCACCTGTGAGTTGTACGTTTAAACACCTTAGCACTCCATCGGTTTCCCACAGGGCCACTGGATACCGAGTGTCAGGTCCTTCTTTCGTACCCAGCCCCCGCCCCCCTACAAATGGCACAGGCGCGTTATTTATTCTTTCATGAGGGGCAGTTTTCTGCAGGAATTACTGCTTTTTGGGCAAAGAACATTTAAACAGTCCTGTTTACCTTTTCTCTGTCTTCATCTTCTTGTTCGTTGTTTTTTTAAAGGATGACCAGCTGCAGCGTAAGGAAACTACACGTCTGTGTCCCTGGCTCCCAAAATATTGTCTTGGATGAAACGTTACTGAATTTTTTGTCTTTACAACTATACGTGAAGTAGGTTCTGTTCACCCCTACAGCTGGCAGATACTTTATCTCTATTTAGTCTTTGGAGAGCATCTCGGGCTAGAAGAGTGTTAAAAATTCTACTCCATCTAAAATACATGGGCTTCTCTTCTCCACAGGGCAACTCGGGACAGGTGTATGTTGCTTTAAGAAAGCCAGACGTAAAACATTAAAACTGACACCGATACAGACAAACTGTGCAATTACATAAAGAATTCCTGGCTTTATATCCAGATTCACCACAGGGTTCTTTTAAATGCTGCACTTCCCTAGTGCATTTAGATCTTAGAATCAATGAACATTTCTGTTTACAGAATTTTAAATTTGTTCTCCCATTAGGGTTCTAATAAGCAACATGGTACAATAAAAACAGTGCAAGCTTTGAGGTCAAAAAAGCCCAGGCTCCAATTCAGAATCCGCCATTTACTTACTGTGGAAATGTGAGTTACTTTAACTTCTCTTAGAGCTGAGGAGAGAAAAGCTCACGGAGGTAAGTGTATGATTACACATATAGTTATCTTAGTTCCTTAATTCTAAGATGCACGTTTCCCTTTACTTTTTAACACTTCTAAAGTCTCACCTGCAGAAGAGGAATAATAATGTCTACTTTCTAGGGATTAGATTAAATGCGGTAATATCTGTACTTACACAAAGGCACTGGATAAATCAGCTCTTACCTGATTGGAACTGAGCTTGCGGAAAGATTGACTCATTCTTAGTCACACAAATCCCCTTTGTAACACTCTTGATAAGTAATAAATTAATCTGCATACGCCTTTCTCGGTCTACCTGGCATGAGAGTGCGGCTCCTGCGGGAGGTGTCGCAGGAATGAGTCAGGATGGCCTCTGCTGCCGCGTGGGTCTCTCACGGCGGGTCCACGTTAAGTCACCGGCGCCATGTCCCCAGCCTGGTCTCCCAGGTCCTCGGCCTGGTCTGTGTTCCTCTGTCACACTGCAACCATCAACTCCGTACTTCTTTCCAATTCTTTTTTTTCTTTATGTTTATATTCTCTGTACACCCCACCCCTCTTTGGGACTCAGTGTATTTCAGAGTGGTTAGAAGTTTGGATTTTATTCTGAATGCAACTAGAAGTCACTGAAGTGTTTGGAGCAGATATGATCTGATTTATATTTAAAAAGATCTCTCTGGCTGCTATGTAGACAAGAGACTGGACGGGGCCAAGAACAGATGCAGGAAATCCAGCTAGCGTGCTATTTTCAACGGTCCAGGTGAAGTCATGGTAATCGGGACTGAACGGATTGAGGATATATTCAGGAGGCAAAATTGGTAGGACTTGCTAATGGATGAGACGTGGGGAGTTAGCACGGGGAAGAATTCAAGGGTCAGTTTTACTACAATATTTTTAGCGGGGGGAGGGGCAGGTAGGTAAATTGACTGTGAAAAAGTGTTCTTTTTACAATAAAACACAGCAAGTTCTAACAGCCACGGCCCCTCCCCCACTCTTCCTGTCTTACACGCAAAGGTCACAATTTAAATGTCAGCTTCTCAGGGAGGAGTTCCCTGCCCATCCATGCTATACCCTGAGCTCCCCTGCATCTTATTCTTCTCTCTCTCAGCCCCTTGTAACTACTCTCCCTCTAAAATGTAAGGTCCTCCCTGCTCAGCAAGGGCCTTTTACCACTGTCTCCCTGTACCCAGCACAACTCCGGCACCTAGGAGCACATGATGAGTCAATGTTCAACACAACTACAAATATATTATGGATCAATATGCATATTTTATATGCATTTTGAAGATAAACCTTGAGAATCCAATGACGTTATCATTAGCTGCCTCTCAGATCTGAACCCCACACACACCCTGTGGTAGGTATGTGTTCACAACTCCTCTCTGCTCCTAGTGGTCCTTTAGGGTATAATGTCTGAGAAGTCCTAGACTAGACGTTCTCACTGGTCACATTCCAGGGGTCCTGTGAAAACAGTAAGTTAGCAAGTAGTAAGGTGGTCTGTGACTCTAAGCCGAGATATTAAGAGGGGGTCCACTCAACAAAGTTAACATTTATCTTTCAAATTCTAGGTGAAATTCTGTAAAGGAAAGGTAGGAGCGAATGTCGTAAGTCTTATTAACAACACTGTACAGACTTTTCAAAAGGATCTGCAGATTAATAAAAGTTTGCTTTTCACATCAAAAGGCAAGAATTGACAGGGTTAAGAAAAAGTTCATATGCTTCTGGTTCGATCTTTCAATAGATGACAAAGAAAAACACCTTTGTTTCATAATGACAACAAATACTGAAAGAGAGCCCTGTAGAAAATTATTCTGCTTGGAAAATCCCACTTCAAAGCCTTCTCTCCTTCGCAGATCAAGAGATACCTACACGGTATGTCTGCCTCAACGTTAGGACTGATATTGGATCTGCTTCCATTTCTCAAGTGTCTCTGTCATACCCAACATCATGCTTCAGGAGGCTGGTGAGGGTCGGTAGGAAGCAGCAGTTTTAAACAACAACAAAATACTAAAGAGCTCAGAAGGTCACTGATAGTGCGGGTAAACGTGACCAAAGGAGAACTTGATGAACGAAGGCCTTTACTCACAAAATAACAGTTAAGTATATTTTACCAGCTAAATCAAGGGACCAGACAGGCTACTCTTCATTATGGCAAAAACACGTCCGTCAACTGTTAAGATTAGTAGAGGTTCTAGCTAATTCTTCTAAAACTGCATTCTCCATTTACATTTTTCTTAAACAGTGTGGACTTTTTGCACTGCAATGCAGGTAGATTCCAAATGTCAAGTAGGTCAGTAATAAAACGAAAAGCCAGAGAGAAACTTTTTAAAAAGAGACATTTAAAAATGGGCTTTAAAAAACGGCCTAGCAGAGAACTGACTGGAACACACTGTGAAAAGATTACTATAGTTCAGTACATGAATATTAATAGAAAAAACCCTGCAGTGTTCATAAAGAGTTATGACTTGATGAAATAATTACAAATAATGCAAGTCAAAATTTTAGATCGGTTACAAGTGTCTATAATGACATTCTATCCACAAAAAGCAAAAATATTTTTAAACCCTAAGTGTTTCCACTGACAAAGCTGTTTACCTAAACAAAGAAGAATTCTTTTGTTCAAATACCTATCACCTTCTTATTTTTTTACAAATGATAATTGTAGAGAGAGTGCCACGGGGAAGGGCAACAGAGAACTTAAATGTTAGGACAATCATTATGTCCACATCTTGATTTAATAATGAAGTAGTTCTCAATTTATTATTATTATTATTATTGTTATTAATTATTAAATGGAGAGCTGTCAGAAGCTCACTGTCAGCCTATCAAAGGCTTTCTGAAATCCTGATCTAATAAAACTAACCTCTAATGAACAAACAGTGTGAGAACTCTCAACTCCACACGGCACACGTTCGATCTCAAGTGGCACGTCTCCCCTTTCACTTATATTCAAAGAGTAGCAAAGGGACCAGTGTGGTTCGGCACTCAGACAGGTGAAAGCTGTCTGCAGGCTGAGCACTCCATTCTGTCCCAGACGTCGAGGTGGCAGGCATCTGCTTGCAAAGACTTAGCATTAGCAGGTCATTGTGGTAGAGGCTCAGGAAATACAGGATGAGGATCTCTAACCTAGCATCTCCTGCCACCGAGTTCGAGACTAAGTTCATGTCACAATAGGTGAGCCAACTGCGAGCACCAAGACTTTTTTTTTTAAGTAAATGTACTTCTGTTTCTCTCTGTGACAAGAGGATTTTCCTCTTTTCATTAATCACCCTCCAAAACAGGTCCACTCCATAACACGAAGTTCAAAAATATAAACTATACCATACCTTTAGCAAGCTAACCTTAAATAAAGCTCTTCGCCAAACTGGATAGCCTTCTATTGCGTGAGACTAGAGTTAATAAAGCAACAGAAAGAGCTTCTTATTTTAAAAAGCTTTCTAAGTTAATAAAATGGACAGTAATTTATGTAAATGCATCAATCTCAATCGACTTTTGTAGTATAAAAAGGAATAAATAATGCAGATCACTGTTTTTCGGATAACGAGTCCTAATTCTTTGCCAAGGGTATGGCAAAGACTCTGACGGAAATGGCAGGGATGTGTGTACAAAGGTGAACATAAATCAACGTGTGTGCGCTAAACGTGCTTACTGGAGATGGACGCAGAAAAACAGGCATTCGGTTGGACAGAGGTGGCAGGGACAGAGGAGACAGAGGGAAAGACACCGGCTCGGCGGTAGCCCAGTCACTTCACGGAGGTTTCACGGTCTAAAAAATCTGCGACAGCAGAATTTCTGTTGAGAAGGTTAAAAGTTAGTTCTACCTCCTCATGGCCAGTTCAGAATAATGCTATCTTAGAATAAATGAGTACGTCACAAAATACACTATTATGTAAAGAAAACTTAGGGACAAGAGAAAAAATCCAGGATCGTAAAGAAAGATTAATGCTTATTAAATATCTCTAAATGTCCGAAGCTGTTTAAATACGACTGGCGCCTAGAACCCCAACATAGCTCTTTTCCCCTGGGAAGGCGAGGCTATGCCTCTTCAATCATCCCCTAAATACAAAGAGGTTTGACCCCCATGCAATGGATAAAAGTCACCCAAAAAATGAACAAAAGAGGTGTTTGGAAAAACCAGAACACCATTCATCCCAGCTAACGACTTGTTCATTATGAGTGATGATGGATAAAGACTTCTCATGCTGAGATGAAATCAAGATTTATATGCATTGTTTCCTCTCCCAACTTGTGGGAAGATCATCATCATTTAATTCTATCTCTGCGGCCAGTGATGGGCATCCAGAGAGCTGGTTATCAAACGGCGCAGTCAGCTGGCAAAAGCCGAAACGTGCAGTTGGCACATCTGGACGGAGCCGCCACAGCCGAGGGTGAACAATGACTCCTGGCGAGCATCCAAATTGCTTGCAGACGCTAGCAGGTCTCATCTACAACCGCCCCTACCAGCATCTCTCTCTCTCTCTTTTTTATGAGAATCAGATTTTCATTGCTCCATTCAATTGCTCTCCTCTGCCATTTTTTACAGCTCTTATCGTTCCCCTGGAATATGGCCTTGAGACAGCTCATCCGTGTCCTTCACTGTGTTATCTCTTCTAACTTTTATTAAAACTTCAGCTTTCATCTGAAGATAGCTAATTAAATCTGGAACAGATTATATGCCTCCCCTTAAAAAGAACACAAAACTATTTTCTTCAACCTGAACAATGCTTTCTTTTTTCCATTCCAAAAGATAAAACCAAAAGTGTTTAAGAAGTCTCGTTCATTTACAAAGCTATTTGACATATCATATACAGGCTGATTTATACTTAGGTTGTCTGCGGTATGACAAATCTTTGAGGTATTTCTTAAAATAATTATTTCTCAATATCGGTAATATTTTTCTCTTATCTTTTAAATATCACAGTTAGTACCATAAGCTTATTTTCTGTATAAAGTTGGGTGATGAGAAATTAGAGATTAACAGGTATTTCTGTGCATCAAGTGATTTATCTTTAAAAACATTTTTTGTAACAGTTGCCCTCATTTGGTAAAACTGAATTTCCCGCTTTATTCCACATCGCAAACACTAGCAACTAAAAGTTTCCCCCACTGAAAATTATGTGAAAACATGAAATTAAAAGCAGTGCTTCAAATTTAGGATTCGGTTTTCAAGACAGCTTTACACCAACTAATAGTTGGCTCAAGTAGCTTTGTCTTCATCTATCAAAATTATTAATGATGGAACTTCCATAACCCACATGAACACATTCTTCTCACATATGCCACTGACCCAGTCTCTTTCTTGGGCCCAGGGGCAACTTAAAAATCACTTTTTTTTTTTTTTTGCCATAGACCTGCTAATCAAGCTTCTGGCACTGATACCTGAAACATCCAGAAACCAGCCATACCACTGCCTGCCTGCCTGCCTCCCTCCTCCTCCCTCTCCTCTCTCTCTCCCCACCTTCCCACACACACACCAAGCACTTTTAACTAAGGGTTAAGCTTCTGTCGCTGGGGTATGATTTAACTATCCTACCTGAAATTTTCTGGGATCCTTTTCTTCGCTTCACTGCTTTTAGCAAGATTTCTTTCATGGTGACCTTTGTGTTGTCCACCTGAATAAGGGAGAATCCGTGAGCAGCATTTCTGTAGGGAGAGACAAATATTAAATCATCACCAATATTCAACCAGAGCGATGTCACTGCAGTCTTCATTGTGTTTAAGTTTTAATAAGTGTACATCAAAGTGCCAATTATTTAAAAATAGGTTAAATAACCCTACTTCTAATAACAGAGAGACAGAGACAGGAACGCATTCTAGTATGAACAGTTCTAAGTGAAAGAGAGGTCAGAGTTATAGAATGTTTTCCTAATTTATCTCAAATTGGATCTAATTGGTCTGTGTGGGTCACTAATACTGGCTCCCCAGCCAAATCTTGCAGCAAGGATTGACAAACGATAAACTTGGCTTGTGTCAGTAGATGTCACTGCAGGCAGATACTACCATAATATTAAAGCTCATGGAGCCCTGGAGGAAAAAATGTCATGTTGTATGTGTGTGTGAGTGTCTGTGTGTGTGTGTGTGTGGGGTGATAGCCCAAAGCAATTTAGAATAAGGAAAAGGCTCTTCATAACTGACCAGTAAAAAAAAAACCAACCAACCAACCAACAAAAACATTCATTCATTCATTCGCTCACTCGTTCATTCATTCACACACTCACTATATAGTCTATGTCTATGCACACTTCAGTAGGAACGTTTTAATCTACTTAGTCCTAAAAGGTCAAACAGGATATTAGCTGAGGCATAAACAATTACAAGACAAACTACTAATACTAATTTGTAAGCTTCTAGCCAATTAACTTTAAGGGGAGAGGTTTTCCTTTAGATAGAAATGAGCTGGTAAGAAACAAGTACCCTAAAAACAGGCCTGCCCCTTGGTGAGGTATAACTTCACTAAGACTGTTAATTGCAAGAGCAAGTATCACAAATATCTTACTCACTATGCTTGGGCACTGGAACAAAACAGGCTAATTCCGAGCAGCTCATGTAACAAATGGGACCCGAGTTTCCAACTATGGAACATGGGAATTGCCACAAGGAGTCTGGTTGCATTCCCATTTCCCCACAAGAATCTCGAAGGGGAACATGGCCAAAAAACATGGCAGAACTTCACATTGACAAGAAAACGGAAAGAAAAGCCAAGCCCCAAGCTAAGCCATGGAAAGGCTTCCCAACGGTAGGGCAGGCTGGGAAGGGGCTTAAACCTCGCCTGCACCCAACCAAGTGGCTGGCTTTCCGCAGGGGCTGGGGGCCCATCTCCAAGGCGAGGACCCAATTTGCTTCCCTAATACAAAGACATCTCCACACCCCTCCTCTCCATACGGCTCGCTGTTTAATCCCTGACATTCCATTTGTTAAAAAGCAAAAGCCGACGCTGGTCTAGCCAGCACGATCATCCATTTTAACTTGGTCAAGTTCTTGCTATCGAACAGCAGGCCTGAGAACTGTCAAGCTAATTTTACTGAACACTCTGTTACTGAATCATGCCTGAGCCCTGGCCATTCTTTACCTCAGAAGCTGGACCTCATCCCAGAACAATCTTTAAAAGTTTATTTTACTGATCAAAGCAAAATAAGAAATAGCTCTTTTTTAAAAACTATATTTAGGGCGCGATGCAGTAAGTGATACTCTGGCAAGAGCACTGAAATGTAAAGTGCCTTGTGCATTTATAAACTTGGGGGTATTTGCTCTGGCGCCAGGCCAGGCTGTGTTTGGAACAAATGCCAATCATCCGCGTTCAGACTTGCCTTCCCCTGCCTTCTCCTCAGAAGTCAGTGTGTGCTCCATCTGTGACAATATGTTGGGCGGTGGATGAGTGGGGCCTAAAAGGGAACACACGTTGTCGGGTGCTCACACGCTAGTGCTGGGCCAGAGCTCGCAAACTTCCATCCACCTGGGTTCCACCTGAACTAAGTTAGATTTGAGTCTGCTTATAAATTGCTTTACATTCTCTCGTAATCTGCTGCCGGCTGACAGCATTATTTCAAACCAATATGTTTATCTTTTTCGGCGTAGGCAGACTAAAAGCTCGAAAGGAAGCCTTGTGTTTGGACTAACTTCCATAAATTAAAAGCGTCTTTTTCAAAGATTTTCGAATGGAGGAAAATCCCTAGTCTGTATTTTTCTGTCATTTTACCAAAATGTACCTGGGTGACAAGGTTAAAGCAAGCAGAGGAAATCCCTGGCACTTATCATCCACAGGCATTACTGATAAATTGTGCGGTGGAGGAATAAAGGATTACCTTCTGTATTTTTTCATTACACTTTTCTTTTGTTACAGAATACATAAATCCATTGTGGCACAATGTAATATGTATCACCATGCTACACCTGCGGACGCTTCCGAGCGGCTGCCATGTCTGTGCAGTCAGGAATGATAAGTGAACCACCCGTGAATGTTAACGATAGTGATCATTCTGAGGTAACTCGGCTCTCCATCTTCCTTTACAGCCTCCGTGCTGAAGCCGGGGTAGCAAGGTTCACGAGAGGAAAATGAAAACAACAGAGAAGGGAAGGGATGCCCGGCGCTCGCCGTGGGCCTTCGTGGGTGCACGCTATCCGATCCGGGGCCCCGGCCCGGCGGAAACGCGCACGGTAACAGGAGCGAGGTCGTGACCCGAGTGCTGCACACTCGACCCGGCCGAACGAAAGTTTCCTCAGGTCAGCCTCGCACTCCAGTTCTCCCCCTCCAGACGAAGGCCAGCTCTGGATCCTGCTCCAAGTCTGCGGCACATAAGGGGGTAAAACGTTTCTAAAACAACAGTACCGAATATAAGTGGTTCTCAGCATCCGTTCTGATGCAACTGTTAAGTTATGCTCCCACTTAATAAATGGATACGGAGACTTGCTACCACAATTTTCAGCTTGACTTCCAAACATTCTGAGGTTTATGCCTCATTTCTTTATATCCAGAATGTTTTATGGGCTTTCTAAAAAGTCTACTGAAATACATCTTTTAAAGCTGCTTTTATTTAGTACTGGGCATGGGGTCTGAGATGGAGAAGACAATGATCTCAGAGGACATGCTGGCAGCCCGTGGGTAGGGTGCCAGTCTTGCCTCCCTTCCTCTGAGCTGTGACTTGTGCCCGCGGTGACTAGCCCCTTGGGCGAACGTGCAGATGGATGGACAGACAGACGGGCCACAAACCCAGAGTCCTGACTCAGACTCTGCTCCCCCTTCTGCTCCCCCTGGGGACTGACAGCTTGTTTTCGGCCTGTGCAGGGCACTCTTGGGGCACTGAGCAAAAGCAGCTGCCCTGCCACGCCCCCTGCGCCACCTGTGCTGGGCCTAGGATGAAGCACCACCTCGGGAGCTGACGAAATGCTGTCAGGAGTGCTTCAGTCAATTTGAAGTTAGGCCCTGTCAAGTCCTGTAACCACTGAAAAACATATGGGCTTTTTAAAAAGAGATTACTCACTTGAGGAATTCAGCTCTGTCCCAGCGCGAAGCCACTCAGTTAGTTACCAGAGGGAAATTTTTATACCAGCACTGACCTAACACAATGAGCATTCTCTACTAAGTATCAAACTGGAGGTGACGGGGAGAGAGAGGAAGTAGGAGCACAGTCTCCGTCCAAAAAGCTTAGATTCTATTTATAGGAAGAGAGCTGGAACCAGAACCCAAGTTGGAAGGCCACATATTGGAGAGGAAATCACATGGGCTGGGAGTTAAATACCCTTTGGTTCAAATCCTGGATCCACCACTAACCGAAATGTTGCCTTAACATGTGGGAACCTCAGCTGCATCCATGAAATGAGGAGGCCACATCCCTACAGAATTGTCAGGAGGATCAAATGGACAGTGAATGCCAAGCACCTGGCACTAAGGCTGGCACACTAAAAGGAGTTTGCAAATGTTAGTTCTCTTGTGTTCCCCCTTTCCCAAGTCATCACCCCAAGAGGAGAGGCCCCACTCATCCCCTCTCCCCTGCCCTCTCGGCAGAGAGTGCTCATTTGGGAGGAATGGATCTCAACCCTCATTGTTTATTATATCATTGGTAACACAAGGCCATTGGAATGTGCAATTTGCTGGGCACGGTGGCAACATTCACGAGTAGTGTCAGCAAGCAGCCTCTGGCCCAGGCATCAGAACCCCCGAAGCTCAAATGAGAACATCTGGGCTCCATTGTCAAGGCTTTCCTTTCTGTGAGAGCAAACCAGAGGAGCAGGTATATTCCACCTAAACTTAATTCACTGGTTTTGGATGAGGGTGACGGAAGCCCCAAATCACATTGGTGTTGCAGAGAAATGCAATGAGACTCACTAGGAGCTTTTTGATCTGCACAGTACAAGATATTATTATATAACAATAATTGCAGCGACTACTATCTTTTGAACACTTATTATGTGCTAGGTGCTGTATCAAGCTTTTTGAATCTATATTAAGTCATTTAATCATAAGATGGGTACTATTATTATATCTATTTTACAGAAACTGAAGCTGGAGGCATTAGGGAATTTACCTGTGGTCATTCATCTATTAAAGATCCTATTTTGGATTCGGAAGTCAACAATATGGTCCCTAACCCAAGTAGCACAGTCCTTCCGATGGGAAAGAAAAACAAAGAATTATGGTTCTGTGTGGCGAGCACAAAGGTGGAGGCCAGCTCAGAGTGCCGCCGAAACGCAGGGGCACTTAACCCAGCCGAGGAGCGGTGAGGGGGTCAGAGGAGTTTCTTAGTGAAGATGTCCCCAGACACGGTTGCCGTTAAGTTCTAGACCATAATCGGAAGGATGGTGGTGACACCAGAAGGCAGCACGACACAGTAAGCTCTAGCCCGCTTGGGAGCTCCAGCTTCGCCTTCCTTGGGCAAATGATATAATCTCTCTAACTTTGAGCTTCCTCATCTACAAAATATAATAATTCTTAGATGGTAAGACTGTTGTGAGGCCTAAATACTTCTAAAGTAGTTAACATAATACCTGTCATATAATAAAGGCTTAATAAGCAATAGTTAATATAATAACTATGGGCTTTTCTTCACATGCACAAAGAAGTGATACACAAGAAGACCATGACAACAGCTGACATTCACGGAGCACGTACTTTGTCCATTTAATCCTCACAGAATAGGAAGGTGCTGTTATCAGTCCAATTGTACAATGGAGGAAATTAAGGTTTGGCAAGGTCAGAACACGTGTCTGGAGTCACATGGCTAATAAATGGAAGAGTCGGGACTCGAACCCAGGTCAGGCCGACTCCAAAGCACGAAGGGAGTCTTGGGGACTTGGGAAGAGACTTCCCGAAAGCATGTCTTTCGGTTTGGAACCACTGACCAATCTGTGGAGAAGGTTCAACTTCCACTGTAACAAATTCAGTTCGATGAATATAAATGTCCCAACTCTTAGACTAACCATATGACTTACAAAAGCCCTTTTTAAAAGCCCTTGGAGAATGTCATGGTTTTATGAGCCGGTGTCAGTTTGTGGGGGTGGGAAAAGGCTGCCAAGAGTGGCACTTGATTCTCCAGCCCTGACCAGTCTGTAACAGTGATGAAGACACACACCTCTCGTTCCCAACCTATTCTGGTCCCAATTCCATGCGTGTTCATTCTCTAGCACTTCAAGGTAGAAAATGAAAATATATGAGCAAGAGAAAGCCTTGCAATAACTGTAGCATGTCTGCTTCAAAGCAAGTCCTTCAAGTGGTACTTTATAAAAAGAGTTTACACTAGTGTGAATGCCACATTTTGTTTCCCTTTGCTCTGACAAAATTTTTTTTTTAAAGATCAAAGCGTATTGTACGAGTATGCAATGTTTGACATTGGACAAAGTACTCTTTTTCAAAACAGACATTTTCCAAAAACATAACTCGCTAGACTAATGGGCAGTGAGAAGCCAAAATGACTGCCCTCCGCCTTCTCCTTGTGTATCTTTGCCAGAGTCCTTGGGACTTGCCAAATCCGGTCATGCCTGCTTAGCTTGCTCAACTGATTGTGCCAGAAAAGAAAATAAGACACAGATGTATTTGAGCTCTTTGAGATGCCAGTAAGAGAGACAGCTAATGGCTTCATTTCGACCCTCCCCTTCCAGCTGGGCACAGGTGGGGGATAATGAGGTCCCTCTCCCTAATCAAACTCAATTATTTACTACTCTATATAACCGCAAAGACATTCACATTCAGTTCAGAATATAAAGCACACCGTGGGCTACTTCCAACCACTGCCACTGGGTATTTATAACAAACTCAAGTGGCTAACAGTTTGCCTTGGCAGGAGTTTAAGTGTGTAAAGTTTTGCAAACTGTTTCTGTTCAAATATGTCCTGCTGAAATGGGGTCCCAGGCGGGGTTCCATAACTGTCAGGTCAGTGAACTGCATAACATGTGAGAATGTATTCACCATGCAGTGCAGACAGGATCTGGAAATCAAATGCTTCGTTCTATCGCAACCTTATGAGAAGCATCTCAGTTTTCTCAACGGCAAGACTGACACTGTATTAATAAACATTATAAGTCACTAGCCTGACATGTACATAGCAGCAGCTGACAGACTCCAACATAAGCTGAGGAGAGAACAGAGGAAATCAAAATGAGACATAGTAACTAAACATGGCCAAAGGGGGTGGATCATGAAAGAAATCACATTAGTGTCAGAAATGGGAGCCCTAAACTTTTAAGCAGCTAAAGCAACAATCTGGTATAATTTTTGGATACCAAAGTAAGTTGATGGCTATCTAAAATGTGTGCTTTTATTGGAGAAACAAAGTGAATCCTGGCACACTTTCAACAAACAGACATTCCAGCGAGCAAAACATACATATTTAGCTTGCCTGACCTTTAAATTCTTAGAAGTATGTAATTAATGCTTTCCATCTTTATTACGTGCTCTAATATTTCTGCCACTTTAAACAGACAAAGAAAAAGCTTTTCTTTTCTCTAGACAGTAGCTGTTGCCAAAAAGGAAATCAAGTCAGATTTACAAATACAAAATTAAACAGGCTGCATATGTTACATTTCCATACACGAGGACAATCTGGACAATGAAAATGTTTGCTAATGCAACAGAATGAAAAGAAACAACACACAGTTGGTGCTCTATGACTCGAGCAAATAATAAATAACTAGGAAAATTTATACTCGCATTGTCAGGCCTGGTTGCAAAGAACACAGTCATCGTCTTTTTTATTCCTCGTGCTATTTTAGCTCTGCCCCTTACCAAACTGTATGACCTTGGGTAAATAACTACCTGTCTCTGATCCTCAGTTTACACAGATGTTCCTCTACTTATGATGAGGTTACATCCCGTTAAACCTCCCCATAAGTTGAAAATGCATTTAATACACTAACCTACCTAACAACATAGCTTCGCTTCACTTAGCTTCAACGTGCTCAGAACGCAACATCCCCCAACACTAGTGACACAGCCCGCTGTGGCCGTTTACCCCTGTGGTCACTGCCCAGCTGGGAGCTGCGGCCCATGGCTGCTGTCCAGCATCCCGAGAGAGCATCTTACCGTGTACCACCAGCCTGGGAAAGGATCAAAATTCAAAGTTCAAAGTACAGTTTCTAACAGATGGGTATTGCTTTCACACCACCATAAAGTCGAAAAATCTTAAGTAAAATCATCATAAATTGGGGACAGTCTGTATATTAAAAAATGAGCTACTCATCAAGATTAATAAATGAGACGATGGCTCCTAGGAGCACTCAACTGAGTGTGCAAAAAACACTTTGTTTTCTCTTCTCTTCTCCAGACAAGACGGTATTATATTAAGAGTAGGAGAAGTTTCAAACTGATCATATCCTTTCATAAAGGCCTGGCCATTTGGGGGTGTACTGTGGAGATCTAGTTAAGAAGGTGCACAAAAACTCCCCACCCTTTTGAAAAGCCCTCATACCTGAAAGAGCAGTGAATCTAGGGCATGTCTCTTTAAAAGGCAGCTAACCTTTCTCTTCATGCAGAGCTGGAGCCCCAGGGCTGTCTCTGGGAGCCCTCGGGGCCACACTGCCTGAGGCAGCCCGGCTTCTGGCGTGAGACCCTCTACTGCCTACGTGGTTCCTTTCCAAACGGCAAAATCCTAACTGGATTCTGCTTTGCTCTGCAGTCTTGGTTAGAACGGTTCCTTATGCATGTCCACCTGATACGGTAAACATTTTAAGTCCAACGCATATATAGGACGGCAGTTTAATTGCTCTCACTGACATCTGATCTAGGGAGATTCCATCCACTTTAATAGTTTTGACTTTTCTTCCTTTAAAGCTCAGAGTAGCTAGCAGTCAGCAATTTAGGGAATGCTGTTTATATACATATTTGTTCCGTCCAAAATCCATCGAGAATAAAAGATAGCTTAGAAATGCACTTGCTGATCTGGTAAAGGAGGCAGTTTCCATTAGTGGGCTCCTAATCTGCAAGTGGTAAGAGTGAGCCACTCTCCTTCCCCCAAAATCAACTCTATTTCCAGGGGTTTCTTGGGCCCAGTAGGGCGGGAGGCCGGTCTCTGGACTCAGGAAGCACATGGAAGTTGGCCAGCTCCACATTCTCCTCCACGGAACACTCTACCAATGAGAATTCATTTATGTTAACAAGCTCTTCTTTTTAGATGTAAATAATTATATAATAAGTCATTATCTTTGCATGATCAAACAAAGAGAAGTTTACAATTTTCTTTTGTATGAAGAAACACAGCTCTAAAAGTTTTTCTATAATGGGCATTTATTGCGTAATAAAAAGTAACCCAAAGAAAGGTTAAATGCCATATACACCTTAGTGTGAATTATTCAGACTGATATATATTTGACAGAAATAACAAAAATAGCAACTATGTAATACTTCCTACATGCCCGGGTCTGAGCTAATTTCCTCAGAGCAGCATTTCCTGCCTGAGGTTCAAGGGCTTCCAGAGTCATCAGATGAAATCACATATGCTCTAAGTTATAAATTTAAAAATTTTGCTTTCAGTTTAATGAAAATCATATATACATGTATACATGCATGTATACACATATATACACACATGTATACACATATACATGTGATATATATTTAGTTAAATAAAAATCATATAAATGATTTTCCCTGAAAAGCAAAACTGAATATATTTTGATGTACAGCTGACCTTTTGAGCACCGGTCTGAATTGCATGGGTCCACTTATATGCAGATTTTTTTCAATAAATATATACATATAGCATTGAAAATGTATTTTCTCTTCTTTATGATTTTCTTAATAATATTTCCTTTTCTCTAGCCTACGTTATTGTAAGACTACAGTATATAATACATACAACATACAAAATATGTACTGACTGTTTGTCATTGGTAAGACTTCTGGTTAACAGTAGGCTATTAGTAAGTTAAGTTTTCGGGGAGTCAAAAGATATATGCAGATTTGTGACTGCACAGGGGGTTGGCACCCCTAACCCTCACACTGTTCAAGGGTCAACTGTATACGTAATGACATATAAGTGACAGATATAAATGTAGGCTACCCTCAGTCTTCCATGTTCCTCTTCTCCACTCAGCTGGAGAAGCCCTCCAAGACGTAGAGGACAAATACCCAGGAGAGCCAGCCACTTGACCCTCATCAGACAGATATGAACAAGAAACTAACTTACTAGAATCAGCCAGGGTGGACAAATGTGGCCCACGCCCATTCGCTTATGTATTGTCTATGGCTACGTTCATGCTACCATGGCAGAGTTGAGTTACAGACTGTATGGCTCCTACAATATTTATAATCTGGCTTTTTAGAGAAAAGTTTGCCCACCTATGGGATTAAAGTTGGTGAGATTTGGGGGGCTGTGTGTTCTAGCAGCTAGAGTTATTTAATATCACTAACAGACTTAGTAAAGGCCAAATGACATCACTGCAAGTTGCATGCAAAGTTTGTTGAGCAGAGAAAAGTGATGGGAAAAGTGGCTGCAAGGCTCGCTGATCTCTGAACAGGGAGCAACAGGCTTTCTGATTGCTAAATAATTCACGCCCTGCAGTGCCCAAGTTGTACTGTGCACAGGTGTCAACAGGCAGAGAGCTGACCTACGTAACTGACCAATCAGCAACACAAAGTCGAGTGCCCAATCATCCTGGTTCACCCAACACTGAGGGGCGTGAGCTAAGATGTGAGGTTTGTTTTGAAACAGGGCAAGTCCTAGGCAAACTGGTATAAAATGGTCATCCTAAAGAAATGTTCTTTGTTTTAAAGAACATTTAAAATTTGGGGAGGATGCACTATAACCTATTGACCCATTAAAGTAATGGACTAGTGGTTAAAAATACATTATTTAAAAGGACAAATAATACTATGGTAATCTGAGGTTTCATATCAAGACTCAAGATGACAAGTAAAACATTTAACAGCCATAAAACCCAACATCAGCGATTTAATTTCAGCAAAACATTATCTGTTGCATTAAAGTTGTTAATTTGTACTCTATTAATGTTATAGTTTTATCTGCATTTAATTTGTTATTTTGTTTGGGTTGCATAAAGACATGAATTTATAGCCAGAATTTTACATTTGTATGTATTTAAGTAACATTGTAATAAAACTAATTCAGGCAAGCATGGAGGCTTCAGGAGAATTAATTTTTCTTTAAAAGAGGTCTGTATATTACTTACATTTAAGAAAATTCCTCACAACAAATCCATGGGGTAGTTAGTATTATCCTCATTTCACAGATGAAACCAAGACTATAGTCATGTAGTAAGTCACTGGTGAAGCTGAAACTTGAACTCAGGTTAGTCTAAGTTCAAAGCCTGTGCTGCCTCATTTGGAGCAGGGAAAGATGGTATTTTAGAGCCTCCTGGGTGAGCGTGTGAGGACCTCTGAAAGGCAGAATGTAACCTGAGGTTTCATGGTTTTCAAAAGGAAGGAACAGGGGCTTAAGTGGATTCAGAAAGTGAGGTGGGACAGAAAGCCTGGGCAAGGGCCTTCCGTGCAGCCCACAAACACCTGAAGATTCATTCATTCCTTCTCTGTGAAGCCCTGTGCTGGCTGTGAAGATACAATTAAGACCATCCCCTCTCTGTCTTCAAGGAGTTTATGTCTTGCTGGTATCTTAAAGGGTGTCTGTGCATAAAAGGACTTATTTGAATGTCTGCAGATCTCCAACATATATATCTGCCAATGTTCAGCAAAAGTTATTCCAATTCAGCCTTTTGTGAGCAATATCCACTCAAATTCTGCCCTTTTCCTGCTGGTAAACAGAAAGTAGGGGAAGAAGAAAAGCAGAGAAGTAGCAGAGAGATCTATTCAGTTACCCATTCAAGAAATATTTGTGGCATACTTACGATAGTAATGGAGCTATGCTAGGTGTTGTGGGGCACAAATGATCCAGTTCTTGCCCTCGAAAGTTTTTTATTAATAATAACAATAACTGCAATAAACACTTAAGACAATGCTTACACAGGCCAGGCACGGTTCTAAGTGCTTTACATCGGTTAATTCATTCAGTCTTACAAGAGCTTTAAGAGGTAGGTATTATTATGACTCTCATTTCACTGAGCCACAGAAAAGTGAAGTAACTCATTCAAGATCACACACACTAGTAAAGGTCAGGATAGGGACCCAGGCAGTGTGGTTCCAGAAGTCACCAAGCTTTTACCTGTTACACTGTAGTGGTGGCTGAATGTTGGCCTTAAGACAGTGAGATTTACTTGAAAGACTAGACCAACACTAGACTGCCCTATCCCCATCCCGACCCTCAGCAAGGGGTTGGAAAGAGTACGGACTTTGAAGTCAGGCATGGGTTCAAATTCATACCTGAGAGCGATATCCCTCAGCTTCCGTTTTCATGTCTTACTTACTACAACCAAAACAAGGAAACAATCTAAATGTCCTGCGACAAGCATCCACTGCACCCATACATTTTCTGTTGTATTGCTCATCACGTTTTAATGATTTGTCTGATTACTGACTCCCCACTAGAGCATAAGCTCTATGAGAACAGGGGTTGTCTCTGCTAGATCCTTGGTGCATTAATACATGTAGATTGTAAGAATTAAGAGATATCAAAATATTTCTAATAGAATGTTAAGTAAAAATAACATAATGCGTATGCCAGGAACTGAAACTGTCTAATATATATACATATGGAAATGGTTATTCAAAAATGAAAACAGTTATGTTAGGATGGAGCAATCACTGGATAGCTTTTAAATTACTTTAAATGTACTTTAAAGCTGTTGTTTTAGTGCTGAAATGGAAATGGAAAATGTAATGTAAATGTACAAAGGAGGAAAATATTCGCTGTTACATATACCAAATAAGACTTCATAGTAGGAATGAAATGGGTATTATAAAAGCTTGAGGAGTCACCCCAGCTCATCCGCAGGCAATGAAGTATTCATTCTTTGCTTAAGGGTAGAAAGACCCAAAATATTCACATTTCATAGGTAGCATAACCCTATTTTTAGTAAAAATCTGAAACAAAGGCTATATGTTTTAAAGAGACAGGAGGCAAAGTCCTCTAAAGCAATCGCTTTTGGGTAGTGAATCTGCTGGTTACTAACAGCAGGGGGTGCCAAAGGGACCGCTATTGTTCCCAGGAGATGGCCAGGAGAGGGACTGTAGCCACCTTGGTCAGAAAAGCTTAAGCTGTGCTTAGAAAACACTGCTACTGCTGGTTTTCCCCTAATAACAAGGACCTGTGGGTAAAATGCAGGCTATCTGTAGACTTGAATAGATAAAAATTACGTTTTTATTTTCGTTAACTTCTGAGGTTTTAGCATTTCCTTGAATTAAAAATGTACTCAACAAATCACAGTAGTATTAGCAGTACTAGTGATTCTGTCATGAACAGAAATCAGAGGTATCGTCACAGCACATTATGGTTGTTGCAAATATCACTTATACACAATCACTACTTTGAAATGAGGCTTTGGGAGTTACTGTGAGACCTGCTGCCGCGTTGTTATTTAATGTATTAATAAAGCCATACATATTACTCTAATGCAAATGTTTAATAATTTGACAACTATTTAAATATAACAAATTCTTTTGTACGTCTGTGAATTTTATTTTCCGCATTTACAAATACTTTTCTGAGAAGGGCTTATAGGATTTATCAGACTGCCGAAGGCAGTAAAGGTTAAGAATCTCTGCTCTGTCTACAGGAAGGTAACCGAGAAGAAAAA
Source organism: Pteropus medius (assembly GCF_902729225.1). Classification (NCBI taxonomy): domain Eukaryota; kingdom Metazoa; phylum Chordata; class Mammalia; order Chiroptera; family Pteropodidae; genus Pteropus; species Pteropus medius. The sequence goes on from NW_024356335.1 coordinate 2,067,632, forward strand.
TAAAATTTGTTCTGAACGAGGTGGGAGAGAAAAAGAAGTATTTTAAGTCACAAGAGAGAAGTGGCTGCAATACACATTTTCATTTACTTTGGATTCCTTGAAGAGATTGTTTGCTTCACAGACTCCAAAGTGCCCCAATATATCCAGAGGCCTGGTTCACAGACACGATGGAGGTTCAGAGATTACCTAAAATAATTTGCTACTCCAAAGCCATCGTATTTAATCTAGGTGCACAGGGCACAAAATATAATTCGAATGTTGTCCCCCAGCATCTCTCTAGAAGTAATCATTACATGTGGACCCTCCAGATACCAAATATTCATTTGATGAACAAAACCGAAGTCGAATCCAAAACACGAGAAGGTAGAGAGATGCGATATTGAGATGAGTAAAGGAGTCAATACTCACATTCGAACAAAGAGTGACTCTTTGGATGTCAGACCAGGAGATGAATACTTTTCAACCAGGGCCAAAGTACTGAAGCCGAACTTATGAATGGGCTCGTTGGAATCCAGCGGGGGGAAATCTGTGTCAACCTCCCCGTCATCTTCAGCAATATGCAGGCAGTAGGCACTGACATTGTCACTGAAAGGAAAACCAAAAGTGAGTGCATTCCACGTGAGAAAGGGACGTAGGGACCAGGGGCTGTGATATGCAGCGAGCAACCCGGGACACTGCTGTTCTTTATCCCAAAGCCTGGATACCCTCGGATCCCCCAAATCCTACTTTATTTAATAATGAGAAGACACATGGCAGTGCAAACTGGGAGAAAAACAACGTGATACAAGAGCTTTGACGCTGCTCTGTTCTTCCAGCGAAACCTTTGGAGCACCTGTTGTCGATAAGACACAGGAGCCCTTTGATCAAACATGAGATTTACTATCAGCCCTCAAGGAAGTTTATAATATGGGGAGGGGGGGAAGTAAGCACTATATTAGCTATAATATAAATGTAAATAAAAATAAATAAATCATAAAAGATACACAAAACTATAAAAGAGGAAAAAATTACTTTGGGAGAATCAGAGGCCTTTGATTTATGGTGAGGAGTAAGAAAATTTCTGCTCTAACTCAGGAGAAGTACCCGAGGCAACAAAGACAATCTACACAGTTCTTCTTTCTCTGAAAAAAAATCAGACTCACTTGGCAGGATCCGATTCCAAATACCAAGGATACTTAATAGAGTAAAAGCAAATGACCTGATTTGTCCTGACGCAGATTATCTGAGCCCCTTCAACTACTTCTGGCCTTTTCTCACTTCCCTGGAATGCCCAGTCAGTAATCCCAGATTCTAGCCTCCCCCGGTTTACTTCTGGGTTAAGTCAAAAGTCAATTGGCTGAAAAGGGAGGGAAACTATATCAACATAAAGACAATTTAAAACTGAAATCAACGTAAAACACTTTAAGATACCCTGCTCCGAAGCTGAACCGTGAAACTGCAAATCTGCTAGTGTTCAGAAGTATGAACCTAATAGTTCGCAAAGCGATGGGATTCTAAATTCTGCAGCTTAAATTTGGAGTTTTAATTATATGATTGATGCTTAAATTAATTAATTGCAAAGTGTATGCTAATTGTTTAATTGGTTGCTTGATCTATATAGATCATTTTTTGAATTAAATGAGTTGATTTACAAAGTTTATTGATTGGATGTGACAATGAATTATTTCACTGACTACCTGATTTGCAATTTTCCCAATTAATTCACAAATCTTTTGCTGCAACTCTGCTTATTGAGAGAGAGCCTACTTCAGGTGATCTATACTCAGTCTGTCATGACTAAGAGATATTTATTACATAAAACAGGTAATAAGAGCAGATTAAAATTAATGGGAACTGTAAATTTGCTAAATGGATGGATAACAAGGAAGTAATCTGGCTATATGTGTCACTATAAATTTCATGTATTTGCGATGCCATTAAAAAATTTAAAATTCATCTCTGAATGGTATGGGAAACTTACAGATCTTCATGAGAGGTTACAAACTTAAACACAAAACACTTGTAGAAGCAGAAGAAAGCCGTTTAGATGAGGAAAATGTCATAGTGTAGTAGCTAAGAGCTTTTCCAGAGAGACTTGGGTTCAATCCTAAGCTCCATCAATCAAAGGCTATGTGATTTCAGAGAATAAGCTTTACCTCCTTGAGTTTCAATTCCCCCTTCTATAAAAAGAGTATGATCACCTAACTCAGGGGTGGGCATGAGGATTAGATGAGATAATATGCAGTGCCTATCATACAATGGAAGTAAAAAATAATAATAAATGGGATGGTGACTATAATAGTCAGATGGAAAATAACTTCTACAGTTATGTCAATCCTTAAAGATAAAGATAAACTGGGACTACGTATTAGAGCAAGAAAGCAACAATAACACTGACCGACGTGTTCTACGTGCATACATCTGTAATGGAGTTAACGTCCACTGTGCTCCAGCCTTGGGGCCACTGAGCCTCCAGGGTTTTATGAACAGGGCAGACACTGATGAAGCAAGCAATGGACAGCACAGATTATTTATTACCGTGTAAATCATCCTGAGGAATGCCTGTGATTCCTCAGCATCACAGAGGTTTCAAGGGCAAATAATAAGCCTATTGATTAAAAGAGAAAGCCAAACATCGGTATCAGAAGAATTCTGCTTTGATTGTCGTGGGATGCCCCCAAATCCCCTCAAAATGAACTCAACAAATGTCACAGGATAAGATCTAAGAGCCAAAAGACCGCAAAGTGCTATTATTTTCCCCAGTTCTTAAATACAAAGTGTGAAAACATTTATTCTTTCAGAAAACGTTTGCACAGTACCTACCCTGTGCTGTGGCCTGTCCTGAGAACTGGGAGCACAGCAAGGAAAAGGATGAATGATTCACCCTATGTTATATGAAACTATACAAAAATGGAAGTCTTTTCTGTGTCACCCCTAAAGTTTAGCAGCAAAACAGTGTTCTAACCCCTACATCTAAGGGGAAAATGTCTAAAATTCTCTATTCTGTGCCTGGACATATTGATTCATTTGTGCTTTTATTAAGGAATGATTAATTAAAGAAGCTACTGTGATATTTTGACTTCTAAAACTGCTTCAGTACTCCAAAACAGTACCAGCACAATAATCATTAGTATCATTAGCTACGTTTATTGAGTGTTATGTACCAGACACTGTGCAAAGTAGTTTAGACACATAAGCTCACTGAATCTTCACATCGGCTCTGAGTCAGTTATTATTATGTCTATTTTATAAATTAGAAAACCGAGGCTCAATGAGGTTGAGTGGTTTGCTCGAGACTAAACAGCGTGTAAGTGACAGAGCTGAGATCAAATGCAGGTAGTCAGGAGCCCTCTCTCTTGATTCCCACCTAACCCTCTGACAAAGCCAGGGTGTGTCAAGACTTCCCAAAGAAATGGAGCAAACCACTACACATTAAATATAAAAAACTAGAAGGTCAGAGATTCATTTCAGCCTCCTTGCTGTTACAGATGGGGACGAGGTGGCCTAGAAAAGAAGAAAACTATGTCCGCGATCATCTAGTTAAATGGGGGCAAAGCCAGTTCTAGAGAGCTCAGGTCTCTCTCCTGCTCTTTGATCAAATCAGAAATTGGTGGCATTGTGAAATGGGGAGATAATAAAAGGGCATCTGTGGACCCTGACCCTAAATATAGACATCTGGAACTAACAACACAGTGAAAAGAGGGGTGCCTCCTTATGGCACATTTCAGTGGTTTTGCCGTCAGATCTGGTTTTTATGCGAACTCAACCACTAAGCAGCTGTGTGACCAAATCTGACCTCCGTTTCCTCATGTATAAAAAGCTTTCCTTGATTTCTCTAGGAGAATCATTTGGAAAAGTGGTTCTCCTCTGTGGCCTTACAGAACTTGGTTAATATTTCTGCATCTAACTTACTGCATTGCTTTTTATTATTTATGCATCTATGTTCTCCTGAAGAGCAGGATTCTTCTCTTGTCTCTGCACCCTCCCTGAAGAGTAAAGTGGCTGGCATTTAGAAGGCACTTAACAAATATTTGTTGAATGAACGAATGTATGAATGTGCAGACTGATCACTCTACCCATGAAAAAAACATAAAGGGTATTATTAATGATGTTTGTTTTAACGAGAAGAGAAATAATAAGCTTTTCTTTTTCTTGCTTGTCACATTGATATCTGTTAACCGAATGTGGCTTTCAAGGCGATGCTCATGTGTCAGAGACTGCAATTCAAGACAAGGGGAGAAGAAGGCACGCGAAGAGGTAAGAATGAAAGAGGCATTTTTACAGTTCATCAAGATATGAGTGCTGCATCTCACTTTTTTAATGGAGAAAAAACAATGAAATTATTACAACTGTGTAAAAATGTTCAGAGAATCACCTGTTCTAGACACTCTGAGCACTGTCTGCCTCACTCACATCCCGATTCCCAAATGTGGTCATTTTCTCTACCAAGTTATGGAATTACAGAGAAACTAACCATACCTACTACATAAGGGTCTTGTAAGGATTAAATGACTTAATTCGCTGCACAGTGCCTGGAATGAAAAAATCTCGTTTTGCAAGATTTCTTCCATTACTCTGAAGCTTCTGATTGCAGAATTAACTAACAGAAGCATGGTAGATAGCTTGAGATACAGAAACCTAAAAGTCCTGTTTGTGAGTCACTACCAGAGAGGGAGAAAAAGACTAAGTAAGGAACAGTATAGGACCATGGGATCCAAAACTAAGGAAGAGGCTTAGAGTTAGGTGGGCATGGAAGGAGCAGTCCCCTTGGGGACTGTAATGCTCATGAGAGAACTGGCCATTTGAACAATGAATGGATGCGAAATGGATCCTGTTGCCAAAAGGAGATCATTTTGGGGGTTGGAGATATATATATATATATATATATATATATATATATATATATATATATATATATATATATATATATATATATACGGCTTTGATGACTACAACTGACTAAATTTACTTATTCATATTTTATCAAGGCTAAAATTTTTCATTAGAAAAAATTATTTCACTGAATTGTTGACAAATATTCACTTTATGTTCAAAGACTGCTACAGCCTTCATGAAGAGACAGAAGCCAGTAGCCCATACATAATTGGTACTTAATTCACATAAGAAAATTCAGGAGCATTCCAGGAAGCATCCCAGATTTCTTCCAAATGTGATCTGACATGTTAATTTACATACTCATAAAAATTCACTATTACCGCAGAAAATGCAAAACACGCTTAAGTATGTCTGGACAGATGAATGCTTATTGGTTTTTTTTTTTTTTAATGAAAAACAAATTAATACATGACTCTGAAATGTCCAGAACTCTCATTACTTGGGCTTTGCAGTTTATTCTGATGACAGAATCGATATTAAGAGTGTGTCACACATTAGGAATAGAAAGAAAGCTCCTGAGGGTTGCAGCTCAGAAGTTCATCTCTTTGAAGTGAGAGAAAAGATTTTTTAAACTGAAGATTCCCTTTATCTAAAACAAAACCCTCCGTAAAGTAAAAACTGAAAAATGATATCATAACGTTTGTCAAGCCACAGCAACCTCACACAGTATATAGTTAAGTCTAAATTCTCTGGTAAAAAAAAATGTTCTAGGGAGAAAATAACCACTAATTTCTAAGTTGAAGCAAGCCCTTTGTATTGTTCTGAGCTCTTTTATGGATAGTTTCTATTGCTATGTCTTCAAGTTCATTGATTTTTTCTTCTGCAGTATCTAATCTTCTGTTAATCTCATCTAGTGTAGTTTTCATTTCAGATACTATATTTTTCACCTCTAGAAGTTCCATGTGGGTATTAAAAATCTACTTCTTTCCTCTACATGTTCATGCCTCTATCATGTTGAACACATAGAGCATGTTTATAATAGCTGTTTTAACATCCTTTGCTAATTCCATCATTTCTGGCATTTCTGGAAAGTCTCTTTTGTACAGTTCTAAATGAGAGAGATTCTTCAAACAAATTCAGTTGGCAGAATTCTAAATTTCAGAAATCCATGAAGTCTATTACAAATTCACCCTGCAAACATTCACCCTCAATCCCATTACCAGAAACACAACTGTGACACTGTCAATGCTCTGTTTAAAGCCTTTCCTTTCCGTTAGAATAAAAACAAAAGAGCCGTTTAAAGTATCTGGCTTCCATAAATCCTTCCACTATACACTGCTCTGCTTTCAAACCCAACCTCCTTCCATTCCAGGAGACACAACTTAGGCTCCAGTCACACCAACTGCTTGCAGTACCCTAGTTAAGGTCATAACGTCAGCTCCCATCACTATCCACGCAGGCCTCTCGGCCTAGATGCTACTTGTTCCTAGTCTGTCAGGTCATCTTTTGAGATTTAACTCAAGCATCCATTCTAGTGGGAAGCCTTCCCTAACATCCCTCCCATCCCTGCTCAACCCAGACCTCCATTTTCAGGCAGACTTAGAAAAGCTTTTCTCTGTGTTCCCATAGAATTCTGAATATCCACTATTATAGCAAGTCTAAATAACAACAAAACTGAAACTGTGTAATTTGGTGTCTGTATGAACCACTTGCTTGAATCTTGAGGCCAGAGACTTGATTTTATGACTCTCTGTATCCCCAGGGCCTAGCATAGTGCCTGGGATGGTGTAGAAAACATGTAAATGCTTGCTGTGATTATAAGAATAAAAGGATGGAAGGATGGATTGATGGACGGACGGATGGACGGACGGAAAGAAGGAAAATCTCAAATAGCTAGAATGTGCCTAGTGCTATCACCATGAGAAGAGCCTTGTTTCTCTATATAGCATGGTAGTTAAGATCAAGGGAAAGGGAGTCAGACCTAGATTCAAATCCTGACTCTGCCACTTACTAAATATAAGCTTTTGGGCAGTTACTTAACTTCCTGATCCTCAGTTTCACTACTGTTACGATCTATGACTTATAACACTGTTATAAGAAATAATACACTTATAATAATTGGCCTGGAGCATGAAACACAGTGGACACTCCAATGTACTCGTATCTACCAATTCACTACCTAGTAGAGTGGCGACTCTGGCACTTGGGAAATGTTGATGACGGGCAATCTTTCTGTCCAGCTCAATGAACAAAGTGTGATAACTTCCCTCAAACCTTCATCTATCACTTAAATTCATCACCAGGTTGAGAACTGTGACTTTTAATGAATAAAGGTTTGTGGACAGCCAGAGAAGCTTGTCTTAGCAGACACGTGGAGGAAGGCCTCCCTGGCATGGCAGGGGTGGAGAATTTCAGTCCACATCTTTGAATGTTTCTATGTTTATTCCCTTATCTGTTCCATACATTATTTATTGAGCATTTGCTCTGTATTAATATAAGCACTGTGTTATGGACTGGGGAATACAAGCCGATAACATAGATAGGGTCCAGGCTTCATATCTTCATATCTATCCTACTGCTTATAAGACTTCTTCACTTGGATCCATCTCTCAAGTAATCTCAGCTTTCATTACACCCAAAACCAAACTCTTTATCCACCCGACTCAGAACCTACTTCCTCTTTAGGACGCTCCATTTCAGCACCACCACCCACACAGCTTTTCAATGTCCAATCTTAGGCCTTTATTTCTTTTCACTTACTTGTGCCGGAGGCTTCTACTGATACCCCTATGCAGGTGACTTCTCAATTCACAATTCTAGCTCCTATCTCTCCTCTAAACTCCAACATGCAAATATAAATGACTATTTGAAAACTTCTCTTAGATACAGCAAAGCCATCTTGAATTAACAGGCAGAAGACCAAACTCAGGCTGCCCTTCCCTCTTCCCTTCACACACCAAAAACCAAACAAAACCCAGTTCTCCAATGTCCCCATCACAGTGGAGGGCACAACATACAAAGCGGTGCGGGCCAGAAATCTTTGATACAGCTCCTCTCTCACACTTCCCATATCTAATTCATTCTTAAGTCTTGTGAATTTTTACCCCTTGAATATTTCCAGAATCTGTCCACTTCTCTCAAGCTCCACTGTGGCCCCTGCCCACCTGTCTCATTCTGCTCTATTTTCTCTTCCTGTCTTTGTGCTCCTGTCTCGCCGGCCTTCTTTAGTTCCCTGACAACAATGGTCTTTCTCCAGCCACAGCATCACTGCGGTTCCGTCTGCCAGGAACCTCGCCCCTGAGGCCAGACCCTTCCCGTAGCGCTGAGCATCTCCCCGACCGGCCTCCAGGCTGCGCTCTCATCAACAGCATTTCTCTGCTTCAGAGCGCTTAACTCGGACTTTACGCAAACATTATTTAATTATTTGGTTTAATGATTTGAATTGTTTGCCTATTTCTCTCACTAAACTGTGAAATTCATGAGAGAGAGCCCACGTCTGGTTCCATTCACAACTGTATACACAGAAAAGTGCCTGGTATATAATAAACACTCAACAAATGTTTATTGTATATACAAATAAATACAAATGATAAGTGAAATGAGCCAGTGACGAAGTGCTAATACATGTGATATTTCTTCTTCCCCACAAAGCTAAATTTTTTGCGTGCAACAGTCACATTTCTCTTGTTCTCCATTTTATCCTCAGTACCTAGATCTACAGACTTAAGCCTTCAAGATGAAGCAGGATATCAAGAAAAGAGTGAAAAAGGCATTTCCTGAGCAAGGAAACGGCAAAAGCGGACACGGTATCAGTGTCGAGAAGCTGCCAGTTCAAGAATGTGATGCGTGAGGACGCCAGGGAGCAGCTGGGGGTCAGAATGGGAAGGGCCTCTCAGGATGTATTGTTTAGGTAAGTGGTTCTCAATGATGACTCTAAGGAATACAAGTTAGAAGCAGAAATCTAGAGAGGAGGAGGATAGATAGACGTGGGCAAGCAGACAACCAAAAAAAAAGGGAAGTATAAAGAATTCAAATCGCAAAGTTGTCAGAAAACATGTAATTGTAACGTCAAACATTCCCATACACTTTGCTGAGCCCGAAAGGGCATCAGTGCACCACGGCACAGCATAATTACTTGAGTCACCAGGAAAGGCCTAAATTATGCTACTGCTGCTGAACTGCTACTGGTTTTGGTTGTAGCAGCAGCAGGCTACAGTTATCGTCTTTAGCAGCAACAGAAATGAGCATTTACTGAGCACTTGCCGTATGTTTTCTCATTTTATTTTTATAACTACCCTATTAGGAAGTTTCTATCTTCATTTGACACACAAGAAAACTGGAGCACATGGGGCTGAAGTAACTTACCCTGATTACCCTCATGGTGAATGTTAGTGACAGAATTCACCCACACTCACCCGTACTGTGGCTTTGGACCCTACGCTCTCAGCCACTATGTTATACTCAGATTACGAAGGCGGAAGGAAGTATTAACACGTTTTAGAAAGCTTCTATAAAACAACTATCGAATTTAAGAAAATTTGATACTGAACGAGATAAACCCTCAACTATCTACAAAACGCACTAAGTTTCCCACAGGCTCGACGGCTGGGCTTGCATAGGAATGGAGGGGACCCACGGTGAACGCCACAGCACGGTTACACTGTGCCTGCGTGCAGTCTCAAGACGCGCTTTCCAACACGTGGCTACTGAGCACCTGAGAAGTGGCTGCTGTGAGATGTGCTATCAATAGCGAATAAACATGAGATATTGAAAACTTATGACAAAACCCCACTGAAGATATCACTGATAATTTAAAATGTCAATTATGTTAAAACATTTTAGGTACAATGGGTTAAATAAAATATGGTATAAAAATTCATCTTACTCATTTTTTTTTGAAACCTAGTTTCAATTTAAAATGTGGTTACTAGAAAATTTAAAGTTGCAATGTGGCTCATTTGCAGCTTGCATTATCTATTTTTTCCAGCTTTACAGAGATATAATTGACATAGAACGTTATATAAGTTTAAGGTGTACAACACCTTGGTTGAACACACTTATATATTACAGAATGATAAGCACCAAGTAGTATTAGCTAACTCCTCTATCACATCATACGATTATTTCTTTTTGTGAACATTTATGATCTACTCTCTTAGCAACTTTCAAGTATATAATACAGCACTGCTAACTATAATTGCTATGCTGTATATCAGCTCCCCAGAACTAATTCATCTTCTAACTGAAGTTTGTGCCCTCTGACTAACATGCCTCCATACCCCGCAGCCCCTAACTCCTGGTAACCATCATTCTAAACTCTGTTTCTATGAGGGTGGCTTTTTTAGATTCCACATATATGTGATAGCATACAGTATTTGTCTTTCTCTGTCTGACTTATCTCACGTAGCATAATGCCCTCAAAATCCATCCATGTTGTCGCAAGTGACAAGATTTCCTTCCTTCTCATGGCTGAATAATATTCCACTGTGTGTATATATACCACATCCTCTGTATCCAGTCATCCACAGATAGATACTAAAGTTGACTCCATATCTTGGATACTGTGAATAAAGCTGCAATAAACAGGGGAGTACAGAGATCTTGAGGTCCTGTTTTCACTTCCTTCGGATAAATAACCCAGAAGTGGGAATGCTGGATCATATGGTAGTCCTATTTTTAATTTTTTAAGGACCCTCCATATTGTTTCCCATAGTGGCTCTAACAATTTACATTCCTACCAACAGTGCAGAAGGGTTCCCTTTTCTCCACATCCTCATCAGCACTTGTTATTTCTTGTCTTATTGATGACAGCCATTCAAACAGGTGTGAGGGGACTGCATTATGTTTCTTTTGTACAGCACTGCTCTATAGCCAGAATCTTCCACTCACTGAGCATTGCAAATCGTCTTCAAAGTATATCGCTCCAACTTTCTAGACTACAGCAAAACTCTCCAGGCTTTTAGTGGCTCGCCTGTCAGGAGCCTTATAAAGAGCAAAAGTAAATAAGAGATCAGAGAAATATGGTGAATGTCTAAGGGATAAATGAAAAGAGGAAGGCCAAAAAATGGCTGTTCTCGTGTACCAATGGAGTCAAAATATAGCACTAAAGTCTCTGTATAACAATTGGGACTAGTCAAAATCACCCTTGAAAATCACTTTAAATTGTCTATGAAGGGGGGTAAATGTAACTTTAGGTAAAGGGCAGGTGCGTAACTCCCATCCCAAGTTCGTGGCAGAGTAAAAACTCACTGAATTTTATTTTTCTCTCATTTATAACTGGGTGTTACTCAACAGATGTTGTTTCACTCTTGAATCTGTTGGAGGAATATAAATTAAGGAAGGTTTTTAAAAATCTTACAGGTTCCACACAGACAGACCCACACAAATATAGTCAACTAATCTTTGACAAAGGAGAAAAGGCAACTCAGTGGAGAGAGGATAGTTTTTCCAACTGGATATTCACATGCACAAAAAAGGAAATCTAGACACACACCCTACCCCTTTCATAACATTTAACTCAAAATGGATCACAGACCTAAATGTACGGCACAAAACCAGAAAACTGCTAGAAGATAACAAAGGAGAAAATATAGGTAACCTTGGGTTTCGTGATGACTTTTTAGATACAACACCAAAACCACAATCAATGAAATAAAAAATTGATAAGCTGGGAGTTTATTAACATTAAAAGCTGCTCTGCAAAAGATGCAGTTCAGAGAATGAAAAGACAAGCTTTGGATCTGGAGAAAAATCTTTACAAAACATATCTGATAAATATACAAAGAACTCTTAAAACTCAACAATAAGAAAACGACTGATTAAAAAATAGGCAAAAGTCCTGAGCAGACAACTCATTAAAGAAGACAGATGTCAAGCATATGAAAAGATGTTCAATTCATCTCATTAGGAGATTACAAATTAAAACGAGATATCGCCTCATACTTACCAGAATAGCTAAAAGCCCAAACATTTACAAAATCAAATACTGGTGAGGATGTGGAGCAAGAAGAACTCTCATGCATTGCTGAAGGAAATGTGAAATGTAATGACTTTGGAAGACAGTCTGGCAGTTTCCTAGAAAGCTAAACATTGGCTTATCATACAATCCAGCAACTGCACTCCTAGTTATTCACAAAATGAAAACTTATGTCACGCAAAAACCTGCACGTGAATGTTGATAGCATCTTATTCATAACTCCCACAAACTGGAGGCCACCAAGCTGTTCTTAAGTGAATGAAAAAAAACCCAAACTGTGCTACATCCATACAATGGAATAATTCAGCAATATAAAGAAATGAGCTATCAAGCTACAAAAAGACATGAAAGAACTGTAAGTGTATATTGCTAAGGAAAGAAGCCAGTCTGAAAAAGCTACATATGGTATGATTCTAGCTAGCTGACCTGGAAAATGCAAAACTATAAAAACACTAAAAAGATGAGTGGCAGCCAGAGGTGGGGGGTGGAGGTGATAAACTGATGGGGCACAGGGCACTTTTCGGGCAGTGGAATCATTCTATATAATACAACCTTTAGAACTGTAGGATACACAGAGAGTACCCTAACATAAATGACCAACTTTAGTTAATAACAATGTATCAATATTGGTTCATTGATTGCAACAAATGTACCACTCTAATACAAAATGTTAATAAGGGGGAAATGAGAGGCGGGAAGGAGATATATGAGAACTACACTTTCTGTGCAATTTTTCTGTAAACCTAAAACTACTCTAAGAAATAAAGTCTATTAAAAAGGTTTTAAAATCTTATAGGTAACCAGCCTTAGAATTAAAAATAAACTGAAATAGGAAAAAAAAAAAGGCATGAAAACAAAGCTTAAAACAAGTTGACTGAAATGAAACCAACATCGCTGGTTACAATAAATGTTAGTAAGATAAACTTCGCGATAAAAAGACATTGACTTAGACTGGGTCAAAAAAACAAAAAACAAAAATCAAAAAACAAACAACAACAACAAAAATCTCCCCAAATTATTCATCATATCTAAAACAAAAAGGCGAAGGTAAAAGTCTGAACGAAGATACATTAAACTATTGCAAAGAAACAGGGTTGGAAAAGCTAATATTATTGAAATAAAGCAAAGAAAAAGGCAGGACACAATACATAAATAAAACAAATAGGACTGTTTTATACTGAAAAAAGTACAGCTCACAATAAAGATATGAAATGCATGAATCTTTTTGTGCACTGAGATATATAAAATAAAGTGTAAACTTCCAATCTCGGGAGAAATTGACAAAAACACAAGAAAATGGAAACTTCAATCCATTTCTCTTAATCATCCAAAGATGAAAGTTTAAAAAAAAAAAAAGTAACCATAATTAAAGATGATTTAATAAGCATATATTGAATTCTGTAACCTATACAGAATTTTTATCCAGAATCCATGGAATATTTATAAAAATTCCAAAGTATAAATAAATATAAATAAATCTCTAAGCAGAAACTTTATAGGCTATATTTTCTGATCAAAATGCAATAATCATGAAACTATATAACAAAGTCTAAATTAAAAAATTCAACTACCTAGAGATTGAAATGACTTCAGTTACTTTCTTCCAAATAGATTTAGTTTCCCCTAAAATCAGTGCATCGAATCAGCAGGAAAACAGCGCAAATATCACATGCCAATCTTGTTCGAGAGTTAACAAGAGTAAAGGAAGTCAAGAATTCCAGCTAAGTTCTCCATTCCTTCCCCTGGCCAAAGCCTACTACCATAAAGTTTTCAAGGCACAGAGACTGAAGAACAATATTCTTAAATAAATGGTTTTCTTGACAACCAGAATGAAATTGGAGGCAAGGTCTCCCAAGCATCTAGCAATCTGAAGAGTTCTTCCACAGGGCCAACTCCCTGGAAAAGATCGAATAAGCACCTTAAGTACAAACAAGCTAGAAAGAAAATAACTTTGCACTACACTGCCTGATAAGAAGAGAACCCAGGGATCTCCTTTACAGATTGTCTTATACCAAATGGAACTGAGAAATCCAATGTCACGTGAGAACTGTAAAAACTTCAAAAGACAATGGTTTATTTGAATTCAATGCAACTTAGTAATTTAAAATGTACTCGCAGAGCAATTATTAAAAGATGTCAACATGCTATATATACTTCAGGAATATAACTCAGTAAAATATACTTAAATTCGGAGGTTTACAAACTAGTACAAGGGATAATCTCTATTTTGGGGGTTCAGAATTGCTAACTTAATTAGTTGAACCTTCCTTTTCTGTACTAATTTTCAGTTTGCTTCATTTACCAGTTTCTGATAGGAATATATCGAAATTTCCCATTTTGACTGTGGATCAGTCAATGCCTCTTTATAATTCCCTTAAGATATTCTGAGACTACGTTGCTAGATATTTACACAGTTGGAATTATAGTCTCTTGGTGGGCTATTCCTTTTCATCATGTAGTTCACCAAAATATCCCCACTGACACGTTTTTGCCTTAAATTCTACTGTTTGATGCTGGCCAGTCCCTCCTGCAGCCTCCATCCCCGTTGGCCGGGTGCAGCCGAAGACTGGGCCACGAGAAAGGGTTGGGCAGCTGCTGCCTGACAGCTTTTGGATTGGGAAGAAAGCAAGGTTGTAAAGCAAAAGTTTTTAATTTTGATAAAGTCCAGTTTATCTTCTTTCTATTATGGATCATGCTTTTAGTGTCATGTATAAGAACTCTTTATCCAGCCCCTGGTCCCAAAGATTTCCTCCTCTGTTTTCTATTAAAAGTTTCATAGTTTTACATTTTACATGTAAGTCACAGTTCACTTTGAATTAATTTTATACAAAGTATGAGGTTTAGGGTATAGTTGACTTTTAATTTTTTTTTTGGCTTATAAATGTCCAATTCCCCCAGCCCCATTTGTTAAAAAGGCTATATCCTTCTTTCATTTAATTTGTATGTGCTTTTAATACGAAGACTCATTCATATATCTACCTTCGATTCTGAGAAATTCCCTGGTATTCTCTCTTCAAATAATGTTTCTCTGCCATTCCCTCCACGCTCTGCTTCACAAACGGAAGCTTTCAATCTTTCCTTCATGTCTCTTAACTTACTCATCTTTCATTCTTTGTATCTCTTTATCTGTTACATCCTACGTGGAATTCATTAGAACTATCTTTCAACGCATTCCCTCTTTAACTATGCCAGTCTAGAGTTAATCCATCTTTTTAACTTTAATAACTACATTTTACATTTCCAGTACTTTTAATTGGTTCTTTTCTAAATCCACCTCTGGATTCTCATCTGCTCGGTTTTGTTTCACAATTTCCTAAAAGTTTACCATGAATGTTATTCCTTTACCTCTTTGATGATTTTAAACATATTTATTTGTAATTATTTTCAGATTGCTTTATTATATTTTGTTGGGAATTAATTCTTCTAATTATTGTCTTTCTTAGTACTAGTTGTATTCATTTGCTTTGGTATTTAATTTGCTAGCTCTTTTTAAACAGATATGTTTTATCTCTTTTTTTTCTTCCTCCCTTCCTCACCATTCCCTATCCAGTGCTTTTACAGACATTGCCACCATGTCCCATCCTTGTCCAAGCAAAGGCCTCTAGTCTGGAAGCAGGTCTTATTCTGGCTGTTCAGGCTTCCTATCCTTTGGTACCACAAGGGCTACCATAAACGCAGTCACTTCATGGCCAGGTCCTGGTCGTACTGCTATCTCTATTCCCTTGCCACCCCAGAAACACAACTTTAAGCAAGTCAGAGAGTGAGGTAGCGTTGTTGCTTCTTTTCATAGGTAAGGTAGTCCCACCCTAGCTCCTAGCTTCTGGCATGAGACTTCTTCCGGTCCCCATCCAGGCATGAAGTTCCTTTGGCTCGCATATTCTCAAATAGTGTTTCCCACTCTTTTTTGACATCGTGGTATACTTGTGAAAAATAACAGTATGTGTATGGCACACAGGTAGATGCATGAGACTGTTCCCTACCTAGAAATAATGGCTGGGGGGCTCTGACCACCCCAGGCCCTGCCTAGCTGCCCTGAAGCCTGAGAAAAATCAGTATTTCACATACTGATAAGCTCATTTGCAGCATGTTTACAGGAATACCCTAAAAGAATTGATTCCTAGCACATTCTGCCTATTTCTGTACTTGGTTCTGTTTCTAGTCCACCTTCATGTTTATCTTGTTACTAAAGGACAACTATGTCAATAATGTATTTATCATTGCTATGTATTTGGAACAGAATATAGAATTTAAAGCATGGATTTAAAGGGCCATCATAACCAGAAGTCCATGTGTATCCTTCTGTTTAGAAAACCCTCCACTCCACCCCTTTGCATCACATTTTATTCTTCCTCCTTCAGGTTTTAGTTTAGATGTCACGAATACCACCAGTTCTAGCACTAACTGTGTAATTTAAAAAAGGTACTTAGCCTCACAAAGCTTTAGTTTCCTCATCTCTAAAATATGCATCTCAGTCCACTCCTGTCTCTGTTACTGGCTGTATAATCCTGGTAAGTTGCTCTGCCGCTCTTGGTTTCAGTTCCTGCATCGAGTAATGTTTTGAGGATTAACTCAGACAACATACATAAAGTCACTAACACGGTGACTCTCTTTCCTGTTTTCCTGCTTCCACTTCATGCTGAAAAGGGACAACCATTGCTCAGCCTTCAGCAGAGCTGCTGACTCAACCCTTTTCTGAGCCTAGGTGGTATCTTGGTTAAAAAGGCTTTCTATTGCCTTTACCACAGGAGTGGTAAAGATTATTTTTATATCCACAATTTATTCAGGCAAAGTGAAGGGCGATGTCAGTAAGAACTTGAAAGAATAATTTTAGGTGCAAATTTAATGTACCTAAAGAAAAAACAACTGACGATGGACCGTTCTAACTGAAAATGTGAAAAGAGAAAGTCTGCATGAGAATGCATTTCAGAAATGAAGGCACCCACTACGTTCTGCTGATTCTCAAACACTATTGCTGGGAAGAGCACATAAACCTAGAAGGAGATGCCTGACAGATGAGAAATTTATGTATGGGCGATCTAATGCAGAAAGTATTTTCAAGTTCAAGTTATGACGTATAAACACAGAGATGTTTTCAAGCATTACGTTTTAAAAACAATCGTTTAATGAGGAAGAGAGCCTAGTGATTGAGAGAAAAACTGAGCCACTAACTGATAACAAAGAAAACTAATTCAGACCCAAGGAAATAATGCAAAAATAATGCAACAGACCAAGAATCAAATCCCGACTCTGCCACTTCCCACTGGTATAACCTTCAGCAAGTAACGACTCTCTGACTGGGAGTTTCTTCCTATGCAGAATGAGGATCGTAATGCTCGCCTCACAGGGAGCTGGGAGAAGTCAATGAGATATGAAGTACGAAATGCCCAGCATGGTGCCCAACTCATGGTAGGTGCTCAATTAACATTAGTTCTCTCCCACTAACTCCCACGCCATTTTTATAACTGAGCAACATAAAAGGGTTTGGGAAACTGCTAAAATGCATTTTCTCATGTCTGCATTCACAAATTTATCAGTCCCTTTACAGGCAGATTCTCAGAGATAAGCCTGAGGTCCACAGGCCCGAGATCTGGGGAGCAACCTGACCTGGGTCAGTGTGGACATCTGGGTCCCAGGCCGATGCCTAGAAAGACTGGCTGGGCCCAGAAGGCAGCACAGGGGTTGGGGGGTGGGGTTAGGGATTGGGGGTGGAGGTGGTCAGAGACAGCCAGAAACTAGAGCAGCCAAAAAGAGGAAGGATTACTTGAGCTTCGGCTCCCGTCCTTCGCTTGTGTACTGCCAGCAGATGAGCCCGATCAGGTCCTGCACCCTGGCGCTGGCCATTGTCACCACGGTCATTGGCAGCAGTCTGTCCTGGCTCGACTGCAGGGGGAGGTAGACGTCGATCTTCTTGGTTGCTGTTGTGCCTACATGACCCTGTGGACAGAGCACAGTGCATGAGGGTGTGCATGCGCACAGTCACGGCCATCTCTCATCCTTTTTGCTCAGACCTGCTTATGAGCCTGCGATGGTCCCAAAGTTAAACACGGTCTAGTTTTAAGGGGTTTTTTTCTATAACTGTCATTTTGTAATGGTCTAATGGTCTAATGGACTCAATTCTGCCAGCAGTAAGGTAAATGAGTACTACAATTAAAATAAACAAATTAGAGGGTAAGCAGACCTGATGTTTGGTGTCAGGAGATGTGCTTTGCTACTTATTCAGTGTGACCTTGGAAAAGTCACCATTAGACCTTGGCATCAGTTACTTTCCCTGAAATTGCCATTTCATTCCTTGAGACCTTGGGAAAAGCTGCATGGGAAGCTGCCATACTCTCCGAGGAGGCATTTAGGCCTGTGGCACTGGCACCAAGGGCTGCTTCTCAGAGACTGTGGGGCATTAACTCACTGCAGGACATCTGCTTACTCTGCTCATCCGCATTGCAGCTGAAGGGTCCCCGGCCTTCCGTTACTGCCCTGCCATACCATGCTGCTGTTTACCCCCAGCCCGTCCCACACAGCTAGCTCCCCTTCCTCCCTCCTGAACCTTCCTTTCCCTTCAGGAACCTTTGCACTAGTCAGCAAACTTCCATAAATCATCATTTCTTTTTAAAAAAGCACTCCTTCCACTTTTTGGCCTTAATTGAACCTGCAGGTCACTAAGGACGTTGCGTCCTCTGCTATCCAGAAGAGTTTTGCTTTTTTCTTTTTAACTTCAAATCGTCAAGGCCAGGAGGCAGAGTAGATATTCTTGTCCCCATGACTTCCAAACTATTACTTCTCCCTTCTTGCAAAAATCCCTGTTCCTGAGACCCAAGCCATCCAACGACACCATCTTGTCCTCCTCATCTGTCTCTTTTACCCATCGACCTTTTGAGCATTCTTCTCGCTCGCTGAAGGCTTGAATGAGCTCTTGGCTCATGGTCTTCTTTCTCACCCCAGCTCCTGTCATCACTCTTGGAATTTCATCTAAAGGAATAGCCACCCAATACCCAAGTGTCTCAGTACGTAGGCCACGTCACCCCCAATGCCTTTCCATCCACTCCACCTCAATCACTTACTATAGTGGATACACCAGAGGTCAGCACCAACTCCAAAATCTCAAATTGGAATATCCATTCACTTCATTTGTTGAAGTAGTCCCTCAAATTCTTCAACCTACAATCTGCTGACCGCATCACCTTTTAATTATCTATCAGTCTCCGTTATTTCCCAACACCACCCTCCGGATTACACAGTCCATCATTATAATCATTCCTTTGCAAATACAGTTTTAGTGCTCTGTTCTTCCATTGGACTCAAAGGGCAGAACACCAATCTTGAATGAATCCAGCCCTCCGCGTTCCCCAGCTAAACATCACTGGAGAAAAATCATGTTAACTATACAGACTGGTTTTACTTTAAATTCATGATGATAAACTTCGAACAGACACCCAACATGGTATAGCAGCCTACTGCATTTCCTGATCCAACCCGCATCCCACCCAAGACCTCCACTGCACATTTTTGCTTCTCTCCTCAAACTTCCTGTGAGCCCCCAAAGACCTTCAGCTCTGTCCTTCACTCATGTAACTGCCAACAGATGAGAAATACTCCTCGTTTTCAATAGGAAAATAAGAATTTCCAGAAAAGAACTCTGTTATTCTCCCATCATTAAATTCAAAAACTTACCTAGGTTTAACCAACTTCTCCTCCTCTTTCCCTTCCTGCCTTACTCTGGGAGCGTCACTCGTCTCGTTAAAGGCCAATCTCTCCACTTATGATCTGACCCCTGCCTACCTCACCAACATCATCTACTGCCACTCTGCCACCTGCTCGTCATGTTTCAGCTACGCTGACCTTTAGAAGTACCCTGAATATGTGTGTGTATCTAGCCTGCTTCTCTCATTTTCAAGACCATAGCAGGTACTACTCACTACATCTAGAAGGATTTTTCTCATGATCTTTGATGTGTGGCCTTGGGCAGGTTGCTTAATCTCTTCGTTCTTCCATTTTCATGTGTAAAATGATGATAATGACAGGATCTACCCATAAGAGGATTCTTGTGAGGACTGTTACTATTCAAGGTTCAGATATGACACTTCCTCAAAGAAACCTTCATTGATAATCCTATAGAAAGAAGCCCTATCCACAGTTATTCTCACATATATCCTGTTCATTTCCTTCACAGCATTAAACAATTTGACATGTCCTATTTACCTACGCCTTTAGTGTATGCCTTCCCCACTAGCACCTGAGCTCCATGAGGGCAGCCACGATAACGTCAGCTTGGTTTACTGCTCAATACAATGGCTAGCACTTCTGTGCTGGAGCAGAGAAGACTCTCCTAAAAAACAATCTGCTGAACTACAGAATGCATGCATAAATGACTCAGATGCCCACTAGGACACCAGGTAGGACCTCAATAAATGTAGTTTCCTCCATCCATCCTTCCTGCCCTTCCTCTGTAGGTCTATTTCCTGGTGGAGGATGGAGATGGAAGGACTTGAGCCATCAAGTGGTTCCATCTTTAACACTCTATAATTTTATAATTCTAAGGTGAAAAAAAAAAAAGATAAGAACTAAAGTAAGGAAATACATAAAATCCATTTAAAATATGTTTAGAGAAATTCCATATCTCATAGAACCCAGCATCTAATATTAGATATACTGGTGTTTTTTTTTCTTTTGAGTCTTGTCTCTATGTTTTAAAGCAAATAATAAAGTAATCCTCCTACATAATGCTCTGTATCTCTCTCATGCACACACACACACATGCATACGCACATACCCGTGCATGTTTTTCGGCTCGAATAATAATTCCAATGACTAGCAAAGACAGCTCTAAACAGCAAGCATTTGACCTTGTCGGGCAGCCAAAGGGTTAAGATGAAAACCAAGGCAATCTTTCTGGAGGGGGTTAATCTCCCTCTTATTACTCTCCTCTCAACCTCCTTTTCAATCCAGACCAGTTGATTGTCATTGTTCTCCCTTCTTATTTCTATTTATTCCTCTTCTTCCTTCTGAAAAACCAGAGCTGAGGGACTGTAAGAATCATCTCCCAAGATAACAAAGATTCAATGAGATGACAAGTATGAATGTGCTTCACAAACTGTAAAGTGCTTTAGAAATGCAGAGCAGTATGCTAGCAAGGGCCCAAGTTTTTAAATCACGTCTATTTCTATTACTCAAGCCTATTCACATGGTCACATGAGACCAAAGATGGATGCTATAGAAGCCCTAATAATAAGTTATTATAATAAGAGCTAACATTTATTTAGAGCTGTTAAATAAACTGCTAAATGTCTGCCTAAACTATCTCATTTAATTCTCGCAATCACTATAAGAGGTGGGGTTCTATTATTACCCTCACATTATAGATGAGAAAACTACGACTTATAAGGCTACAGTCATCTGCTCAAGATCCCATAACCAAGGGGGAAGAGGCAGAATTCAAACCCGTGTCTGACTCTAATGCGCCTTTCAACATCAACACCGTCTTTCCCTAAAGTTATTCTAAATGTAATCAATTCCTGCTTTCAGACGCAAGGCTTGGAAATCATCTCCTCCTCCCTCTTCCACAAATGAACCCAAAGCACTGCTCAAAGCAGCCTCCTACAGGAGATAGCTCTGAGGAGTTGACCACGGAGAACTGTCGGGAACTGAGGCTCCAGAGAACTTTGCTATTGTAAAATGCCTGAAGGGCGCCATTGTTTAGGAATGAGACTCCTATAAATCCCATTCTCTTTATTTCACAGTGAAATAGCAAGTGTGAGGAAAACTATGAGAATAAATATGGTAGATACTTATTGAATGAATAAAGCACTTTATCTTTTTAATCTTCTAATTCCATCTCGAGGCACTGATGATGGGAAAAAGTGCCTTGCACAAACACTGAAATTATATATTTTTTAATAAGGAGCCTCTTCTGAAAAACTCAAGGTGGTGGCAGTTAGCTCTATCTAATAGTCCCTGTGTTGCAATATTTAGAGGGAATCATCTAAAACATAAAATAATCCATCAACATAATAGAAAGTAATTAACTTACTAAAAAAAAAAAAATAAGGTGACCAAAGGATTAAAAGTATTCATCACACATCAAGGCAAGCAATATTGCAAAGATCTAACATCTAACTATTAAAAAGCAACTAGCAATAAACAAAGATCATATCATACAGTTTCACTGCATGGCAATTTATGTGTTCCACAA
Organism: Pteropus medius; assembly: GCF_902729225.1. Lineage (NCBI taxonomy): Eukaryota > Metazoa > Chordata > Mammalia > Chiroptera > Pteropodidae > Pteropus > Pteropus medius. Next base: position 2,089,606 of record NW_024356335.1, read on the forward strand.
TATGGAATTAGGGAAATGAAGGCATAATTAAGCACAAGGAAGGAGTCGACACAGAGAAAGGGAAACTGCTTTGGTTCCATCTTTTTCAGTCACTCATGCATTCAACAAACACACACTGAAACACCATGCTGGGTTCTGAAGACAAAGTCAAGTGAGACACAATGCAGACCCTCACCAAATTCACCATCTGCTGAAGGTCTATGTTATAGAATGTGATAAAAGCTTCAAGAGGGGAAAGTACAGGCTGCAATGGGAGCTCAGAAGCAGTCCAAACTAAAGGGAGTTAGCAAAGGCCTTTTGGGTAAAACAAATCTATCCTTCCATCCAATAGAACCATTAACTGAAGGGAAAGATGCTTATTGTATTAAAATACCTACTATACCAATACACAAAAAAGTGAACAGGCATTCTTCTGAGACATGGAATTATGGGTAATTCTAATCTTCTACTTTATATTTTTCTTCATTTTTATATAGTGAACATGTATTATTATTATTATTTTTCTTAAGGCGAGGCAACCCTTGGTTGACCTCACAGATTGCAAGGACCCTGTCAGTTTACAATCCCTTATTTTTTATGCCTAAATTACCTGGTCTTCCTAGGTGGTCTCCCATCCAAGTACTAACTAGGCCCGACCCTGCTCAGCTTCCGAGATCAGATGGGATCGGGCTTTGTTCAGGGTGGCTTAGCCACAGACAGCATGTATTACTTTTATAATTAGAAACAAAATAGTAAATATCATAATTATGAACAAAAAAGGAGATAAAAAGAACTGCCACACATGGCTTAAGAGTTTTAGGTAAGAGAAAGAGAGGATCAATTTTGAAAATGCAGCCTATGTTAAGGCATCCAGCAAGAAGATTTATTACGAACACACTTGTGCCTGCTACTATGACAGGCTACTGGAAAAAAAAAAATAGTTGCAGATATAACTCAGACACCTTCCTATGGCAGGTTAAGTAATTTTTATCAAAGAAAAATAAAAAGTAATAAACCTACAAAGAGCTGATAAATTTGGAGTTGAACAACAACACTCTCCGGGAGCGCCCCTAAATCAGGGAAGGCCCCCAATTCAGGTTTTAAAGCTAAAAGAAAAGTACTTCCTGTAGCAAAGCTATTCCTCATAACAAATGCAATTCATGAAGACCAACTAGACTCCACAGCAGCCAAATTATTATGTAGCCGGTAGTCTCTAAAATGGGGGAGGCAGGGAGAACAATAGAGGACATTCTGTTCAAAATAATCTTGAATTCAGAAACACCTATATCAAGCGAGTTAGCTGAATTAAATCTTAAGGACAAAAGGTTCAGTTAGCAATGCTACTTAACATCGAGGTTTGTCAGTAGTAAATTGAGTATCAAATCTCAAAACTGTTGCTAAGTGTTCAATTTCTCTGTCAAGGGGAAGAAACAGAGAAAGGATAGACGGCTTGGCTTCTGCAATTCAAGAGACAAAAAGCAGGCAACATTATTCCATTAGTCACAACTGCACGAGCGGATCATTATATGTAATTTTAATGCAGAAATAAATATATCAGTGTATCCAGACAATGTAATGATGCAAATTGATAAAAAGGGTTATTTGTAGCCTTCGAAAGTTAAAACTCTCTTAAAGGAATGGCCGCAGTTCTATTCCACCAGTACCTTCCTTCCCAACTCCCTCAACGAGGACTAGAGGATGCTGTCTATATTCCTTCAATCGCCTAGTCTTTAATAACATGGTGTCCAGACTTGTACAGAGTCTCAAATTATTACTCTGATGATGAATAAAGGACTTCATTTGATTAATGATTTCACCTGGCCTAAATCTGGTCTAAGCCAGGTTTAACAGACCATGAGAAATAAAGGTTTATAAGAAATAACGAGAAGGAAAAGAAAACGCAAAACCAGACTGTAGCATTTTTTTCTCAATAAATGCTAGCTTTATGGGCTTTGAGGGAAAAAAAACCTCACTTTTTTTACATTCAAAATGGTAGCACTGAACTTATGAATAGATTTTGTATAAAATTCTACGACAGATCCATTCAGAGCTAGGGACTTGGCTTTGTAGTGCTATCTTAACCCTCGATAAATCTGGAATGCTTAAAGGCTATTAAATTAACATTTCCCTGATCTGGCACCTGTAGTCAAGTTAATTTGTCAAAAACATTTCTACAGTTTGTCACTGGACACTGTATTTTCTGACAAGTTAAGTTTAAAATAAAATTGACAAAATCTCATTAATTTCTTCTGAATCACCAATCTTGGTTCCATTAAGCTTTTATTATTAAGAACGTCAACTGTCACTCTTTCTTTAACAAGGTCAAGTTCTGATCTGGGTACATCCAGGATCCTTATTATATTAACAGGAGCCAGCAAGGGAGTGCGGTGTGCCGGTGAAAAGCATAAGTTGTGGAGTCAGAAAGAGCTGGGTTCAGTTCTCAGCAATGACACTTACTGTGTGTCCTCAGACAATTTTATTTAACCCGAGTCACTACTGATGGATGGAAACAGTGGATTATAAAAGCACCTCTTTCTTCATGGAGCCATTGAAAGGATTCAATGAGACTATGCATGTAAATCACTTTTACCACTAGTTCACAGTAAATGCTCAAGAAATATTGGTTGTTAAATAGGTTTCCTTTTCCCCCTATTTTTTTCTGCTTTGTTATATTCATAGACTTAAAAAAAAAAAACAAACCTTTACTGCCGTTCATAGACTAAAAACTACAAGAAATTTTAAAGAGTCATCCCCTTTCAAATATTTTTACCAAATGGCTACCCTACAAGCTCTCCTGAACATCTCCACTGAGGAGGTCCCTCCCACCTACTGAAGCAGAACCTTTGCTTCCGTCTTTTGGCAAACAGTTCCGATGACTAGAATGTGTGTCCTTCCACTGAGGTACAGTCTCTCTGCAGATTTTACCCACTGCTCTTAGTTCTAGCCTTCGGGAAATTGGAACTAATCCACCTCCACTTCCAGAAACCATTTTCATTTGGCTGAGGACCTCAAACAAAATAACTCGGTTACTAAGGACCATGGAATGCACCAGACCATAATCCTTTCAAGAGTGCAACACAGCATAGAAAATATCATTTCCATCAGTTTTTCCTTGGGCTAGTGATTTTCTAAGTTTTCTTTTTTATAACTAACATCTACGGTAAATGTAAATCTATAGTCTTGGACCTAAAACAGGAAAGAGAGTTGCTGCTCTTAGGAAAGGTTTTCTCTATTTAAAATAAATACTCCACAGTTTGATTCTCTGACAGTCTGTCCACTTTTGAAAAAAAAATAAAATGCCTAGAGCTATTAGCTTAAACAATCTAATTGTTATCAAATGAAGTTTGAATAATAGCCTCAAATAATTCTGCCCTTACAAGATATCAACTGAAAAACCAGTAATCATTCATGTTGTACAAGAAATTTTACCAGAAAGGGGGGTGAGGCGGGGAGGCAGAGAGCAATGAAGGGGAAAAAATGAAAGCCTGCCCATACTGTATCAGGAATTACAACCACTTTCTTAAAGTCTTAAATTCAGAAAGTAGTTCCTGATACTGTCAGTTTTCACCATCATGGGTTATATTTGCTAGGTACTTGTTTGCAGAGTCTACAAACTGGTCTGGACCCTGGCCCTCCCAGCCATTAGCTGTGTAACCTTGAGCAAGCCCATAACCTCTCTGAAAGTCTTTTTCCTCAGCCATAAAATAGAGATGAGACCATCACCTCAGAAGAATGACAGGCATACAAAGTAAAAATAAAGCACTTTAAAATGCTCAATGAACTGCAGACTGTTATATAAATGTCAATTATTTCTTATTATTGTTACTTAAGCTGTTGCTCAGGCGAGGCAGATCTTTGGACAAAATGTCCCTTCAGACAAACATGAAGCTGAGAAGCCAAGGCAACAGAGAAAAGCCTCTATCTCAATCATTAAGAAAGAAGAGCCACAGCATTCTCTAGTCGTCCGGCCTCAGGGTGGTTACAGCGTGTTCCAGGAGGTGCTTTCACACAGTACGATCCAGCCATCTTAAAGCATAATGGAGTGTAAAGTGTCCATTTTGAATTTTCATAGCCATTGTGGGATTCTTAGATCATTAATGTTACACAGCACTTTACGTTTAATTATACAAACAATGGCTTCTATAATGATGATAATATCAGGGAAAGGTGATTTGCATGAACTAAGCCCCATCACCTAGGGTAACTATAGGGACCTCTTCATTATTAAATCATTTATATAATAAAATCAATATGCTTTAAAAGTAAAAATAGGTTTTTTAAAACCATAAAGAAGAATTACATGTTTTAAACTCTATCAATTATCATAATATAATGAGTCTTTTTAAGATTTAATATCAACTTTTAAAATTAAAACTCAATGGAGACTGTATACTTGGCTCCATTACTAGATGATGTATCTCTAGAAAAGGTTACAGTACAGCCATTATCATCCTCCTAAATTATATGGAAAATTTGGTACAACCCTCCAACTACCCCAAGGCCATTTAATTCCACAGACGGTAAAGTATTTTGAGAATGTAAAATTATATAAATATTGAAGGAAATAATTCAGGTGCATATATTATATTCATTTCTTGCAGGGTTTCAGTTGATTAAATATGACAAACTTTTAAAATGTCAATAAACACCTTAAAATTATATTCTAGATCCTTAATTATGAACGTTTTTTTAAAACCCACAATTTCTATACAATAGGTTCTTGACTTTTATCACTTTAAGATTCAATGTTCCTTAATGATATATTCAAAAATTTTACTAAATCATTATTTAGGAAGTCATAAAAATCTCTTAAAAGTAATCTTTCATGCACATCTAGCTTATACAAAGTTAGAATTTAATTAGATAGCCTTGGCACAAATGCGCTTACTACTTTCTTTGCTCGGTCAGTGTATGGCTTTACAGTAATTGTAATTAATTCAAGTCCCTGACGCACCTCCTGGCAAACAATGTAAAAACATCAGACAAAATGGAAATAAATAGCTTTACATTTCTCCAATTACAACATTCACTTTCGTCCTCAAAATGCACATGTGAAATAACGGGGATAGGTGTTATTCTGTATAGGAAAAGGCCACACAAAGGACCCACGCCTCTGCTGACGGAGGAAGATGCTTGTATGCAACAGAAAATACACTGTGTTTACATTATGAAAATGAAAGAATGGCAAAGAGCCAACTGATAAAGTTCGCATTTAACAGTTTGCAAATGCTTGTTGAAATATAAAACGCAGAAAGATAAAGAAGAGCTAAATTATTATTTCTCTGGAACAATACTTCCTGTTAGGAAGAATCACTTCTAACCATACGCAAAATTTACAACTGAGAAGCAGTCTCAAAAGTCTGATGATCAGGCCTTTACCCCGTGTCTCCTGGATACCACAAAAGAAAAAAATAAATTAGTAAGTAGCAGAAAACTTTATTTTTTAGAATTGAGGGGGGAAACAGGACCCACTGGATAAAACTGTCAGTACCAAGTACTTTAAAGAATAAAAGCTCCCTGCGCGTTGCACTGCTCACTAAGGTAATCAGCTGGGCAACGCGAAGAAAGGCCAGCCAGCTACGGCGCTGCCAGCCTCGGTGGGGTGAGACGGTGCACAGGGCACATGCCGCCATACAGTCTTTTGTGTCTGCCCCGCAGCTCTTCACGACTGGCAGGTCATAGCTGCTGGGTCTGAGTATTTTCTGTCCTTTACCTAACTTAAGATGCCCAACAGTCCTACTGAGGACTGCCCAAGCCCTTCCCAAGCTGAGGAACTACAAGTTCATTGAGCAGGCTGCTCCAAATCCCTCAGCTAGCAGGGATCGAGCTTCTAACCCAGGTATGAACGGCTGTGAAACGCTGCCCTCCCAGCGAGTCCTCATCCTGAAGAACTCGGGGAGGCCAGAGTACCCAGGAAAGGTCATGTCACTGCCACTGTTTCCAAACTGGGAGTCCTCGTCTGTGGGTCGGAAACAGCCGTCTGGCTGACACTCCCAGGGAAAGTCTGATCTGCTCCTCCCTCAGCCTCACCGGTCCCACACACTTGCAGCTATGCAGGGGGACCTGTGGTACTGAAGGGGACACTAGGGCAGAAGGCAGAAACTATCTCAGATTTCCATGGTCCTGGGCACACAGAAGTGGCTCAATAAACCCTCACTGACCACGTTGCAGAGGTGAAAACACAAGGAAACGACTGCTCCTCCAAGAGCAGGCAGAACCCTCTGCTTCGCTTTTCAAAAAGCAGTGGCCGAGGACAACTCCCTAGCCCCAGAGAATCCTTACTGTTGGGTGAAGAGTCTCATCAGTAATCGTAAGGTGTATCTGTTACTAAACGTGGCTACCCAGGTGGCAGTACCCAAATGTGCTTTGATAATGACAAAGGAGGAAAATAACAATCTGGTCCTTGGAGAGACAGGCAAGCAGCGTATGACATCAACATGGCATCAAGCTCCAACAAAAGCAAAAGGTCTGAGTTAGACAAAGGCCCAGCTCAGGTTGCAACCCTCTGCAGAAACAGGCAGCGCAAGACCTGCTCACTGGCAGAAACTGACAAGTCGCCCGGGGTACAGGGGTCTCCTGGGTCTTTCCTCAGCCCCCTGGCTTAATTTCCCTCCTGTTCATCCTGGGTCTTAGTCAGTCCAATCTCCTCTGAGGTCCTAACTAAACCAGACACAGGGAGAATCGGGATTTTATCTTATTAAAATAGATATGGCTAATTTGTCTTTTCAAATTCATTTTAAATTAAATTGGATTTCCTCGGAAGGCTGCTAGGTCAGTTCCCCTGCTGCGAATGCAGGACAAAGGTTAATTGCACGCCCTTCACCAGCTCTTCTGCTCTCCTGGGCAGGCTCTGATAACCTGCCCGGGAGAGGTGGGGAAGGCTTTGGTTTATTGGGCGATAATGTTGCCATTAGAGCCATTTACCATTATGCCAAGAAACACTTTATTTTTTTAAACTAAATAACAAGATAGGATAGCAATAACGTGAATGAAATGCAATGATGTTACCAAGTGCTGGTTATTTCTCCTAAAACACAAAACCCAAAGAATAAGAACTAACCTATTTGCTTCCCTAAAATGCCCCCATAGATACAGAAGTACTCACTCCCCGAGAGTAAATAGTTTTTTAGCTCCAGTGTAAAATTGCATTAACATTTTCACTTAATTTATCTCATTTAAACTGTCTATGTTCATGAAAATTTAACCCAGTAATTCCGTTATACAAAGCATAACAAAGTATGAATATTTAAATACAATGTAAATAAAACACTTTATCAATTATACTTTTGTATTCTAAATTAGTGACTTCACTTAGCATGTCTGCCTTGCGCAGCACCACACTATTTTTCAATTAAAGGTCCAGATGTTTCAAAGGCTCCAGTAGGCAACGGCAGTTATGAGAAATGCTTTATCTGCATTGTAATCATCACCACCACATCAGCTCCAGGCTGCATTAACATACTCATGTTTTATTCCAGCTCCCCTTCTAACAGAGTAGGTAATTATACAACACAGCAGAGAAATACAATCCTAAGAGCTGGACGATTTCCTTATAAGCATCCACCTGAGCAACACATTTTCATACATGATCTTAAATTTTGGGGGGACTGCTTAAGCAGTAACATTGACTATTCAGCATAATTTTTTAAACAAACAAACAAACAAAAAGAGTAAATCACAGACATACCAATTTAGCTTCAAATACCATTAAAACGCAAGATGGCCTGCACATACACACACTTATGTATACTGAAAATCAACTACAAGTTTGTATAAAAACCACTATCATTTGTTACAATCTAAGCCATTTCTTCTCACTTTTAATGCTAGTGTCATCTCTTGAGCAAGTCAATTCTATCTTTTTTCTTACTATCCAAAAATGACAATTCACCTGGGCTGAGATTGAACAAGTAGAGTGTTTATATCCCTGTGTCCATTCAAACAAAAGTAAAACAAGGGAAGAACAAAATGCAAAACAACGCTATTGCATTTATTATTTAGTTAATTAAATGACTCCCTTACCCCAAAATGGAAAATAACATATGTTATAGTAGACCCTGCTATGGTTAGTAAAAATAGTATAATTTAATGGGAAAATACAGTTAAGAGAAACTGTTAATAAAATTATCTTTAATTTTGAAAGTTGTTCTACAAACATTTTTATATTTTGCAATATTCCAGTCTCGAGATGTCCTAATGAAGATGCTAGTCAAAAGATAAATGCCTTTGTAAATATTAAAACCTCAGACAGGTCAAATTTGAGTACCCGAGAGCAGACAGCTTCCACTCCTTCCTGAAGGAGTCTTAGGTGGGACATTTTTAATACATCACCACGTCACTTTTTAATGTGCCCCAATCTATTAACCACATGGTGAACTAACAGAGATTTCTAAAATATGGGTTTTATGGCATTGTGCTGGTGATTAATTAAACAAATAGCCACTGTTTCACAAATCATCCCTCTAATTAGTTTAAAACAGACACTTTGCATTCACTGGCATCACTGCCATTGGAAGCTCACAGAAGGACAGGAGTGGGGCGGCATGGCCGCGTCTCTGCACTTTGTAGCCCGTTGTCACAGACTCCACGGCTGGCATCCCACCCTGCCACCCAGAGGCGGAGGTGCCATCTTCGCAGGTGCTGCAGTCAGCTGGAATTTGATTCCAGCTGCTCAGAAAAGATGTTCTCCTTAATTATTCTCCCTCACCCTAAAGGAAACAATGGAACAACAAAGAAAGCGCGTGCAACCTCCACCCGCAAACAGAAGAGGTTTCACCAACAGCTCACGGAGTGAGAAAGTTGGTTTTTGTCGTCTAGGTTAGGAATAAGCAGGGTGCTAGGTCCAAAAGGCTTTCCTTAGAACTCCAAATATGCTGTCGCTATCTTGAACTCAGACATTAAGCAACTACTTCCACATTCTATAATTTAAAAAATTCCATTCGAAGTCTGAGAAGGTCACTCTTTTTGAAACTGATAGGAATTGAATCTAACTTGTTTTAGTAGCATACCTTACAAGATGGTAATTCCTCTGAAAGCAAATTAAACTTAGAGATAATTTTTAGTGCCAGAAAAAAAAAAATCAAATGGGAATATCTCAAGAATCCAATTTCCTTTAGGAAATATATTAAGTAGTTTCCTAATCTTGGTATTTAAACTTCATTAGGTATGAGGAAGGAAGGAAGGGAGGGGGAGGGGAAAGAGAAAGAAATGGAGAAGGAGACAGAAAAAGGGTGAGAGAGGGAGGGAGAGAGAAACTGATGGAGGAAAGGAAGAAAGAAAGAAAAGAAAAAGGGAAAGATAAGAGCGAATGGGAAAGGAAGTAGAAAAATAAAGGAAATGGAAAAAATCAATAGAGATAACACACAAAAGTATGCTATGGATCACTCTATAGAAAAAGCAATCCTTGTTTCCTTTCTATGAAAACCTCTCTAAGAATGGGAGGAGGAAATAGGAAGTAGTAGACAAAGACCTGGAAGCTGAAGTAAGATAGACTAAAGGGTCTTGTGTCCTTAGCTAAATAATACAATCTCATTTAGCCTCGGTTTCCTTCCATCCTATAAAAGATTTCGCCCCTTCTCTCTCTAATTATAGGGATACCGAGACACTGTGGAGTTAAGACAGCTCTCTCCCTCCCTCTCTGAGACACTGTGGATAAAGCACCTAGCACATTTCCTGCACAGACAGATGCTCAGTAAAAGGTGGAGATGATGATGGCCATGAGAAATGGGTTCAGGCAGAGCCTAGGTGACTGCAGCCAACACTGAAGATTCTGTGTTCCAAATACAAAAGAGACAAAAGCACAAAACGCACATGAACAGAGAACTACCTACCGCATCGTGCCCACTGCATTGAAGAAAACTCAGATCACTGGCAACTAAGAAGAATCAGTGCAGTTTCTCTTACTTTCATGTTCACTAGGCACAAAAAGGTAGGGGAGGGGTGTCTCTGAGACTGTCCATGTGGCAGAAATTGGAAAGAAAACAAATGAGCTTTGGATTCAACAGACCTGGGTTTGAATTCCGGCTTGGCTACTGACTAGTTGTATAAACTCAGGCAAGAGCATTCACCTCTTTAAGCCTCAGTTTCCTCACCTCGGAACAGGGAAAATAATATATACCTTGTAGGGGAGCTGGAAAGAATGAATGAAATAGCATATCAGGCACTCCGGCAGCTATTAGACGCTCAGATAGTTTCTATTACCTGATGTTTATCCCACGAAACTGCTAATATTCAATCATTTATAACACACAAAAATTACAATTTCAAATGGTTTCACCTAAAATTACAGTGACTAAGAAAATAAGTAGCACAAACTGGAAAAACAAATGAAAATTCTCAAAAATGTAATAAACTATACTTCCATCAAAATAGGAAGACAACTCTGAAACAAAAGGTGTTTTTTTTTATGGCTGACTCATGTTTCCAACAATACAGCAGCTAATATTTATTAAACATTTACTACAGGCCAAATACTATGCCATACATTTGACGTCCATTATAGTAGCTTATGTAATCCCAAAACAACTCAATGAGATAGATTTGACTATTCTCCCCATTTTACAGATGAAACAGAAGCTTGGAAATAACGGAACTTGCCGAAGGTCACATAGCTGGTGAAGCTGGAATGCCAACCTGGAGCTGTCTAACTCCACAGCTTGAGTTCTTACCACTTAAAATTGCCTCCCCACACTGCAAAGCTACTTGTTTTGCTTTTAATAAAGCTGTATGAGTGGGCAAAAGACTGGAATAGACATTTCTCCGAAGATAAATATAAATGGTCAATAAGCACATGAAAATATGTTCAACGTTAATGATCGGTACAGAAATACAAATCAAAACTACAATGAGTCACCACCTCACATCCATTATGATGGCTACTGTCAAAAAAAACCCAGCCAGTATTGGCAAGGATGTGGAGAAATTGGAAACCTTGAGCACTGTTGGTGGAAATGTAAAATAGTATAGCCACTGCAGAAAATAGTATGGAAGTTGCTTGAAAAATTAATAATAGAATTACCAAATGGCCTAGCTAATCCTCTTCTCGGTATATACCTTAAAGAATGGAAAGCAAGGTTTTGAAGAGATTTGCACACCCATGTTCATAGCAGCATTATTCACAATAACTAAAACATGAAAGTAACCCAAGTGTCCACGGATGGCTGAATGAATATGCAAAATGTAGAATGTTACTCAGCCTTAAAAAGAAAGGAAATTCTGCAATATGCTACAACATAGATGAACCTTGAGGATATTATGCTAAGTGAAATAAGGCAAGTCACAAAAAGACAATAAATATTGTAAGCTTCCACTTATATGAGATACGTAGTCAAATTCATAAAGACAGAAAGCAGAATGGTGGTTGTCAGGGGTTAGGGGGAAGGAGGGAATGGAGAGTTATTGTTTAATGGGCATAGGGTTTCTGTTTTACAAGATGAAAGGAGTTATGGAGACAGATGGTGATGACAGTTATATAACACTATGAATGTATTCAATACCGCTGAACTTAGAAATGGTTAAGACGGTTTTGAAAAAAACTGCATGGGTACAAGAAGCAAATAATTTACAAATCATCTTTGAGCCTTCCAGAAGATGAACACGTCAGTGGGCAAGCAAGCTCCGGCAGTGAGAGTATGTCATGTCATACCAGCACCTGTGGTGACTGGGATGGGGGATGTGTTCAAAAGTCCCACTGCAACCACAGCATTCTAAGGTACTTCTTCCATGTTATAGTGCTATTTAAAGAAGAAAAAAATCAGACACGCGTCAAAGTTTCCAGGAAAACCTTAAAGTTTTAATCAAATAGCTGCTATGTTCCCATGTTACAGTCAGGCCCTTTTGCAGTATGACAAAGGCAGCAAAGCTTTTTGTTTGTTCACTTATCTATTTATGTTTACATCTCTCATTCCTTCATCCTTTGATGTAAACAGTGAATGAGTCATCACAGAAAGAGGAATGGCACTGACAGTGGATGCTATGACTCCACTTCCTTTGAAAAAAGAATTCAAGTCGAAGAAATCCCAAACGCCATGCTTTTAAAGATGGGATTCTAAAAGCAATCACACTTGCATTTAAGGCTTCTTAGAGCCGCCTCTGTGGCACCAAAATCCACCGAAGATAAAGAAGATGTTTGTGCTAAGTTGGGAAAGTGGAGACATCAGCATTTCCGTCTTCAGACCATTATTTCTGCTCTCCCGACAGCACCTGATAAAGCATCTGGAGTGCTGTCTTCTGCACAGCCACTGCCTGTGCTCCGGGGTTTCCCTGGGGGTTCCTTTCCAACAATTGCAGCAGAGACTCTGAGCGGAGCCCAATCGAGCTGCCTTAACCTTCCCGTAAACTGATATTTCCATAGAGGATTAAGACAAACGTTTCTAATAAGCCAATTTCCTTTACTAAAAACCAAAGTGACAATAGTAGTACCAAGAGAAATACACAAAGACAATGAATAAGACACACTTTTCTTGTCTGTGGGCAAGCGAAAATATAAAGCAGAAGATCAGATGGAGGTGGACTACACGATTCCCTCTTATTTCTGATGCTGCACAGTGGGGCTTAATAAAAAAGTTACACGAGAATTGGATTGAGTCATACCAAGTTTAGAAGAAGAAAAAAGTCTACACGCTTTATGCTACTTGACATGCTAATGCTACAGGGTATATATATTTCTGAATTCCTATTGATTAGCAATTTTTCTATTCAGAAGAATGCAATTATGTCTTTTCTAATAAGGTGCTTCCAGAACTCTGGGGATATCAAATGGTTACTTGTTGAACTGATGACAATGAAAATCCCTAGCTACCCTTGAGATCTACGTAGAAGGGAACGAGTTTCCTTCTTCTAAAGTACCCTGGGCAGCTCCCTTGGCAGAGCTCCTTTTGACCCAAAGCAGCAGGGACATACGTGCTCCTGAACTAACGGGACAGAACACGAAAGAAAAAGCCAGAGTGGGAAGTACCCTTAAGAAATCCCGCTTCGGGGAGCTGAGTGGAGCCAGAGGGCCTCCGTGGCCTCAGTCACCTGCTAAGCTTCATGCTCCTTTCCTCCTTTTGACCCTGCAGTGCCTTCTTCGTTTTTCCCTTTACAGTAGTGTTTTCCACAAACCTGTACTCAATTTTATGCTATTACATGCATAACGAGAGATGTTTTACATTTAACACTATGTATTGGCACCTTGAACACTTCTGGAAAAGAGAATGACTAAAATTAAAAGTAGCTAACATTTACTCTGTCAGGCACTAGGCAGAGTCTTCTATATATATTATCTCTTTTGGTCCTCAAACCTGTCCTCACTTATCCCATTTTACAGATAAATAAACTGCTAAGAATTTAAAGAAATTATTAAAGGAAACACAGTGAGGGAATTCGGATGGAAACTCAGGTCTGACTGACTTAGGAGACCACAATCTTTAAGTACTACTGTAATTCTCTCCAATATATTTTAAAAGTTTTTTTTTGTTTTTTTTTTTTGGTGTGTGGGAGGAGGGCTTTGTATTGTATTTTGAATCAACATTTTCATGAAATCAAGAACCATAATATAGTTACGCATGAATTGTCTCTTTCTCCCTATCTGTAATATGTATTGTTTCTACATCATGTAAGACAACATGTTAAAAAAAGTAAAAGGTCCTATTTTACTAAAGGACTTCTGTTTCAGCCACGTGGCAAAATATGTACCCTAAAAGAAGACAACTAAAGATTCTGATAGACTACAAAAACATTCATTTGACCTGATTCTATAGGCTGGCAAGTGTTTAAGGAATTCACAAAGGCCCAAAAGTGAAAAGGGGAACCCAGAAAGGAAAACAGAACACAATTTTTGTCTGAATGGTGGTATCTGGCAAACAAGGTGATTTTAAGTGGCTACTTTCTTAGTCAGCTGAATACACAGGACAGCCCAATAAAGCTGGAACCCCCCAAAACGACAGAGTAAATTAGAAATAAGCACCCGCCCCAACACCTGATAAGGAACACTGCCTGTCGAAATTTATTTTTTTCTTCTGAGACTTTATAACCACAAACCAACCTTCATAAAATATTTTCATACCAAATTCACATTACCTGATGGTCCAGAAAGACTCATACCAAGAATTTAAAGTTGACCTGGGCTGGCAGTACCCCCAGGGACCAGACAGAAACATGACTTAAATAATTCCAACAGAAAAAGTGGCAAGAAATAAGTTGTTATAGCCCCAAACTATAAAACATAGAAGGCATTATATAAAAGACCCACAATTAACAGAATGATCAGAAACAATATTTTTCAACAATGGCAAACAAACAAAAACCAAAACACCACCCTGTTTAATATAGGCTCTTATAAGCATTGCAGGAAAGGGTCATTAGACTACAAACACATTTTCACTCCTTAAAATTTGTCTTAATAGTCAAATAACACTGACTAACTACATTTTAGAGATATTTATGTTGCAATTTAAAGAGAGAATAAACATTTACCATACACCAACTTTTAGCTTAATGCCAAGTACTGTGGTGGTGGTGGTAGTGATTACAATAATAGCAGCAACGACACTAGGCAAGAGAAAGTAGTCAGAGGTATAAAAATGGAAATAAAAGAAGTAAACAGAAATCATTACATTATTCTATATATTACTGTATATTAATAATATTCTTGTATTTATGGAAATCCTATAAGAACTCATGAAAAACTATTACAAACAGAAAATCTGGTATTATAAAAAATATACAAAGTTAACACAGAAATCAGCAGCCTTCATACATTCCGTATGAAGACTCCATTGATAATAGCAACAATTGCAAATATCTAGGAATAAATGTAAGAAATGTGCAGGACATATAAAAAAAAAATTTCCCCAAACAGATGAATTCAAAATCCAGAAGTTATACAGGAAAAAAATGATGATAAATTTCACTACATAAAAAAAAATTGTCTAGTCAAAAAAATCCATAAATAAAGTCAAAAGATACACAATAAACTGGACTAATTTCCCTAATATATAAAGAACTCCTAGAAAACAAGAAAAAGATCAAGAATCCAATATATCTGGGAAGTTCATGAGACTGCAAAGGTTCTTAAACAAATGTAAAGCTCGACCTCATTCATAAGAGAAATGCAAATTAAAATTAACAGATTCGCTTTTCGCCTATTAGATTGGCAAAAGTCCAAACATTTGATAAATTCTGTGGTGAAGCTGAGAGAAAACAGGCGCTCTCATATATTGCTGGTGGGAGTGTAATTGGCACAATCCTTATGGAAGGCAATTTGGCAATACTTACAAAAATTACAAATGCATATTCCCTTTGACCCAGCAATTCTGCTTCTTGGAATTTATCCTACATATATAATTGCACGAACGCAACATGCCATATGTACAAGATTATTCACTGAAGCACTGTTTGTAATAGCAAAAGATTAGAAACTCAAGTCTCCATCAACAAGCTAAAGAAATTATAATATTTCCAAACAATGGAATACTATGCAGCTAAATGAATGAAAAATTCTCTGGGCAATGGTATAGACGGATTTCCCAGTGGTAAATTAAAAAAGTGTTAAGTTAAAAAAAAAAAAAAAAGCAAGTTCTGGAACAGTGTTAATACTTGTAACGTTTTCTGTAAAAGGAAATAATAAAAATATACATTCAATATTTTTGCATATGGACACTCTGGAAGACACACAACACACTAGTAAAATGGGTGTAAGCGCCAGATGACTGGGGGACAGAGGGAGACTTTTCACTGTTTAATATCTTTTTGTACTTTTACACCACAAAAAGTATTACCTATTTAAAACAAAATCAAAAATAGTAAGACAAGATTAACAACAGCAACTATCATGTACTGAGTACTTACTTCAAGGTGGGTGGGCATGTATTATTTCATTTAATCTTCATAACACACTAAAATGGATAATATTAACCCGAGTATGAGAGAGAGAAAACTGAGGTCCAGAGAAGTCTTCACATCTGTAAATCAGTGTAAACCAGTGGTATCGCCTATCTGAAGGGGTGTTGTGAGAATTAAATGAGATAGTATATATAAAATACTTAGTACAATGCCTAACGCACAGTAGTAGATGCTTAAAATGCTTTACCATTGCCAGGCAATAAATATTTTCAAGGATATTTCAATCAACTGAACCATATAAAATACAATAAAAGCTGACAAGAAATTTAGCAAAGATATTTTAATTGAAAATTTTATGCATGTAGATTAAATGGTCTCTTCTAATTGAAAGATTCTTTAAATATGCTATATCCTCACTATATAAATTACATCGTCATTAATATAACTGCTCATATCCCATAATTATATATGGGTCTTTGAGGCCACTATTTAATAGTCTGAATATACTTGATGAGAAAGGTTATCAACTGAGAGTTAAAAGTGTAATCACTGTTTATTTTAATAAAATGAGTAGGGGGCTATAAATATGATGGTGACTTAAGACAAATTTCCAAATGTAAGATCTGTTTCCAAAATACAGTCATTTCTAACTCACTTAGTCACTCATGGACAAGAGGCTGCCCCGCACCACAAAGCTACAGTTACTGTCCATGTGGCTAGTCTATACAAGCAAAATGCTCCTTTGGGAAAGTTTCAAAATAAACATCAACTTCCCCTTTCTCAAAACAAGCTATATGACCTAGGATGCCCTTTAATATTTAACATCAATGGAAAAAATATGAAGGAAAAAAACTACAAAGCAGCAGCTGACTTTTCATAAGCATACCAAAAGCCATGGTCAGTATAAATGAGATAAGACTGAATTCAAGGCAAAGGCTTACAAAACATTTTAATTGTAGTTTCAAGTATCTGTGTTCACTCTGTCTGACAGATAAGCTCCACTTAGATCATCCAGTTACGTGGTAAAAAAAAAAATTCACAAGTACACAAGAAAAAAAATGGGGTCATATTAAAGTGTAGAATGATGCAAAATATAAACAAGTCTTTATCATTAATGCATTAAAAGTTTAAAATTTATTGTTAAAAAATGCTGTGTACAACATTTAGTCTCTACCATTGTAAGAGGAACTAGTCCTATCCACAGAGGCTTCCTAGCTTTAGCCACAAAATAAGTCTGTTTGCCCTTTAATACTGGGAAGAGGAGTCCATTTTCTCTGTCCAGGGAAGAGTGACTTACCTGGCATGGTCTCACCTGTTCCAGGCCCTCTCAGAAGTATCTGCTCAATTGCTATAGTGTTCAAAAGTTTGGGGTCAGGACTCTGGCTGGCCTTCTAGAAGCATGTCTGAGGGCCCAGATCTCTGACTGCATTCCTGGCATGGAAAGGGTATGAGGCAGCAATTCTAATAAGTCTGTCTTCTGTGCTGATCCAATCTCTCCTTGGGTGAGTGGTCTCAATGTCTAGACCTGCACTGTCCCAACACAGTGGCCACTAGACACATGTAGCTATTTTCATTAACTTAAATTTTAAAATTCAGTTCTACAGTCTCACTAGTCACATTTCAAATACTCAGTAGTCACATGTAGCTAATGGCTACTATACTGGACAGCACAGACACAAAACACTTGCGTCATCACAGAAGGTCCTACTGGATAGTTCTGGTCTACATGCAATGGCAGAGGTATTAGGGCCTCAGATACTAACCAGAACTGCCAATAATAATATATTTTAAATTCCGTTTTGCTGATTTCTATATCCAACACTTAAGGTTTCAAAGTTAAACCAAGGAGAAGTGTGCTTAATTTCACCTCCACATCCCTAACAATAACTAACATGAACAGAACATTTATGACATGCTAGCCGCTAAGCTAAGAGCTTTAATTATCTAATTTGATTCTCACTGCAATCTTATAAAGAAGGTATTATATTCTTGTAACAGATGAAAAAATTGAGGCTTAGAAAAATTAAGCGATTTGCCCATGGTCACATAGCTGTGAGTAGTAGAGTCAGGATTCAATTTAGAAAAATAAACAAGCAAATGAAAACTATAGGTGCGACTCATATGTACAAGAGAAGTAAGTAAGGCTCATCCCACTGAAGCCTTCTGTGAAATTTTCATCATTATAGAATCACAGAAAATTAGAATAGGAACAGAAACTAATGTAGTGTTTCATGACCATCTTTAACCCATGACCCCTTCTGATGACTATAAAAATCTCACACTCCCTCAAAAATGATGTACATTTCACCATGGCCATTAAAATTTCTTCTATCTTCTGCATATTCCCAACAGTTGAATTTTCATAAAACTACATTTTTGTAAGTATTACACAAAAAATTTTTTTTATTTTCCTTATATAACATTAGAATATCAAATATGCTTTTTCAAAATACGTTCATTCCCCCTTTGAACACGGACATACTGAAATGTGAACACTGATGACGCTGTGCGATCTTCCCAATTTTAGAAATGAACACAGTGAGGCCCAAGGAAGGTGGGTGGGCACGCACTGCCTGTGATGAGGGACAGAGCTGCTGGAACCAGAAACACTGATGAGGCTCAGGCAGCATACTTCGCCTGACTCGAATGGCAAAATTCCTTAGGATCCCCCATCCCTCGACCAAAAAAAGTTAAGATGTTGTCCTATTTGATGTAAGATCCTGTGGGATTTGTGGGAATGGAGCTCTGGGAGTACTTGGATAAGAACTCCCTATGCAATTTTCATAGACTGTTGGAGCCAAAAGGGATCTCGGAGAACAATCCAGCTCCTAATTTTAGAATCGAAGAGAAAGAAGCTCAGCTAGTTACATACAAAACTTAGGCACCCTACCTTCACTGTTTTACAGTCGCTCTGACTGCTCATTCATTAAATTTTGCTAAGCGACCACTGGGTGTCAGGATCTGTGTTATCTGTTGGGGTTATAAAGATGAACTGGACACTGTCTCTGTCCACACAGAGCTTACGTTCTTGTGGGAGCAAAGGATATGCAAATATAATTTTACAATGGAGTGTGGAAGTACAACTTGTGGGAGTGAAGTTGAGAGTCAGAGGAGGCCATATGTGGGCTGAATCTTAAAAGACAAACAAGAATTCACTGTTCCAGGCAGAGAACAGGAACCATGGCACGTGACAGAATATGGGATGCCGGTGACGAGATGACAGAAAGGGTACTTGGTACTTCTTCCTGTTTTATTGAGATATAACTGACATATAACGCTGTCAATTAAGGTATACGGCATAATAATTTGATATGTATGTGTGTGTGTGTGTGTGTGTGTGTGTGTGTATATATATATATGGTGTATATATGTGTGTGTGTGTGTGTATATATATATATTATATATATATAATATATATATATATAGCAAAATGATTACCATAATAAGAAAAAGGGTATTTTAAATAAAATGTTTCATACTATATATTATTAAGGAAAGTCACACACATATGAAGGATAAAAGTCTAGCCATTATCTTTCCACTTGTGGACTGTGCTCTCATTTTAAGTCACTTAAGACGATGATGTGTGTCTTCAACAAACAGCTCTGGGGAAACTGGATATCTACGTGTGGAAGAATGAAGTTATACCCTTACCTTATACCATGTGCAAAAATTAACTCAAAATGGATTAAAGGCCTATATGTTAAGACCTGCGATTATAAAATCCCTAGGAAAAAAACAGGGGAAAGCTTCATGACACTGGATTTGGTAGTGATTTCTTGGATATGACACCAGAACCACAGGCAACACAAGGAAAAATAGACAAATGGCACTACATCAAACTTAATAATGTCTGTGTGGCAAAGGGAACAATCAACAAAATGAAAAGGCAACCTACAGCACGAGAGAATATATTTTCAAACCACATATCCAATAAGGAGCTAATATCCCAAATATTTAAAGAACTACAACTCGACAACAACAACAACGAAACCAATTAAAAAATGAGCAAAAGCCATTTCTCCAAAGAAGATATATAAATAGCCAAGGAGCATATGGAAAGATGCTCAACATCACTAATCATGAGAAAAATGTAAATCAAAACCACAATGAGGACCATCTCACTTCTGTTGGGACGGTCATTATAAAAATTAATAAAACAACAGAAAACAAGTGTTGGCAAGAATGTGGAGAAACTGGGACCCTTGTGCACTCTTGGTAGAGATGTAAAACGGTATGCCTGCTATGGAAAATTGTATGGAGGTTACTAAAAAAATTAAAAATAGAATGATCATATGACCCAGCAATCCCATTTCCGGGTATATACCCAAAAGAAGTGAAAACAAGATCTTGAAGAGATATGTGCACACACACGCTCTCTGCAGCATTAATAACAACAACCAAGACACTGAAGCAACTTACATGCTTACCTGTGGATGGATGGATAAAGAAAATATGCTATACACATACAATGGAATATTACTCTGCCTTTAAAAAAGAAGAAAATCCCATCATATGCTATGATATAGATGAATCTTGAGGTCATTATGCTAAGTGAAATAAGCTCGTTACAAAAAGACATACGATTCCACTTATATGCGCTATCTAAGAAAAATTCTTAGAAACGGGGAGTAGAATGGTAGTTGCCAGGGGCTATGGGCAGGAAGGAAGGAGGGAGTTGTCGTTCAATTGAAATAGTTTTATAAGATGAAAAGTTAGCTCTGTTGCACAGCAAAGGGCATACAGTTAACACTATACTGTACACTTAAAAATGCAGGTATAGGATGCTCACCCTCCTGTCTCAGAGCTGCGACTCTGAGACACAATGGTGAAGGTCAAAGAGAACGGATTTGGCCGTATTGGGCGCCTGGTCACCACGGCTGCTTTTAACTCTGGCAAAGTGGATATTGTCGCCATCAATGACCCCTTCATTGACCTCAACTACATGGTCTATATGTTCCAGTATGATCCCACCCATGGAAAGTTCAAAGGCACAGACAAGGCTGAGAATGGGAAGCTTGTCATCAATGGAAAGCCCATCATCATCTTCTAGGAGCAAGATCCCACCAACATCAAATGGGGCGATGCTGGTGCTGAATATGTTGTGGACTCTACTGGTGTCTTCACTACCTTGGAGAAGGCTGGGGCTCACTTGAAGGGTAGAGCCAAGTGGGTCATCATTTCTGCCCCTTCTGCGGATGCCTCCATGTTTGTGATGGGTGTGAACCATGAGAAGTACAACTCCCTCAAGATTGTCGGTAATGCCTCCAGCACCACCAACTGCTTGGTCACGCTGGCCAAGGTCATCCATGACAACTTTTGCATCATGGAAGGACTCACAACCACAGTCCATGCCATCGCTGCCACCCAGAAGACCGTGGACGGCCCCTCTGGGAAGCTGTGGTGTGATGGCCGAGGGGCCGCCAGAACATCATCCCTGCTTCTACTGGCACTGCCAAGGATGTGGGCAAGGTCATCCCTGAGCTGAAGAGGAAGCTTGCTGGCATGGCCTTCCATGTCCCTACCCACAACGTGTCAGCTGTGGATCTGACCTGCCACCTGGAGAAAGCTGCCAAATACAATGACATCAAAAAAGTCATGAGGCAGGCATCGGAGGGTCCCCTCAAGGGCATCCTGGGCTATACTGAGGACCAGGTTGTTTCCTGCGACTTTAATAGTGACACACACTCTTCCACCTTCGATGCTGGGGCTGGCATTACCCTCAATGACCACTCTGTCAAGCTCATTTCCTGGTATGACAATGAATTTGGCTACAGCAACAGGGTGGTAGACCTTATGGTTCACATGGCCTCCAAGGAGTAAGAGCCCCCTGGACCACCAGCCCCAGTGAGAGGAAGAGGCCCTTAGCTCCTGGGGAGTCCTTGCCGCAAATCGATTCCCCAACACACTGAGAATCTCCCGACTTCCAGTTTCCATGCCAGACCCCCTGAAGAAGGGGAGGGGCTTACGGAGCCCTACCTTGTCGTGAGCCATCAATTAAGTTCACTGCACCCAGCCAAAAAAAAAAAAAAAAAAAAAAAAAAAAAAATGCAGGTAGAGCGCACTCATCTATATAGTAGAGGCAGGCAGGGCTATGGCTAAATCAAAAGTCATTTTTAGATGTCTTTGGAGTACAATAAACATGGCTTCTACAATACGCTTAGCTCATAAACATATTCAAGTGCCATGAATATCAAAATCAGTTTGCAGGCTCGAGCTCAGAAACTGACCATGTGGAGTAGCAGGATGTAAGAGCGCTGAGAGGCAGGAGGCACTGACCTGGGGGTGATGTAAGGCCTTAGATGAGATCTCCCACAAAGTACAAATGGAAGCGTCAGTGCCAGGAAGCGATGACATTTACACTCGTGTCACCTCTGGGAAAGTCAAGGGTCCAGGAACTCTGACTCTAAAATAACCGGCTAAATCCCTACTGTGCCATAGTCTGTACTAGGTGCTTTGTAATATACTATCTCTGGCCTTCTATAAACTATGTGGTTTAATTATTTTACGAATGACACAGGCTTAGAAAGAGAAAATCCGTTGCCCCAGGCAGTGCAGCAGCCCTAGGATTTCGAAGCAAGTCTAGGGAGTTAGGGCTCCTTCTGTTTTACTACACTGCCTCCCACGCTGCCGAACGCTTACCCGTGGAAAGATAAATCGTGCTTCCTCTGCTGCGCCCGGCCTGGCAGAGACATGCAGGGCCCCCTTCTACCTGGGAACCCTTCTATTCTTTTCAGGCACTGCTCACACCTTCCTGGGTCTTCCGTCCTTGGGTAGAGTCTGTAAATCTCAAATCAGTGCCCTGGTTCCCAGTCCCCATGGCCTTCTGGTGGTCTTCGTCTGAACAAAGGCTGTTTGTAGTTGCCAAGGTCTGTCTTACAGGAGCTCACACTCATTAACTCCCTACGTTTACTAACTGGAGGCAGAGTGATTTACTCAGACCTAAGGGTGTCAAACCTTGCTCAAAAGATGACCACCAGCAGCGGGTCAAAACCTTGATCAAGCCCCATCTCTTGCCTCTGCCATCCTCACCCACTATGTTCCAGGCACGTTCAACCACTTATATTTCTCAGAACCCACTGGAATCATTCTCTCGCCTCAGACTTTTACACCAGCATCTCTTCGGTGTGGCTCAGGGAGCATGTAAGGGGTCCTCCCTAATCCTACCCCATCCCAAGTCCAGGCCGGGTGACCTCCAGGTGCTCTGCTCTAAGGAACCACGCCCACTGAACTTGCCCTCGCATAGCCCTTGAGCTGTACCATAATGGTCTCCGCCTCTTCTGACAAGACTGCACATCCCTGCACTTATGGTCTGACTAGCTCTTAATCGTTGTACCTTCGGCATTTAGCAAAGCTCTCGGCACATGTCGCAGCTCAAGAAACACCTGAGAAATGAACAAATGAATTTCTCTTCCAACTACCTAGCTCTGCTGAGTCGCACTGAGCTTACGACCAACATGACCCCAAACCTTTCTTTTACGTACTTCTTGGTTAAATCTATTTGTCCCCCTTCCCTTTCTCCACCACCTTCCTCATATACAAATGACTGTATTTTATGACCTAAAGTGCAAGAATCATTTTGTCCTGTCAAGGCCACTCCAGTCCCTGCCTTTGTCACTGGACATGCATGCTATTCTTTTCAGTTTCTACCTTTCACAAATGTGATCAGCTATCATCAATGTCCTCATTCAAGTCCCCAACAGCAATAAAGACAGAGCTCTGCAGCTTGCCACACAGATAGCTCTTCATTCTGACATGAATCCATTAATCACCACTCTTCGCTCAGTCGCTCAGCCAGGTCAAGTCCACCTGCCCACAACGTGACCAGCCATCATTTCCCCAGCTTGTGTACAAGAGTATTTTACAAGAGTCTGCTAAATAGTTAATGCTGTGCTGAGATTTGGAACATCAGGACCATAGTACTTTATTTAGCTGATCAACCTACTCAAGAAAGAAATGAGGTTATCCTGTCCTGCCCAGTGCTGAGAGAACCTGTGCTGGCTCCTGGTGACCTCTACTTCCCTTTTTCAGATTTACAAGTCCTTCGACTGCTGCTAAGAGAGCTTTGTAAATCAAGACTGCTCTATCCCAAAGCTGAAGAGAGAAATCTGCGAATGCCTCGGTTACCAAAGGAGGCTTCGTGAAAGAAGGCGAGTTTTAACAAAGATTTTAACACAGAGGACCAACAGAACTTGGCAGAGGACAGAAGGAGAGTAGTCAAGCCTAAGTGTGAATAACCGAGATCATGAAGTTAAATATGAGTAGAAGGGACAGCAAGCCAGGATACTTAACCTGGGATAAGTAAACAGGGACTAAGAAAAAGCAACTTCCTGCTAGACTGTCTCCTTGATCAGGAAGGTCAACTACAGCTGGGCTGCTGCCAGAATTCTCATGTTGAATATCATAACACACACATACTAGATTAAGCAGAGCCAGAAAGTAACCTCTACATGAAAGACAGTTGTCAGAATAGACAGTCTAGTTTCTCCAAAGCACCTTTTGACACAAATCCACCACAAGGATTATGTGAAATGAGCAATTTTGTTGCAAAGGACTATTATACAACATTTTCCTACTTCTCTACCAGAAAAATACAGAGGTAATTATGTACTCATAGCCAATGTAGCAAATCAGTTAAATTAAACCTGTATTTCATCTAACTCATATAGGATATGAATAACATAACTAACTTTTCTAATTTCATACTCTAGTACTCCCAAGTAAATAAAAGGGAAAAAAAGTAAAGTTTTCCCCCTACAAATAGAATCTGTCACTTCCTAGGATGTGCACTTTTCAGCTCATGCATCCTAAATGCATGTGGAGATATTATATGCACTTTCTATTTAGCAATTTAATTATATCTTTGCATTCAAAGAGTGGCAATGGTTTGCAGTAATAATCAGGTGAAAGCATTCTAACATTAATATGCTGGAATCCGATGTGTTAATTTGATGCAACTTTGCCTTGACAATATGTGATTAATTTGTTCTCAGGCTAGCCCTGCTCCCAGCTCTGACAGTTTAAAATGCTGGGTTTCTTTATCCATATCGCTATTTGACACGCCTTAGCCCACTGCTTTGCTAAGACCACTGTTAATTTGTAATGAACTTGCTTTTCAGGGGGGCTCCTTCATTTTTAATTCTGTCAGTGTCACCTCCTTGAGGAAAATTACAAGTTTCCGTAGGTGTGATTACTGCCAAGTGCTGCTGATAAGAGGTTTGAGAAAACAGGGCTTTATAAAGAAGTCTGTATTTAATCTGCTAAAACAGATTTATTGCCTCCAGACAGATAAATATAATACAAAGTTCTCTTATTTAAAAGTCATCCCCAAGTTCTCCCTCACCACCACCTCCTCCCTAAACAAAAACACAGTTGCAGTTCCAGGACTCCACAATGAATCACTCAGGGAAAAGAGGTGAAAGTGTAATAAATTTAGCAATAATGGCGATTTTTGTCATCAAATTAGACTTGTAGGGGAGTCTTATAAAACATACCAATACGCTTTTCAATAGGTGGAGACATGGGAAAAAATCCCACTGAAACAATGATGATTTCACCTCCTTTCTCACTGGCTCCAAGAGCCCGTTTCCTTCGGGAAAACTGAGTACTGGTGGAGTGAGGCATGACTTAAGTCTCTCCCCGGAATATCATCCCGAGAATGCTTGATGAAGGGTTACGAGGAAGACAGAAAGTCAAAGTCGCAAGACATAAAGCTTAATACAATAATTCGTTATTAGAGTAACGACAGCCTCTACGGCACTGTCACAGGTGTGTCCCATTTACCTTTCGAAGTAACCACATTCAGTAGGTATTACTATCCCCGTTTTTCTTTACGTGAGGAAACAAACTCAATGTTCATCAGAAGGATTCACAAACGTGGAAAGGACAGAACTTTGGAGCAGGAAAATTTCTGACTGTTAGTCCTCTGCTTTTCTCCATCACAATCTACTGGGTGGAAAAGTCGCCCCCTCTCCAGTCCTCAGAGAGAGCAGACCAGCCTAACGCTGGATTCACTCTCTTCAGCTGTAATGCTCAGTTTTTCCATTGAATCAGTGGCACACTGCTCTGCAATCCCAACCCTCCCACCATGAAGCCTACTGTTTCCACAAGGCCAAGGAGAAATCAAGACCTGCTCATTCTACCTTCGGATTTACCATTCTTAAATGTCTATTTACATCAACAGCCAGAAGCTTAGAACAGCCCCACTTGCCTCGAACAGCATTAGTGGCACAAGCCTCTCCTCAGAAGATTAGTTTGCCAATATGTCACAAATTAACTTAAAAGTGCATATGAACTACCACTGGGTTCCCCTAGTTCCCAGCTTATCTGTTCCTATGTCCCCCAGCTGCTGCTCAATTTAAAAAAAATTCAGGAAAACTGCCTTCCACTGTATGTTCAGCTGAACTGACTCCTACCAGCGCATCGTCACCGAGATCACCGCTCTACCCTTTGATGAAACACTCCCCACCAGGGCCTTCTCCACAAGACTGTTCATGAGGCAGTCTCTAAGAAAGAGGCACATAAAGTGTGGAACAGCTGCTCATAGAAATGTATGCTAGTTGCCGAAAAAAAAAAACCACTTACTTGCATTATAAAGAAAAATTCCAAGATTACAAAGGTAGGTGAAAAAGCAGAATGCAAAACTGCACAGACTCAAACTAAATTACGCTTCTGCTGCTCAAAAAGAGAGCATGAAAATTTTAAGTTGCTGTAATTTAGAATTTCCTTACTACTTCTTTATCATGGTTTGTGTACCTACTACTCTGCAAGTCACTTCAGAGCACGGGTAGTAGTTTATTCACATTGTATTCCTAGCAAATAGGGGGCTTGGTAAGTTTTCACTAAATTAAACAAAATGAAAATTGCTAGGGGGCATGTCTGTATCTACTTATTATGACCCACCTAAAGTAGCTCTCAGTTCAGTGTGGCACAGTATGACCCCCGAGCACCAGCTGTGGCTGGTGTGGTGGAGATGGCTGCTGCTCCGAGGTGCTGTCCCCTACAGGACAAACAGCTCCGGGGCAGAGACTACGGTCCCCATTCCCAAGTCCTCCTCCTCCACTGATGTGTGTCAGAAGGAACTCTAAGGAACTGTTGCTGAAAAAAGGAGACCAGCTCTAAGATGAACATGACTCCGAGCCAAGAACAGGCAGAAAACACCTCTCCAGTGACAGATGTCATGCCTAGAACAGACGAAAGTTATATCGAGAGAAGTACAAATGAGAACAAAAAGAAAAACAGAAAGAAGAAAAAAACTAAACCAAATAAAAAACACTAAGGGGAAAAAAGTACATAACAAAAATGTTAATGCGTACATAGCAAAGACACAATAAAGGTAAATTAAATAAAGCAGATAATTCAAAATGCCCCCACACCTAATAACTCTTTAACTGTAGTATCTGCCAGATAACTGTACCTTCTTTAATATGTGGGTTGTAAGTTGATCTAACACTGCCAGAATGGTCATCATTCCTATGGAGAAAATTCTACAGTAAATACAGCACACAGGGTAGATGTATTGGTGTATATAATTACCAGACCATTCACAACTGAAAAAGCATTAATTAACTGAACAAAGAATCTACCTATCTTGGTCACCGGTTATGTGCCAATGACTATAGCAGCACTGTCCCATACATGACCCTTCAGGTAAGTCTCACAACTCCTACCAGCAAGGCTGGAAGGACAGGACACTGGGGTCCAACAGAAGTTAAGCTCTTTTTTACCCCAAATTGCATGGACAGTAAGTCTGTGGACACGGCCACTACCCAAGTCTGCCTGATACTTAAGCCACCACACCCAGCCCCTTGCCCAGAGAGGCAAGAGTCTAACTGCGAAGACACATACACACACATGATTAGGAATGTCACCAGTCAGTATCTAAGTGTGACATACATGATATGAGAGTGCAGAGGGAATGAGCAGCTAAAAAGCGGTTCAAGTGTCAAAGTGCTAACCAGGGGGAGCTTCGTCATGAAAATGAGGCAACGGGCTAAAGTCCAGGCTGAAGAAATGACTGGAAGCAAACGTGTGAAGAAGGTATCACTCGTGGCTGGAGAAGAAAACTGTCAGGAAGTAAGTACAGCGGAATGACGCTGGGAAGCAAGGCGACAGATCTGGAATCGGACTGGCCCAGGTTCAGGTGCTAGACAAGCTTTCTTAATGGCTGGCTTTCATGCATTCAATCATTCACTCGAAAAATAATTATTTTGCACCTATGTGCCATTCCCTCCGTGGTATTTTCTTCCTCTCTGCCTCTTGGTTTCCTCATCTAGAAAACAAGATTAAAAATCTCTAAGTTCTCGGGGAGCGTAAATGATAAACGATGCACTATTAAAGTAGCATACCTACAACAGGAAGGCGCTGATGGGTAAATAAAAGTCAAATTGAGCGGTAAGAATTAAATGGAAAGTACGTGGGGAAAGGGTACCGTGGCTGAAGGGCTCTGTCAGGTAGAGGAGTTTAATTTTTGCTACCTACCCCAGGAGGGCAGTGGGGGTTTTTAATCTGGACACCACTGTACAGGAAGCACTAAAGGAGAGAGAGGGGACAAACGGCAGGGAGACCAGCCTCAAAGCTGCTGCTGGAACATAAATCGGATGTGAGAAGGTCCTGGAACAAGGGAGCGAGCAGTGAATCTGAGAAGTGTCAAATCTGACAGACACTGAGAAGGAACCACTGGCTGACCTTAGGAAGACGCCGTGAGCGCAGTGAAAAAGGAGGAAAGTGCTCCCATCCAGTCAGATCTGCAAATGGCTTTAAAATCTCCCTCTGGAAATCATCTTTCTTTGAAAATAATCACCTGGACACTGCCGACTTCACAGAAAGACCCTTTGTTTTGCACACAAAATACACTTTAATGTTTTTCTGCTTTTTCTACAGGTAACATCCTTTCTCCTAGTCAAGTCTAAATACTTGCTGGTCTGTACAAATTACCTTGATCTGTCCAAGATTAAACTGCAATCTGCTTACTCTCACCCTCGTCCCTCAATCATTCGGGCCTGACAAAGCAGTCGGCACCCTTCAACACCGCGGCACACAGAACATTGTGTCCTCAGTGGAACAGCGGCACTCTGTCCCTAAGCGCCTCATTGTCTCCTAAATGGCTTCGGCTACAAATACTCCACTGGCAAAAAGACTTTATGAAAACCTCAGGGCAGAAGGAATGATCACCACCTTTGCAGCCAGTCCCTTAAGGAAAACGTGGAGCCACTTAAAAACTGGCTGAGAATTAACCTCACAATAGCGAGTGGAAGATCTGCGGGAGCCCTTCACATGTCGCACAAGTGTAACACAGAGACTGGGAACACTGGAGCTGGGGTGCCTGGGCTCCCGGGCTGACTCCCCACATCCCAGCTATATGACCTAAGGCAAGTTAACCCTCCATGCCTCAGCCTCCTCTCCTCTCAATCTGGAGAATTATCATAATACCACCTCACAGGACTATTGTGAGAATTAACCTTTGCATGTAAAGCACTTAAAATTGTGCCTAGAACGTAGTAAATTCTCAGTATATGCTAGTTGCTATTATTGTTGCTGTTATCGTTAGAGTCGTTTTAATTACTTAAAATATAACCCACCAGGATGCAGATTTCTTCCCACCCTCCCTCCCTATACTTACTGAGCACTACACTGGGCACTCTGTACACAGGCAAGAGGGACAGAAAGGAAAAAGAATCTGTACTCTAAAAAGGCATAAACAAACTGTTGGAGAAGTAAAGAAGCCACTGTCAGGTGAGTCAAGGAAATGCTATAGAAGAGGTGGCATGTGAGTTGGCTCTTGAAGAGGACAAGCAGAAATTTTCCGGGAGAATATTACACGGCAGTAGACACGGCTTCCGGTTTCTAACATGTAGGACCTGAATCAGCACTTCCAGGTTCCTAGGAAGCCGAGACAGCCAACTGTGGGTAGTGAGAGGCTTATCTTCCCTCCTGGGGAATATAAACTTTGCAAACAGGCAGGGGCATGGACAGTCACGGAAAATGAACTGCAAGATTCTATCTAGCTAGAACCTCCTCATCCTTCAAGACTAGGCTTAAGCATCCACTAACTTTTCCACCAAGACTACATTTAGGCCTGACTCCTTTCTTTGGACTTCCAAATCCTCCTGTCTTTGGATCATGGTCTGTTTATCTCACGAGACTCAGCTGGCTCCTTGAAGTCAAGGCTATCTTTTTATAGATGCACCCCAGGGACCTCTTACCCTACCAGGAGCAAGGTAAACTTTCAACAAATGTTTAATGAATCATCTGCCTTGCCTACAGTAGTCTCATAAAAAGAACCTAAATACTTCAAGGTCTCTAAATGTCTCACATTGATCATAAAATTATTTAATTCTAATGATGAGTCTGACCTTGGTCATCATCCTCATTTTACTGCCTGGGTAACTCAGCCCAGAAAGGTGAGATTATGCATTCTAAGTCACATAGAAAGCTAGTGACATAATAAGTAAGAACTCTCGTCTTATGAATCAAGTACTCTTTTAGAACCAAGCTGGAAAAAGCTGAGACTATTTTTTTCTTATGCTAAATGCTAGGAAAACTAGAGCTTCTCATGTCTCGCTAATATATACAATATAACTAAATAAAATGCATTTTGACAATATTTATTTTAGTATATTTGGTTCTTCTTAAGCAGATAGTATGAATTCCAAAGTCAGATAAACTGGATTAAAAGCAGGCCCAACCATATAGCAGGGTGTGGTCTTGGGCAAATTGCTGAACCTCTCAAAGACCCCCACATCAACATGGAACTAACATCTATACCCTGGAGTTATCGTGTAGATGAAAGCTAATATACTTAAGTTTCTAGCACACTGCCCTGCACACAGAAAGTATTCAGCGACTAAGAGACACTATTATTATCTTTATTTGTTGTTCCTACAGAAAGAGGTCTGATTTTATTTTTTTCCTTCCCCTAGTGCCTTGTACTATATGCTCTACACATAATTGCCACCCCAAATTTTCTGAATCTATGATTAAGAAGGAAAAAACTAACAAACAAGTAGCCAATGCCTCTTTTTAATGCAGAAAAGATTAGTAATAGTTTAAGACGTCAGGAGGAACACAGTTTTTTAATGACATTTC